>NC_057795.1:618378440-618999846 GCF_018294505.1 Triticum aestivum
CTGCTCTGACCAACATAAATAACGCGGTACGACCGGTTCAACAGAGCTCACTGCTCGCTTATGAAGTTTCCGGTCGCGCTTATCTGAGCTAGTTGTGAAAACGTGATACTGCCCATTGTTCAACTGTTTTGGCTGGCTCTGATAACCCGACCGCTGCTGCTGCTGCTGTTGGTTGTAACCCCCTTGACCGTTCTGATTATCCTGGTCATTATTACCGCCCTTATTGAAACCTGAACCGGAAGCTCCATCGTGACCCGGCCCATGGAAACTAGATCCTGAGCCACCACCTGATCCACGGTCATATCGGAAGGCATTAGAGTTTTTAAATTCCTGCATAATGCAACAATTCTTCCAAAGGTGGTTAGCCGGCGCCTCCTTCGTCCCGTGTTTTGGGCAAGGCTGATTCAGCAAATAGTTTAAGAGATCCGGGTTTGGATTTGGAGCCCCATTATGATTCGCTGCTTTACCTCTGCGCCGCTGACCCTTGTCCTGCGCATTAGTGTTAGCCACAAAGTCCATGCTGCCGTCCGCCTTACGCTTGCCTCCGTTTCCATGGCCCGCCGGTTTGTATTGATGCCCCCTAGAGTTGCTATTCTTTTTCCCTTCCCTACTTCATCATCGTCAGTCTCAGGATCCTTGGTACTATCAGAATCAGCATACTTCACTAAAGCGGCCATGAGAGTTCCCATATCATTACAGAACCGCTTCATACGCCCTAACTTTTGCTTTAGAGGCTTAAACCGGCAGTTGCCCTCCAGGGTTAAGATCGCAGAGTCAGCATTGATCCTGTCAGACGAGTGCAAGACTTCAGAAACGCGGCGTACCCAATGGGTTGTTGACTCTCCATCCTCCTGAACACAAGCCGCCAAGTCTACTATGGATTTAGGCTGCTTACACGTATCTTTCAAATTCTGGATAAACCGGGTCCGCAACTGGGCCCATGAACTGATAGAATTAGGCGGCAGGCCCTTCAACCAAGTACGGGCTGTGCCTTCAAGCATCATGGTGAAGTACTTTGCACACGCGGTCTCATCCACATCCAGCATCTCCATTGCCATCTCATAACTCTTTACCCACACTTCTGGAGATAAATCAGCAGTGTAATTGGGCACCTTGCGTGGGCCCTTAAAGTCCTTGGGCAGGCGTACATTGCGTAAAGCGGGGACTAAACAGGGTACTCCCAAACTAGATGCGACCCCTGGCTCGGCAGAGGTGGTAGGACGAACCGGTGTAAGCTGATCTGCCGCGTTCTGTGCTGCTAACTCGGCTTCTCTTCATGCCCGGGCCCGGTCCACGACATCTTGAGCATCGTGAACACCACCGGCCGGGTTATTGCCACGGGCTGCTTCACGGCCCCGCGCATTGCTTGATATGGCCGGTTCATCCAGGCACCTACTATAGCTCCGGCTTGGACGAGGTGTGGAATGAATCCGATCGCGGCTGTATGAATATGCCTCCTGTTGTATCAAAGCGGTCCGGAGAAGTTCCTTAACCCGGCGCGTCTCTATTGCTTGCGGAGAGTCTCCTTCGACTGGGATAGCTTCTAATCACGCAGCAGCTGCGACAAGATTGTCCATAGGATTAGAATAATGACCCGGAGGTGTCTGGACCGGCGGAAAATCAATGTTCTGCCGAGGAGGTTCCATCAGGCGGGGTTGGACCATCACTCCTGGCCCTGGTGCCTCGACCCGATTTACCTCCAGGTGCCTGGCAGATTACTGGTTCCCGCTCCCGGAGTGTGAAAGAGATTTCGAGGGTCGAACCCTAACGGCAGGCGTGATCTTTGCTTCCGCTTCAAGACTTCATGTGATGCGTTCTGGTCGAGCATAAGTTTATAGGCCTGGGCGTCCAAAGCGGCCCGCTCTGCGGCCATCCTGTCCTTTTCTGCTGCCAAGTCGGCTTTGGCTTGTGCGATCTGCTCTCTCACTTTTGCAATCTCTGCATCATGGGCCTCCTGATCCGCCGGATTGGCCTCTGCCATAAGTACAGCTAGTGCATCAAACAGGTCAGACAGAACTTGAACCGGTGGGCGCACAAGGCCTCCTGCCCCTGCTGCCGCTGCTGATCCGGAGAGCATTGCTGCTGCGGTCGAGGAGTGATTCGCCGCCTGTGTACCGGCCATGAATATTCCAACCCGGTTGATCTGCTCAGGAGGGTCCGGAATACTGTCGCCATCGGAACAGCCCCTAATCTGGTCATCTTGCAACTGATACAATGATTCTGTCTCTCCAGTTGAGGACTCGTCGCCGGAATAGACGACGGTCTCGCTACCATATTCTGACTCGTTCCCATGCTCTCCTCCGTGGATGACTCCCACGAAGGCACGCCTCACGGCCGGTTTAACCTGGGTAGATCTCGCACGCTGAGCCGTCTCGACGAGGTCGGTGCGGATGTCCGGCTCAGGCCCAGGCTCACCAATCTTGCCGATAAAAACGTGTATGCCACCAAAGGGGACCCGGTACCCGTACTCGATCGAGCCGGCTTCAAGACCCCATCCTGCATCGTCGATGTAGAGCTTGCCGCGACGACTCTTGGTCATCCGACCCACAGCATAGCCTTCGAGTCCTTTGAGATTGCCCTCCAAGATCATCAAACCATCATGCGATAGCCCCACGGTGGGCGCCAACTGTCGTGGATTTGTCACGGCAGATGTCCTCGTGAAAGGACTTAGTCGTGGAGCCATCGCTACGGGTTAACTTGAAGGGGTTAAAGCGGACACAAAGACACAAGGGTTTATACTAGTTCGGCCCCTTCGATGAAGGTAAAAGCCTACGTCTAGTTGTGATGGAATTGATGTGGTTTTGATGGCTAGGGAGCAAACAAGCTTCGCCTAGGCTCGAGTTGTTGTTGTCTGTCCTTGAACCGCCGCCGGGTCGTCCCCTTATATACACGGGTGACGTCCGTCGGTCCACAGAGTCCCACACCGGTTCATACTCGTATCCCGGTTGGTCTCTCTCTATTCCTAACTTACAATACAAGTTTACATACCAAGCCGGTTTACGGCTACAGGTTCTAAATCGACTACAGGCCTTGGGCCTTCATATGCTTAATCACCTTTACACTACTAATGAAGTTAACCCGGCCCAGGTAGGCCGGTTCACGCCCAGTGGTAATATCCCCAACAGGGGCCCAAAAAGAAAGAAGCCAAAAGAAAACTCAACTAAACAAAAGCACACAGCAACAATCAATTCACACACAATCAATGTCACATATTACTGCTAGTCAGCCAATATGCATGCCTACTTAAGCACACAAACCTCGAGGGATCTCCGGTTCTATGATCTAGCATGCTGTGATGATGTGCACGAGGACGAATAAATGTGTGGAATAGTTGGTGTAAACAGCGCTACACCAAGTGCTAGCTTAGCCAGGGGGCAACCTGAACTAGCTCGGGGGCGAGGACGTACTCGGTAATCATGTAGTGGGACACGAAGGTCGCAACCACATTATGATCAAGCGGACGGAAAAAGATCCATACTCGTCCAAGAAATAGGATAGCAGGGAAAAACTGAGGCTGCCGACATTGCCCTTTCTTGATAACTAAGATCATTAAGGGTTGTCAACACGATAAAAGAATGATCCAGGACAGAAATGTGTCCATCACCGAAACGATAGACGGGACTGAGAGAAAGACATCGGCGTGATACCTGAGCACCATTTTTGCAAACAGTGTCGGGATCACTTGGCATCACTCAGCTGGGACAGAAATGGCACCAAACACTGAAATAAAAAGGAACTAGAGAAATGCAAAGCTTGAGCTGTAATGGATCCGAACCGATGCCAGCTACACTCACCAGATAAACCGTTAGTAAAATATATATTCTATATGCATGCTATGCAACAAACAAATGCAACAATCAAATGCAATGATCAAACCAGACTCTATACTACCGATTTCTACCGGTTCCTACCGCTCACGCTGACTAGGGCGTCCTACAGCCAGACGTACTCTGATACCAAGCCTGTGGCACCCCGACTCAGAGAAACCGAAATGCCCCGTATCCAGCCCAGAGATCGAGCAGAAGTCTTTGAAATACGGCACTACTTGACACAGGACAAACTAGATCTTATTATAAGAATAATAATACAAGGGTCTGATGTTACAAAGGTTCACATCAGCATGGCGACACTACGCCTGCGATACTACACTTGCTCTATGCTAGCAGCAGAACAACTCTTAGCAGCGGAAATCTTCTAGCAGCGGAACAACGACGAAGGTGGTGAACTCCACTCTGCAGGGACTCTAGCTGGGACACGATCTAGCTCGCATGAACGGAAACCACAGCAAGCAATCAAGTAATATCTGCATCACCTGCAATCTGGCATGACACACAAGGTCAGTACATTGAATGTACTTGCAACCTCACAACAACCAAAAACATCAAGGCAAGACAACAACATAGCATTAAGCAGGTTAATTAAATTAATAGCTACCATGATACAACATCAACTACTAAGCATGATATGAAGCTACTACAATACTGATAAATCACCATCTCCGATCTCCATAACCATATCTCTCTTGGCTAACCGGCCAAGCAATATACCATCTCGATCACCTCGTGATCAAAACCAAACTGTAACCGTGATCCTTACGGCAATCGCAACCTGACATATAAATGGCCCGTGATCCTTACGGCGATCACAACCCGACCAATAAATGGCCCGTGGTCCTTATGGCAATCACAACCAGACCAATACTTGGCCAATCTGTATTGCTCCAAATATCCACATATCCATCACCTATAAGTCATTCCGTCATGCGAGTGTTGATCGAACGGTGTACCCTAGTACGAACCCATGCCCATGACCGAGGACACGGCTATCAATAGATTAAACACACACGCTGCAGAGGTAGCGCACTGTACCCACACCACAGAACCCATGACCTCACACTCCCATTCGGGTGGACCAACGATGTTCCGACAAAACCAATCTACTGCCATGACACTCTCCCAGCCACTCTGACTCTCTCCCCTCTGGTCTAAGTCATGCGTGGCCCTGTGTCTACCTCTAGACACAACGACCACCATCGTGGCCCTATCCACTCTGGGACCCTTGCGCAAACTCAAACTAAAACTGGGCACATAAGGCTTATGTCCGCCTACCTGATCAGGGTAGCGCACGCCCATAACCTTTCCTCGTTAGAGGCACCGGTGAGAGGCATGACAATAGACCGCATTAGGGCCGTCCCATACCAGCAAATGTGGTTGCACTGGAAAAGCTCGATTCGGTGGCACCTGACCAACTTACTTACGGAATTTATCTCCAAAAATATAACCATAATAACTGATACTCCGATGTCAACCGTCAAACTATAATCCAAGTCATAGCAATATGCAACAAATAATCCAAGCATAGTATCGTCATCTCAAAATACTCTGAGGATAGCATAACACTACTATCATGATGAATAATAACACTACTACTCCAATGTGCAAGAACAAGCTATCCAACTAAGATCCACATGTAAACATCATCCCCGAAACAATACTCCAAGCAACAGAACATCAACTAGCATCATGAAAATAATCATACTAACCACTAATAATCCAAAAGTAGCATGATATCCAAAGTAGTACTCCAAGAATATAATCACAGATATCATCATGAAACAATCATAATACTAGCCACTAATATTCCAAAGGCAACATGATACTCATCAACTACAACGTAACTCCTAGTAATCCAAACAATAGCATGGCAATAAGAAGATCAAAATAATACTCCGAGAAAATGCCATGCACAAAGTCATGTTGCTAAAGCAATATTTTAAACAAGTTCAAAATGAAATAAACCATGTCACTGCATTGCAATCATGCAAAATGGAGGGTGTGGCTTGCCTAGGGTGGAAGAAATCACCGGAAGAAAGTGCAAGAAACTCGCAGAATGAATCATTGGAAAACCTTCTCTCCCGGAGAGGGCTGAATAAGGGCAAGGGCATAATGCTCATTTTCACAGTGTCAAACCATAGGGAAAGTGACATCAACAGAAAGAGCTCGACGAAACAAAGAAGTGGGCTTTGGAATCACCTCATTTGGAGTTATGGATAAAAAGATATGGATGTTTTTCTGCTAGGGACCCATCTGTAATGAAAATCTTTTCAACCAGGGGCCTGAACAGAAAAATGGAAAGCGTAACGAGGGAAATACGCCTTCACCTTATCCGTTAGAATAGTGGCGAGGCTGATGCGTGCGGGTCCCACGGGTGGGGCCCGTCACTTATCCACCTGGCGCTAACTGGTCAACGCCAAGTGGCTGACCAGGGGGGTCCACAGGGCGGTGGGGCCCGCCTGGCCGGCCTTCTTCTTCCTCCCGCCTTGACGCATCGGGCCGATCAGGGGAGCTCACCCCGACGAGGCTCGCCGGCGCTCCCGGCCACCACACGGGGCGCGCGACCTACCGACGAGCTCAGCAGGGTGAGGCGGATCCATTCCGCAAGGGCACAGACGCCGAGGAGGATCAGAGCGACTAGGGCGTGGACTCTGGTGGGGTTAGCTTCAAGAGGAGTTGGGCTCGCGGCTAGAGGAGCTCTGGCGAGGGGGAGAGGGGCTGGGGATGGTCGCCGGAGTCTTGGCGGTCTACTGGAGGTGGAAGGAGTGAGGGAATGGCTCGGGCTTAGGCTAATCTAGCCGGGCCGAGGCAGCGGCCATGGCGGCAAAGGGAGGGCATGAGAGCTTCTCCCGCTCGGGTGAGTGGACGGGAAGAGAGCTGGGAGTGAGGCAAAGAGCTTGGGGCGATCGGGAGGCCTCGGGGCTGCTATATACAGGCGGGGCGAGGGGCACGGCCTCGGGTGCCGCCGGGCACGTCCGGCCGAAGCTCTAGCGACGACAGCGATCACGGGAGGGCGCGGGATCATGACGAGGGAGGTGCGGACGAGCGACAGTGGTGCACAGGGAAGGAGGGGCCGAGGGGAAATAGAGGAAGAAACTGAGCGCCATTAAAGCTCGGTCGGCCACACTGCTCCCGTGGGCGAGCATCGGCGAGCGTCGACGAGGGGTTTTACGGCGAGGGAGAGAGGTCTAGGAGGACGGCGACGATGCGGTAAATCTATTAGACATGCTCGTGATCGCTGAGACGCCGAGTAGAGGAGAGGCCCGAGCAAGAAACCAATTTGGACGCAGCCATTGCATGCCAAAGCGGTGGTCACCACGCGCACTGGTGCACACAGTGCCACAAACGATGCCAAGAGATGTCTAGGGGTTAGTCCTTCCTGGGTAGGTCTCAACTACTATGGTAACTTGGTTAAAACTGTTACGGTTAAATGGTAGTCACCCTCTGAAGTTTACTACAGTAAACTTGGGTGAGCACTGGTGATCAACATGAAGGGTTTTGGAGCCAAAGAGTTTGTCTGCGAGGTTGAGGTAAAGAAGGACTTACATCCTGGTAAGTTTGAGGAGATTTGGATAAATATTTAATGTAGTTGCTTAACAACCACATAATTCGGTCAGAAATGAAGATCATGATGATGCTCTCACATAGAGTGTCAACTTGGGCTATGATTGGGCAAAGCTGGGTCATTTGTTCATATGAAGATGCTGTAAAAAGCTCATGCCAAATGGCCAAGCCAAAATGGCACTTGCTTCACAAAAATCTCTACTGACCAGAAACTTGAAATAATTTTGGTGGTCAAATGGCTGAATGAAATGATGCCAAATTGGGTGGAGAGATGTTTTATGGGTATAATGATGATCTGGTATTTTCTAAGAATTTTGGAAGCAATATAAAATATACTTGCTTCACAACCTGAAAATATTGCCAGGATCAAAGATTTGCTCCTGTGCTCACATAGATGATTGGATGGGGTTACAAATGGGTGGAGGGGGTTAAAATGAGCACATTCAGGAGTGTGCAAAAAGTTCAACTCACTTGGGTACTCCTAGCTAGTACTTCCTTCACACAGTCTTCTGTCTGATAGAAACTTTGAAAATTCACTGAGGAAGATTAGCTAGGCAAATAAATTTGAACTTGTGCATGAGGCAATTATTTGTATATATAAACATGCCCAAAAATGTTGGGAGGCACTAGGAGAAATATAAATGACACTTCCTTCACATAGTGCCACTCAGGGCAGAATAGAAAAAGGATTATTGGTGAATTATTTTTGAACTGTCCAAGGAAATGTTTGGGCATATTTGAGCTATATATGACCCAAAGGAATTATGAGAATTATTTGGGAATTTTTGGATGGACAGAAATATAGGTTGCTTCACAACCTAGGGCAGATAGGGTTATTCCTTTAATGAAAAAGGAATTTTCCCTGGAAAAAGAATTTAGGGTTTGGTCAAGGAGTGAAGTGACATGATCTTGGCAAGGTTTTGAGAATGATGAGCCACTTGGGAGGAGGAATAAGGATGATTTCCCAGGTGGCAAGGCCACAGAACCACTCCAAAAAGAAAAACAGAGCAACAACCAAATAAATTAGAAGAAAAATAAAAGGGCCAAAATCTAGGCTGTTACAAAACCGGACTCCGTTTTCTCGCACGATACTTCTTTTGGTCGGTAAAAAATCATTATATAATCTCCCGAAGGTTTTGACCACCATACCATGGCAAAATCCTCTGTCTTTGTTTCGAGTTGTTTCCTGTCAGATTTGTCAAGGCCAGGCATCATGTCGTCACCCTCCTCCAACTATGAAGGCAACTATGCTTGGTTGATGAAGATGAAGCTGAAGAGAGAAGAACCTGGGGAGATCAACAAGGATGATAGGATCAGGAAGGTCATGGAGGATTGTCAGTGTCAAAACTGGCGGATCTCGGATAGGGGGTCCCGAACTGTGCGTCTAGGCGGATGGTAATAGGAGACAAGGGACACGATGTTTTTACCCAGGTTCGGGCCCTCGCGGTGGAGGTAAAACCCTACTCCTGCTTGATTAATATTGATGATATGGTAGTACAAGAGTAGATCTACCACGAGATCAGAGAGGCTAAACCCTGGAAGCTAGCCTATGCTATGATTGTTGTTCGTCCTACGGACTAAAACTCTCCGGTTTATATAGACACCGGAGAGGGCTAGGGTTACACAGAGTCGGTTACAATGGGAGGAGATCTTCATATCGTATCGCCAAGCTTGCCTTCCACGCCAAGGAAAGTCCCATCCGGACACGGGACGGAGTCTTCAATCTTTTATCTTCATAGTCCGGGAGTCTGGCCAAAGGTCTTAGTCCGGCCATACAGACACCCCCTAATCTAGGACTCCCTCAGTAGCCCCTGAACCAGGCTTCAATGATGACGAGTCCGGCGTGAAAGTTGTCTTCGGCATTGCAAGGCGGGTTCCTCCTCCGAATATTTCATAGAAGATGTTGAACACCAGGATAGTGTCCGGCTCTGCAAAATAAGTTCCACGCTCCACCGTAGAGAGAATAATATGTGCACCAATCAGATCTGCGACGTACTCCGTGACGTCACGGCCAGGCTTTCACTCAAATCATTTTACTGTTCCACCCCAGCGCGTTTAGCGAGGCGGTTTCCTTGGCACGTCTTGTCAAAACAGAGATCGTGTCCCCTTATTCCGGGATTCTCATCAATACGGGCGTGGGTAACCCAACCGTGCCTTTGGTATGACTCCCTAATTGAAAGCGAGTCTCAAACGGTTACGTGGAGGGCTCTTGGTATTCATCTCCTTTATAAAGGAACCAAGGCCCGGCTCCCTTCTTCTCAAACCAATCAAATCTGCCCCTCGTTTCGAGTTCCAACACCCAAGGCTCTAGTTTTAGGCGCTTCGGACTTTTGACGATGTCCGGCTCCGACCTTCAAGGCCGGTGGATGCCTTCCTCCAATACGGAAGAAGATGTGCGAAAGCTGAGAGATGCCAGGTATCTAACCGGCGAAATCTCGCATAGACTGCCTGCTCAAGGGCAAGCTATTCCCGCTCCCCAGCCCGGTGAAAGCGTGGTGTTCGCATCTCACTTCCTTCGGGGGCTAGGCTTCCCGATCGATCCCTTCGTGAGGGGGCTTATGTTTTACTATGGGCTGGAGTTCCACGACCTAGCTCTGGAGTCCATCCTCCAGATCTCATCATTCATTGTCGTGTGCGAGGCCTTCCTCCATATCACTCCTCACTTCGGATTGTGGCTAAAAACCTTCAAAGTGGAACCGAAAATGATCGAGGGGCAGCACACTGAGTGCGGAGGAGCTATAATGAGAAAGATGGACGACGCTCCATGGCCCGAAGGCTCTTTTCAAGAGGAGCTCGGCTTATGGCAACGGGACTGGTTTTACATCACAGCCCCCAGGGGCACCACATGGGTGGCACCACCTACTTTTCGCTCGGGTCCCCCACCACGACTGGCGTCATGGGTTAATGAAGGACTTATCTGGGGGCCGCCCAAAGACATGCCCTTGCTGCAGGGCCATATTCGAGATCTTCTAGAAAGAGATATCAATTTGACTGTAGTGGCGCAAGTCATGGTGATTCGCCGCACACTGCCCTGCAAACGCCGACCTCTCCGCCTGTGGGAGTTTAATCCGGAGGGACCGCGAGTCCTACAACATTTCATGGGAATGACACCCGTGGAGATGTACAAATTGTTCTTCGGATCGCAAGCAAGGTGTCCGGATTTGTCCCAGGACGCAGGTCTGAGCTGCAATCGCCCGGATGCTAAAGTAAGTAGCCCCGTATTTGGACACACCATCCATATTTTTATCAAAATTACCCTTTAGCAGAGTTGTCCTTTGAACATGAGTGGATAGCGAAGGCAAAGCTTATCAGGTGTCCAGCCCCCCTGACCGAGACCGTGCCGAATCCCATGCTGACCGGGATGCTAGAGGTCGCGCTTTCGGCGGAAGGCGAAGGGGGGAACCAAGGAGCTACCGCCTCCGCGAAGGAGGCTATTAGGAAGGGAAGAATCGAAAATTCCCCCGACTAGGGAAAGAAAAGGACTGCCTCTGAAGACCCGGAGGTGATAACCTCAAAATGGGGGAAGAAATCTTTGCCAGAGGGTTCGGCACCGGAGAACGCCCCGGCCGAATCGCCCCCTAAAGGGGACCCGCTCTCCCCCGAGACGTAAGTGAAGGGATGTCAGGACCCCGACTCAAGGCCACATCGATCTAGCATGTAACACCTCATATCACTTTGCGGCCTCACGCACGGTATTCCCACGGGTGTCGCCCTACCTTTGCCCGGGACCATTTGTGCCTTTTGGCACACGTATATGATAGTGTCGCTAGCATCCATATGATAAGGAGCTCGGGCTGACATGGCTAGTCGTAAACCCAAAGTGGCACAGACTTACAGGGACAGGCATCCATGACCCAACATCGAACGTGTCGGTCATCAGCGAGTGAATCCAGGCTGTAGCACTGGGCTAGCAGGACTCCGGTATTCATCGCGTGACATTTCCCCGAAGGGACAGACACAGGAACGAAGAAGGACACATGCCGGCCAGCCTAAGTGTTCCGGAGCAGTAGCAAGCTACCATGGCTCGGTGGAAACACTAGGAGACATTTCTCGGTAAGAGAGGCTACTAAATATAAACAACTAGATGGTCAGATCCCACAAATACCAAGCATTTCAATAACATACACACAATATGCTCGATATGTGCAAATACAACATGGCATCACAACATGACTCTACGACTCAAGTAATTTATTCAATAGGCTCCGAGGAGCGAGATATTACAAACATGGGTCTCATGACCCAACAATCAGAGCATACAAGTCAAAGCACATGCAGAAGCTTATCATGTCTGGGTACAGACATCTATAAATGAAAAAGGCTGAGAAGCCTGACTATCTACCAGATCCTGCCGAGGGCACAAGATCGTAGCTGAGGTAACAAGCTAAACGTCGAAGTCCACGTGGAACTACTAGCGAGACCGAAGTCTCTCTGCAAAAACATAAAATAGGCAAACGTGAGTACAAATGTACCCAGCAAGACTTACATCAGAACTATCTACATATGCATCATTATCAACAAAGGGGATGGTGGGGTTTAACTGCAGCAAGCCAGCTTTGACTCGGTGGCTATCCTAAAGTACGACTGCAAGTAACTCTTTTGAGGTGGCGCACACGAGTCCACATATTCACCATATCAATACACCACTATGGATCCGCTCCCGTCTCCCTACGAGAGCGCCATCCATAGCACTCACGCTTATCTTGCGTATTTTAGAGTATCCACTTTCACTTGTCTATGAACTGATATAAGCAACCCAGAAGTCCTTTTCCGCGGACACGGCTATTCGAATAGATGATGTTAACCCTGCAGGGGTGTACTTCTTCACACACGCTCTCAACACTTACCGCCGTTTACACGACATGTACTCGGCAACCTTCAAGCGGAAGCCCAACGTGGGTGTCGGCCACGGCCTACCTAAACACTCGAGTCTCTAGTCCAGGTTTATCGCCTATTCGGGTTCCATCCATGAGGAGATCCGGCCGGAGTTTCGCTCACAGCCCCAAACGATGTGAACAGGGTTCCCGAGACACCAAACGGGCGCCCGATACACCGTGCCACGTGCCTACCGCATCACAGCCCACCCCTCCGGTCAGCGCTGCCCACGGCCTCCAGCATACTACAAACACCAGAAACTACTTGCAACTCCTGGACAGAGGACAAGGGTGGTCAAGAAGCCGAGAGGGTCCATTGGTTTCGGGCCCAATGCGTGCTAGTAGCTGAATCATGGATCACAAACACAGAACTCAGTTCCTGAGGACGACTTCAATGAGACAACCCACCATGTACTCCTACATGTCCTCTCACCGCTACCTTTACCAAATCGTGTTCACACACTTAGCTCACACACAATAGGACATGTTCACACACCTCTGATTCATTCCCGATGAATCAGACCTGACACAACTCTAAGCAATAGCAGGCATGACAAAGAAGCAAGAATGAGTAGGCACAACAGGGCTCAAACAACTCCTACTCATGCTAGTGGGTTTCATCTATTTACTGTGGAATGACAGGTCATGCAGAGGATAAAGGGGTTCAGCTACCGCAGCAAGTAACAGATGAATCACTGTTGTCCTAATGCAGTAAAAGAGAGCGGGAGCGAGAGAGTGGGATTATATCGGAATGAACAAGGGGGTTTTGCTTGCCTGGCACTTCTGAAGATAACATTGAGTCTTCATCAGTGTCAACGATCACAACGTCGGAACATCGTCTACCGGGAGGGAACAGATACCGGCAACAAAGAAGAAAAACAATCAATGCAATGCACAATATGATGCATGCTCATGACATGGCAATATGAATGTGTTTGAGCTAATGCAACTAGCAACAGATTAAATGAAGTTGGTTTGAATGCAAGATTCAAATTCAAACTCCATATGTGATTATTCAAATGCCATTTAATTGATTTGTGCTAAACAGCAGCTATAAGTTGTTCTAACATGCATGAAAATGGTACAGATGGATTCCTTGAATTTTTCTGATAATTTTTCATATATAAATTATTTAATTTGGAGTTACGGTTGGATTTCTATGATTTATTGAAGTTTAGGGCATTTTCTGAAATTTTCTGAATAATAATAAATCCAGAAATGATTTATGGCGTCAGCACCACGTCACTGTGACGTCAGCAGAGTCAACTGGGCTGGATAGGGTCAAACCTGACGTGTGGGGTCCACACGTCAGTGACACGGGTTAGACAGGGGGGGTTAGTTTAGTTTAATTAAAGATTAGGGGCACTAGGGCCCACATGTCAGTGTCAGGGGGTTAGATTAGGTGGTGATTAGCTTAAGCTAATCACCTGATGGCAGGGTCCACCTGTCATGGACCCAGGGGAGGTCAAACCCCTGGTCAGTAGGGTCAATCCCGCCGGCGTCTCGACGCCGGCGACGATAGGTGCGGCGGAGGGGCTCGGGTTTGAGCTACGGACGACGGTTTCGAACGAGGTTTCGGCTATGGGTTGCTGGCGCTTGCGCGCATCCATTGGTAGCATCGGGAGGGTGAGACGTGGCCTGAGTCGACGGCGGCGAGCACGAGTGCGGCGGCCGGAGCTCGGGTGGTGGCGGGTTTGGCGCTACGAGCGGTGGTTTGGCGCGCTGGGGGCACTAGGGAGGAGCTCTTGCTCGTCCGCATCCAAAGGAACGGACGAGAGGCCGTGAGGTGGCCAGAGTTGAGCACGGCGTCGACCTCAGCGGCGGCCGGAGCTCGGGCGAGCTCGGGGTCGGTGTTAGGGAGCACGGCAGGAGGAGCTGGGGCGTGCTACGGACTCCTGAGATCGCGGTGAGCACGACGGTGGGCTCGGAATCGAGATGCGGTGGCTGTGGCCACGGCCACGCCATGGCCGGCGGCGAGAAGCTCTCGGCCGCGGTGGAGAAAGAAGCTAGGGGATGAGCGTGAGCTTGAGAGAAGGGGGAAGAGGAAGAGGGGCTCACAGTGGATCGAACGGAGGGGTCGGCGAGCTCGGGGAAGCTTCTGCGACGGCGAATTTACGGCGGCGATCTCCGGGCACCGGGGATGAAGACGACGACGCTCCGGTCGACTGGGGCCTCCTCTGGTCGCGTGCGTCGGTGTGCAGCTCCATGGGGTCGGGACAGAGCTCAGGGATGCGGAGAGGGAGCGAGGAAGTGGCTATGGCCGCGGTGGTTGCGAGCGACATCGGCGGCGGCTCTCGGTGGGGAGAGCAGAGGAAGGGGAGAGATCCAGAGAGCGAGGGAGAAGTGAGTGTTGGGTTTCGTAGTAATTTCAAAAAAATTCCTACGCACACGCAAGATCATGTGATGCATATCAACGAGGGGGAGAGTATTTTCTACATACCCAACGCAGACCGACTGCGGAAGCAATGACACGACGTAGAGGAAGTAGTCGTACGTCTTCACGATCCAACCGATCAAGCACCGAAACTACGGCACCTCCGAGTTCGAGCACACGTTCAGCTCGATGACGATCCCCAGACTCCGATCCAGCAAAGTGTCGGGGAAGAGTTCCGTCAGCACGACGGCGTGGTGACGATCTTGATGAACTACAGCAGCAGGGCTTCGCCTAAACTCCGCTACAGTATTATCGAGGAATATGGTGGCAGGGGGCACCACACACGGCTAAGGAACAGATCACGTGGATCAACTTGTGTCTAGAGGGTGCCCCCTGCCCCTGTATATAAAGGATGGAGGAGGAGGAGGCCGGCCAAGGCAAAGGTGCGGCCAGGATAGGGAGTCCTACTAGGACTCCAAGTCCTAGTAGGAGTCCACCAAGAGGGGAGGAAGGGAGAAGGAATAGGAGAAGGAGAGGTGGTCGGCCCCCTTTTCCCTAGGCCAATTCGGACCAAAGGGGAGGGGGGGCGCAGCAGCCTTTTTCCTCTTCCCACTAAAGCCCATCAAGGCCCATTACTTCTCCCGTAACTACCCGGTACTCCGAAAAATACCCGAATCACTCGGAACCTTTCCGATGTCCGAATATAGTCATCCAATATATCGATCTTTACGTCTCGACCATTTCGAGACTTCACGTCATGTCCCCGATCTCATCCGGGACTCCGAACTCCTTCGGTACATCAAAACTCATAAACTCATAATATAACTGTCATCGAAACCTTAAGCGTGCGGACCCTACGGGTTCGAGAACAATGTAGACATGACCGAGACATGTCTCCGGTCAATAACCAATAACGGGACCTGGATGCCCATATTGGCTCCTACCTATTCTACGAAGATCTTTATCGGTCAGACCGCATAACAACATACATTGTTCCCTTTGTCATCGGTATGTTACTTGCCCGAGATTCGATCGTCGGTATCCAATACCTAGTTCAATCTCGTTACCGGCAAGTCTCTTTACTCGTTCCGTAATACATCATCTCACAACTAACTCATTAGTTGCAATGCTTGCAAGGCTTATGTGACGTGCATTACCGAGAGGGCCCAGAGATACCTCTCCGACAATCGAAGTGACAAATCCTAATCTCGAAATACGCCAACCCAACATCTACCTTTGGAGACACCTGTAATGCTCCTTTATAATCACCCAGTTATGTTGTGACGTTTGGTAGCACCCAAAGTGTTCCTCCGGCAAACGGGAGTTGCATAATCTCATAGGCATAGAAACATGTATAAGTCATGAAGAAAGCAATAGCAATATACTAAACGATCGTGTGCTAAGCTAATGGAATGGGTCATGTCAATCAGATCATTCAACTAATGATGTGACCTCGTTAATCAAATAACAACTCATTGTTCATGGTTAGGAAACATAACCATCTTTGATTAACGAGCTAGTCAAGTAGAGGCATACTAGTGACACTTTGTTTGTCTATGTATTCACACATGTATTATGTTTCCGGTTAATACAATTCTAGCATGAATAATAAACATTTATCATGATTATGAGGAAATAAATAATAACTTTATTATTGCCTCTAGGGCATATTTCCTTCAGTCTCCCACTTGCACTAGAGTCAATAATCTAGTTCACATCACCATGTGATTAACACCCATAGTTCACATCGATATGTGATCAACACCCAATGGGTTTACTAGAGTCAGTAATCTAGTTCACATCGCTATGTGATTAACACCCAAAGAGTACTAAGGTGTGATCATGTTTTGCTTGTGAGATAATTTTAGTCAACGGGTCTGTCACATACAGATCTGTAAGTATTTTGCGAATTTCTATGTCAACAATGCTCTGCACGGAGCTACTCTAGCTAATTGCTCCCACTTTCAATATGTATCCAGATTGAGACTTAGAATCATCTGGATCAGTGTCAAAAACTTGCATCGATGTAACCCTTTACGACGAACCTTTTTGTCACGTCCATAATCGAGAAACATATCCTTATTCCACTAAGGATAATTTTGACCGCTGTCCAGTGATCTACTCCTAGATCACTATTGTACTCCCTTGCCAAACTCAGTGGTAGGCATACAATAGATCTGGTATACAGCATGGCATATTTTATAGAACCTATGACTGAGGCATAGGGAATGACTTTCATTCTCTTTCTATCTTCTATCGTGGTCGGGCTTTGAGTCTTACTCAACTTCACACCTTGTAACACAGGCAAGAAACCTTTTCTTTGACTGTTCCATTTTGAACTATTTCAAAAATTTTATCAAGGTATGTATTCATTGAAAAAATTTATCAAGCGTCTTGATCTATCTATATAGATCTTGATGCTCAATGTGTAAGCAGCTTCACCGAAGTCTTTCTTTGAAAAACTCCTTTCAAACACTCCTTTATGCTTTACAGAATAATTCTACATTATTTCCGATCAACAATATGTCATTCACATATACTTATCAGAAATGTTGTAGTGCTCCCACTCACTTTCTTGTAAATACAGGCTTCACCGCAAGTCTGTATAAAACTATATGCTTTGATCAACTTATCAAAGCGTATATTCCAACTCCGAGATTCTTGCACCAGTCCATAGATGGATCGCTGGAGTTTGCATATTTTGTTAACACCTTTAGGATTGACAAAAACTTCTGGTTGCATCATATACAACTCTTCTTTAATAAATCTATTAAGGAATGCAGTTTTGTTTATCCATTTGCCAGATTTCATAAAATGCGGCAATTGCTAACATGATTCGGACAGACTTAAGCATAGATACGAGTGAGAAACTCTCATCGTAGTCAACACCTTGAACTTGTCAAAAACCTTTTGCGACAATTCTAGCTTTGTAGATAGTAACACTACTATCAGCGTCCGTCTTCCTCTTGAAGATCCATTTATTCTCAATTGCTTGCCGATCATCGGGCAAGTCAACCAAAGTCCATACTTTGTTCTCATACATGGATCCCATCTCAGATTTCATGGCTTCAAGCCACTTTTGCGGAATCTGGGCTCACCATCGCTTCTTCATAGTTCGTAGGTTCATCATGATCTAGTATCATGACTTCTAGAACAGGATTACCGTACCACTCTAGCGCGGATCTTACTCTGGTTGATCTACGAGGTTCAGTAGTATGTTGTTCTGAAGTTTCATGATCATCATCATTAGCTTCCTCACTAACTGGTGTAGGTGTCACAGAAACAGTTTTCTGTGATGTACTACTTTCCAATAAGGGAGCAGGTACAGTTACCTCGTCAAGTTCTACTTTCCTCCCACTCACTTCTTTCGAGAGAAACTCCTTCTCCAGAAAGTTTCTGAATTTAGGAACAAAAGTCTTGCCTTCGGATCTGTGATAGAAGGTGTATCCAATAGTTTCCTTTGGATATCCTATGAAGACACATTTCTCCGATTTGAGTTTGAGCTTATCAGGATGAAACTTTTTCATATAAGCATCGCAACCCCAAATTTAAGAAACGACAGCTTAGGTTTCTTACCAAACCATAGTTCACACGGTGTCGTCTCAACGGATTTAGATGGTGCCCTATTTAACGTGAATGCAGCTGTCTCTAATGCATAACTCCAAAACGATAGTGGTAGATCGGTAAGAGACATCATAGATCGCACCATATCTAATAAAGTACGGTTATGATGTTCGGACACGCCATTATGCTGTGGTGTTCCATGTGGCATGAGTTTGTGAAACTATTCCACATTGTTTTAATTGAAGACCAAACTCGTAACTCAAATATTTTACCTCTGCGATCATATCGTAGAAACTTTTATTTTCTTGTCACGATGATTTTCCACTTCACTCTGAAATTCTTTGAACTGTTCAAATGTTTCAGACTTATGTTTCATCAAGTAGATATCCCCATATCTGCTCAAATCATCTGTGAAGGTCAGAAAATAATGATACCTGCTGCAAGCCTTAATATTCACCGGACCACATACATCAGTATGTATGATCTCCAATAAATCTATTGCTTACTTCATTGTTCCGGAGAACGGCGTTTTAGTCATCTTCCCCAAAAGGCATGGTTCGCAAGCATCAAGTGATTCATAATCAAGTGATTCCAAAATCCCATCAGCATGGAGTTTCTTCATGCGCTTTACACCAATATGACCTAAACGGCAGTGCTACAAATAAGTTGCACTATCATTATTAACTTTGCATCTTTTGGTTTCAAAATTATGATTATGTGTATCACCATGATCGAGATCCAACGAACTATTTTCATTGGGTGTGTAACCATATAAGGTTTTATTCATGTAAACAGAACAACAATTTATTCTCCTACTTAAATGAATAACCGTATTACAATAAACATGATCAAATCATATTCATGCTCAAAGCAAACACCAAATAACACTTATTCAGGTTCAACACTAATCCCGAAAGTATAGGGAGTGTGCGATGATGATCATATCAATCTTGGAATCACTTCCAACACACATCGTCACTTCACCCTTAACTAGTCTCTGTTTATTCTGTAACTCCTGTTTCGTTTTACTAATCTTAGCAACCGAACAAGTATCAAATACTCAGGGGATACTATAAACACTAGTAAGGCACACATCAATAATCTGTATATCAAATATACCCTTGTTCACTTTGCCATCCTTCTTATCCACCATATATTCAGGGCATTTCCGCTTCTAGTGACCATTACCTTTGCAGTGTAAACACTCAGTTTCAGGCTATGGTCCAGCTTTGGGCTTCTTCGCAGGAGTGACAACTTGCTTGTCTTTCCACTTGAAGTTCCCTTTCTTTCCCTTTGCCCTTTTCTTGAAACTAGTGGTCTTGTCAATCATCAACATTTGATGCTCTTTCTTGATTTCTACCTTCGTCGATTTCAACATCACGAAGAGCTCGGGAATTGATTTCGTCATCCCTTGCATACTATAGTTCATCACGAAGTTCTAGTAACTTAGTGATGGTGACTAGAGAATTCTGTCAATCACTATCTTATCTGGAAGATTAACTCCCACTTGATTCAAGCGATTGAAGTACCCAGACAACCTGAGCACATGCTCACTAGTTGAGCGATTCTCCTCCATCTTTTAGCTATAGAACTTGTTGGAGACTTCATATCTCTCAACTCGGGTATTTGCTTGAAAATATTAACTTCAACTCCTGGAAGATCTCATATGCTCCATGACGTTCAAAACGTCCTTGAAGGCCCGATTCTAAGCCATTAAGCATGGTGCACTAAACTATCAAGTAGTCATCATATTGAGCTAGCCAAACGTTCATAACGTCTGCATCTGCTCCTGCAATAGGTCCGTCACCTAGCGGTGCATCAAGGACATAATTCTTCTGTGCAGCAATGAGGATAAACCTCAGATCACGGATCCAATCCGCATCATTGCTACTAACATTTTTCAACACAATTTTCTCTAGGAACATATCAAAATAAACATATGAAAGCAACAACGCGAGCTATTGATCTACAACATAGATATGCTAATACTACCAGGACTAAGTTCATGATAAATTAAAGTTTAATTAATCATATTACTTAAGAACTCCCACTTAGATAGACATCCCTCTAATCCTCTAAGTGATCACGTGATCCAAATCAACTAAACCATGTCCGATCATCACGTGAGATGGAGCAGTTTCATTGGTGAACATCACTATGTTGATCATATCTACTATATGATTCACGCTCGACCTTTCGGTCTTCGTGTTCCGAGGCCATATCTGTATATGCTTGGCTCGTCAAGTATAACCTGAGTATTCCGCGTGTGCAACTGTTTTGCACCCGTTGTATTTGAACGTAGAGCCTATCACACCCGATCATCACGTGGTGTCTCAGCACGAAGAACTTTCGCAACGGTGCATACTCAGGGAGAACACTTCTTGATAATTTAGTGAGAGATCATCTTATAATGCTACCATCAATCAAAGCAAGATAAGATGCATAAAAAGATAAACATCACATGCAATCAATATAAGTGATATGATATGGCCATCATCATCTTGTGCTTGTGATCTCCATCTCCGAAGCACCGTCATGATCACCATCGTCACTGGCGCGACACCTTGATCTCCATCGTAGCATCATTGTCGTCTCGCCAATCTTATGCTTCCACGACTATCACTACCGTTAGTAATAAAGTAAAGCATTACACCACGATTGCATTGCATACAATAAAGCGACAACCATATGGCTCCTGCCAGTTGCCGATAACTTGGTTACAAAACATGATCATCTCATACAATAAAATTCAGCATCATGCCTTGACCATATCACATCACAACATGCCCTGCAAAAACAAGTTAGACGTCCTCTATTTTGTTGTTGCATGTTTTACGTGGCTGCTACGGGCTTAAGTAAGAACCAATCTCACCTACGCATCAAAACCACAACGATAGTTTGTCAAATAGACTCCGTTTTAACCTTCGCAAGGACCGGGCGTAGCCACACTCGGTTCAACTAAAGTTGGAGAGACAGTCGCCCGCAAGCCATCTATGTGCAAAGCACGTCGAGGGAACCGGTCTCGCGTAAGCGTATGCGTAAGGTTGGTCGGGGTCGTCTCGTCCAGCAATACCGCCGAACCAAAGTATGACATGCTGGTAGGCAGTATGACTTGTATCGTCCACAACTCACTTGTGTTCTACTCGTGCATATAACATCAACATAAATAACCTAGGCTCGGATGCCACTGATGGGTTTCGTAGTAATTTCAAAATTTTTCCTACGCACACGCAAGATCATGTGATGCATATCAACGAGGGGGAGAATATTGTCTACGTACCCAACGCAGACCGACTGCGGAAGCAATGACACGACGTATAGGAAGTAGTCGTACGTCTTCACGATCCAACCGATCAAGCACCGAAACTACAACACCTCCGAGTTCGAGCACACGTTCAGCTCGATGACGATCCCCGGACTCCGATCCAGCAAAGTGTCGGGGAAGAGTTCCGTCAGCACGACGGCGTGGTGACGATCTTGATGAACTACAGCAGCAGGGCTTCGCCTAAACTCCGCTACAGTATTATCGAGGAATATGGTGGCAGGGGGCACCGCACACGGCTAAGGAACAGATCACGTGGATCAACTTGTGTCTAGAGGGTGCCCCCTGCCCCTGTATATAAAGGATGGAGGAGGAGGAGGCCGGCCAAGGCAAAGGTGCGGCCAGGATAGGGAGTCCTACTAGGACTCCAAGTCCTAGTAGGAGTCCACCAAGAGGGGATGAAGGGAGAAGGAATAGGAGAAGGAGAGGTGGCCGGCCCCCTTTTCCCTAGTCCAATTCGGACCAAAGGGGAGGGGGGGCGCAGCAGCCTTTTTCCTCTTCCCACTAAAGCCCATCAAGGCCCATTACTTCTCCCGTAACTACCCGGTACTCCGAAAAATACCCGAATCACTCGGAACCTTTCCGATGTCCGAATATAGTCGTCCAATATATTGATCTTTATGTCTCGACCATTTCGAGACTCCACGTCATGTCCCCGATCTCATCCGGGACTCTGAACTCCTTCGGTACATCAAAACTCATAAACTCATAATATAACTATCATCGAAACCTTAAGCGTGCGGACCCTACGGGTTCGAGAACAATGTAGACATGACCAAGACATGTCTCCGGTCAATAACCAATAGCGGGACCTGGATGCCCATATTGGCTCCTACATATTCTACGAAGATCTTTATCGGTCAGACCGCATAACAACATACGTTGTTCCCTTTGTCATCGGTATGTTACTTGCCCGAGATTCGATCGTCGGTATCCAATACCTAGTTCAATCTCGTTACCGGCAAGTCTCTTTACTCGTTCCGTAATACATCATCTCGCAACTAACTCATTAGTTGCAATGCTTGCAAGGCTTATGTGACGTGCATTACCGAGAGGGCCCAGAGATACCTCTCCGACAATCGGAGTGACAAATCCTAATCTCGAAATACGCCAACCCAACATCTACCTTTGGAGACACCTGTAATGCTGCTTTATAATCACCCAGTTACGTTGTGACGTTTGGTAGCACCCAAAGTGTTCCTCCGGCAAATGGGAGTTGCATAATCTCATAGTCATAGAAACATGTATAAGTCATGAAGAAAGCAATAGCAATATACTAAACGATCGTGTGCTAAGCTAATGGAATGGGTCATGTCAGTCAGATCATTCAACTAATGATGTGACCTCGTTAATCAAATAACAACTCATTGTTCATGGTTAGGAAACATAACCATCTTTGATTAACGAGCTAGTCAAGTAGAGGCATACTAGTGACACTTTGTTTGTCTATGTATTCACACATGTATTATGTTTCCGGTTAATACAATTCTAGCATGAATAATAAACATTTATCATGATTATGAGGAAATAAATAATAACTTTATTATTGCCTCTAGGGCATATTTCCTTCAGTGAGAGGGGGTCGGGGAGGCGCGTGGCGTCGCGGGAGGCGACCAGGGCGATGAGGGGGTAGCCAGGCAGGCAAGGAGGAGCTGGCGCGGCTCGCCTGCGCGCCGGGCACGCAGCTGCTTCGGGGCGAGGGGAGGAAGACGACGGAGGGGCTGCAGTGGTGGGCTGGGCCGATTCTGCTGGGCCAGGTAAGTGGGCGCCAGGTAAGTGGCTGGGCTTCTCTTTTTTTTATATTTCTGTTCTGTTTTCTATTTAATTGCCACTGAATTCAAATTCAAACAAATTTGAAAACAATGCCAAAATTCCCCTGGATAATTTTATGTCACTTAAGGTCTACTCCTCATAAACATAAAATATCTCAGGGCATTTGAAAATATATTCATTATATATTATGAATATAACTCCAAATTCAAATAAAATATTGATTTAAAATCAGAGCCCAAATAATTCCTTAGAAATGTCCCAAAATTTTGGTTTGATTTATAACTCTTGCCAAAATTGTCAGAGCTATTCCTAGGGCATTTTGGATTTACTGATTGCAATTTTAGGGTTTTTGCCCTTCTTTTATTTAGGGTTTTGAGGCTTCCAAATTTCCCCAGTTCAAGTTTTCAGAAATTTAAACATGATGCAAACACTAGGCAGCACCAGAAGCTAGGGATGTGACAAGGGAGGGGTTCCATAATGAATCACACTCCTGTTTTATTCCCGAGGAAAATAACCGAAATATTATCTTGCAGTTCGGATCTCAACCCTTCTCAGCAGAGCTCATCTTCAGGGGATCTTCGTCCAGAGATGATAGAGAGCGAAACGCCTCCCCTTGTTGTACCGTCTCACGAGGCTGGCGACCCCGAGGTATCGTCCCGGAGGGTTTTTCCAAGTCCGGACCCTAGAAAAGGTCGTCAGGCTAGTTCGGCACCCTTTAGCGCGCCGTCGGAGGGGCTGAAGGATCTGCTTGGTAGGGCGTCCATCTCAGAAGAACATCGTATGTTGATGAGTACGGTGATTGGAAGGATTTCGTCCGCGGAAAGCGGATTGTACGAGGCTGCCAGGAGTTTACTAACAGGCTTTGAGGTACGTAAAAAGGTGTACCTTTTGGTAGAGCCGCATATTAAATGTGCCATGTATGAATAGTAGCCCCTGAGACTCTGTGTGTCGTCACGAGTGACGGGGCACAGAGGATCATAACCCCAAGTATAATATGTCGCCTATTCCATGAAGGTGGCGAGGCGTTCGGTGGCTAGCCGGACTGATGAATCTGCCGAACTAAAGCGGCAACTTGACGTAGCAGATGCCGACATCGCGCTCGTAAATAAGCGGCTAGACGAGGCTCAAGGTATGTTCCAAAGACACCTGGTAATAGGAGCTTGATTCTCGGGCCTTATATATATGTGCTTGATGTAGATGGTGCTGCTTCCGTGGAGAACCTTCGAGCAGAACTTGCCCGAGCCAAGGAGCAAGCAAGGAAAAGTGATGCGGCTGCCGTTAAAGCGACTGAAGAGCTAAAAGCCAAACAGGCTGCTCACTGCAGAGCAAGAAGGTAATAGCCGAGATGGCCATAAAATTGAAGGATGCTACCGACCGCTGTAAATTTCTTGAACAAGAAGATAGGGCGGCTTAGAAGGACCTTGAAAAGATCACTGCCGAAGCCAAGGATACTCGCTCTGCAATGAGAGCGATGAAGGAGGAGCTGCGTCAGGCCGGAGATATCACGACTGGAAAGCCTTATATGCTGCGGATGAAGTTCGGAGACCCCAAGTATGCTCCATTAGACCAGCAATGGAGTGTGGAAAACGCTTATCTGGATTTGGCAGCCAGTGCGGCGGACGCGACCGGACACTTCCGCAGCCGAGGTGACCATGGATTGGAAGAGCTTTTTTGGTGGCAGTTCCACAATCCAGAACGCCCACTGTCAGTATCTGACCGTTTGGCCGCCTGGGCGGAGCTGAACAGGTTATCTGGACTCGCCATGAGGTATGTTGCGAGTCGCCTATGGCCGGAGAAGCCGGAGCCGAAGAGTTATTTTGGCTTGGTGCAGCAGTTCCTTGGTTCGGTGCTGCATGCTGATGCAATGAAGAGGTCGGCGTGCATATAGGGCACACAGATGGCTCTTGCTCGTGTCGAAACATACTGGGCAGATATGAAGGCCAGTATTGTTGCGTCCCAGGATTCAGACGAAAGCCGAGTACCTGCCAAGCACTATTTTGAGGAAGTTCTTCCTGGCGCTCGTATAATAGAGTCGCAGTGCTCGAAGGATGTTGTGTTCGAATAGCTTATACTATTTGTAAAATGATTTTTTTTTATGAAAAAAGCCTTTTATACTTGTGCTTGCAAGAATCATGATGCCTCCTGTGCGGCCGTTTAATGTATATATTTGTATATAACCTGAAAGATGGCAGTCGTTGGCTTCAGCCCCCACGCATAGAATGCGGGGGTGTTCGCCAAAAGGCGCCTTTTCACACTTAATCCAACGTCTTGGTCCTACAAAGGAGGTGGTGGCGTGGCGAACTAGGCAACCGGACTATAATGCTTTATCACTTTCACTTAGCCATAGGAGTTTGACAGTGGGGCTACTAAATAGCCCCTAGGGGCACCGCGCTCGCCCGAATTCGAGGCACGAGTGTGCCTGACCGGGAAGCGGCCCTTCGTTAATGCGGGGGAATCCTAAAGATTCCGAAAGTCATCGAGTGGTTGACCAGTCTCTCGCTATATCATGACAGTCAGTTTTCGGCTTTCTCTACTGAGGTGCTCACCTGGCCGAACCGGGGCACAATCGCAGTAGTTCTCCTGGTGCCGCGTTAGCCGATATAACAGAACGTAAGGCAGCAAAACATAGGAGCCGGGCAAACCCAACATTTGACCAAAGACATGATTCAGAGCTGATGCATATAGGGACAAACTCGCGATGCCGAACACTCCCTGAGGTATTCGGTCTTTATGAGGACGGGCCAAAATAGAGCCCTTGGTAAAAAAGCCCCTGGTGTCCAGGTACGCGCAAAAATTCTGGCATGGCCACATGCCAAGACACCAGCCTCCTCCTCGGTTATAGAGAAAACCGGGGGATGTTATCAACAAGAGACAGTAAAAAAGGTTTACGCAGGGTCTTAATCTGAAAAGAATCCTTGAAACGGGTCCCTGTTGCACGTCTGCGCCTGTGTCTCCGCTGTGCCGTATCCTGGACGGGCGTAGCACGATGTTCATCTGTGAAAGAGAGGAACTTAGTAAAAAAAATAAGCGTGCGAGAAATCTAAAAATAAACAAAATATAGTTGGAGCAAGAGTTGAGCTGTATTGTCTCCGAGCGTGAGCACATGGAGCCCCTTGTACGGGGTTATGCGGCTATTAAGCATGTTTACGCTGGACTCGTCGAGCCGTGTCCGGGATAGTAGGGCTGGATTTGTGGGCGGCTGTCCAGACGGCCGCACCTTTGCCCGTACTTTGGGGGTTAATTTATGTTCCCCTGTAATGAAATGATGCCCTTTGGGCCGGGCATTTTGAGTGTAAGGGATGCGTAATGCGGTATTGTGTTAAAGCGGGCGAAAGCTTCACGTCCCAGTAGCGCTTGATAGCGACTTACGAATGGGGTGATGTGGAATGTTAGCTTTTCGCTTCGGAAGTTGTCGGGTGATCCGAACGTGACTTCTAATGTAAGGCAACCCATACTTGGGATGTCCGGGCCTGGCGTGACTCCTTGAAAGGAAGTGTTGCCAAGGTGGAATATAGCTGGGTTTACCCCGAGTTTGCGGACTGTGTCCTGATATAACAGGTTCAAGTTGCTGCCGCCGTCCATAAGGGCGTTTGTAAATTGGAGGCCGTTAATAATTGGATTGACGACCAAGGCAGTCCAGCCTGCGTTCCGGTCTCCTTTGGAGTAATCCTGATGATCGAAGGTGATTGGTTGTAACAACCAGTGGCGTTTCCCCTCTGGGGCTGGCCGTACGGCGCGTATCTTTGTAGGTGCCGTTCTGCTCTTCCCTTTTGTCACATGAAGTAGATTTACTGTCTTGACTTCTTGTGGGAACTTCTTTTGTTCTCTGGTGTTCTGCTCGTGGGGTGCATCGTCATCTTCGCTTGGTGTGTCAAGCCCCTTGTGTTCGGCATTGAGTTTGCCGGACTGCTTAAAGACCCAACAATCTCTATGGGTATGGTTTGCAGGTCTCCCAGGAGTGCTGTGGATTTGACATATTTTGTCCAAGATTTTGTTGAGGTTGGATAGCTCGTCCCTATCGTCTTTGGGGGGCGCCTTTTTCTGATTTTGCCGAGAGCTTTTGAATCCGGCATTTACTGCCGTGCTCATCGGGCTGTTGTCCTTGATCCGGCGAGGTTCTTTGTTACGGCATGGCTTCCCGTTGCCATCTCTGGGTTCGGACGTATTTGGGTCGCTGGTGCTGCTTCTTGCCAACCAGCTATCCTCTCCTGCACAAAATCGGGTATGAGGCTTGTTAACGCGGTCATTGTTCGCGGTTTTTCTTGGCCGAGGTGTCTGGCGAGCCATTCGTCTCAGACGCTATGTTTGAAAGCTGCTAGGGCCTCTGCGTCCGGACAGTCGACTATCTGATTCTTTTTGATAAGGAATCTGTTCTAGAGCTTCCGGGCTGACTCTCCGGGCTGATGTGTTATATGACTCAGATCATCCGCATCCGGGGGTCGGACGTAGGTCCCTTGAAAATTTGCCCGGAAAGCATCCTCAAGCACTTACCAACTTCCCATGGTGTTTTAGGGAAGGCTTTTAAGCCAATGCCGGGATGGGACTTTCCTTGGCATGGAAGGCAAGCTTGGCGGTATGATATGAAGATCTCCTCCCATTGTAACCGACTCTGTGTAACCCTAGCCCTCTCCGGTGTCTATATAAACCGGAGAGGGCTAGGGTTACACAGAGTCGGTTACAATGGGAGGAGATCTTCATATCATATCGCCAATCTTGCCTTCCACGCCAAGGAAAGTCCCATCCGGACACGGGACGGAGTCTTCAATCTTGTATCTTCATAGTCCGGGAGTCCGTCCAAAGGTCTTAGTCCGGCCATCCGGACACCCCCTAATCCAGGACTCCCTCAAGGATCAAGCTCCGGCGACAGAAGAAGAAGGCATCCTTCAACCTCATCACAACCTCTTTACCCCAACTGAGATTGAAGCTTTCCAGATGATTGAGTTAGCTCGCATACAAAACAAGTATCTCACGCGTGAAAATATTTTGTTGAAGGATCATATCATCGCACTCAAGGGCATTATCCACAAACTAGAGGAGCTCCTACGCTCGATGTGCGACTATCCATCATCACCACCACCTTCTTCACCAGCAAAGGAGACATAAACACATGGGTATGGGCACTCCCTTTGGCAACTGCCAAGCTTGGGGGAGGTGCCCCGGTATCGTATCATCATCCCACTCCTATCTTTACTGTTTTTCTTAGTTCGATCCTTTTGGTAATATCTTGATCTAGTAGGATAAAGTTTTAGAATGATTTAGTTTTGAGTTTTGCCTTATGATCCTCTATGTAATCGAGTCCGTGAGCCATATATAACAAAGATTAGTGTTGATTCAAGGGCTTTGCTATCTTGCTATGATCGTGAGGAAATAAAAGAAAAAGAAAGAATAAAACTGAAATAAAGAGATCATACTGATCTTATGGAAAGTAATGGATTCACATATAAAGAGTATGATGAATAAAAGTTGTTGAGAGTTGACAAACATAGTTTTGGTCATCGTTGCAATTAATAGGAAGTAATAAAGAAAGAGAGGTTTTCACATATAAATATACTATCCTGGACATCTTTTATGATTGTGTCAGGACCCCGACTCAATGCCACATCGATCTAGCATGTAACACCTCATATCACTTTGCGGCCTCACGCACGGTATTCCCACGGGTGTCGCCTTACCTTAGCCCGGGACCGTTTGCGCCTTTTGGCACACGTATATGACGGTGTCGCTAGCATCCATATGATAAGGAGCCCGGGCTGACATGGCTAGTCGTAAACCCAAAGTGGCACAGACTTACAGGGACAGGCATCCATGACCCAGCATCGAACGTGTCGGTCATCAACGAGTGAATCCAGGCTGTAGCACTGGGCTAGCAGGACTCTGGTGAACCGGGCTGTAGCGGGCTAACAGGACTCCGGTATTCATCGCGTGACATTTCCCCGAAGGGACAGACACAGGAACGAAGAAGGACACATGCCGGCCAGCCTAAGTGTTCCGGAGCAGTAGCAAGCTACCATGGCTCAGTGGAAACACTAGGAGACATTTCCCGGTAAGAGAGGCTACTAAGGATAAACAACTAGATGGTCAGATCCCACACATACCAAGCATTTCAATAACATACACACAATATGCTCGATATGTGCAAATACAACATGGCATCACAACATGACTCTACGACTCAAGTATTTATTCAATAGGCTCCGAGGAGCGAGATATTACAAACATGGGTCTCATGACCCAACATCAGAGCATACAAGTCAAAGCACAAGCGGAAGCTATCATGTCTGAGTACAGACATCTATAAATGAAAAAGGCTGAGAAGCCTGACTATCTACCAGATCCTGCCGAGGGCACAAGATCGTAGCTGAGGTATCAAGCTAAACGTCGAAGTCCACGCGGAAACTACTAGTGAGACCGAAGTCTCTCTGCAAAAACATAAAATAGGCAAACGTGAGTACAAATGTACCCAGCAAGACTTACATCAGAACTAACTACATATGCATCATTATCAACAAAGGGGATGGTGGGGTTTAACTGCAGCAAGCCAGCTTTGACTCGGTGGCTATCCTAAACTACGACTGCAAGTAACTCTTTTGAGGTGGCGCACACGAGTCCACATATTCACCATATCAATACACCACTATGGATCCGCTCCCGTCTCCCTACGAGAACGCCATCCATAGCACTCACGCTTATCTTGCGTATTTTAGAGTATCCACTTTCACTTGTCTATGAACTGATATAAGCAACCCAGAAGTCCTTTTCCGCGGACACGGCTATTCGAATAGATGATGTTAACCCTGCAGGGGTGTACTTCTTCACACACGCTCTCACCACTTACCGCCGTTTACACGACATGTACTCGGCAACCTTCAAGCGGAAGCCCAACGTGGGTGTCGGCCACGGCCTACCTAAACACTCAAGTCTCTAGTCCAGGTTTATCGCCTATTCGGGTTCCATCCATGAGGAGATCCGGCCGGAGTTTCGCTCACAGCCCCAAACGATGTGAACAGGGTTCCCGAGACACCAAACGGGCGCCCGGTTTACCCGGCCACGTGCCTACCGCATCACAGCCCACCCCTACGGTCAGCGCTGCGCACGGCCTCCAGCATACTACAAACACCAGAAACTACTTGCAACTCCTGGACAGAGGACAAGGGTGATCAAGAAGCCGAGAGGGTCCATTGGTTTCGGGCCCAATGCGTGGTAGTAGCTGAATCATGGATCACAAACACAGAACTCAGTTCCTGAGGACGGCTGCAATGAGACAACCCACCATGTACTCCTACATGGCCTCTCACCGCTACCTTTACCAAATCGTGTTCACACACTTAGCTCACACACAGTAGGACATGTTCACACGCCTCTGATTCATCCCCGATGAATCAGACCTGACTCAACTCTAAGCAGTAGCAGGCATGACAAACAAGCATGAATGAGTAGGCACATCAGGGCTCAAACAACTCCTACTCATGCTAGTGGGTTTCATCTATTTACTGTGGCAATGACAGGTCATGCAAAGGATAAAGGGGTTCAGCTACCGCAGCAAGTAACAGTTGAATCGTTGTTGTCCTAATGCAGTAAAAGAGAGCAGGAGCGAGAGAGTAGGATTGTATCGGAATGAACAAGGGGGTTTTGCTTGCCTGGCACTTCTGAAGATAACATTGAGTCTTCATCAGTGTCAACGATCACATCATCGGTATCACGTCTATCGAGAGGGGACAAATACCGGCAACACAGAAGGAACACAATCAATGCAATGCACAATATGATGCATGATCATGACATGGCAAAATGAATGTGTTTTGGGCTAATGCAACTAGCAACAGATTAAATGAAGTTGGTTTGAATACAAGATTCAAATTCAAACTCCATATGTGATTATTAAATGCCCTTTAATTGATTTGTGCTAAACAGCAGCTATAAGTTGTTCTAACATGCATGAAAATGGTACAGATGGATTCCTTGAATTTTTCTGATAATTTTTCATATATAAATTATTTAATTTGGAGTTACGGTTAATTTCTATGATTTTTGAAGTTTATACAATTTTCTGGAATAATTTTTCCTAATTTATTTTAATCCAGAAAGAATTATTGCGTCAGCATTGCGTCACAGTGACGTCAGCAGGGTCAACTGGGCGCTCAGAGTCAAACCTGACGTGTGGGGGCCACACGTCAGTGACACAGGTTAGACAGGGGGGGTTAGTTTAATTTAATTAAAGATTAGGGCACTAGGGCCCACATGTCAGTGGCTCTGGGGTTAGATTAGGTGGTGATTAGCTTAAGCTAATCACCTGATGGCGGGGGCCCACCTGTCATGGACCCAGGGGGGTCAAAGGTCAAACCTCCTGGTCGGCGGGGTCAACTCGCCGGCGTTTAGCCGCCGGCGAGGCTAAACGCGGCGGTGCAGGTGCGGGTTTCACGTACAGGGCACCGTTCGGGGCGCCGTTGGGCGCTATGGATAGCTGGGAGTGGCCCGCGGCGAATGGTGCAGGTAGTTGGGTTCGGGGACGCCGGAAAAGGCGCCGGCGACGTGTTTGGCGGCGGCCGGAGCTACGGGTTCGAGCGGGGCGAGGCCACAGAGAACGGGAGGGATGGCTAAGGGGCTCACCGGGCTCCTGAAGATGCTAGGAGCACGGTGCCGTGCTCGGTTTCGAGCCTTACTGGCTGCAGTGACGGCGGCGACATGGTCAGCGGCGGCCGGAGTTCAGCCGCGACGGAGCTATGGACTAGAGCTCGCAAACGCGAGGGGAGAGAGAGGGGTTCTGCACGGAGGCTCACCGCGGAGCTGTAGGGAGGGTCAGTGGGCTCGGGGGCGCGCCGGAGTGGCCGAATTCGACGGAGAACGGCGCCGGGGCCGAAGCTCGGAGATGATGATGATGGCGGCTGCTCGGGGACCTTCTGGTCGCGTGAGGCGTCGAGGAGGTCGAGGGAGGCACTGTGGAGCTCTGGGAGGCGTCGGGGAGGCGAGAGGGGAATGGTGGCCACGGCGAACGGCGTCGGTGGCGACGGCTCCGTTCGGTCCGAGGTGCGGAGCGAGAGGGAGAGCAGGAGAAGGGGATGAGCACGGGAGGGAGTTGAGAGAGGCCTGAGGGAGCCGCGTGGCGTCTCCAGGGAGTAGCAGAGGCAAGCAGGGAGGCAGGAGGTGGCCGGAGCGTGCGCGCGCGCGTCGGGCACACGCCCTCCTGCCTACTGGCAGGAGGTTGAAGACGGTGGCGACCACGGTGGGCTGGGCCGCACAGTGCTGGACCAGCACAGGAGCTGGGCCGGCTCTGGTGGGCTGCACGGGTGAGGCCAGGTAAGTCCAGGTAAATTCTGTTTTATATTTTTCTGTTATGTTTTGTTTTTATTTAATTCTTTTGCCACTGTTTTGAATTTAAAAATAATTCAAACAATGCCAAAAGCTCCTCTGAATATTTTATATTGCTAGATGGACTTTTCCAAAAGCTTATAAAATATTTCAGGGGTATTTGGAATTATATTCTAATTATATGAATATAATTCAAATTCAAATAGCTAATGAATTAAATCCAAAGTCCCAAAAATAAATCCTTAAAAATGTTCAATATTTTGGTTGGGACCAGAACCCTTACCAAAAATTATCAAACATTTAAGAAGAGCATTTTGGAGCAATGAATGAGATTTCTAGGGTTTTTGCCCCTCTTTTGTTTAAGTTTTTGAGGCTTCCAAAATTCCTCAGTTCAAATTTCAGAATTTAAACATGATGCACACATGAAGCTAGCCTAGAGCATTACCAGAAGCTAGGGATGTGACAACTCACCCCCACTAAACAAGAATCTCGTCTCGAGATTCAAGCGTAGGGTAAGGTGAAGGGTAACGCAAACTAGCACAATCTTCACGATCCAGGTTGCACTTCAAATGAATGTTGATTTGAACACCATCTTTGTCTTGTCGTCTTGCTCTGAGAACTCCAGCTAATCATGACAAGAAGAGGAAAGGAAAACTCTAGAAGGATCGGTCTTCTCGAAGGTCGAACAACTCAGGATTAACTCCTGGAATGTGACATAGCAACATCTCTTGAGCTGAGAGACGAAGCACAGATCTGAAGAAATGGAGTGAGGCAGATGACGAGGGTTCACTAGGTAGACAACAACTTCACGCTTAAGGTGGTAATCGGTTGTCAACGTAGCGAGGAGTTGAATTGCCATGAAACCACAACGAGGCACCTTAGGGAAGGTGACTCGTAGAAATATCCCCTTAAGTGGCAAAAAGAATTACCTTTGATTCATAGATCATTGAAACTCTTTAAACAGCCTAAGACAATTCTCGAGCGATCGTTTGGAGGGGGTCGGTAGAATGGCATACTCAGACTTGGATGATGTGGATTACCTTGTTGAAGACAACGTAATGGATGAATTTTCTTATCACCGGAAATGGAAGAGACCCATGGTAGAATGGCACATTGGTGATGCAAGCTGGGAACAAAATGCAAATGCTGGGAATGATTCTGGTAACTGGGGAAGAACCCAACAATAGAGAGTGAATTCACTGTTTGAAAAGGTCATAGCATTGCCGAGGAAACTGAGAGGAATCTCAGTTAGAGCCAATGATAACACGTAGCGCTTGTACGTGCTCTCAAGAACTTGAGCATTTCCACAATCATCAAGGTTTTACCAACATCCGTGTCAAGGGTCCGGTAACACAACTTACTACCATGATGAATGGTGATGGAGGATGCAGATGCAAAGGAAGATAACACCTCCTCAAATTTCACCCTTGGCGGGGCCAAGGAAATAAAATCTGGATGATCGACTGAGAGACATTTAGCACTCCGCTTCTAATGTTCTCCTTGATGTGCTAGTGTAACCCATTCATAGAAATGGTCTGGTATCTAGAACATCAAGTAGAAGGTCGGACTTCGGGAACACAGGAATCCATAAGGAAGAACTACGGAGGTAAATCCTACGAAGTCCTTATGGGGAGGCGGCCAACTTCATCCATCAAGATATTATAATAACAGGTCTTCCGGCTGGGTGTGTTGGCCACGACATCCACTTTACCGGTTATCGCGCGACCAATATTATAATTTTTGGGAGATATTCCAACCATCATATCTGCCTGAGATTCAGATCTGGTTGGTGTCAGGATATTCCAGACTCATCGAGTCTAGGAAGAAAAAGAAAGTTTGCAACACAAATCGACGAGATGACGTTGCGGGATTCTCGGGAGATGAACTACGATAGCAAGCTCCAAAACATGAGCTGGTTCTGCTACAAACATGTGAACACGTTGTCCAAGACAAGCATGACCACATAGTAGTCTTATAATAAAACACTACCGAGTTCAGGAGGGGGAACCATCAACGAGGGTATCGAAGTCCTTACATAAGTCCGGATTAGCTCTTATGAAGGAACTCCTTCTCCTTGAACAAATCAACCAGTGGCTTGGTGTGCTAGGGATACATATAGATTGAAGGTTGCAAGTCTTCAAACCACAGCATTCTTCGCACGTGTGCATGACTGATTTGGAATGATTCCAAAGAAAGCAACATTGACTTTCTCGAATCCACGGCGGCAACTTGCATCAGATGCACATGAATTAAAGGAAATCACTACCTTCATCCAAACATATGCTTCATGAGCTAGCATGAACAAATGTTTTCAAAAATTTCCAACACTAGCTTAATGCTCAACAAAATCATGGAGGAGATAAGGATGTTGTCAATGGGCTCAACAACAATTCATCTGGGTTTCCTTTTTAAAAGGAATTCCATAGTTAAGTGAACAAGTGATAGCATTGGTCAGACCAAAGATGTAAGGGTGTATGCTCGAGGGATCAACCACGAGTAAGACAACATTACGAGCATCGTTGGTACTGATTTGATTTGACGATAGCCCACACTCAAATCAAAGGATTGATAAGACAATAGGTCCAGCAACTGATCATAGGGACCAATCGAGGAAGATATCATCGTTCTTCAACACACACTACACTAGAATATCCCTTTGGAACGAACTAAGTCAGGCAAGCTTTTATCTTCCAACTCTCCAAGTTGTTGTCTAGCTTAACCAACTAGCTCCGGGATATCCAACACAGATTCTTGGAGAAAGGGTGGTTCACAGGAATAAACCAACTTGATCACGAACTCAACATAGCGGTCAGGTGACAACCTGGTAATACTTCTGAGAAGATATTCAGAAAATCACGAACCACCGGTATGTTACTAAGCTCGAGAACAATCTTGCTTTTCAGGGCAAGACGATATGATCAATAGAGCAAGGATTTGAAATAATCCTAACTCATCGATCGAGGAGTGAACCAGGAGAATGGACTAGGTAGCACGATCAATCTTAGAATGATGATTCAATAACCAACACACTAAGAATGAAATTATTGTCCTTTAACTACTCAGCAACGAGGTTGCTAGGCGTATTGATTTCACACATCACAATTCATTTGTCAGTATTCCGGTTGCATCAACACGAAGACCGAGGAATGACTAGTGATGGTGAGAGGTATCACTGTGTCAAGAGTTCATAGGGTGGTGTGCAATTCCCATGAGATTCTTGATATAAAGATGGTAATACTCCAAGGTAGAACAGAACCAAAAGCTGGATTGGCATTTGATCTGCGGAATACAACTACTTTGACCCAATCCTAGATATGGATGAGGTACTGGAGTTTGTTTCTCCAAGTCATTCTGCGATAGAATGGCTTGACGGACCACAAGGGTAATAGACATCGATAAACGAATGCATGCATACTCTTGACTATCAATTGATAGACGAAGGTCAGTAGACAACTAAAGAGGGACAACTCAAAGGAACATATAACTTTCTGAGTTGTGGATGCATAGATTAGTATGTCGAACGAAGTTCAACATATTTCTTCCGGATAACCCATGCAGAAAGGTAGAACTGGCAGAGTCACGATTTATGAATGGAGAACTCCTCAAGAATAATCCTGTTGTGATATTTCAGTTCAATGAGGAACTTCTGCCATAAGTAGTTCATGGTATTTGGAAGAAGAAGATACCACGGACTTCAAGGACTATCGCAAAGGTTACTAATATCCTAAAGGCACTAGCAATTACTATCAACATGAAGTAGGTAGAGTGAATCTCGGGTTCAAGAACCCAGGAACAGAATACCTATTACTAAGTAGCATCACGGGATGCTTTCGAGAACAAAGGCCAGAATCATCACACTAGGACACAAATCATGGCTAGACCACTAGATGATCCCCTGAGACACCTAGGGTCATAATAATAATTCCGACATAGATGTCAAGGCAATAGAATACCTCAACTCAACAATTAGTGTGATTGAGCTGGCATAAAGGAACATCGAAACCAGAGGGAAAGGATTTGCAAATGCATCAGACTATTTAGAAACCTGGGATGACTCGGACAGCATAACGGCTGTAAATGCTCAGAAAAGATTTGAGACATTCACAAAAATGGTGGCATAACCACTCAGAAGCACAATATCAAGGTTTCGAGATCAACAATTAACATACGGAAGTAGTAGGAACTGAACTGAGCTTAAATCCAACAATCTTATAAGTCCACTGATTAGTAACACGTGATTCTAATAGAAAGAAGAGATAGCCTAGTTCTTAATCCCCGTAGAAGAGAAGATGATGACTCAGATCAGAAGGCCATGAGGTATAAGGAGTAAAAAGAGCCTTACGTTCCATCCCACAATCAATTCCCTTATATAACTAAAGAATTTCTAGACTCAACTTCGACCAGTTTGGCTTGGTAATCCTACAGGCAGTCAAGCTCTGATACCAACGCTGTCAGGACCCCGACTCAATGCCACATCGATCTAGCATGTAACACCTCATATCACTTTGCGGCCTCACGCACGGTATTCCCACGGGTGTCGCCTTACCTTAGCCCGGGACCGTTTGCGCCTTTTGGCACACGTATATGACAGTGTCGCTAGCATCCATATGATAAGGAGCCCGGGCTGACATGGCTAGTCGTAAACCCAAAGTGGCACAGACTTACAGGGACAGGCATCCATGACCCAGCATCGAACGTGTCGGTCATCAGCGAGTGAATCCAGGCTGTAGCACTGGGCTAGCAGGACTCCGGTGAACCGGGCTGTAGCGGGCTAACAGGACTCCGGTATTCATCGCGTGACATTTCCCCGAAGGGACAGACACAGGAACGAAGAAGGACACATGCCGGCCAGCCTAAGTGTTCCGGAGCAGTAGCAAGCTACCATGGCTCAGTGAAACACTAGGAGACATTTCCCGGTAAGAGAGGCTACTAAGGATAAACAACTAGATGGTCAGATCCCACACATACCAAGCATTTCAATAACATACACACAATATGCTCGATATGTGCAAATACAACATGGCATCACAACATGACTCTACGACTCAAGTAATTTATTCAATAGGCTCCGAGGAGCGAGATATTACAAACATGGGTCTCATGACCCAACATTCAGAGCATACAAGTCAAAGCACAAGCGGAAGCTATCATGTCTGAGTACAGACATCTATAAATGAAAAAGGCTGAGAAGCCTGACTATCTATCAGATCCTGCCGAGGGCACAAGATCGTAGCTGAGGTATCAAGCTAAACGTCGAAGTCCACGCGGAACTACTAGCGAGACCGAAGTCTCTCTGCAAAAACATAAAATAGGCAAACGTGAGTACAAATGTACCCAGCAAGACTTACATCAGAACTAACTACATATGCATCATTATCAACAAAGGGATGGTGGGGTTTAACTGCAGCAAGCCAGCTTTGACTCGGTGGCTATCCTAAACTACGACTGCAAGTAACTCTTTTGAGGTGGCGCACACGAGTCCACATATTCACCATATCAATACACCACTATGGATCCGCTCCCGTCTCCCTACGAGAACGCCATCCATAGCACTCACGCTTATCTTGCGTATTTTAGAGTATCCACTTTCACTTGTCTATGAACTGATATAAGCAACCCAGAAGTCCTTTTCCGCGGACACGGCTATTCGAATAGATGATGTTAACCCTGCAGGGGTGTACTTCTTCACACACGCTCTCACCACTTACCGCCGTTTACACGACATGTACTCGGCAACCTTCAAGCGGAAGCCCAACGTGGGTGTCGGCCACGGCCTACCTAAACACTCAAGTCTCTAGTCCAGGTTTATCGCCTATTCGGGTTCCATCCATGAGGAGATCCGGCCGGAGTTTCGCTCACAGCCCCAAACGATGTGAACAGGGTTCCCGAGACACCAAACGGGCGCCCGGTTTACCCGGCCACGTGCCTACCGCATCACAGCCCACCCCTACGGTCAGCGCTGCGCACGGCCTCCAGCATACTACAAACACCAGAAACTACTTGCAACTCCTGGACAGAGGACAAGGGTGATCAAGAAGCCGAGAGGGTCCATTGGTTTCGGGCCCAATGCGTGGTAGTAGCTGAATCATGGATCACAAACACAGAACTCAGTTCCTGAGGACGGCTGCAATGAGACAACCCACCATGTACTCCTACATGGTCTCTCACCGCTACCTTTACCAAATCGTGTTCACACACTTAGCTCACACACAGTAGGACATGTTCACACGCCTCTGATTCATCCCCGATGAATCAGACCTGACTCAACTCTAAGCAGTAGCAGGCATGACAAACAAGCATGAATGAGTAGGCACAACAGGGCTCAAACAACTCCTACTCATGCTAGTGGGTTTCATCTATTTACTGTGGCAATGACAGGTCATGCAAAGGATAAAGGGGTTCAACTACCGCAGCAAGTAACAGTTGAATCGTTGTTGTCCTAATGCAGTAAAAGAGAGCAGGAGCGAGAGAGTAGGATTGTATCGGAATGAACAAGGGGGTTTTGCTTGCCTGGCACTTCTGAAGATAACATTGAGTCTTCATCAGTGTCATCGATCACATCGTCGGTATCACGTCTATCGAGAGGGGACAAATACCGGCAACACAGAAGGGAACACAATCAATGCAATGCACAATATGATGCATGATCATGACATGGCAAAATGAATGTGTTTTGGGATAATGCAACTAGCAACAGATTAAATGAAGTTGGTTTGAATACAAGATTCAAATTCAAACTCCATATATTTTTATTTAAATGCCCTTTAATTGATTTGTGCTAAACAGCAGCTATAAGTTGTTCTAACATGCATGAAAATGGTACAGATGGATTCCTTGAATTTTTCTGATAATTTTTCATATATAAATTATTTAATTTGGAGTTACGGTTAATTTTCTATGATTTATTGAAGTTTTAGCTATTTCCTGAAATTTTCTGAATTAAATTAAATCCAGAAAATATTTATTGCGTCAGCACCACGTCACAGTGACGTCAGCAGGGTCAACTGGGCGCTCAGAGTCAAACCTGACGTGTGGGGGCCACACGTCAGTGACACAGGTTAGACAGGGGGGGTTAGTTTAATTTAATTAAAGATTAGGGCACTAGGGCCCACATGTCAGTGGCTCTGGGGTTAGATTAGGTGGTGATTAGCTTAAGCTAATCACCTGATGGCGGGGGCCCACCTGTCATGGACCCAGGGGGGGTCAAAGGTCAAACCTCCTGGTCGGCGGGGTCAACTCGCCGGCGTTTAGCCGCCGGCGAGGCTAAACGCGGCGGTGCAGGTGCGGGTTTCACGTACAGGGCACCGTTCGGGGCGCCGTTGGGCGCTATGGATAGCTGGGAGTGGCCCGCGGCGAATGGTGCAGGTAGTTGGGTTCGGGGACGCCGGAAAAGGCGCCGGCGACGTGTTTGGCGGCGGCCGGAGCTACGGGTTCGAGCGGGGCGAGGCCACAGAGAACGGGAGGGATGGCTAAGGGGCTCACCGGGCTCCTGAAGATGCTAGGAGCACGGTGCCGTGCTCGGTTTCGAGCCTTACTGGCTGCAGTGACGGCGGCGACATGGTCAGCGGCGGCCGGAGTTCGGCCGCGACGGAGCTATGGCCTAGAGCTCGCAAATGCGAGGGGAGAGAGAGGGGTTCTGCACGGAGGCTCACCGCGGAGCTGTAGGGAGGGTCAGTGGGCTCGGGGGCGCGCCGGAGTGGCCGAATTCGACGGAGAACGGCGCCGGGGCCGAAGCTCGGAGATGATGACGATGGCGGCTGCTCGGGGACCTTCTGGTCGCGTGAGGCGTCGAGGAGGTCGAGGGAGGCACTGCGGAGCTCTGGGAGGCGTCGGGGAGGCAAGAGGGGAATGGTGGCCGCGCCGAACGGCGTCGGTGGCGACGGCTCCGTTCGGTCCGAGGTGCGGAGCGAGAGGGAGAGCAGGAGAAGGGGATGAGCACGGGAGGGAGTTGAGAGAGGCCTGAGGGAGCCGCGTGGCGTCTCCAGGGAGTAGCGGAGGCAAGCAGGGAGGCAGGAGGTGGCCGAGCGTGCGCGCGCGCTCGGCACACGCCCTCCTGCCTACTGGCAGGAGGTTGAAGACGATGGCGACCACGGTGGGCTGGGCCGCACAGTGCTGGACCAGCACAGGAGCTGGGCCGGCTCTGGTGGGCTGCACGGGTGAGGCCAGGTAAGTCCAGGTAAATTCTGTTTTATATTTTTCTGTTCTGTTTTGTTTTTATTTAATTCTTTTGCCACTGTTTTGAATTTAAAAATAATTCAAACAATGCCAAAAGCTCCTCTGAATATTTTATATTGCTAGATGGACTTTTCCAAAAGCTTATAAAATATTTCAGGGGTATTTGGAATTATATTCTAATTATATGAATATAATTCAAATTCAAATAGCTAATGAATTAAATCCAAAGTCCCAAAAATAAATCCTTAAAAATGTTCAATATTTTGGTTGGGACCAGAACCCTTACCAAAAATTATCAAACATTTAAGAAGAGCATTTTGGAGCAATGAATGAGATTTCTAGGGTTTTTGCCCCTCTTTTATTTAAGTTTTTGAGGCTTCCAAAATTCCTCAGTTCAAATTTCAGAATTTAAACATGATGCACACATGAAGCTAGCCTAGAGCATTACCAGAAGCTAGGGATGTGACAGATTGTGAGCACTCATTTAAATATGACATGATAAAAGAGTTGATGTTGGACAAGGAAGACAATGTAATGGGTTATGTTTTCTTATATCCAAAATAAAGTATATTGTCATGGATCACCCAACATGTTGAGCTTGCCTTTCCCCCTCATGCTAGCCAAATTCTTTGCACCAAGTAGAGATACTACTAGTGCTTCCAAATATCCTTGAAACCAGTTTTGCCATGAGAGTCCACCATACCTACCTATGGATTGAGTGAGATCCTTCAAGTAAGTTGTCATGTTTCATGCAATAAAAATTTCTCTCTAAATATGTATGACTTATTAGTGTGGAGAAAATAAGCTTTATACGATCTTGTGATATGGAAGCAATAAAAGCGACGGACTACATAATAAAGGTCCATATCACAACTGGCAATATAAAGTGACGTTCTTTTGCATTAAGATTTCGTGCATGCAACCATAAAAGCACATGACAACCTCTGCTTCCCTCTGCGAAGGGCCTATCTTTTACTTTTTGTCTTATACATTATGCAAGAGTCATGGTGATCTTCACCTTTCCCTTCCATATTTTATCCTTTGGCAAGCACCTTGTGTTGGGAAGATCCTGATATATATATATATATATATATATATATATATATATATATATATATATATATATATATATATATATATATATATATATATCCAATTGGATGTAAGTTAGCATGAACTATTATTGTTGACATTACCCTTGAGGTAAAAGGTTGGGAGGCAACACTATAAGCCCCTATCTTGCTCTGTGTCCGATTAAAACTCCATACCCATAAGTATTGCGTGAGTGTTAGCAATTGTGAAAGACTAAATGATAGTTGAGTATGTGGACTTGCTGAAAAGCTCTTATATTGATTCTTTCCAATGTTATGATAAATTGCAATTGCTTCAGTGACCAAGATTATAGTTTGTTGGTTCTCAATGAAATTTCTGATTCATACTTGACATTGTGAATAGATTATTACTTGAGCATAAGAAATCATATGATAATATATATATATATATATATATATATATATATATATATATATGTTGCTGTTATAAGAATGATCATGATGCCCTCATGTCCTTATTCTATTTTATCGACACCTCTATCTCTAAACATGTGGACATATTTTTCGATTTCGGCTTCCGCTTGAGGACAAGCGAGATCTAAGCTTGGGGGAGTTGATACATCCATTTTGCATCATGCTTTTATATCAATATTTATTGCATTATGGGCTGTTGTTACATGGTATATCACAATACTTATGCCTATTATATCTTATTTTACAATGTTTACATGCAGAGGGAGAATGCCGGCAACTGGGATTCTGAGCTGGAAAAGGAGCAAATATTAGAGACCTATTCTAGACAACCCCAAAAGTCCTGAAATTCCACGGAAGTTATTTTTGGAATTAATAAAAAAAATACGGGGCGAAGAAAATACCAGAGGGGGCCCCACACCCTGTCCACGAGGGTGGGGGGCGCGCCCTACCCCCCTAGGTGCGCCCCTGCCTCGTGGGCCCCCTGGCAGCCCTCCGATGGCCATCTTCTACTATATGAAGTCTTTTACCCAGGAAAAAGTCATAAGCAAGCTTACGGGACGAGACTCCACCGCCACGAGGCGGAACCTTGGCAGAACCAATCTAGGGCTCTGGCGGAGCTGTTCTGTCGGGGAAACATCCCTCTGAGAGGGGGAAATCATCACCATCATCATCACCATCGATCCTCTCAGCGGGAGGGGGTCAATCTCCATCAACATCTTCACCGGCACCATCTCCTCTCAAACCCTAGTTGATCTCTTGTATTCAATATTTGTCCCAAAACCTCAGATTGGTACCTGTGGGTTGCTAGTAGTGTTGATTACTCCTTGTAGTTGATGCTAGTTGGTCTATTCGGTGGAAGATCATATGTTTAGATCCTATATGCATATTAATACCCCTCTGATTATGAACATGAATATGATTTGTGAGTAGTTACGTTTGTTCCTGAGGACATGGGAGAAGTCTTGCTTTAAGTAGTCATGTGAATTTGGTATTCATTCGATATTTTGATGAGATGTATGTTGTCTCTCCTCTAGTGGTGTTATGTGAACGTCGACTACATGACACTTCACCATTGTTTGGGCCCAAAGGAAGGCATTGGGAAGTAATAAGTAGATGATGTGTTGCTAGAGTGATAGAAGCTTAAACCCTAGTTTATGCGTTGCTTCGTAAGGGGCTGATTTGGATCCATATGTTTCATGTTGTAGTTAGGTTTACCTTAATACTTCTTTTGTAGTTGAGGATGCTTGCAATACGGGTTAATCATAAGTGGGATGCTTGTCCAAGAAAGGGCAGTACCCAAGCACCAGTCCACCCACATAACAAATTATCAAAGTAACGAACGCGAATCACATGAGCGTGATGAAAACTAGCTTGATGATAATTCCCGCGTGTCCTCGGGAGCGCTTTTCTCTATATACGAACTTGTCCAGGCTTGTCCTTTGCTACAAAAAGGATTGGGCCACCTTGCTGCACCTTATTTACTTTTATTACTTGTTACCCGTTACGAATTACCTTATCACAAAACTATTTGTTACCGATAATTTCAGTGCTTGTAGAGAAAACCTTACTGAAAACCGCTTGTCATTTCCTTCCACTCCTCGTTGGGTTCGACACTCTTACTTATCCAAAGGACTATGATAGATCCCCTACACTTGTGGGTCACCACTGTACGACTTTGAGTTTTCCGTCGTTTTCCCCTCCAAGGACTGCCTCCGTATGATTGCGTCTTGCACCAGCTTCACCCTCCCCCTTAATTAGCTGGTGGTGTTGGTGAAGCCTGCCTCCTGTGGTGGAAAAACCATTGGCCCACTCTCTCAGGTTTGGGTTCTGGTGGATGATGTGCCAATGGGGCTTCGTTCTTCTTCCTTTTTGATGGCCTTCGACGCTCTGATTGGTAAACCAGTGGAAGTGGACACGGAGTCTCTGGATAAGGTTGGTCCTTCTCGCATCAAGATTTGGTGTGTTGTCCCAATATGTGTCCGTGGATCGATCGATGTGTTACCCTCGCCCAATGGAGTCAGACTGCGTGTTCGGGTTGAAGGGGCTGAAGACTTCCACCCCCCTCCACGTCCTCCCTCATCCAACCCCTCGGACAAGCATGATAAGAATGAGGATGGCTCTATGGGTGGGCAGAACCCTAGTGGGGGCTCTGATCTGCGCTTCACCCATTCCGAATGGGACGGGCTGGCAGAATCTGAGCGGGAACACTTCAAATCTCAAGCGCCTATTGATAAGGCTCTGTGCGAGGCGGAGGCTGCCCCTCCATCTGACCCAATGGTGCCTGCTAAAGATGAGTTGCTGTGCAAGAAGCCGTCTGCCACGGTCACCCCCATCTTGGGAGCCTGCTCCAACCTCCCGGGACATCCTCTCTCTCCCACGTGCTCGGGTATTGAGGATTCGCCTCTCTTCCCAGGGCATGCTGCTGATGATTCGCTGTCCAAGAGGAAGAAGAAATCTTCGATGTAGAAATACTCTGCGAAGAGCAAGGCTTCTTCGGGCTCTAAGAAGTCTATGGTGGGAGTTTGTCGTTGCCTCGACAAGGATCTTGGCTCGATGTCGCACTCGGGCCCTGTTTCGGCCTCCCCATGGCCTGTTCTCCCTTGATCCGGTCGCCTACCTCCACGACTCGCAAGGGAAGGCGGGTGCGCGAGGCGGACAAATCGGTGGTGGCGCAGATGGAGCGGCGAGCGGCTGGTAAGGACCTCCCTCCTTCAGGTAACAATCATGGTCTGATCCCTCCTCTTTCCCCGATCCGGCTTGTCCTACCTTCTATTTCTGATGACCACCTGTTAAATATCATGTCTGATGTGGGCATTACTGTTGATCCCGAGCAAGGCTCTCCTTCTCTCCTTCTTTCTACTATTCGGGCCAATGAGGAGGCCCAGGCCACACTTGCTAAGGCTAAAGAGGTCGTTGCCTCTACGGCTGCAGATTCTGTGGGTGTTGGGGTTCAGGAAAATGGGGTGGTGGTTCGTAATGGCCAGCCCAGCCTAGCACTTCCAGGAGGGGCGTTTCCAAAAGGTCAAAACCCTGCTTTGCCCCTAGCAGGTCGAGTCTTCGCATCAAAAATCTTTCCTATAAATGAAAGCCTTATTCTGGAACATCAGGGGGTTTGGTGCTAGCGGGCGCCGAGACCAGATTAGAGATCTAGTTTGTGGGGATAATATTGATATTGTTGGGCTAGTTAAAACCTTTAAAGACTCCTTCTCTCCTAGTGAACTTTCTACGATTGCGGGCATGGATAGATTTGATTGGCACGTGCTTCCTGCTTCGGGCCGTTCGGGAGGGATCTTGATTGGTTCCAAAAGGGATGTCTTTGATTTCGTGGCTTTTGATCATGGTATTTTTTGGACAAGCACGGTAATTTTTCACAAAGCTCTTAACATTTTGTGGGAATTTATAGTGGTCTATGGCCCTGCTGATCACACGCCGACCTCCCTGTTCCTGGATGAGCTCTGTACTAAGATCGAGGCCTGTAATATCCGGATAGTTATCCATGGTGACTTTAAACTTCTGCGCACCCCCTCGGACAAGAGCAATGCCACTTTGTCCTGACCTTTGGCTAATGCTTTCAACGACTTTATTAGTTCCTTTGCTATCCGCGAGCTTCCTAGGGTTGGGGCCTGTTTTACTTGGTCAAATCATTAGGCCATCCCAATTAGATCTGTGCTAGACTGAGTGTTCATCTGTTCTAGGTGGGACTCCCTTTTTCCTCGGGCTTCCCTTTTCGTTAAAAGTATCATGGGCTCCGACCATACCCCTCTTCTTCTTGATGTTGGAATGTAACAAGATAGACCGACCTCTCGTTTCCAATTTGATGCTTCTTCGGTGCTTGTCGAAGGGTTTACTGACATGCTGGCTACTAAGATCCTTAACTCTTGGCCCCAAATCCTCGTTCTTTTGGCCCTATGGATGACTGGAACTCTTGTTCCTATGAACTATGCAAATTCCTTCGAGATTGGTCCCAAAACCATGCTGCGGAGGAACGTAGGTCGAAGAATGCTCTTGAATCCCAGAGTATGGACCTAGACCGCACGACCGATACCTTGGGCTCTCGGATGTTGGGTGGGCTTTGCGCTATAATCTCGAGGCCGCCTTGATGAAGTTGCATCATCAGGTGGAAGTCTATTGGCGCCAGCATGGCACGTTGAATTGGACACTAAAAGGGGATTCCCCTACTGCGTATTTCTTTGCCATCGCCAATGGTGGGAGAAGGTGCTTTATAAACAACCTGTTCACTAATGGTGTTTGGTCCTCGTACCAATCATGATCCTCTCTCATGTGGTGGAATTTTTCTCATCGCTACTAGGGGCCAAACCTCCTTCTGGCTTTTCTATCTCATCCTCCCTGTGGGACAATAATATGAAAATTTCGGTCGAGGAAAATGAAGCCTTGATGGTGCCCCTCTTTGATAAGGAAATTTGGGAAGTGGTTAACTCTACCAACCCCAACGCTGCTTCTGGGCCGGATGGATTCTCGATCCCCTTCTTCAAAAAATTCTAGCCGCAGTTGCGATAGTTGGTCTATCATGTTATTCAGGGCTTTTGTTTGGGTACCATTGATATATATCGCCTCAACTATGCGGTGATCACCTTGATTCCTAAAGTTAAAGGTGCTGAGCTGATTTCCCAGTTCAGTCCTATTGTGCTGATCAATAATTTCGCCAAGTTTCCAGCAAAAGGCTTTGCAAACCGTCTCTCCCCTGTTGCTCATAGAGTCATCAGGCTGTTCGAATCTGCTTTATCAAAGGGCGTTTCATTTTAGATGGTATTCTTTATCTCCATGAGATCGTCCATGACCTGAAATCTCATAAATCTAAAGCAGTTATCCTCAGATTGGATTTTGAGAAAGCCTATGATTCGGTTAGTTGGCCTTTCCTGAGAAAGGTTCTTTTAGCGAAAGGATTCAATGGGGCGTATGTTCACCGTATTATGCAGTTGGTCTTGGGGGGGGCACACTGCGGTCTCTGTTAATGGTCATGTTAGTAAATTCTTTGTCAATGGTAGGGGCATGCGACAGGGCGACCCCGCATCCCCTGTTTTGTTCAACTTCTTTGCTGGTGCCTTCTCTCGCATCTTGTCTAGGGCTGCCCATCATGTTCATATCTTGCCGGTGGTTTCTCATCTAATCCTGGAGGGTCTTACTCACTTGCAGTACGTTGATGACACCATTATTATGGTTGAATTGAACGATGATTGCATTGCCCACCTCAAGTTTATTCTCCTGTGCTTTGAGGCTGTTTCGGGTCTAAAAAATAACTTTTCTAAGAGTGAGGTCCTTGTCACTGGTGTTGATGATTCAGAATCTCTGAGAGTGGCTCGGCTCCTCAACTGCATCCTGGGCTCCTTTCCCTTTAAGTACCTAGGTCTTCCCATTTCACCAGATCTGCTTCATTTAAAAGACTTTGCTCCTGCTGTCTCTAAAGTGGGAAATAGGGCCCTTCCCTAGCGTGGTAGATATAATACCAACACCAAGAAAGTGGCTCTGATCAATGCTTGCTTGTCCTCCCTCCCTATGTTCCTAATGTGCTTTTATCTTCTCTCGGCTGGTATTCATGCGGGTTTTGACAAACATAGGGGTGCTTTTTATCGGAACGCTGTTGACAACAGACGGATGTATATTCTAGTTAAATGGAAACTCATGTATAGGCCTACAAACCTTGGGGGGTTGGGCGTCATTAACACGTCTGTCATGAATAAATGCCTTATGATCAAATGGTGGTGGAAGATAATGTCTAGTGGGGCCACCTCCTTATGGTATTCTATTCTTAAAGCTAATTATTTTCCCCACTCTAGCCCGATGTTTGCTGGGGCCCGGCGTGGATCTCAATTCTGGAAGGACCTTATTAAAGTCCGGCCTCTGTTCCTCGAACATGTTAAGTTTATCGGAGGCGATGGTTCCTTGGTTCCTTTTTGGCTTGATTGGTGGTGCGGAGATGCTCCCCTCTCTGTGAGATTCCCTGTTCTTTTTTCTACTGCCCTAACCCGAACATCTCCATCGTGGAGGTGTCGGCTAATAATTGGGATCTGGCTTTCCGCCGCTTCCTTTCTCCTGAAGAGTTGGAAGATTGGAAAAGTCTCTCTGCCTTATTCCCCACGCTCTCGGAGTCTCCGGATTCGGTGGTTTGGCCTCATTCCACCTCGGGCCGTTTTTTGGTTAAATCTTTATGCTCTAAACTTATTGGTGGTGCCCCTACTAATAGATTTTCTAGCATTTGGCGTTCTCGTGTGTCTCCGAAAATCAAAATATTCCTATGGCAGGCCTTCAGAGGCCGTCTCCCCGCGGCTGACCAAATTCGTAAGTGGAATGGACCGGGCTCGGAGTTTTGTGCTCTCCGTGGTGTCTTGGGAGGACATGAATCATATTTTCTTCCATTGTGTGCTTGCTAAACTTGTATGGAGCTGTGTCAGATCCTGGCTCCAGGTTACTTGGAATCCCTCCTCCTTTATTGAGCTGAGAAGCATTGCCAAACTCATTGGTTGGTGTGACAAAGAGGGTCTTCTGGGTTGGTCTGGGTGCCATCTGCTGGTCGTTATGGACCATTAGGAACAAATTTACGATCGAACATGTCTTTCCTACTAAAGCTGCTGATTGTTTATTTAAATCTTGTTTGTTCTTGTAGCAGTGGAGATTATTGACTAAGTTGGACGAACGGGAAGCCCTTGATCTGCTCATATCTAAAATTCGGACGTCGGCGTTGTCTCTTACTAGGCAGGATCCTGGTGTCTGATCTCGCATTTTGGTGGTTCTTCGACTTAGTTGCTGGCTATGTCTTTCCTAAGTTATCCGGCCTGCGTGCCGTGTCTGGCAGGGTGCCATGTATTCGTCATACTTTTGTGCTCGTCGTTGCTTGCCCGTGTTTGGGTGAACTGGTGATGGCTTCGTCCCCGTTGTTGCTGTGTTTGCTCTGTGACTCTGCCGTGTGGCTTTATTTATAAAGTCGGGCTTAGGCCTTTTCTCTAAAAAATATATATTAGCTCCGATATACTGTTATGCTCAAGGAGTAACGCAGCTGGAGGAGAGGAAGGAGAAGTTAAACTTCACGGGAGCTAACATGAGCCCATACGCATTCTACATGGTGCACAACAATATATCGAACCAGATAACCTGTCAACACAAACTTATACCATGAACTAAAAGAGATTATTTTCCTTTGTGCTTGGCATACAATGTTGATCTATATTCTTTTGTGAGCTAGTGTGGATCGGTATACAAATACGTTGGATCATTTGCATGATAGAAACCTGGTAGAATTGATTGTTAAATGCATACAACTTTACAAAGCATTTTTGGGATATCTGTATATTTGCTGTAATGTTTATTCGATTGGATGCCAGCTGTTATGGGCAAGTTTTTTATGTGGCCCATTTAAGATCAGCTCATTTGGCATGTTTATGGTAGAACACGAAGAGGCAGGGTGATATATTGATTTTTCTTTTTACTCAACAAAATTGATTCTTCTACTGTAGTCAGAGTAAAATAAACACTCATTCGTTCCATTAACTTTCCAGATACTTGGTGGATATATGTATCTAGCAAGTACTCCCTCCGTAAACTAATATAAGAGTGTTTAGATTACTAATATTAGTTTACAGAGGGAGTATCCATATAACATAGTGTATCCGACAAGATACGCCTGGTTTGCACGTTTGGTTATTTCATGCATAGGTTTCAGTACTAATTGGAGAAAGGAAAAGTTTCTCCATTCTACTCTGTTTGACCCACAAAATAGACATATCTTTCATCCGTATGCAAGCAGGTGATGGAACATAATGGTAAGCGACAAATTCAGGATTACACAAAACTGGAACTGCTAATCTGCTAGAGCAGAAACTGAAACTAACAAAACCAAAAGGTCACACCACGTTGGGGGATTGCCAGCAAATCACCAGGAATGGGTGCTTCCAACCCCTCTGCATATATAGCAATATTCTTGTGGAAACAGAATAACAACAGTACTATTCTTGTTACTGTTGAGCCAGTGTTTAGCAATATGCCCATCTTAATCTGAACTAATTTAGAATGTTCAGACTACCACAGCTTGGACACAGGGCATTCATAGAAAAATTGAGAAACATCACCAACAAGGCGGTGCCTATCACACTGACTATTGGGGCTAAGAGCATTTCCAACAGGCGCCCAACGCACGGCGCGCTAAAATCTGGTTTGCGGCGCGCCCATCGCCACGTTTGGCGCGTCGCGCAGCGCTGGCTCCAGCAACCGTGCTAAAATGCAGCATGCGTGCGCAGCTCCAGCAGCGCGCTAAAATGCAATGCGCGCGAGCAGCCGGCGCCTGCATTTGTTCTCATTTTGGACACAAATTTCACACATCAACACAAAACACATGGCATATAATTTGAATCACAAACATCATTCAATCAAGTTCGTGCCCAAAAGTTCATGCCCACAAGTTCATGCGGGGGTGCACGTGGCTTCATCACGGCGGGCGCCGGCGCGATGCCACCAGCCGCCGAGGTCATCCGCGGCGGCATGAAGAGGCCGTGCGAGGCCGATTCTCGGAGGAGCTCCGGCGGAGGCGAGGCCAACGTTCCCAGCGCTAGGGTTTGCAGCGGCGGCGGCGGCGGCGGCGGTGGAGGGTTCGCGGCTATAGGATGGGGTGAGGGGGTGCCGACTCGTGCGTCCATCGGGTCAGCTCGCCGGCGCCGACGCATGCGGGGCGAAGGTGGCGCGATGGAGAGAGTGCGGCATGAGCGCTCGTGTGTGCCGCGCGCGGAAGCGGGCGTCCCAAATACGCAGCGCGTGATGGCAATTCGGACCGCGCGCCTAACTCTATATGCCGCGCACACGGTTATTGCGCGCCCCTGGAGACACTCTACCGATTGCGCGCGTGCTACAATGAGCAAATTTGCGGCGCGGCGCTTGTTTAACGCGGCTGTTGAAGATGCTCTAAGAAACCACAGAAAGACATGAAATTTGTGGGAATTTCAGTTTGCAACAGAGCAAGAGTTGTACACCATAATCCCAGAAGAGTACATTTTCAGGATAATAACATCCTTACTACCAGCAAAGGATATAAGATAATATATGCAGCACCATGCCACAAAACCACGAGGCCTCCAAAACCGTCAACTGAGCATTAAAATTCTCTCGGTAGTCGATTTGAGTTGCACTCAACTCGGACAAAGGAACTCAAGTTTTTTTTTTGAGGGAGAGACCGTAGAACAATCTTTCTACGGTATTTTATATTATTAAAATTAAAGTAATATGTACAACAAAAGGAAAAAATACAACAATTAAGCTAACCAATGCCTATCTTGGGGAACATCACGAGAACAAACAGAGAGCTTAGAAATGCGCTTCAATCCAGTCTGAAAAGGATTGCTTATGTTTCAACTTGATCTTGTGCTGAAGGAGAACTAAATCTTTCTTGAGAAGCACTTTTCATGTCATGACATTGGGAGTAATATCTCTGAAGATTTTGCCATTCCTTTGCATCCAAATTTGCCATCATGCCATGATGATAAAGTTCAGGCTGACCTCCTTTGGAAGCTGATTCAGAGCTAACAAAGTTTCTTAAAGCACACTTGTGTCTCTTTGTTTGAGTGGAATAATCATGTCCCAGCACCTCAGTGCAAAGGGACAATCCCAAAAAAGGTGCATTGCAGTTTCTTTGACTTGATCAGTACAGAGCCCACACTTATAGGATGGTAGATGAAAAGATTTTATGTGTAGCAGTCCTCTTGTGTTTACTCGATCATGCAGCAACAACCAAAAGAAGATTTTATATCTCAACATAATAGCAGCAGACCAGATCTTCCTAAAAACTGGATGAGCCTCCTCCCCTTTGATGAGAATGCTATAGGCTTTTGAAGGAGAGAATGTAGCCGAGTTCCAAATGTATTTCCATTGATTAGCATTTCCTCCGAGATTTGTTTGCTCTAAGAAGGCTCTTGCTTGATGAAACTGTGCAAAAGCTAGATTGGACAGAGGCAGGTGGAAAAGCTCTTGGAAGGTGTTGGAGTCTGAGGCTTCTTTGATGGATAGCAAATCATCTTTTGCAAAGGAAAACAAATGTGGGAATTGCAGTTTGAGGGAAACAGGGCCCCATCTATCATGCCAAAACATAACTGAGCTGCCTTGCCCTACAGTGCAGAGAGCCATATCTTTGTAAATTGGGAGGAGCTTAATGATGGACTTCCACCAGAAAGAGCCAACCGGTCTGTTGGTTGCGGCTCTGTGCCTATAGTAAGTGTCCCAAATAAAGTTAACCCAAGGAAGATCAGTCTTATTCATGAATTTGTGAAGGTTTTTCAGAAGAAGAGCTCTGTTGTGAGTAGCTATGTCCAAGACCCCCAAACCACCTTGCTCTTTTGGTTTGCAAACTGTGTTCCAAGCAATGAGTGCAGGACCAGCACCTTCCTGATCATATTTTCTCCAAAAACAGTGTCTGATGTAGGAGTTTACTTGATCCACCACTATGACAGGCAATTCCAATGAGCACATGATGAAAGTTGGCAGGCTGCTGAAAACACTCTTGATAAGAGAAAGTTTTTCTCCCGTTGAAAGCAAAGTAGAGCAACCAGTGAGCCTTCTTTCAATTCTCTGCATCATGGGGAATAAATCATCCACTTTTGGCTTTTTAGTGCCTAGGGGTAGGCCTAAATAAGGAAAAGGAAAAGAGCCAATAGTGCAACCCAGAATAGCAGCCAGTTGAGTCAGTTTATCTTGTCCCACATTGATTGGATACATGGCAAACTTTGAAAAATTGATCCTTAGGCAAGTGAAAGCAGAGAAGTGCAATAACAGGTTTTGGATTTGCTGCAACTGTGTTGGACAAGCTTGCAGAATAACAAGAGTATCATCAGCATATTGGATGACAGGAAAATCTTTGGTGTTATCCAGGGGAGAGGAAATCAATCTGTGTTTCATGGCCTCATTGAGAATAGATTGTAAAATATCTGCAGCCAGAACAAAAATTAGAGGAGAGATTGGGTCCCCTTGTCTTACACCTTTTTGCACCAAAATTTCTATCCTGGAACTCCATTAAGGAGGACAGCAGAAGTACCAAAGGAAAAAATCATGTCCATCCAATGCATCCATCTGGGACCAAAACCTTTGGCCAACATTATACTTTTCAGAGTCTGATGTCTAGTCATGTCAAAAGCTTTTTCAAAATCTAACTTGAGAATGATAGTTTCTCTCCTTGACTGGTTGCATTGATGCAAATATTCATATGCCCATGCTAGACAATCCTGGATTGATCTCTCTTTGAGAAAACCATATTGATTTCTGTGAACAAGTTTCAAAATACATTTTGGCAATCTGTTGGCCAGCAACTTTGTGATAATCTTAATGGAGCAATTAAGGAGTGAAATAGTCCTGAAATCATTAGCCTCAATAGGATCATCTTTTTTGGGAATCAGAGTAATATAAGAGGATTTGATGCTCTGCAGATCTACTTCACCCTTAAAGAAATCATCAATCAACTGGTAGAAGTCAGCATCAATGATGTCCCAGCAAGCTTTAACAAAATTGGTGTTGAAACCATCAGGCCCAGGGGCTTTATCTGAAGGAAGATCTTTAACCACTGCATCGATCTTAAATTTAGTAAAAGGAGCTTCTAGCTAGTGAAGGTCATAAAATTTTTCAACAAGATCTTGTAAGTTCAGCAGATTGAAGATGGTCATAGAAGTCCCAAGCCTCTGTTTAAAAGCTTTCCAAAGGATATCTGCTTTGGCATGGTGTTCAGAGTGAACAATGCCAAACTCATCTTTAAGAGAAGCAATGTGGTTGTGTCTGAACTTTATAGTGGCCTTAACCTTGAGAAATTTAGAATTTGTTTCCCCCTTGGTAATCCATCTTGTAGTAGCTCTCTGTTTCCAATAAGCTTGCTGAGCAGATAAAATTTTCAGCAGGTGCTCCTTGAGCAAATCTCTGAAATCCCATTCTAGCGGGGTAAAAGCCCTAAATTCCTCCAGAGTATCAAGAAGGAAAATCACATCGTTGGTGTTTTGGATTAGAGAGGCTAAATTTGATTTATTCTTGGCCCAGATCTTCAACCCTTTTCTAAGCCTCTTAAATTTAGCAGTGAGCCTTTGAGCACTACCTTTTCCATGAACTCGTTGATTCCAAATCTGCTGAACTGTATCTTTGAAATCATGGTGATTGAGCCAGTAATTTTCAAATCTGAAGATTGTGGATTTTGGAATATCAGTTCCTACTTTAATGACATAATGATAGTGATCTGATATGGGTTTGGCTAGAGGGATGTCCAAGGTGTTTGGGTATTGAAGAGTCCAAGATTCAGATGAGAACACCCGATCTAGTTTTTCCAGAAGAGGAGCTTGCTGCATGTTGCTCCAAGTGAAGTTTCTGTCTTTAAGTGGTATTTCCACAAGAGCTTGAGCATTGATGGCATCATTGAAAGAAAGCATATCTTGCACATTACCCCCTGCTCTATTTCTGTTATATGGTATCTTATGAAGTTAAAATCTCCAACCACCAACCAATCTGTGCTATCTCTCATATTAATGTTTTTGCACCACTGGATGAAATCTTCTCTAGCCTCTCCTTGACATGGTGCATAGACATTAGTGAGAACCCATGATGCACTAGAGAGAGTGGAAGTAAGCTCAACTGAAATAGAGAAATCATTCTAAAAAAGAGGGTTTCCCACAAAAGATTGCCATTCCACCCAATGAAAAGACCACCGGAAGCACCCACTGAAGGGAGAAAAACAAACTTATTTATCCTTCTAGGACAAAAGTGTCTGATGTATTGGCCGTCAAAGGATTCTCTCTTAGTTTCTTGTAAATAGATGACATCATAGTTGGTTTCAACAATTTTGTTGTCTATAGCTAACCACTTTGCAGGATCATTAATGCCTCTTACATTCCAATTGAGGATATTCCAATTTCTATTATGCATGAGAAAATAGAGGTTGGTGCACTTTGCAAAAGTCACAGTAATAGCTTAAACATTCTGGCATCATCCAAGGTACCACACATACTAAGTTCAAGCAAGCATTACAGACAGAAACTGCTGGTTTAGGACATAATAAGTGCATCATTATTACAAAATAGGAGCAACCTTTCAACTAGCAACTTGCAGATACTCAAAACCAACTATTCTTGCTCCTTTGCTCCTTGCCCTTTCCTCTGAGACCTCCTAGTGGGCTCCACAACAGCTTTCTGCTTCTTGGTCTTCTTCTGCATAACAGCAGCAGGGCCATAAAATTCCTGAGTTTTGCAAAAGGAGGAGCTTAAGTTTCTGACCACTTTATTAGCAATGATAGGAGAATTAGCATTACAGGGCAAACAATTTCTATCCAGACAAAGATTCCTCTTATAACCTTTGTTAATCAACTGTGATCTTTCACTCCTCCTTACCTCAGATTCTGCCAAGGGTAACTTTTCTTTCCTCTTCGTGTTAGCATGCACTGCTGATGTGCTTCAAGGTTGCACATCCACAGGTAAAGAGGTTTTCTTCTCTTGCGGAGTGGAGAAAATCAGCTTGGGGGCTTCCTCTGCTGCTCCCAAAATCTGCATCTTGCATGCAGGGGCCTGGGCAGAAGTACATTTATCAAGAATGACAAAAGGCTTAAAGAGGTTACTATCAGAACCTTCCAGAATACATGTCCAAATATGTGAAGAGAGCAGAGACTTTGCCCACTCAAATTTATCACGGGAGAGCAATGCTAGGGAGAGAAAATTTGTCCATTCAATGGGTACCTGAACCACTTTGTTTGAGTCTGAGGAGGGTGCAAAATGAGTGTTCCATATAGATGCTCATTCTTTACCTAAGATTTGTGAGTCAGTGAAATCAGGCAGCATCTTTTGAAAAATTGGATCTGCTACATCAGACAGAAATTGCATAGCCCCAACTGTGATATTATTATGAAGCCCTTGATAGATAGGGAGGGGAAAACCAGGAGGTGCAGAGGGAGTAGTACCTTGATCGTCTGGGAGCAAGGTAAAAGATTGACCAGGGATAGCTAATTCTTGCAAAGCCACAGATTTGTTTAATACAGAATAGTATGTTGTTCCAAAATCTGCTCAGGCTGAGCATCCAAAGATACCAATGCTGTTTCATGCTGTGCAATATTATGGAAGTGTAAACCAGTCTGAGAGCCTTGAGGTTCTGCAAAAACAAGAGCCAGTAAAGTAGAGCTGTTGGCAGCAGCAATTGCAGGGAAATCCAGCTGACTATACATAGGCTCAAACACTGAGCTCTCCACTTCCTGAACTTGGGAAAAAATGGGATTTGGAACTGCAAGAGAAGGAGGAACATTTGCAACATCTGCAATTTCTCTTGCAACATGCTCTAGTGGGACAACTGCAACACCAACATCAACATGTTGTTCAGCAAAAATATCCAGCAAAGGTTGCTCTAAAACTGGCAAAGGTTCTCTCACTTCATCAACAATAGGATCAAATACAACTTCCTGAACCTGCACAGCCAGATTCAAATCAGGGAGATTCAGCTCTAAAGGGGCCATAAGATTAGCCATATCATTAGCAGGAGGACCATTGTTAAAGGACTCTGCAGAACTAGCAGGATTGTTCAGGGATAAAGTCATACCACTCTCCTCAATAGCATTTTGCTGCAACTGATTTTCTTCAGTGACTGGAGCAAGCAAATCATTAAGTTCAAGGAATTCCCCTGCATGAAGCTCTTGAGCAACTAGCTACTCCTCATTTGGCATGGCCCAATGGCCCCAACCAAGATCCTCCATATCCATTGCATCCTGCTCCTCCTCTTGAATGTTATTATTTTGCTGATTGCCTGCATCTTGATTGTGATTATGAACATCCAAGAAAGGTCCAATAAGCAGATTTTGATTTGGATGGTGGTCATCTTCATCAGGCCTGGGATGTGGATTACCATCAACAGGAATAGGATCCTCTTCTGGAGGGCCCTCTCCCACAGGGCTATCATGAATTATAATCACAGGCCAGGTCCAAGATTCTCCTTCTTTTTTGTCAGATGAAACCACAATGCTGGCAGGTATCTCTTTGAGAGCACCAACATAAACTTTAATTAAAACTGCTGCATCAGAGGATTTAACTCTATCCCAAACAGACATCTTTCCAAAGGTTCTCACAGAATTTGCTAACTCATGAATACATCTAAGATCTACAGGAAAACCCACTAACAGGAGCCAGACTTCTCTATCTAAATGAAATTTCTTCCAATTATGGCCTTGGTTATGCTTTTAAAAAACATAGTGAATATCATCATATCTGTGCGGACCACTGTCAACAAGCAGATCTCTCTCTGCCACACTATTGAAGTGAACAAAAGCTTGGCCAAAAGGACAAGGAGTGATTGATTTGAAACCCACACGCTTGATCTGAGAAAGAAAATCCACTAAAACATCTCTGACATTGACAAAAGGTACCTAATCGAGGGGCATCAGAAGCATAGTGACGATCGCCAGGTCTTCATTAACCGCTGAAAAAACTCCACAGACCACACGAGCATGAGCTGGACGATCAGCCACTTCAATCACAGAGAAACCTCGCGGCACAAAGGGCGTAGGGTCAAAGGGGAAAGTTGCCATTGGAGCGAGAGGAGAGCTTGAGACGTTCGTGGCGTGATTGGGTTGGGGAGGATTTGTTGCAGGCAGGGTAAGGATAGGCAACACTCTAGGCGGAGGAATAGATCCTTGGTCACTAAGAGGTGGGGCTCTGGCGGCATTGGTCGTCTCCAACCTTGGAAAGGCGCGCTGAAGGTTTGCTGCCAAATTTGCCTCGGGGGGGGGACTCTAACACCGGAAGCCATAGCATTAACCCCAGATTTAGTGAAAAAACAGGATGATGAAATGTGGCCCAATCTCTTGCATCCCGATGCGGTTAGTGCAAGCGGGCCGAATGTGGTCCGAAGCGAGACAACAGACGCAGAAAATGCGACCGTGGGCCGGCTGACTGGAATTAGAAGATGGCCCCTTAGATAGCGCAGGTCCATTAACTCGAATTTGCATCGATCCCTCCCTCCTTAAAGGAGTATTATTGGGTGACTTAATGCTGCCGAAACTGAAGTTGGGCCTGACAAACACTGAATAGATTTCGAAACAAAAAACCGAGGCCCTTGAGCAACTTGAGCATATGATCTGTGGTTGTTATTGCGATGAAGCACTATCCATTCCTGATTGTCCGTGCGAAGATAATTCATATATGCAATCCTAAGATCATGATCCCCGGCACCCCAGAGGAGAAAATCCATGGACAACAATTGATCAAAGATATTGCCACCTCGAACAATCTCAAAACCAACAGCACATGAAGAAACACAGAACTTAAAATTCCAGCCTTCAATATGTGAGACTTTAAAATCAGAAGCAGACCCACCAAAAAAAGCTTGAAGGATGAGGCCCATGGAGTCTCTATTTAGAGTGAGCCTAGATTGAGAAAACTTACCACAAGGAAGAACTTGTCCAATAGAGACGTAGTAGATGGATTAATTGGAGTACCACACTGATTCTTGATGTATAATTCAAAGGCCCTTCCAGTGGCAAAATTCATATCGGAGAGCGCCATGATCGACTAGCAAAGGATAGAACAACTTCCTTGAAGGAGAGGCCGCCGCGCCCAGAGCAGTCTACGATGGGAGGAGTGGCCGCTGCGTCCGGAGTGGACCACGGCGCCGAGGGTGGCCGCCGCGTCCGGAGCGTACCACGACGCAGAGGGTGGCCACCGCGGCCGGAGTGGCCGACGGCGGTGGTCTAGGTGGGGGAGACGCTAGGCGGGGGAGATTAATTTCTATGCATGTACTTCTTAGAACTCAAGTTTTTCACAAGCACAAATAGAACAAAAGCAAGTCCACTCTAACCAAACTGTTCAACGTAATCAACAGCAAATGAGACTGAAGTTCACTTCAAATTCAAGATGTGGACCATGTTATGTTAGGGCGGGGAATCATAGATAGATGAACCATGTTCGAGAACAGATCAACAAGCAAGTTGAGACTGCTCTTAGATCAACCATGGTCCTTGACCTCTCCTCCGATTGACAGGCTGCTGCAGCTACACCATCACCGATGCCTCCTTGGCCTATTGATTAAATAAATTAGGAAAGAAAGAGGATCAAATTCTGGTTATGGTTAAGGTGATCTTATTGTACCATCGCCGCTGAGAGGTCGGTGACTCCAATGCCATGTGCACCTTCCTTGCTGGCATCCTCTCCTCCCTATCTTCTCTGTCCAATGAGCAAGGCTGGGGGAACAACGACGAGGTCGCGGATCTGGTGTCCCGGGAGTGGTCAGCGCAAGATATGGGTAAGTAAGCTGAGAAATGGGAAATATGCCTTATCGAGATTTAACTCCATTAGAAATCCTAATCACATGCATGTGTCCAACTATGAAGTCATGTTAAACTAAGGCGATTATTCACATCAAATAATATTTTCGATGTATAGGGGTAAAAGATTGGTATATTTATTTTCTGCATTCTGCTATCATGGAAACTATGTTGCATCAAAGTACATGTCCAGAATAAACAAAAATAATTAGTAGTTGTTGAAAACCTATTGAGGAAACTAAAGAAAAAAATAGGAGGGAAATTAGGGAACAAAGAAACACAGTGCCCTTTATTCTCAAAATGTCATGCAATATAATGTATGTATATGTAACATCCCAAATCTTTGGCACTGTACTACATGCTCACGAAGTAAAAAAGTTGCACATGTTCTAATGAAAAGAGAAGTTCTAAGAAGTGACATCATTTGAGAATGGTTATTAATTTTATTTCTAATGTAAGAATGTGCATTAACTATGGGTTACATTCTGAACAAAGATTAATGCATTCAATTTTTTTGCATTTGTATCAGGTTATTTTCATATAGATATATGAACTCTCCAATTTTATTTTTTTGGAAATGGAGGCGTACCCCAGCCTCTGCATCATAATGATGCATGCAACCATCTTATTAAAAAGTTTCGAAGTAGCACAAAGTCATAAGGGTATTACAGCTCGCAAGCGGAGAAAATTAAAGAAAATAAAAGTATATGCTCCAAAACACAACCGGTAAGGCAAAACAAAGGATAAGCTCACTAGATTCTTATCCTATTATGCGACCGCCATCCGAACCGGTTGAATATAGCCCGTGCTACCATCTTCCACTGGTTGCACCCAGTAACCAAAGGCTCCCTGGAGTCCATAGGAGTGAGTAAGGACCACGTACGAATCCATGCGGTAGCCCTGAAGATAACGTGCAAGAAAGTTAAATTGTGTTGTCTGTTCTAAATCAAATCATTTCTACAGTTCCATATAGCCCACAAGAGAGCATATATTCCAATTCGAATATGAGCTGCAGTAGTTATGTTCAACCCCAGCTAGCCACGTTCCAAACAACGATCCCAATGTCAACCAATGTATTAATGTTGAAGGCTATATGAATGGTTCTCCAAAGCAATTTGGCGAGTGGGCATTCAATGAATAAGTGTTGTATTGTTTCATCATGATCACAAAAACAACAACGTGAACTACCTACCCGTCGCTTCTTGATTAGGTTGTCCTTGGTGAGTATTACTTGCTTGTGGATGAGGGAGTCCTGGATAAGGGGGTATCCAGACAGCCGGACTATATACTTTGGCTGGACTATTGGGCTATAAAGATACAAGATTGAAGACTTCGTCCCATGTCCGGATGGGACTCTCCTTTGCGTGGAAGACAAGCTTGGCGATTCGGATATTATATCTCCTTCTCTATAACCGACTCTGTGTAACCCTAGCCCTCTCCGGCGTCTATATAAACCGGAGGGTTTAGTCCATAGGGCAAGAACAATCATAATCATAGGCTAGCTCCTAGGGTTTAGCCTCAACGATCTCTTGGTAGATCAACTCTTGTAACACTTATATCATCAAGATCAATCAAGCAGGAAGTAGGGTATTACGTCCATCGAGAGGGCCCGGACCTGGGTAAACATCGTGTCCCCTGCCTCCTGTTACCATTAGCCTGAGATGCACAGTTCGGGACCCCCTACCCAAGATCCGCCGGTTTTCACACCGACATTGGTGCTTTCATTGAGAGTTCCTTTGTGTCATCGCTGTAAGGATCGATGGCTCCTTCAATCTTCAACAACAACGCAGTCCAGGGTGAGACTTTTCTCCCCGGACAGATCTTCGTGTTCGGTGGCTTCGCACTGCGGGCCAATTCGCTTGGCCATTTGGAGCAGATCGACAGCTACGCCCCTGGCCATCAGGTCAGGTTTGGAAACTTGAATTACACGGCTGATATCCGCGGAGACTTGATCTTCGACGGATTTGGGCCTATGCCTGGAGCGCCAAACGGTCACAACGAGCATGACTTAGATCTGCTGTCGGACAGTATTCGGGATATCGCACCAACGACAGCTTCAGACCTAAATCTAGGGCAGATCGCGTCATCCGAGGATGGGTGGATGGACCTCGCCACGGAGGCCACATACTCATCGGCGTTGGAGCCAGACACAGACTCCACCTCTAAGGAAATCTGTGTCGCCGGACCCCCGGACTCGTTTCCGGCCGCGGGTCCCGGACCGCGCGCATCCATACCCATCGAAGCCGATTGGGCACCAATTATGGAGTTCATTGCCGCGGATATTTTTCAGCGCACGCCCTTCGGCGACGTGCTAAACTCTTTAAGGTATCTCTCTTTGTCAGAAGACTCTTGGCCGAATTATGTCCAGCCCGAGTGGGATACAGATGACGAAGAAAATCACTGCCCACCTACCACCCACTTCATAGCCACTGTCGATGACCTAATAGACATGCTTGATTTCGACTCCGATGACATCGACGGTATAGACATCGATGCAGGGGACGATCGAGAACCACCGCCCATGGGGCGCTGGACTGCCACCTCATCATACGACATATACATGGTGGATACGCCTAAGGAGGACAACAACGACAAAAAGGACACAACGGAGGATAAATGTCACATCCCTAGTTCTGTCAATGCCTAGTGCGAGCATCTGGTGTTGCATCATGTTTAAATTTTCCAGAAACTTGAAATGGGGATGTTCAAACCCTAGCATCAAAAAGAATTCAAATAGGTTCAACCAAAATATTTTTCAATGATTTCAAAATGCCCTTTAAAAATGTTCATCATTTCTGGATCAAGGTGGAAGCATCTACCAAAAATGGTTCACATTTTTGCAGGACATATTTGGACTTTGAATTAATCCAAACATATTTGAATTGGGGCTATTTAAATGCTATGTATATTTTAGATGCTCCAAAAATGTTGGACATTGTTATGGGTCACTGGAATAATTCAGAAAGCACCCATAATTATTTCCAGGATTTTAAGAAATGGTTTAGCATTATTACTAAACCAAAACAGAGAAACAAAATCGAAAAAAGAAACAAGAGAGACTGAGAGAGAGGGAAACTTACCTGCACCCACCTGCGGCCCGCTACTGTAGCCTACTGGCTGCCCAGGCCACCAGCGCCCCCTTGGCATCTTCCTCCTCTGCCAGGAGGACAAACAGGTGCGTGGCGAGCGCCGACGCTGCCCCGACCACCTCCTGCATCCCCGGCCACCTCCTGCTTCCCCGGCCACCTCCTGCTTCCCCGGCCCCTCCTAGCAACGCCACGACGATGCCCCGTGTCCCCTCGCTCTTTTCCCTCACCCGCTGCATCCTCTCCCCTCCCCTGGCTCTCTCCCTTGAGCTCATCCGAGTGCAGCCGTCGCCGCCGACCAGCGCTCGCGCGGCCGCAGCCATCCCCAAGCCTCTCCGACACGCCCTCGAGCTCCGCCGGTCCTCCCTCGTCCTCCTCGTCGTCTCACGCGACCAGAAGAGCCCTGGCGCGCCGTCCCCGCCCCGTTCTTCCTCCTTCGGCCATGGAGATCGCCGGCGATTTTCCACCATCACCGAGCCTTCCCCGAGCACGCCGAGGACACCTATGCACTCGCGGTGAGCCCCTCTTCCTCTTCTGAGGGAGTTCCGGACTAGGGGGTGTCCGGATAGCCGAACTATCATAATCGGCCGGACTCCAAGACTATGAAGATACAAGATTGAAGACTTCGTCCCGTGTCCGGATGGGACTTTCCTTGGCGTGGAAGGCAAGCTTGGCGATACGGATATGTAGATCTCCTACCATTGTAACCGACTTTGTGTAACCCTAGCCCTCTCCGGTGTTTATATAAACTGGATGGCCTTAGTCCATAGGACGAACAACAATCATACCATAGGCTAGCTTCTAGGGTTTAGCCTCCTTGATCTCGTGGTAGATCTACTCTTGTAACACACATCATCAATATTAATCAAGCAGGACGTAGGGTTTTACCTCCATCAAGAGGGCCCGAACCTGGGTAAAACATCCTGTCCCTTGTCTCCTGTTACCATCCGCCTAGACGCACAGTTCGGGACCCCCTACCCGAGATCCGCCGGTTTTGACACCGACATTGGTGCTTTCATTGAGAGTTCCTCTGTGTCGTCACCGATAGGCTCGATGGCTTCTTCGACCATCATCAACGACGCAGTCCAGGGTGAGACCTTTCTCCCCGGACAGATCTTCGTATTCGGCGGCTTTGCACTGCGGGCCAATTCGCTTGGCCATCTGGAGCAGATCGAAAAGCTACGCCCCTGGCCGTCAGGTCAGATTTGGAAGTTTGAACTTCACGGCTGACATCCGCGGGGACTTGATCCTCGATGGATTCGAGCCACAGCCGAGCGTGCCGCACTGTCACGGCGAGCATGATTTAGCTCTGCAGCCGGACAGTACCCTGGAGGCCGCACTCGAACCCGCTCCGATCTTCAATTCGGAGCCGGCTGCGCAGATCGACGACAGATGGCTAGACACCGCCTTGGGGGCTGCAACCTCTACGGCGATAGAGCCGAACACTGACCTTGTCCCTCATGAAGCTCGTGACTCCGAGGTGCCGGACTCCTTGCCGGACTCCGAACCTCCCGCGCCCCCTCCGATCGAATCCGATTGGGCGCCGATCATGGAGCTCACCGCAGCGGACATCTTTCAACACTCACCTTTCGGCGACATCTTGAGTTCGCTAAAGTATCTCTCATTATCAGGAGAGCCCTGGCCGGACTGCGGTCAGGACGGTTGGGATGCGGACGACGAAGAAATTCAAAGCCCACCCACCACCCACTTGGTAGCCGCTGTCGACGATCTAACCGACCTGCTAGACTACGACTCAGAAGACATCGACGGTATGGACGACGATGCCAGAGACGACCAAGAACCAGCGCCCACCAGGCACTGGAAAGCCACCTCATCATATGACATATACATGGTGGATATCCCAAAAGATGGGAATGGCGAAGGAATAGCGGAGGATGACCCCTCCAAGAAACAGCCCAAGCGCCGGCGTCAGCGGCGCCGCTCTAAATCCCGCCACAGCAAGAATGAAGATTCCGGCACCGGAGATAATAATACACCGGACAGTGCCAAAGACAACCCACTCCAGCAGGATGCAGCGCAGGAGGACGGAGACGCCAGCCCTCATAAGAGAGCGGCAGAAGAAGAGGTAGAGGATTATATGCCTCCCTCCGGAGACGAAGCAAGCCACGACGACAATGAATTCGTCGTGCCTGAGGATCCCGTCAAACAAGAGCGTTTAAAACGCAGGCTTATGGCCACGGCTAATAGCCTCAAGAAAAAGCAGCAACAGCTTAGAGCTGATTAAAATCTGCTAGCCGACAGATGGACTGAAGTCCTCGCGGCCGAAGAGCATGAGCTCGAACGCCCCTCCAAAAGCTACCCTAAATGCAAGCTGCTCCCCCGATTAGAGGAGGAAGCGTATGAACCCGCATCACCAGGAGACAATACGGCTGACCGACCACCCCGTGGTCGCGACAGAGAGGCCTCTAGGCCCTTCACTAGACCCGTACCCCGGCATCGCTCGAAAAGCACAAGGCCACAGGGGAATGCTCCGGACTTGCGAGATATATTGGAGGATAAGGCAAGACAATCAAGATCGATCTATGGATCGCGTGGGCGCCCCACGGTACGTGACGACAACCGTCGCGCCGGACACAGTAAGTCCGGCCGGGCCGAACAAAACAGACAAAGCTCTTTTGAGCTCCGTCGTGATATCGCCCAGTACAGAGGCGCCGCACACCCACTATGCTTCACAGATGAAGTAATGGATCATCAAATCCCCGAAGGGTTTAAACCCGTGAATATCGAATCTTACGATGGCACAACAGACCCCGCGGTTTGGATCGAAGACTATCTTCTTCACATCCACATGGCCCGCGGTGACGATCTTCACGCCATCAAATATCTCCCCCTCAAGCTTAAAGGACCAGCCCGGCATTGGCTTAACAGCTTGCCAGCAGAGTCAATTGGGAGTTGGGAAGACCTGGAAGCCGCATTCCTCGATAACTTCCAAGGCACGTATGTGCGACCACCAGACGCTGATGACCTAAGCCACATAATTCAGCAGCCAGACGAATCGGCCAGACAATTCTGGACACGGTTCTTAACCAAGAAAAACCAAATCGTCGACTGTCCGGATGCGGAGGCCCTCGCGGCCTTCAAGCATAATATCCGCGACGAGTGGCTTGCCCGGCACCTGGGACAGGAAAAGCCGAAATCCATGGCAGCCCTCACATCACTCATGACCCGCTTCTGCGCGGGTGAGGACAGCTGGCTAGCACGCAGCAACAACCTCAGCAAAAATTCTGGCAGTCCGGACATCAAGGACCGTAATGGCAGGTCGCGTCGTAACAAAAACAAACGCCGCATTAACGGCGACAATAGTGAGGATACGGCAGTCAATGCCGGATTCAGAGGCTCTAAACCCGGTCAGCGGAAAAAGCCATTCAAAAGAACTGCTCCGGCCCCGTCCAATTTGGACCGAATACTCGACCGCTTGTGCCAGATACACGGCACCCCCGAAAAGCCAGCTAACCACACCAATAGGGACTGTTGGGTATTCAAGCAGGAAGGCAAGTTAATTGACGAAAACAATGACAAGGGGCTGCATAGTGATGACAAGGAGGAGACCCAACCGCCAAAAAATAGAGGACAGAAGGGCTCCACCCCCCACAGGTGCGGACGGTGAACATGATATACGCAACACACATCCCCAAAAGGGAGCGGAAGCGTGCGCTAAGGGATGTATACGCGATGGAGCCAGTTGCCCCGAAGTTCAATCCATGGTCCTCCTGCCCGATCACTTTTAACCGAAGGGACCACCCCACCAGCATCCGCCACGGCGGATTCGCCTCATTGGTCCTAGACCCAATCATCGATGGATTTCACCTCACCAGAGTCCTGAAGGACGGCGGCAGCAGCCTGAACCTGCTTTATCAGGATACAATGCACAAAATGGGCATAGACCCCTCAAGGATTAAACCTACCAAGACGACCTTTAAAGGCGTCATACCAAGTGTAGAAGCCAATTGTACAGGCTCAGTCACACTGGAAGTGGTCTTTGGATCCCCGGATAACTTCCGAAGCGAGGTGTTAATCTTCGACATAGTTCCGTTCCGCAGCGGCTATCATGCCCTGCTCGAACGAACCGCGTTTGCAAAGTTCAACGCGGTGCCGCACTACGCATACCTCAAGCTCAAGATGCCAGGCCCTCGAGGAGTCATCACGGTCAATGGAAACACTGAACGTTCTCTCCGGACGGAGGAACATACAGCGGCTCTCGCGGCAGAAGTACAATGCAGCCTCTTAAGGCAATTCTCGAGTCCGGCCGTTAAGCGGCCGGACACAGCTAAGCGTGCCCGGAGTAACCTACAACAAGACCACCTGGCACGTTCCGAGCACGCGTAGCAGTGCGGCCCCAACCCCAGCCCCTGTAAAACGTCAAAACAGGTCCTTCGCGTACACCATTACGCTCTGAAGATACCATGGGCATGGGGAGAGGGGCACGACCACGATAAGCCCAGACTGCGGCTCAACCACACCAGGGGCTCTCAAGTGTGTCGTTCTTTTTCTTTTCTTTTTCCTTTTTTTACCCACAGGACTCCGTTCGTCAGAGGCCCTGTCCGGCAGCAGACCTGCCGAACTCACGATGCAACAGCCAGGGAAGGATAAAGGCTACAACGAATATCCAGGTGGTCTCCATTACGAGCATTAAATCTGTTTTACGCACCATTCGGCAGCCTACCCCTGGAGGGGGACATGTTTAACAGTCCCATCCCTTGCTTATCGCACCATTTGTATCGTTCTGCACTTACAGCAGTCTTTCTTAAATAAACAATGCAGCACCTTTTTGCTTATAATTGCATTTCCTTTTTATACATATGTTCATTTACGGCATGTTGCATCCGTACACTTTGGTACGGCTAAAATACACCAGGGGCTTATGTTTCCCGCATCATGGTGTGATAAGTCCGAACACTTTCACAAGTGCGGCACCCCGAACTTATAGCACTATATGCATCGGCTCCGAATCATGTCTTGGGTCAATAGTTGGGTTTGCCCGGCTCCCATGTTTTGGTACCTTACGTTCCGTTGTATCGGCTAAGGTAGCACTGGGAGAACCACTGCGATTGCGCCCCAGTTGAGCTGGGTTAACGCCTCAGTGGAGAAAGCTAAAACTGACCGTCATGATGAGGCGAGAGCCGGTCGCTGTTCGAGAGGTTTTTTGCGAGTCCTTAAAGACTTATGCCGCTTAGAGCGAGGAGCCGGATCTTGTCCGGCCCAGGCGTGGATAGCGCCCCAAATTCGGCCTTCCGAAGACTAGGGGCTTCGCCGAAATTTAAAATTATAGAATTCTATGGCTAAGTGAGAGTGTTCAAGCATTATAAGTCCGGTTGCCTTGTTCGCTGTGTTGAGCGCCTCCCTAGATGGACCCAAAAATGGGAACAAGAGTGCTCAAGTTTATCCCGAACACCCCAGCACTCGTGGCATGGGGGCTGAAGCCGACGACTTGCCATCTCTCAGATTTGATAAACAGCCGCACAGAAGGTAATATTTTAAATTAACAAGCGTTGCTTAGCGCATATGAACTAAGTTTTCAGCGCACAGGATAACAAAATGCGAGTCTACTCAAATATTACATCTTTGGAGCACTCACCCGCAATAGTGCGGGCGCCCTTCAGCACACTCTTATAATACATCTCGGGCGTGCGATGCTCCTTGCCCTCTGGTGGCGGGTCCGTCACAAGCTTCTGGGCATCCATCTTGCCCCAGTGCACCTTTGCGCGGGCAAGGGCCCGACGGGCACCCTCAATACAGGCGGAGTGCTTGATGACTTCAACCCACGGGCACGCATCCACCAGCCGCCGCACCAGGCCGAAGTAGCTCCCAGGCATGGCCTCCTTAGGCCACAGCCGAACTATGAGGCCCTTCATGGCCTGTTCGGCCGCCTTGTGGAGCTCGACCAGCTGCTTCAGCTGGTCGCTAAGGGGCACCGGATGTCCGGCCTCAGCATACTGAGACCAGAAGACCTTCTCCGTCGAGCTCCCCTCCTCGGCCCGGTAGAATGCGGCAGCATCGGACACGCTGCGAGGAAGATCTGCGAACGCTCCTGGAGAGCTCCGAATTCGGGTAAGCAACAGGTAATTAACACTCACATGCTTACTTTGCATGAAAAATGCCTTACCCGCTGCTATTTTCTTCACCGCCTCAATCTCCTGGAGGGCCTTGTAGGCTTCGGCCTTAGCGGCTTTGGCACTCTCAAGAGCCGTTGCAAGCTCAGACTCTTGAGTCTTCGAGTCACGCTCCAGGCTCTCATGTTTTTTCACGAGATCCTGGAGCTCTTGCTGTACCTCCGCCACCCGCGCCTCCTGCTTCTCTCGCTCGGTGCGCTCTGCGGCCGCATTGCGTTTGGCCGCGGCCACCGCCTCTTTCAGGGTTGCCACCTCGTTAGTGGCCCCTGCAATACCCACATTATCCTTGTCATTCTTTTTGCAACCAAAATCGTTTTCTGTAAGGTACAATTTTAATAAGGTGTTACTCACCTTCCTTGTCCTTGAGCTGCTTCTTGGCATGGCCGAGCTCATTCTCGGACCGCTCGAGGTTTTCCTTCAAAGTATTGACCTCCGCAGTCAGTGCGATAGAGGTCAGCAGCGCAGCCTGCAATCCCATATTGACACATTTTTTATGACTCCTGCATATATCTTTTTAGATCCTCAGCCCGGCTTTTCTTTCCAAACACCGAACCGAGCATCAGGGGCTACTGTCTATGCGGTACCATTTTATACATATTGAAATTCTTACCTCAAAGCCTGTTAGAAAGCTGCTGCAGGCTTCGGTCAACCCGCTCTTGGCGAGCTGAACCTTCTGAATCACCGCACTCAAAACAATGCGGTGTTCCTCTCCAATGGAGGCGCCATTGAGCGCCTCCAGCAAATTATCCGGCACCTCCGGTTGGACGGAGGCAGACGCTGTCACGGTCTTGCCCTTCTTGCAAAGGGGTCGCCCGCCGGACTCCGGAGCCACTGTGGGTTACAGGGCCGAGTCCGGTGCAAAGTCTGGGAGGTTGTCCTGCGACACCTCCGGGGCCCTCTCCTCCTGGTGGGTCCCTTCCTGGGATCCCACCTCGGCATCGTCCGCGTCACGGGGGGTGGTGGCAGTCGGAAGAGAATCCATATCTGACGCACCTAAGGACCCGCTCGATGAAGCGGGAAGATCATCCTTAGGCGGACTGCAGGGTTGTATGCGGCATTAGAAAGACATTATGTGGCGAAAAATAAAAACCTTGAAGTTATTCAGGAGTCCGGATACTTACGATCTCGCCAGGGGCTTGGCCCTTGGAGGCCAGTCCTCGTCGTCGTCACTGGCGTTGGCGGAGCAGTCCGGGGGAAGAGTTTTTCCCTTCTTGGACCCTTCGGCCTCCCTTGTTGGGGAGGCCTTCCTTTTCTTCCCTCCCCCCGCTGGGGGAGAGGCTTTCTTCTTCTCCTCCTCGCCTTGGTGGGAGGAGTCGGCCTCGGATTCATCATCCGATAGCACCTGAAAACGGGAACTCTTCCGAGTCCCCGTGGCCTTCTTCTTGGCCTTCTTCTCCGGCACCACGTGGGGTGCCGGAGCCAGCAGCCCCGTTAGGCGGGCGTCCGCTGGGTCCTCTGGCAATGGGGCCGGACAGATAGTCCGTTCGGCCTTCGCCAGCCAGTCCTGTCAAAGGTAAAGGGAGTTTAGATCCCGCATAGAGTCAAACTATGGAAAACAAGTGGCAAAATCACTTACCTCGTCAGCTGGACGCTGCGAGCGGAATCCGCGATCTTCGGTAGCGGATGCGGGAGCCTCGGCGCCCTTGAACAGCACCTTCCAGACATCTTCGTACGTAGTGTCGAAGAGCCCGCTCAGAGTCTGGTGCTGCGCCGGATCGAACTCCCACATGTTGAAGCCCCGTCGTTGGCACGGGAGAATCCGGCGGATGAGCATGACCTGGACTACGTTGACAAGCTTGAGCTTCTTGTCCACCAGCTTCTGGATACAGGCTTGGAGTCCGGTCAGCTCCTCCGAATCCCCCCAGATCCGGCCACTCTCTTTCCAGGAGGTGAGCCGTGTAGGGATGCCGGATCTGAATTCGGGGGCCGCTGCCCAATCAGGGTCACGCGGCTCGGTGATGTAGAACCACCCCGATTGCCACCCCTTAATGGTTTCCACGAAAGTGCCCTCCAGCCATGTAACGTGGGACATCCTGCCCACCATGGCGCCTCCGCACTCCGCTTGGCTGCCCTTCACAACCTTCGGCTTGACACTGAAGGTCTTGAGCCACAAGCCGAAGTGGGGCTGGATGCAGAGGAAGGCCTCGCACACGACGATAAACGCCGAGATGTTGAGGATGAAATTCGGGGCCAGATCATGGAAATCTAGGCCGTAGTAGAACATGAGCCCCCGGACAAAGGGATGAAGTGGGAAGCCCAGTCCGCGGAGGAAATGGGGAAGAAATACTACCCTCTCATGGGGCCTGGGGGTGGGGATGAGCTCTCCCTCGTCGGGGAGCCGGTGCGCGATGTCGCTGGACAAATATCCGGCGTCGCGCAGCTTCTGGATCTGCCCCTCCGTGACGGAGGAGGCCATCCACTTGCCTCCCGCTCCGGACATAGTTGGAGAAGGTTGAGGTGAGAAGTGCGGACTTGGGCGCTGGAGCTCGAGTTCGCGGAGATGGATAAGCCAAGGAGGAAGAAGGCGCAGGTAAAAGGGTTGGATCTTTATCCCCTTATATGGGCGGACAAAAACATGTGTCCCCACCGGCCTGGTAAAACTCGCTTATCTCCCAAGCGTCACAATCAATGGCGCGGTTGGGTTACCCACGTCCGTATTGATGGGAATCCCGGAATAAGGGGAACACGATCTCTGCTTCGACAAGACGTGCCAAGGAAACCGCTTCGCTAAACGCGCGGAGGTGGAACAATAAAAACAATTTGAGTAAAGGCTTGGTAGTGGTGTGACGTCACGCCACAAAATACGTCAGCAGATTGAACTTGTGTAATATTATTCTCTCTACGGTGGTACGTGGAATTTATTTTGCAGAGCCGGACACTATCCTGGTGTTCACAATCTTCTATAAATTATTCGGAGGAAGAACCCGCCTTGCAATGCCGAAGACAACATGCGCGCCGGACTCGTCGTCATTGAAGCCTGGTTCAGGGGCTACTGAGGGAGTTCCGGACTAGGGGGTGTCCGGATAGCCGAACTATCATCATCGGCCGGACTCCAAGACTATGAAGATACAAGATTGAAGACTTCGTCCCGTGTCCGGATGGGACTTTCCTTGGCGTGGAAGGCAAGCTTGGCGATACGGATATGTAGATCTCCTACCATTGTAACCGACTCTGTGTAACCCTAGCCCTCTCCGGTGTCTATATAAACCGGATGGCCTTAGTCCATAGGACGAACAACAATCATACCATAGGCTAGCTTCTAGGGTTTAGCCTCCTTGATCTCGTGGTAGATCTACTCTTGTAACACACATCATCAATATTAGTCAAGCAGGACATAGGGTTTTACCTCCATCAAGAGGGCCCGAACCTGGGTAAAACATCGTGTCCCTTGTCTCCTGTTACCATCCGCCTAGACGCACAGTTTGGGACCCCCTACCCGAGATCCGCCGGTTTTGACACCGACATCTTCCCTCTTCTCTCAAGCTCGCGCTCGTCCCCTAGCTTCATTTTCCACCGCGGCCGAGAGCTTCTCGCCGCCGGCCATGGCGTGGCCGTGGCCACAGCCACCGCAGCTCGTTCCCGAGCCCACCGTCGTGCTCACCACGATCTCAAGAGCCCGTAGCCACCACCAGCTCCTCCTCCCGTGCACCATAGCGTCGAACCCAACCCCGTCCGAACACCGGCGGCCGCCTAGCTCGCTGCCGCCGTCGACTCAGGCCGTCCCAGCTGCTGCCGCCACCACCACTAGATGCGCGCGAGCCCTAGCTACGCATAGGACCAAACCACGATCGATTTGGTCGACCGTGGGCAAAATACGAGCACCTCCGCCATCTCTGGCGTCGCCGGTGACGAGCCGTGGACCAAGTCCGGCGAGGTTGACTCGTTTGACCTGGGGTTTGACCCCCCCAGGGTCACTGACGCGTGGGCCATGCCCCTATTTAGTTTAGGTGTGGGTTTAATTAGCACTAATTAACTTAGTTAATTAGTTGACTCACTGACAAGTGGGCCCAGGCTCTAATTAACCTAGGTTAGTGCTAACCTAATGCTAACTAACTTCGTTAGTTAGTTATTACACTGACATGTGGGTCCCAGTCGTCAGGTTTGACCTGGGCTGGCGCCTTTGACCTGCTGACGTCACCCTGACGCAATGCTGACGCGTTAATTCAATTATTGGAGTTATTCTTATTCAGGAAATTCCGGAAAATGTCCTAAACTTCTAAAAATCATATAAAATCAACCGTAGATCCAAATCAAATAATTTATATATGAAAAATGATCAGAAAAATCCAATCTATCCATCTGCACTGGTTTCATGCATGTTAGAACACATTAACCTTGCTGTTTAGGTGAAACAAGTTAATGCACTATTATAACCTCTTAAAATGGGTTTGCATTTGAATCTTTGGTTGAAATGGACTCATCTCAATCTGTTCTAGCTTGCATTAGCAAAAACACATTCTTATTGCCATGTCATGATCATGCAACATATTGTGCATTGCATTGATTGTGTTTCTTTATCTGTTGCCGGTATTTGTTCCCTCCCGATAGACGTGGTTTCGACAATGTGATCGATGACACCAATGAAGAACTATACTATCTTCAGAAGTGCCAGGCAAGCAAAACCCCCTTGTTCATTCCGATACAATCCCACTCTCCCGCTCCTGCTCTCTTTTATTGCATTAGGACAACAACGATTCATCTGTTACTTGCTTCGGTAGTTGAACCCCTTTATCCTCTGCATGACCTGTCATTGCCACAGTAAATAGATGAAACCCACTAGCATGAGTAGGAGTTGTTTGAGCCCTGTTGTGCCTACTCATTCATGCTTGTTTGTCATGCCTGCTACTGCTTAGAGTTGAGTCAGGTCTGATTCATCGGGAATGAATCAGAGGTGTGCGAACATGTCCTACTGTTTGTGAGATAAGTGTGTGAACATGATTTGGTAAAGGTAGCGGTGAGAGGCCATGTAGGAGTACATGGTGGGTTGTCTCATTGCAGCCGTCCTCAGGAACTCAGTTCTGTGTTTGTGATCCATGAAACAGTTACTACCACGGATTGGGCCCGAAACCAATGGACCCTCTCGGCTTCTTAATCGCCCTTGTTATCTGTCAAGGAGTTGCAACTACTTTCTGGTGTTTGTAGGATATGTGTTGGAGGCCGTGCGTAGCGCTGACCCTAGGGGTGGGTTATGATGCGGTAGATACACCGTGGCCCGCTGTACCGAGCGCCCGTTTGGTATCTCGGGAACCCTGCACACATCATTTGGGGCTGTGAGCGAAACCCCGGCCGGATCTCCTTGCGGATGGAACCTGAATAGGCGATAAACCTGGACTAGAGACTTGAGTGTTTAGGTAGGTCGTGGCCGACACCCACGTTGGGCTTCCGCTTGAAGGTTGCCGAGTACATGTCGTGTAAATGGCGGTAAGTGGTGAGAGCGTGTGTGAAGAAGTACACCCCTGCAGGGTTAACATCATCTATTCGAATAGCCATGTCCGCGGTAAAGGACTTCTGGGTTGCCTGTATGGTTCATAGACAAGTGAAAGTGGATACTTTAAAATGTGCAAGATAAGCGTGAGTGCTATGGATGGCGTTCTCGTAGGGAGACGGGAGCAGATCCATAGTGGTGTATTGGTTGGTGAATATGTGGACTCGTGTGCGCCACCTCAAAGAGTCCCTTGCAATCGTAGTTCAGGATAGCCACCGAGTCAAAGCTGGCTTGCTGCAGTTAAACTCCACCATCCCCTTTGTTGATAATGATGCATATGTAGATAGTTCTGATGTAAGTCTTGCTGTGTACATTTGTACTCATGTTTGCCTATTTTATGTTTTTTGTAGAGAGACTTCAGTCTCGCTAGTAATTCCGTGTGGACTTCGACGTTTAGCTTGTTACCTCAGCTACGATCTTGTGCCCTCGGCAGGATCTGGTAGATAGTCAAGCTTCTCAGCCTTTTTCATTTGTAGATGTCTGTACTCAGACATGTTAAGCTTCCGCTTATGCTTGACTTGTTTGCTCCGAATGTTGGGTCGTGAGACCCATGTTTGTAATATCTCGCTCCTGGGAGCCTATTGAATAAAATACTTGAGTTGTAGAGTCATGTTGTGATGCCATGTTGTATTTGCACATATCGAGCATATTGTGTGTATGTTATTGAAATGCTTGGTATGTGTGGTATCTGACTATCTAGTTGTTTATCCTTAATGGCCTCTCTTACCGTGAAATGTCTCCTAGTGCTTCCACTGAGCCTTGGTAGCTTGCTAGTGCTCCGGAACACTTAGGCTGGTCGGCATGTGTCCTTCTTCGTTCCTGTGTCTGTCCCTTCGGGGAAATGTCACGCGATGAATACCGGAGTCCTGTTAGCCCGCTACAGCCCGGTTCACCGAAGTCCTGCTAGCCCAGTGCTACAGCCTGGATTCACTCGCTGATGACCGACACGTTCGATGCTGGGTCATGGATGCCTGTCCCTGTAAGTTTGTTCCACTTTGGGTTCACGACTAGCCATGTCAGCCCAGGTTCTTTGTCATATGGATGCTAGCGGCACTATCATATACGTGAGCCAAAAGGCGCAAACGGTCCCGGGCCAGGTAAGGTGGCACCCGTGGGAATACTGTGCGTGAGGCCGCAAAGTGATATGATGTGTTACATGCTAGATCGGTGTGACTTAGGATCGGGGTCCTGACAATAAACCCCCCGGACAAAAGCCAAAACGACGGCGCATGCACCGCTCTAAGTCCAGTAACAGTAAAAATAGCGATAACAGCGCAAGAAAAATTGACACCCCGGTCGAGTCCAAAGGCAACAATATTGACCCAGCGATGGAGCAGGATGAGCCAGGCCACGCTGAACACAACCCAGAACAGATGCCCAATCACAGCGATCCCGAGGGCCGAACTCATCAACCCACCCCCGGAGAGGAGGACAGCCCAGTCGACGATGCATTCATCATCCCAGAAAAATGTTTGGAACAAGATAACCTCAGCGGAAGGCTTATGGCCACTACAAGGAGCCTAAAATAGCAGAAGCAAAGGCTCAAGGCCGCGCAGGATACGCTCAACCGCAGATGGAATAAGGTGCTAGGCACTGAAGGAAAACATATGTCGAGGATCGCCATACAAAGAGCTACCCAAAACACAAGCTGCTGCCCGAATTTGACGATGAGGCCATAGAGCCCATTCCGCCGAAGAACAATACGGTCAATCGGCCGGACCAACCACTTCATGGCCGCGATAGAGCAGCCACTGACGCTGCACACGATTTATGTGAGCTCCTGGACAAAAAGGCCGGCGCGACCAGGTCCATCTATGGATCCAGAGGACATGCTCCAACGCAGGATTATGGTAACTAAAACGATCAAACTGATCAAGTACCAGTTCGGAATCAACACTGGACACAACAACAATCGACAGCATGCCACGACATATCCAGATACAGAGGGGCTGTGCACCCTCTGTGCTTCACCGACGAGGTGCTGGATCACGAATTTCCACAGGGATTCAAACCCGTGAACATAGAGGCATACGACGGAACGACAGACCTTGGGGTCTGGATTGAAGATTTTATCCTTCATATCCACATGGCTTGTGGGGATGACCTCCACGCCATCAAATACCTTCCCCTCAAGTTGAAAGGGCCAGCTCGGCACTGGTTGAAAAGCCTCCCCAAAAATTCAATCGGAAGCTGGGAGGAACTTGAGGACGCTTTCAGGGCCAATTTTCAAGGGACCTTTGTCCGACCTCCGGACACAGACGATTTAGGTCACATAATACAACAACCCGGAGAGTCAGCCCGCAAGCTTTGGAACAGATTTCTCACTAAGCAGAATCAAATTGTTGACTGTCCGGATGTCGAAGCCCTAGCGGCCTTCAAGCACAGTATTCGGGACGAGTGGCTGGCCAGACACCTCGACCAATAAAAGCCGAGGACAATGGCGGCCTTAACAAGCCTTATGACCCGCTTTTGTGCGGGTGAGGACAACTGGTTGGCCCGTAGAGGCACCAGTGACCCAGGCGCATCCGAAATTAGGGATGGCAACGGGAAGCCACGACGCAATAAGAACAAGCATTGAAACAATGAAGATAGTCCGAACAACACGGCGGTCAACACCGGATTCAGGGGCTCGCGACCCGGTCAAAGAAAGAAGCCATTTAAAGGCAGCAAAGAGGGACCATCCGGCCTGAATAAAGTCCTGGACAGATTGTGCCAAATTCATGGCACCCCCGAAAAACCTGCGAATCACACTCACAGAGAATGCTGGGTCTTCAAGCAGGCCGACAAGTTAAATGCCGAACACAAGGAAAGGGAAACACCAAGTGAAGACGAGGATGAGCCTCGCCAGCCGAACACTAGGGACAAAAAAAATTCCCACCAGAAGTCAAAATAGTAAACATGATCTACGCGACTCACATACCAAAGAGAAGGCACAAACGCGCGCTCAGAGATGTATATGATGTAGGGCCCGTTGCCCCCAAATTCAACCCCTGGTCGACCTGCCCGATCACCTTTGATCACAGGGACCACCCGACTAGTATCCGGCACGGAGGGTCGGCTGCCTTGCTAGTCGACCCAATAATCGATGGATACCATCTCACTCGAGTCCTCATGGACGGCGGCACTAGTCTTAATCTGATATATCAGGACACCGTCTGCAAAATGGGGATAGACCCATCCAGAATCAGCCAAAGTAACACCACCTTTAAAGGAGTGATACCAGGCGTTGAGGCCCGCTGTAGGAGCTCCCTCGTATTAGAGGTGACAATCGGTTCTCCCGACAACTCCAAAAGCGAAGAATTACTCTTCGACATCGCTTCCTTCAGCAGCGGTTATCATGCATTACACGGAAGAACGGCCTTCACTTGCTTCAACGCAGTACCGCACTAAGCCTACCTTCAACTCAACATGCCCAGTCCACGTGGCGTCATCACTGTCAGCGGAAATACAGAGCGTTCCTTACGTGCAGAGGAGTATGCGGCGGCTCTTGTAGCCGAACACTAAGCGGCCTCTCCCACCAGAACGCATGATCGGTCGCTAAGACCACAGACACGGTTAGACGAGTCCGGTGCACCACCGTTGGTAACAGCCCAGATAAACCTGAGCTGGGTGCTATACATATACCCCCATAGATGGTACCAGGGGCTGCAAACATGTAATAAGGCCCACAATTCGGCTTGACCATATTAATATGCCAATATCTCACATTTCTAAACATTCATTGAGAATAAACAACTTTTCACACGTTTACACCATACTCTTTTACATGAGTTCTCATTTTTACAGACACTATTCGTGCGACACCCTTCCAGGATACGGCACAACGAAGACAAAGGCGCAGACGTGCAGCAGGGCCCCGCTCAAAGGTTTTTCTTTAGATTAAGCCCCTATGTAAACCTTCTTTACTGTCTCTTGTTGCTTGACATCCCATGGGTATTCAATACACCCACAGGGGATACTGGCATTCTAGGCATTTCGCCACGACAGATCAATGCACGTACCTGGAAATACAGGGTTCAAAATCAAGGGCGTTGCTCAGCCCAGTATAGGTTATAAAGTCCGAATACCTTCGGGAGTGTTCGGCGTCGCGAGTTTGGCCTTATATGCATCAGCTCTGAATCATGTCTTTGGTCAAATGTTGGGTTTGCCTGGCTCCTGGGTTTGCTGCCTTATGTTCCGTTCTATTGGCTAAGGCGGCCAAAGGAGAACTACTGCGACTGTGCCCTAGTTATTAAGGATGAGCACCTCTGTAGAGAAAGCCGAAAACTGACTGTCATGATACAGTGAGAGACTGGTCAACCACTCGAGGACTCATCAGAATCTTTAGGATTCCTCCTCATTAATGAAGGACCATTTCCCGGTCATGTACATATGCGCCCCTATCCGGATGCACGCGGAGGTACTAGGGGCTACATAGTAGCCCCACCGTCAAACTTCTATGGCTAAGTGAAAGTGTTACAACTATATAGTCCGGTTGCCTGGTTCGACATGCGATCACCTCCTTAATGGACCAAGACGTTGGATCAAGTGTGATTACGCACATTTTCTCGAACACCCCCGCATTATATGCGTGGGGGCTGGAGCCAACGACTGCTAACTTTCAGGATATATACATACATAAACGGCCGCACAGGAGGCACTATAACACTTTCAGGCGAAAGTATAAACACAACCTTTATAATTAACACAGAATTGTTTTTACAATTAAGCGACTTGTCACTCGAACATGACATTCTTCGAACACTAAGCCTCTATTATACGGGCACCTTCTATGACCTGCTCAAAATAGTGCTCGGCTGGGTCCTGGCTTCCTGCCGGACTTTGGGTTGCGATGCTGGTAGCCTCCATATCCGCCCAGTATGTTTTAACACGGGCAAGAGCCATCCGCACACCCTCTATGCATGCCGACCTCTTCATGGCATCGATTAGTGATACGGTGCCAAGGAATTGTTGCACTAAACAAAAATAACTACCCGACCTTGGCCCCTTTGGCCATAGATGGTCTAATACAAACCTCATTGCAAGACCGGACAACCTATGGAGCTCGGGCATAGCGTCCATCCTCTCACTCAATGGCAGCGGGCGCGCCGGAGCATGGAATTGCGACCAGAACAGCCTTTCTATGTCATTATCTTTTTGATCTTTGAAGAACTTGGTCGCATCAGCCGCAGTTTTTGCCAGATTTGCATACGTGTCTGCAGCACTCAAAAGCTGATCCAGAGGAGTGTACTTTGGGTCTCCGAACTTCATCCACAACAAATAGGGGCTTCCAGCCATGATGTCTCCGGCCTGTCGAAGCTCCTCCCGCGCTGCTCTAATTTCAAAATGCGTCTCCTTGGCCACATCCAGGGCCTTCTTCAGGTTAGCCGACTTCGCCTAATTTTCCTTTTCGAGGAGCTCATAACGGCAAACGGCGTCCCTCAGCTCCACAGCCATCTCGGCTATTTTATCCTCGCTTCGGGATGAGCAGCCTGTTCGGATCTCAAATCTTTGACCGCCTTTAGGGCAGCCGCATTGCTAGCCTGGGCTTGTTCCTTGGCTATGGCAAGTTCCGCCTTTAGGGCCTCCACGGCAGCAACTCTGCCTGCAGCCAAAGCATATCATATTAACACTATGCTACTCTTAATATTTCCTAAACAAATAAGAAAAAACGAGCACATACTCTATGACTCGTCAAGCCGCTTGTTTACAAGCGTGATGTCGGCGTCCACCACATCAATCTGTCGCCTTAGTTCGGCGAATTTAGCGGACCGGTCTACCACCGGACCCTTAGCAACCTGCGCATGAATGCAGTGCGATCATTACCTAGGAGTGTGATCCTCCGTTTGCCGCCTAGGGCTGGCAACCAAAGTCTCATGGGCTACTATCTGTACGGAGCACACCTATCGCGTGTGGTACAACCAAAAAATTACGTGTTTCATGACGTACCTCAAAGCCTTTGAGCAGGCTCGTAAAAGCCTCATTCAACCCGCTTGTGGCGGATTAAATCTTCTCCAACACCGTACCCATTAACGTACGGTGATCCTCCGAGAGAGTAGCTTGCTCCAGGAGGCCCGTCAGTATGTTCGGCCGAGCGCCGGACTGTCCCGGACCCTTCTCACTGCCCTCCATGGGAGCCGAACACGTCGGGCTCGGGGTGGCCGAGGTGTTAGCTTCCGGCCTCGGCGGATCTAGACTCCTCCGTGATGACACCTCAGGGTCACCCGCCCCATGGGGCGGAGAGGCAGGTGGGGTTTCACTCTCCATCATCTCCAGAAGAAGATCCCCCGAAGATGAACTTTGTTGAGACGAGCTACTAGCCGGACTGCAAAAGATAGATCCTAGTTATTGTTCTCAGAGGAAAAAGCAATAGCTTTTTATTTACGATTAACTTACAGCTTAGTGGAGGGCTGGCCCGTTTGCGGGCATGGTGCGGTGAGGACACCCTTTGGGGCAAGCCCCCCTGATGAAGCTTTCTTCCCTTGTTTAGGCACCTCCATCTCCAAGTCTTCGGAGGCGGCCCTTTTCTTCCCTCGGGGGGAGGAAACCACCTCCCCGATTATCCTCTTTCGTGGAGACAGTAATCCCCCGGTTTGGATGTAAAATGTGTGAAGGTCGGCATCTCTATTCTTCTCTTCCCCTTTCCCCGAGGGCACTTGACTTAGCGCACTCTAAGCATCCTGGCTATCGCAGGACTAGGCGAGCCTTCGGGAAGTGGGGCCGGTCACTAGATCCTCTCCGCCTTGCTGAGCCAATCCTGGCTGCGGACAAGTTTTCAGAATAATGTTGTGATAAATATAAACAAAGTGTTCGGTTACAGGGTTACTTACTTGGGTATCTGGGAGGTTGCAGCTCAGGCCCGCATCCTCGGTGGTGTCCGAACACTTTACTTGTGGTCCGAAGAATAACTTATACATCCCTTCGAGCGTCATGCCGAAGAAGTGCTGAATGGTTCGCGGACCTTCTAAATTGAACTCCCACATCCGGAGAGGTCGACGTTTGCACAGCAGGGCCCGTTGAACTAGCATTACCTGAATGATTCTGACAAGACTGATATCCCTCTCAAGAAACTCCCGAATGCGGCTCTATAATGTCGATACGTCATTTGCAGGACCCCAGTCCAGTCCCATGTTGGCCCACGACACCAGTTGAGGCGGAGGGCCCGAGCGGAAGGCGGGGCCAGCCGCCCACTTTGTGCCTCGGGGAGCTGTGACGTAGAACCACCTCCGTTGCCACCGATCGGACACCTCTCGGGAGGAGCCCTCTGGCCACGGGGCATTGGCGTTTGTGCTTATTGCACCGCCTTCGCACTCCGCATGTGGCCCCTCGGTCACCTTCGACTTCACATTGAAGATCTTGAGCCATAAGCCAAAGTGTGGGGTGATGTGGAGGAAGGCTTCACACACGACGCTGAACAATGAGATGTGAAGGATGGAATCCGGAGCTAGATTGTGAAAATCTAGCCCATAATAGAACATGAGCCCCCTCACAAAGGGATCTAGGGTAAAATCTAAGCCTCGGAGGAAGTGAGAAATGAATACAACACTCTCGTTGGGTTCGGGAGTGGGGATGACCTACCCTGGAGCAGGAAGCCTCTCCTTGATGTTAGCGGTCAGATATCTGGCCTCCCTGAGCTTCGCAATGTCCTCCTTTGTGACAGAGGAGGCCATCCACCAGCCTTGAAGGTTGGATCCGGACATGATTGAAGATCCAAAGTGCCTAAGCTTGAGCTTCAGGTGCTGGAACTCGAGATACGGAAAGGCGCAAGCGTGGTAAGAAAGGGATAGGCCTTGACCCGTCTATAAAGGGGGAGAATATCAAGCGTCCTCATTGTAACCGTTTGGGACTTACCTTAAAACATGGAATCATGCCAACGGGCGTAGTTGGGTTACCCACACCCGTATTGATGAGAATCCTACGATAAGGGGGACACAATCTCTGCTTCGACAAGGCGTGCCAATAAAACCGCCTTGCAGTGCGTGTCATGGGAGGCTGAGAAAAAAGGTTCAAACCTGGCCGCGGTGTAAGGATACGCTGAGAAAAATTGTCAGTAGATTGGATTGGTAAAGTATCGTGCTCTCTACGGTGGTGTGTGGAAGTTATTTTGCAGAGCCGGACACGATTTAAGTGTTCGAAATTTACCTTCGAGTATTCGGAGATGGAACCCGCCTTGCAATGCCGAAGACAATCTGCACGCCGGACTCATCGCCATCGAAGCCTGGTTCAGGGGCTACAGAGGGAGTCCTGGATAAGGGGGTATCCGGACAGCCGGACTATATACTTTGGCCGGACTGTTGGACTATGAAGATACAAGATTGAAGACTTTGTCCCGTGCCCGGATGGGACTCTCCTTTGCGTGGAAGACAAGCTTGGCGATTCGGATATTAGATCTCCTTCTCTGTAACCGACACTATGTAACCCTAGCCCTCTCCAGTGTCTATATAAACCAGAGGGTTTAGTCCATAGGGCAAGAACAATCATAATCATAGGCTAGCTCCTAGGGTTTAGCCTCAATGATCTCGTGGTAGATCAACTCTTGTAACACTTATATAATCAAGATCAATCAAGCAGGAAGTATGGTATTACCTCCATCGAGAGGGCCCGAACCTGTGTCACATCCCTAGCTTCTGGTGCTGCCTAGTGTTTGCATCATGTTTAATTTTTTTGAAACTTGAACTGAGGAAATTTGGAAGCCTCAAAATCTTAAATAAAAGAGGGGCAAAGAACCCTGGAAAATGCATTCAATGTTTCCAAAATGGCCTTAACTAATGTTGGTTATATTTTGGCAAGGGTTTTACACCAAACCAAAAATAATGAACATTTTTGAGGAATATTTTGAGCATTGAATTTAAATCATATTCTATTTGAATTTGGAATTATATTCATAATATATAATGAATATATTTTCAAATGACCTGAGATATTTTATGTATATGTGGAGAAGTCCATTAAGTGACTTAAAAATATCCAGGGGAGTTTTGGGCACTGTTTTCAAATTTTGTTTGAATTAGAATTCAGTGGCAATTAAATAAAACAAAACAGAAGAAAAATAAAAAAAGAGCAGAAGACCTACTTGTCGCTTACCTGCGCCTCACCTGTGCTGGCCCAGCCCACCCTGCCAGTCCACTTGGCGGCCCAGCCCACCAGGGGCACCGCCGTCTTCAACCTCTGCCTACTGGCAGAGGCGTGTCGACGCGCCGTGCCCGGGCCTCCACCTCCTGCTTCGCCGTGGCAGCCTCCCCGACATCCTCGCGACGCCACAGAGACACCCAGAGCCTCCCCTCATTCTCCCCACTCCCTATGGACCGCTCCCCCCTCCTCTGGCTCCCTCTTCCCCTCTCTTCACTGTGAGCCCCGAGAGCACGCCGTCGCCGTAGCCGTGGCCATAGGCCACCACCCGCCCAACCAGCACGGCGAAGAGCTCCACCATGACGCCGTGGAGCTACACACTGACGCATGCGACCACGGGAGCCCTGCAACGTCATCCCCGGCCTCATCTTCAACCTCTGGCCGCCGGTGACTTCGCAGTCGATTCGCGGGCTCCAGCACTTCCCCGACCTCGTCGTCGACTCTGCTAGTCCCTACGTGAGCCACTCTCCATTTTCCCCCTGGAATCCCCGTCGTTCCCCTCCCCTAGCTAGCTTCCCCACCTCCGCCGAGGCTCGCCGCCGCCATGGTCAACGAGCTCCGCGCTTGTGAGCTCGTCCGCTCGCCCGAGCATCACCAGCGTGTTCTCCGCGCTCCTGCGAACCCGAAACACCCACGGGTGCTCCCTGCCATGCCCTATAGCGCCATCTCCGCTGTTGCCCGAGCTCCGGCCACCGCCTCGCTCGCCGCTGCCGCCGCTACAGCTCGCACTAGCGCCAGCCACCATAACCGCTGGATGGCACGAGTCCCAGCTCGCCGTAGAACCCAACCGTGCCTTAAAACCGTGCCCTGTGGGCAATTCCCGAGCCTCCGCCGCGTCTGGTCGTTGCCGGCGGCTAGACGCCGGTGGATTAGCCCTGGTTGACCAGGGATTTGACCCCCCTGGGTCACTGACGTGTGGGCCCGGCCCCTGCTAACTTTTGGTTAAGTTAGTAACTAGTTTTAGTTAAGCCACTGACTCACTGACATGCAGGCCCCGCCCGGCTAACCAAGTTAGTTAGGGTTAATCTTAATCAGGTTAGTTAGTCCAGACACTGACACGCAGGGCCCACAGGTCAGTTTGACCTGGACGGCGCCCGTTGACCTGCTGAGGTCAGCATGAGGTCATGCTGACGCAATAATTCCTTTCTGGAATTTAAATAAATCTTAAATGATTTAATAATTCCAGAAAATAGCTAAAACTTCAATAAATCATAGAAAATTAACCGTAACTCCAAATGAAATAATTTATATATGAAAAATTATCAGAATAATTCAAGGAATCCATATGTACCATTTTCATGCATGTTTGAACAATGTTTGTCCTCTGTTTTGGACAAAACAAATAAAGGGCATTTAAATAATCATATATGGAGTTGGAATTTGAATCATGTATTCAAACCAACTTCATTTAAATCATAGCTAGGTGCATTAGCCCAAAACACATTCATATTGCCATGTCATGAGCATGCATCATATTGTGCATTGCATTGATTGTATTTCTTCTTTGTTGCCGGTATCTGTTCCCTCCCGGTAGACGATGTTCCGACGTTGTGATCATTGACACTGATGAAGACTCAATGTTATCTTCAGAAGTGCCAGGCAAGCAAAACCCCCTTGTTCATTCCGATAAATCCCACTCTCTCGCTCCTGCTCTCTTTTACTGCATTAGGACAACAACGACATATTTGTTACTTGCTGCGGTAGCTGAACCCCTTTATCCTTTGCATGACCTGTCATTGCCACAGTAAATAGATGAAACCCACTAGCATGAGTAGGAGTTGTTTGAGCCCTGATGTGCCTACTCATTCATGCTTGTTTTTCATGCCTGCTACTGCTTAGAGTTGAGTCAGGTCTGATTCATCGGGGATGAATCAGAGGTGTGTGAACATGTCCTACTGTGTGTGAGCTAAGTGTGTGAACACGATTTGGTAAAGGTAGCGGTGAGAGGCCATGTAGGAGTACATGGTGGGTTGTCTCATTGCAGCCGTCCTCAGGAACTGAGTTCTGTGTTTGTGATCCATGAACAGCTACTACCACACATTGGGATCCTTAATTGACTCTCTCGACTTATTAATCAACTTGATCTCTGTCCAGGAGTTGCAACTAGTTTCTGGTGTTTGTAGGTAGTGTTAGTAGTCTACCAAGTGGCACCCGGTACAGGTGGGCTTGGGACAGACTAGGCACAGTGGCACGGTGTACCAAGTGGCACCCGGATGGTGGGCTTGGGAACCCTGCTCACATCGTTTGGGGCCGTGAGCGACACCCCGGCCGGATCTCCTTGCGGATGGAACCCGAATAGGCGATAAACCTGGACTAGAGACTTGTTCGGTTAGTCAGGTCGTGGCCGACTCCCTCGCCCGGCTTCCGCTTGAAGGTTGCCGAGGTACATGACGTGTACAGGGCGATAAGTGGCGGGAGCATGTGTGAAGAAGTACACCCCTGCAGGGTTATCATTATCTATTCGAATAGCCGGATTCCTCGGATATGGAAACTTGGACCCCTTGCATAGTTCATAGACAAGTGAAAGTGGATACCCTAAAATACGCAAGATAAGCGTGAGTGCTATGGATGGCGTTCTCGTAGGGAGACGGGAGCGGATCCATAGTGGTGTATTGATATGGTGAATATGTGGACTCGTGTGCGCCACCTCAAAAGAGTTACTTGCAGTCGTAGTTTAGGATAGCCACCGAGTCAAAGCTGGCTTGCTGCAGTCAAACTCCACCATCCCCTTTGTTGATAATGATGCATTTGTAGATAGTTCTGATGTAAGTCTTGCTGGGTACATTTGTACTCACGTTTGCTTAATTTATGTTTTTGCAGAGAGACTTCAGTCTCACTAGTAGTTCCACGTGGACTTCGACATTTAGCTTGTTACCTCAGCTACGATCTTGTGCCCTCGGCAGTATCTGGTAGATAGTCAGGCTTCTCAGCCTTTTTCATTTATAGATGTCTGTACTCAGACATGATAGCTTCCGCTTGTGCTTTGATTTGTATGCTCTGAGTGTTGGGTCATGAGACCCATGTTTGTAATATCTCGCTCCTCGGAGCCTATTGGTTAAATACTTGAGTCGTAGAGTCATGTTGTGATGCCATGTTGTGTTTGCACATATCGAGCATATTGTGTGTATGTTATTGAAATGCTTGGTATGTGTGGGATCTGACTATCTAGTTGTTTATCTTTAGTAGCCTCTCTTACCGGGAAATGTCTCCTAGTGTTTCCAGCGAGCCATGGTAGCTTGCTACTGCTCCGGAACACTTAGGCTGGCCGGCATGTGTCCTTCTTCGTTCCTGTGTCTGTCCCTTCAGGGAAATGTCACGCGTTGAATATCGGAGTCCTGTTAGCCCGCTACAGCCCGGTTCACCGGAGTCCTGCTAGCCCAGTGCTACAGCCTGGATTCACTCGCTGATGACCGACACGTTCGATGTTGGGTCATGGATGCCTGTCCCTGTAAGTTTGTGCCACTTTGGGTTTACGACTAGCCATGTCAGCCCGGGCTCCTTATCATATGGATGCTAGCGACACTATCATATACGTGTGCCAAAAGACGCAAATGGTCCCGGGCAAAGGTAAGGCGACACCCGTGGGGATACCGTGCGTGAGGCCGCAAAGTGGTATGAGGTGTTACATGCTAGATCGATGTGGCATTGAGTCGGGGTCCTGACAGCGTTGGTATCAGAGCTTGACTGCCTGTAGGTTTACCAAGCCAAACTGGTCGAAGTTGAGTCTAGAAATTCTTTAGTTATATAAGGGAATTGATTGTGGGATGGAACGTAAGGCTCTTTTACTCCTTATACCTTATGCCTTCTGATCCGAGTCATCTTATCCTTCCTACGGGGTTAAGAACTAGGCCTTCTCTTCTTTCTATCAGGATCACGTGTTACTAATCCGTAGACTTATAAGATTGTTGGATTCAAGCCTCAGTCCAGTTCCTACTACTTCGGTATGTCTCTGATGATCTCGAAACCTTGATATTGTGCTTCTGAGTGGTTATGCCACCATTTTTGTGAATGTCTCAAATCTTTTTTGAGCATTTACAGCCGTTATGCTGTCCGAGTCATCCTAGGTTTCTAAATAGTCTGATGCATTTGCAAGATTCTTTCCCCCTGGTTTCGATGTTCCTTTATGCCAGCTCAATCACACTAATTGTTGAATTGAGGTATTCCATTGCCTTGACATTTATGTTGGAGTTATTATTATGACCCTAGGTGTCTCAGGGGATTATCTAGTGGTCTAGCCATGATTTGTGTCCTAGTGTGATGATTCTGGCCTTTATTCTCGAAAGCATTCCGTGATGTTACTTAGTAGTAGGTATTCTACCCCTGGGTTTTGAACCTGAGATTCACTCTACTTACTTCATGTTGATAGTGTTTGCTAGTTCCTTTAGGATATTAGTAACCTTTGCGATAGTCCTTGAAGTCTGTGGTATCTTCTTCTTCCAAATACCATGAACTACTTATGGCAGAAGTTCCTCGTTGAACTAAAATATCACAACAGGAGTGCTCTCGATGGGTTCTCCATACTATATTGTGGCTCTGCCAGTTCTACCTTTCTGCATGGGTTATCCGGAAGAAATATGTTGAATTTCGTTCGACATGCTAAACCATGCATCCACAACTCGGAAAATCGTATGTTCCTTTGAGTTGTCCCTCTTTAGTTGTCTTCTGACCCTTGTCTATCAGTTGATAGTCAAGTTGATGTCGTGCATTCGTGTTCACCGATGCTCGTTATTCTTGTGGTCCGTTAAGCCATTCTATTCCAGAATGACTAGGAGAAACAAACTCCAGTACCTCATCCGTATCCAGGATCGGGTCAAAGAAGTTGTGCTCCACAGATCAAATTGTTAACCCAGCTTTTGTTCTGTTCTACCCTGAAGTATTACCCTCTTTATGTCAAGAAAGTCATAGGAATTACACATCATTCGATGAACTCTTGATACAGTGATACTTCTCGCCATCATTATTCATCCCTCGGTTCCGTGTTGTCGCAACCGGAATGCCGACAAGTGAATCGTGATGTGTGGAATATATAATCCTAGCAACCCCGTTGCTTGGTAGTAAATGGACAATATTCTCATTCTTAGCACGTTGGTTATTGAATCACCATTCTAAGATAGATTGTGCTACCTAGTCCTTATTTCCTGGTGCACTCTTTGATTGATGAGTTAGGATTTTGTCAAGTCCTCGCTCACTTGATCATATCATCTTGCCCTGAAAAGCAAGATTGTTCTCGAGCTTAGAGACATATCGGTGGTTCGTGATTTTCCGTATATCTTCTCGGAAGTATTACCAGGTTGTCACCTGACTGTTATGTTGAGATCGTGATCAAGTTGGTTTATTCCTGTAAACCACTATTTCTCCAAGAATCCGTGTTGGATACCCCTGAGCTAGTTGGTTAAGCTAGACAACAACTTGGAAAATTGGAAGATAAAAGCTTGCCTAACTTAGTTCGTTCCAAAGGGATATTTTTGTGTAGTGTGTGTTAAAGAAAGATGATATCTTCATCGATTGGTCCCTGTGATCAGTTGCTGGACCTATTGTCTTATCAATCCTTTGATTTGAGTGTGGGCTATCGTCAATCAAATCAGTACAAACGATGCTCGTAATGTTGTCTTACTCGTGGTTGATCCCTCGAGCATAAACCATTACATCTTTTGGTCTGACCAATACTATCACCGTGTTCACATGATGGTGGAAGTCCAGTGATATGGAAATTCCGATGAGTTGTTGTTGAGCCCATCAGCATCATTTTGTCTCCCCCATGATTCATGTTGAACATCAACCTAGTGTTGGAAACTTTTATAGGCATTTTCTTCATGCCCCGTTCATGAAGTATATGTTGGATGAAAGAAGTGACTTTCTTTGATTCACGTGCATTTGATGTAAGTTGCCGCCGTGGGTTTGAGAAAGTTAGTTTTGCTTCCTCTGGAATCGTCCCAAGTCAGTCATGCATGTGCAAAGTATACTGTGGTTTGGTAGATTAATTACCTCCACTCCATATGTATTCCGTAGCACGCCAAGCCACTGATTGACTTGCTCAAGGATAAGAAGTTCATCGATAAGTGCACAAGGACTTCGATATCCTCGATGCTGGTTCCCCACCGGAACTCGGTAGTGTTTTATTGTAAGACTACCATGTGATCATGTTTTGTCTGGGACAACATGTTCACATGTGTGCAGCAGAACCAGCTCATGTTTTGGAGCTTGCTATCGTAGTTCATTTCCCGAGAATCTCGCAATGTCATCTCGTCGATTGTGTTGCAAACTTTCATTTTTCTTCCTAGACTCGATGAGTCTGGATATCCTGACACCAACCAGATCTGAATCTCAGGCAGATATGATGGTTGGAACATTTCCCAAGAACTATAATATTGGTCCCTCGATAATCGGTAAAGTGGATGTCGTGGCCAACACACCCAGCCGGAAGATCTATTATTGTAGTATCTTGTTTGAGGAAGTTGGCCACCTCCCCATAGGGATTTCGTAGGACTTACTCCCTAGTTGCCCGTATGGATTTCTGTGTTCCGAAGTCCGACCTTTTTACTTGATGTTCTAGATATCAAATCATATCTATGAATGGGTTACACTAGCACATCCAGGAGAACATTAGAAGCGGAGTGCTAAATGTCTCTCGGTCGATCATCCAGATTTCGTTCCCTTGGCCTCGCTAAGGTGAAATCTGAGAAAGTGTTATCTTCCTTTGCATCTGCTTCCTCCATCACCATTCATCATGCTAGTAAGTTGTGTTGCCGGACCCTTGACACGGATATTGGTAAAACCTTGATGAATATGGAAATGCTCAAGTTCTTGAGAGCACGCACAAGCGCTAGGTGTTATCATCGGTACTAACTGTATAGTGCTCTCAGTTTCCTCGGTTATGCTATAACCATTCCAATAGTGGAATAACTCTCTATTGTTGAGCCTCTCCCCAGTTACTAGAATCATTCCCATCATTTGCATTTTGTTCCCGGCTTGCACCGCCATCGTGCCACCCTACTCTGGATTACCCTTCTCAGTAATTACTGGTCAGGATCACTTTCAAAAGTGGTCCTACCATGGGTCTCATCCATTTCCGATGATAAACAAAATCATCTATGACGTTGTCTTCAACAAGGTAATCCACATCATCCAAGTCCGAGTATGCCATTCTACCGACCCCCTCCAAACGATCGCTCGAGAATTGCCTTAGGCTGGTATAAAGAGTTTCAATGATCTCTGAATCAAAGGTAATTCTTTTTGCCACTTAAGGGGATGATTCTACGAGTCACCTTCCCTAAGGTGCATCATTATGGTATCATGGCAACTCAACTCCTCGCAACGTTGGCAATCGTTTACCACCTTCTTAGGTGTGGAATTGTTGTCTACCTAGTGAACCTTTGTCATCTGCTTCACTCCAATTCCTATGGATGTGCGCTTCGTCTCTCAGCTCGAGAGATGTTGCTATGTCTCATTGTGTGGGTTAATCCTGAGTTGTTCGACCTTCGAGAAGAACAATTCTTTTAGGGTTTTTCCTTCCTCTCGTTGTCATGATAGTTGGAGTTCTCAGAGCAAGACGCCGAGACAAGATGATGATCGAATCAAGGTTCTTATGAAGTGCACCCTGGATCGTGAAGATTATGTTAGTTGGCGTTTTCCCTTCGTCTTACCCTACGCTTGAATCTCGGGACGAGATTCTTGTTTAGTGGGGGCGAGTTGTCACATCCCTAGCTTCTGGTGCTGCCTAGTGTTTGCATCATGTTTAATTTTTTTGAAACTTGAACTGAGGAAATTTGGAAGCCTCAAAAACTTAAATAAAAGAGGGGCAAAGAACCCTGGAAAATGCATTCAATGTTTCCAAAATGGCCTTAACTAATGTTGGTTATATTTTGGCAAGGGTTTTACACCAAACAAAAAATAATGAACATTTTTGAGGAATATTTTGAGCATTGAATTTAAATCATATTCTATTTGAATTTGGAATTATATTCATAATATATAATGAATATATTTTCAAATGACCTGAGATATTTTATGTATATGTGGAGAAGTCCATTAAGTGACTTAAAAATATCCAGGGGAGTTTTGGGCACTGTTTTCAAATTTTGTTTGAATTAGAATTCAGTGGCAATTAAATAAAACAAAACAGAAGAAAAATAAAAAAAGAGCAGAAGACCTACCTGTCTCTTACCTGCGCCTCACCTGTGCTGGCCCAACCCATCCTGCCAGTGCACTTGGCGGCCCAGCCCACCAGGGGCACCGCCGTCTTCAACCTCTGCCTACTGGCAGAGGCGTGTCGACGCGCCGTGCCCGGGCCTCCACCTCCTGCTTCGTCGTGGCAGCCTCCCCGACATCCTCGCGACGCCACGGAGACACCCAGAGCCTCCCCTCGTTCTCCCCACTCCCTCTGGACCGCTCCCCCCTCCTCTGGCTCCCTCTTCCCCTCTCTTCCCTGTGAGCCCCGAGAGCACGCCGTCGCCGTAGCCGTGGCCATAGGCCACCACCCGCCCAACCAGCACGGCGAAGAGCTCCACCACGACGCCGTGGAGCTACACACTGACGCATGCGACCACGGGAGCCCTGCAACGTCATCCCCGGCCTCATCTTCAACCTCCAGCCGCCGGTGACTTCGCAGTCGATTCGCGGGCTCCAGCACTTCCCCGACCTCGTCGTCGACTCTGCTAGTCCCTACGTGAGCCACTCTCCATTTTCCCCTGGAATCCCCGTCGTTCCCCTCCCCTAGCTAGCTTCCCCACCTCCGCCGAGGCTCGCCACCACCATGGTCAACGAGCTCCGCGCTCGTGAGCTCGTCCGCTCGCCCGAGCATCACCAGCATGTTCTCCGCGCTCCTGCGAACCCGAAACACCCACGGGTGCTCCCTGCCATGCCCTATAGCGCCATCTTCGCTGTTGCCTGAGCTCCGGCCACCGCCTCGCTCGCCGCCGCCGCCGCTACAGCTCGCACTAGCGCCAGCCACCACAACCGCTAGATGCGCACGAGTCCCAGCTCGCCGTAGAACCCAACCGCGCCTTAAATCGTGCCCTGTGGGCAATTCCCGAGCCTCCGCCGCGTCTGGTCGTTGCCGGCGGCTAGACGCCGGTGGATTAGCCCCGGTTGACCAGGGATTTGACCCCCCTGGGTCACTGACGTGTGGGCCCGGCCCCTGCTAATTTTGGTTAAGTTAGTAACTAGTTTTAGTTAAGCCACTGACTCACTGACATGCGGGCCCCGCCCGGCTAACCAAGTTAGTTAGGGTTAATCTTAATCAGGTTAGTTAGTTCAGACACTGACACGCAGGGCCCACAGGTCAGTTTGACCTGGACGGCGCCCGTTGACCTGCTGAGGTCAGCATGAGGTCATGCTGACGCAATAATTCCTTTCTGGAATTTAAATAAATCTTAAATGATTTAATAATTCCAAAAAATAGCTAAAACTTCAATAAATCATAGAAAATTATCCGTAACTCCAAATGAAATAATTTATATATGAAAAATTATCAAAAAAATTCAAGGAATCCATCTGTACCATTTTCATGCATGTTTGAACAATGTTTGTCCTCTGTTTTGGACAAAACAAATAAAGGGCATTTAAATAATCATATATGGAGTTGGAATTTGAATCATGTATTCAAACCAACTTCATTTAAATCATAGCTAGGTGCATTAGCCCAAAACACATTCATATTGCCATGTCATGAGCATGCATCATATTGTGCATTGCATTGATTGCACTTCTTCTTTGTTGCCGGTATCTGTTCCCTCCCGGTAGACGATGTTCCGACGTTGTGATCGTTGACACTAATGAAGACTCAATGTTATCTTCAGAAGTGCCAGGCAAGCAAAACCCCCTTGTTCATTCCGATAAATCCCACTCTCTCGCTCCTGCTCTCTTTTACTGCATTAGGACAACAACGACATATTTGTTACTTGCTGCGGTAGCTGAACCCCTTTATCCTTTGCATGACCTGTCATTGCCACAGTAAATAGATGAAACCCACTAGCATGAGTAGGAGTTGTTTGAGCCCTGATGTGCCTACTCATTCATGCTTGTTTGTCATGCCTGCTACTGCTTAGAGTTGAGTCAGGTCTGATTCATCGGGGATGAATCAGAGGTGTGTGAACATGTCCTACTGTGTGTGAGCTAAGTGTGTGAACACGATTTGGTAAAGGTAGCGGTGAGAGGCCATGTAGGAGTACATGGTGGGTTGTCTCATTGCAGCCGTCCTCAGGAACTGAGTTCTGTGTTTGTGATCCATGAACAGCTACTACCACACATTGGGATCCTTAATTGACTCTCTCGACTTATTAATCAACTTGATCTCTGTCCAGGAGTTGCAACTAGTTTCTGGTGTTTGTAGGTAGTGTTAGTAGTCTACCAAGTGGCACCCGGTACAGGTGGGCTTGGGACAGACTAGGCACAGTGGCACGGTGTACCAAGTGGCACCCAGATGGTGGGCTTGGGAACCCTGCTCACATCGTTTGGGGCCGTGAGCGACACCCCGGCCGGATCTCCTTGCGGATGGAACCCGAATAGGCGATAAACCTGGACTAGAGACTTGTTCGGTTAGTCAGGTCGTGGCCGACTCCCTCGCCCGGCTTCCGCTTGAAGGTTGCTGAGGTACATGACGTGTACAGGGCGATAAGTGGCGGGAGCGTGAGTGAAGAAGTACACCCCTGCAGGGTTATCATTATCTATTCGAATAGCCGGATTCCTCGGATATGGAAACTTGGACCCCTTGCATAGTTCATAGACAAGTGAAAGTGGATACCCTAAAATACGCAAGATAAGCGTGAGTGCTATGGATGGCGTTCTCGTAGGGAGACGGGAGCGGATCCATAGTGGTGTATTGATATGGTGAATATGTGGACTCGTGTGCGCCACCTCAAAAGAGTTACTTGCAGTCGTAGTTTAGGATAGCCACCGAGTCAAAGCTGGCTTGCTGCAGTCAAACTCCACCATCCCCTTTGTTGATAATGATGCATTTGTAGATAGTTCTGATGTAAGTCTTGCTAGGTACATTTGTACTCACGTTTGCTTAATTTATGTTTTTGTAGAGAGACTTCAGTCTCACTAGTAGTTCCACGTGGACTTCGACATTTAGCTTGTTACCTCAGCTACGATTCTTGTGCCCTCGGCAGGATCTGGTAGATAGTAAGGCTTCTCAGCCTTTTTCATTTATAGATGTCTGTACTCAGACATGATAGCTTCCGCTTGTGCTTTGATTTGTATGCTCTGAGTGTTGGGTCATGAGACCCATGTTTGTAATATCTCGCTCCTCGAAGCCTATTGGTTAAATACTTGAGTCGTAGAGTCATGTTGTGATGCCATGTTGTGTTTGCACATATCGAGCATATTGTGTGTATGTTATTGAAATGCTTGGTATGTGTGGGATCTGACTATCTAGTTGTTTATCTTTAGTAGCCTCTCTTACCGGGAAATGTCTCCTAGTGTTTCCAGCGAGCCATGGTAGCTTGCTACTGCTCCGGAACACTTAGGCTGGCCGGCATGTGTCCTTCTTCGTTCCTGTGTCTGTCCCTTCAGGAAATGTCACGCGTTGAATACCGGAGTCCTGTTAGCCCGCTACAGCCCGGTTCACCGGAGTCCTGCTAGCCAGTGCTACAGCCTGGATTCACTCACTGATGACCGACACGTTCGATGTTGGGTCATGGATGCCTGTCCCTGTAAGTTTGTGCCACTTTGGGTTTACGACTAGCCATGTCAGCCCGGGCTCCTTATCATATGGATGCTAGCGACACTATCATATACGTGTGCCAAAAGACGCAAACGGTCCCGGGCAAAGGTAAGGCGACACCCGTGGGGATACCATGCGTGAGGCCGCAAAGTGGTATGAGGTGTTACATGCTAGATCGATGTGGCATTGAGTCGGGGTCCTGACACCTGGGTAAACATCGTGTCCCCTGCCTCCTGTTACCATTAGCCTGAGACACACAGTTCGGTACCCCCTACCCGAGATCCGCCGGTTTTGACACCGACAGTGGACAAACCACATAAAAATATTAATACGCAAGGGAACCTTAATCTTTGAAATATGCAACAATCTTGGGATTGGGCCAGAAATAATCAAATCCATATAGAAAGACTTCAGCGTAAAAAACCCATTCTTAGCTAGGGTCCATTGCGTCGAATCCGGCTGGTCAGAAAGTTGAACATCCATCAATCTACGAACCAAGTGAAGCCAGGCATTCCATCGCTCTCCAACTAACACACATCTGAGTTGGATATTCAAGGGAATTGTTTGGAACATTGCGCCTACGTAATCCTCCTTGCGTTACACAATGTTATAAAGGGTGGGATATTGTCCAGCCAAGGGTGTCTCTCCTAACCATGTGTCCTCCCAAAATCTTGTTGACATCCCATTGCCACCCAAGAATTTTACCCTACGAAAGAACAAATCCTTCGTTCTCATAAGCCCCTTCTAGAATGGCGAGTTAGTTGGTCTCATGGCAACCTGGGCGAGTGTTTTTGACTGCAAATATTTATTGCGCAAAATCTGTGCCCATATGCCCTCCGGCTCCGTCTTCAAATGGTAGAGCCATTTACTCATAAGGCACTTATTCTTGATTTCTAAGCTCTCAATACCAAGACCTCCTTGGTCTTTTGGCCGGCAAAGGATGTCCCATCACACCAGTCGATATTTCCTTTTGGCCTCATTTGACTGCCAGAAGAAACGAGACCTGAAGAATCAAGACGCTTCCGTACCCCTTTCAGAATTTCGAAGAAACATAGTAGGAACATCGGCATACTGGTCAGTACTGAATTAACCAGCACTAGTCGACCTCCATAAGACATAAGCTTGCCCTTCCAGCAGCTCAGTTTTTTCTCAATTCGATCTTCGACACACTTCCATTCTTTATTAGACAACTTATGGTGGTGAATTGGTATGCCCAAATAACTAAATGGTAAAGACCCTAATTCACAACCGAACAATTGTGTATAAGTGTCTTGCTCGTCTTTGGCCTTCCCAAAATAGAAAAACTCACTTTTGTGAAAGTTTATCTTTAAACCGAACAGTTGTTCGAAGAGGCATAATATAAGTTTCATATTGCGCGCTTTAGCAATGTCATGTTCCATGAAAAGGACAGTGTCGTCAGCATACTACAAGATGGATACTCCTCCATCGACCAAATGAGGAACTAAGCCCTCCACTTGACCATGCTATTTGGCTCTACCAATAAGAATGACCAACATATCGGCCACTATATTAAATAAGAGAGGAGACATGGAATCTCCTTGGCTCAAACCCTTATGTGTCTGAAAGCAATGACCGATATCATCGTTGACCTTGATTCTGACACTACCATTCTGGACTTGAGAACCCACTTGGTTCCACCATTCCTCACTAAATCCTTTCATGCGCATTGCCTGGTGAAGGAAAGGCCATTTAACTTTATCATATGCCTTCTCAAAATCCACTTTGAAGATAACCCCATCTAGCTTTTTCGAATGGATTTCATGAAGCATTTGATGCAAAATGACCACCCCTTCAAGTATGTGTCGCCCTGGCATGAACATTGTCTGACTCGGTTTTACCACTGAATGAGCAATTTGTGTCAATCTATTGGTACCAACCTTTATGAAAATTTTGAAAGTCACATTAAGAAGACATATTGGCCTAAATTGTTCGATCCGAACTGCTTCTTCTTTCTTGGGTAACAGCGTAATCAGGCCAAAGTTAAGATGAAACAGTTTGAGATGACCGCTAAAGAAATCATGAAACATAGGCATAAGATCATCCTTAATAATAGGGATAATTAGATTTATGCCCCTAGTGTGTCCCACTTGTCTGTTTTACCCCTAATTCCCAAAAGTCACCGGTTTTGTCCAAGTCACTTTGCTCCTCTTATGCTTTTGCCCTTTGACCATTTGACCTTCAGTTTGAAAACTTCATAACTAATTCATAATAAATTAGAAAAATGCAAATAAGATACCAAAATGTTCAGAAAAACATCACCTATATGTTAGTGTCATTTGCATTCATGAAAAAAGTGTTGGAAAGTGCACATCCGAATTTTAGCTCTTTTCATACCACCATGAATAGTAAACTTTAAAAAAATTCAAAAAAATTCAAAAAAAATATGGTGGCAAAGAACGACAAATGTTGTAAGTGCTTGCCAAGTTTCATTACGGAACGACATTCGTGGAAGTCGTGGCAAAATAATAATCTATTTTTGAGTGTTGATTGTTTTATTTGCCGCGGCACCCACGAATGTTATTCCCTGATGAAACTTGGCAAGCACTTAGAACATTTGTCGTTCTTTGCCATCATATTTTTGTTGGATTTTTTTGAATTTTTTTAGAGTATACTATTCATTGTGGTATCAAAAGAGCTAAAACTCGGATGTGCACTTTCCAACACTGTTTCATGAATGCAAATGACACTGACATATAGGTGATGCTTTTCTGAACATTTTGGTATCTTATTTGCATTTTTATGATTTAGTATGAATTAGTTATGCAGTTTTCAAACTGATGGTCAAACGGTCAAAGGGCAAAAGCATAAGAGGAGCAGAGTGACTTGGACAGAACCGGTGACTTTTGGGAATTAGGGGTAAAACAGACGAGTGGGACACAACTAGGGGCATAAATCTAATTATCCCAAAAATCTATTGCACAAGTCTCATAATAACAATGAGCACCGAAGAAAGGTATCAGTGGGGGTACTATTTTCTTCGAAGATGCTTCTTACACTTTGCAGTAATATAGCATAAGTTCCCTGAGCGCGCTTTCTCTGTTACAGCCTTATGGCCTGATTGCCTGGTTATTGGAAACACCGTCGATATTCTCGACAGATGGAGTACATAACACTTTTCGGTCCTTGACCGAAAAGGGAGAAGCTGACGGTCGGTTAAGACCCGTTTAAAGTTTGGTTGAACATAGATATGATACAAGTACTTCAGTACATACAATCATTCTTTTACCCAAGTCACTTGGGGGCTCTTATGTTTATTTGAGCCGTTCTATAATAAGTGTTTTTCTTCTTAGTCGTTGCAAAGTTTTTATTATTATTTATCACTCCTTTTTTCTACACAAGTGTGCGGTCACTAGCCGGGGAGCCTAATTTCTCTCTCAAAACCGCTAGAGTTTAGTTTGCTAAACTGGCCTAGTAAGAAGTACTCCGCCTTCGGGATAGGAGGTTAAAGCCGTAGGCTGACCCGCTTGAAGTTTTGAGATAGGATGTGTCAAGTTAAAGCACGGCAGAAGCACCTTTTTTTCTTTCTAAAGTCCAATTTTTGGATTGGCACCGAACAATTGATCTAGTTCGGACATTAACCTTTTGAATAAGTTTTTTGGCTTTTCGAGCCCATGTCACTTTTAAACTATTGTGTGTTTTCAGCACAAGTCTCGCAGTGCAACGCCGGACACCTTTAGAGATTCGGCAAAAACATTCTCGGATATTGCTATATATGCATCGGTTTCGAATTGTGTCTTCGGTCAATAGTTGGGTTGCCCGGCTCCTGCGCTTGCCTCCTACGTTCCGCTTTGTTCGGCTAGGTGTGCAAAGGGAGAACCACTGCGATTGTGCTTTCAGCTCACATGGTTAAGCACCTTAGTGGAGAAAGCCAAAAATTGACTATCACAATAAGTGTAAACTGGTCAGCGATTCGATGACGGTATTAAATGACGGGCCATTCATAACAATGGCCAAAGTGTTTACGGCTTGACCTCGACTATCACCGAACGCTACCGGGGGCTATTAACTGGCCTCCCAAACTAAATCCTTGATATTTTGCTCTTACATTGGAGCTGAGGTTTCATGATCATCCTTAGCATGACAACCCAAAGAAAGGAACCGATAGCGGGACTATTTTCTTTGGAAGACATTTCTTCCGTTAAATAGTAATATAACATATCTCTCTGTGTACCTTTGTTTATAAAACCGTATGGCCAGATTGCCTTGTTTGTTGTAAATCTTTGCCCTCATAAAGGCTTTATAAAGTAGGACAAACACTCCTCGGCTATTGGCCGAGGAGGTGGAAGCTGATGGTCGGTCAACAAAGTTTTGTACAATGCGGATCCGAGCATTAATGACATAAAGTACTTGGATACATAGAGTCATTACACATAATTTGTGATTTTACTATGGATATCTATCCTTAATTCGGCCACCCATGCCCGCATTAAGGCTCGAGGGCTACTGGGCTTCGGGCTTATTATTCACAAATATTAAAGGGGCACATCGATCCCCTGATCTGGTGTTGCCACCCGACCAGTGTCTCGGGGGCTACTGCATTGCCTGTTCTATACAGTTTCCGAGGAGATTTTGATCCTCAGGTTGGTCGGCCGCACCCAACTTGAGTCTCGAGGACTGAGCACGCCGCTTTTTGTGTCTCGAAGTATTTTGCCAAGCTAGGACTTGATCCTCAGGCCGATTTTGCAAATCAACCCGAGTCTTAGCAGTTTCTGGGATCAGCGGTCTTATGTCATCCTTCAGGTGCATCTCGGGTTTTAGACCGATACACGCCTTGAGGGCTACTGGCTATGTATCTCATCAGAGAATAAATTGCATCAATAAAAAACATTGACCACAAATCAGCCCATGACCGAGGTTCTTAACCACCTTGGAAGCAGTTCGGCATATAGCTCGGAAGCAAGTGGCTGGCTCCTTAAAGGGCATTCCTGGCATTAAGCTCGGCTAAACTCCTTCGACTTTTTTGAACCCAGATGATCTATGACATCTCGGATATAGTCCGGCGTTGCAGCTCGGATACTGTCCGACGTAGGAGCTTGGACACAGTCCGGCGTTATATTAAAGTCCCCACCGACTAGGATTGGGAAAGTTTCATTTCCACAGATCCGCACTAGGTCGGCTAGAAAGTCTGGTTTAAGTTCACGTTGTGCTGCTCCATATACAGCCACAAGAGACCATCGTAAACCATCCAATTTTGACCTCACCCGAAACTTGACCACAAAATCTCCTCGAACCATGTTAAGCACCTCGAGTGTTTCACACCGAACCCCTAGTAGTATCCCACCAGATCTACCTCTAGGAGGTAAGATGTGCCAATCAAAATCAATTCCACCGGAAAGAGTTCCAAGGAACTATGAGGTAAAATTATCTCGTCGTGTTTCCAGAAGTGCAATAAAGTCTAAATGTTGCTCTATCGTTGTCTCAACCAAGAACCTACGTTTAGCCAAGTCAGCTAGACCTCTGCTATTCCAAAAGATTCTTTTCATAAGTCATCATGGATTTTTTTCTTATGTTTGACCCTAGCACGTCTACGAACCACCGAAGTAGGATATATTTTCCATTTCCAGGGTCGCTTGGGCTTCTCCTCATCACCCTTCGGAAACATAGGATCAATAGAACATGGCACAATGCCCTCCATCATTAGAGGCTCTATAGTGTCCGTATTCTCTAACCCCTCCCCATCTTCGGCCTCCTCACTAGGTAAGAGGTTATTACATATGCGTTCAAGGGCTCCACTTCCTAGATTGTTCATGTCTTCGTCATTCATGGGTTTAACTTCTGCGAGATTCTGAATTATTTTAGAAGCATGTTCTGCTTCTAAATCTAAAAGATCATTAACATATTTCACTATCTCTTTTTCATTTGAACCCAAAGTAACTCCTAAGTCGTTTGCCTTATCAATAATCTCAAGCTCAATGAAATGCATAATTGAACAACACTTGTCAAAAGACATACCTGTGGTTGCCTCAACATCTCGAAGCATGGCCGCCCTCTTGGCGTGTGCTAACTGCAGGTCATATGCATCTGGCTGGCCCTGGATCTGACTACTCACACGCCTACCAGCTGTGACCGGATATGAAATGCCACCGAAAGCGACAAGCTCCTCCATAGTCCTCTGCCGAGGTGTGTGATCCCCACTCGGACACCGTTCCCCAATTGCCGATGAGGAGGGGTAAGGCACGGTCGAGCGGGTATCCCCCGCCAAAGTAATGGGAGAAGGAGACCTTGGAGCCACCTGCTCAACAGTCTCATTCCCCTCCAAACTGTCAGCGCGACGTTCAGAAGACATCGGAGAAGAAGATTTGCGGGCCTCCTGCCAGCTCTCCTGGCCGTGCCGCCCGGGACTGCTCGTGGTGAGAGCACGCCTCGGGTCTCCACCCCGCGCCCCTCCTCCATAGGACTAGGAACCGCCGCGGGGCTGCGGGCCTCCTACCCACGCCCCTCCCCCATAGTACTAGTAGCCACCGTAGGTGGCCTAGGGACGCGGGCCTCCTTCTCACTGAGGGAGTCCTGGATAAGGGGGTATCCGGACAGCCAGACTATATACTTTGGCCGGACTGTTGGACTATGAAGATACAAGATTGAAGACTTCGTCCCGTGTCCGGATGGGACTCTCCTTGGTGTGGAAGGCAAGCTTGGTGATTCGGATGTAGATCTCCTTCTGTGTAAACCGACTCTGTGTAACCCTAGCCCCCTCCGGTGTCTATATAAACCGGAGGGTTTAGTCCGTAGGACACAACAACAATCATACCATAGGCTAGCTTCTAGGGTTTAGCCTCTTTGATCTCGTGGTAGATCAACTCTTGTAATACTCATATCATTAAGATCAATCAAGCAGGAAGTAGGGTATTACCTCCATCGAGAGGGCCCGAACCTGGATAAACATTGTGTCCCTAGTCTCCTGTTACCATTAGCCTTAGACGCACAGTTTGGGACCCCCTACCCGAGATGCGCAGGTTTTGACACTGACATTGGTGCTTTTACTGAGAGTTCCTCTGTGTCGTCGCTGTAAGGCTCGATGGCTTCTCCAACCTTCTGGGTGAGACTTTTCTCCCCGGACATTTCTTTGTGTTCGGCGGCTTCGCACTGCGGGCCAACTCGCTTGACCATCTGAAGCAGGTCGATAACTATGCCCCGGGCCATCAGGTCAGGTTTGGAAACCTAAACTACGCAGCCGACATCCGCGGAGACTTGATCTTCGACGGATCCGGGCCCATGTCAGGAGCGCCGAACAATCACGACGTGCATGACCTAGATCTGCCGTCGGATAGTATTCGGAACATCGCGCCTGCTACGGCTCTGGACTTCGTTCTAGAGTAGGTCGTGCCTTCCGAGGACGGGTGGATGGACCCCGCCCCGGAGATCGCACACTCATCGGCGTTGGAGCCGAACACAGACTTCGTTCCTAAGGAGATCCGTGTCACCGGACCCCCGGACTTATCTTCGGCCGTAGGTCCCAGACCGCATCCATCCGTGCCCATCGAATCTGATTGGGCTCCGGTCATGGAATTCACCGCCGCGGATATCTTCCAGCACTCCCCCTTTGGTGATGTGCTAAATTCATTAAGGACTCTCTCTCTATCAGGAGATTCCTGGCCGAACTATGTTGGGCTCGAGTGGGAAGCATGCGAAGAAGAAATTCGTCACCCACCCACCACCCACTTCATAGCAACGATCGATGACTTGACCGACGTGCTTAACTTCGATTCTGAAGACATCGATGGTATAGACGACGATGCGTGAGAAGAACAGGAACCACCGCCCATAGGGCGCTGGACTGCCACCTCTTCATATGATATATATATGGTGGATACAGCCAAGGAAAACAATGGCGATGAGGCAACAGGAGATAACCCCTCAGGGAAGAAATCAAAGCATGGGCGTCACCGGCGCCACTCCAAGCCCCGCCACAGCAACACCGGCACTGGAAAAGAAAATCGAGATGGCGCCGAAGAGGAATACAATCCTGATCAACCCCCCTTCTAGCAAGCCGAACAGGAACACGGGCAGGTCAGCCCAGACGAACAAGCGATGGACGGATACTTGGAGGACGATAACTATATGCCTCCCTCCGAAGATGAGGTGAGCCTCGGTGACGACGAATTCGTCGTACCAGAGGATCCCATAGAGCAGGAGCGCTTCAAGCGCTGGCTTATAGCCACTGCAAGAAGCCTAAAAAAGAAACAGCAAGAGCTCCAAGCTGATCAAGATCTGCTCGCGGACAAATGGACCGAGGTCCTCGCAGCCGAGGAATACGGACCCGAGCCCCCCATCAGGGGATACCCATGGCACAAATCGCTAGAAGAAGAGGCCGAAAGGCCTGAACTTCCAGCACATGATGAGGCTGACCGGCCACCTCGTGGCCAGGATAAAATGATGTACTAGCCCGCACCCCCATGCTGGTTCACCACGGCCTGGGACAACACACAGGACCTGCGAGACACATTGGAAAACAACACAGGACAACCAAGATCGATCTACGGATCACGAGGGCACGCCACAACACATGACGATGACCGTCATGCCGGATACACTAATAATAAATCCGGCCGGGCCGAACATAACCGACCAGACCTAGCCGGACTGTGTCGTGACATAGCCTGGCACAGAGGCGCTACACACCCCCTCTGCTTCACTGATGAAGTAATGGTACATGAATTCCCTGAAGGGTTTAAACCTATCAACATCGAGTCATATGATGGCACAACAGACCCCGCGGTGTGTCGAAGATTTCCTTCTCCACATTCACATGGCTCGCGGTCATGACCTACATGCCATCAAGTATCTCCCACTCAAGCTTAAAGGGCCAGCCAGACATTGGCTGAATAGCCTGCCAGCAAACTCCATTGGCAGTTGGGAAAATCTTGAGGACGCAGTCCTCGATAACTTCCAGGGCACCTACGTGCGACCACCAGATCCTGATGACTTAAGTCACATTACCCAACAGCCCGGAGAGTCAGCCAGGAAATTCCGGGCTCGGTTCCTAACTAAAAAGAACCATATTGTCGACTATCTGGACGCCGACGCCCTGGCGGCCTTTAAGCATAATATCCGTAACAAGTGGCTTGCCCGACACCTCGGCCAATAAAAACCAAAGTCCATGGCGGCCCTCACGACATTAATGACCCACTTTTGCGCAGGCGAGGACAGCTGGCTGGCTCGCAGTAACACCACGCTAGGAAACTCTGGCACTTTAGATATCCGCGACAGTAACAGAAAGCCGCGGCGCAATAGACATAAGCGTCGGAATAATGGGGACAATGCCGAAGATACGGCAGTCAACGAAGGATTCAGCAACTCCAAATCCGGTCAGTGGAAGAAGCCGTTTAAAAGAAACAATCCGGGATCGTCCAGTCTGGACCGCATACTCGACCGCTCGTGCCAGATTCATGGCACCCCCGATAAACCAGCCAATCACACTAACAGAGATTGCTGGGTGTTCAAACAGGCCGGCAAGATAGACACCGAGAACAAGGACAAGGGGCTGCATAGCGATGATGACGAGGAGCCCCGGCATCCGAACACTAGGGAACAAAAGAAATCCCCCCCAGGTGAAAATGGTAAACATGATCTATGCCACTCACATCCCCAAACGGGAGCGAAAGCGTGCACTTAGGGACGTCTATGCGATGGAGCCTATCGCCCCAAAGTTCAACCCATGGTCATCCTGCCCGATCACCTTTGATCGTAGGGACTACCCGACCAGCATCCGTCACGGCGGCTCAGCTGCATTGGTCCTTGACCCAATTATCGACGGATTCCATCTCACACGAGTCCTCATGGATGGTGGTAGTAGCCTGAACCTGCTCTATCAGGACACAGTGTGCAAAATGGGCATATAGATCCCTCACGGATCCAGCCAACCAAGACCACCTTTAAAGGTGTAATTCCAGGGGTAGAGGCCCGTTGCACGGGCTCAATAACACTGGAAGTGGTCTTCGGATCTCCGGATAATTTCCAAAGCGAGGAGTTAATCTTCGACATCGTCCCTTTCCATAGTGGCTATCATGCACTACTGGGACGAACTGCGTTCGCTCGATTCAATGCGGTACCGCACTATGCATGCCTCAAGCTCAAAATGTCAGGACCCCGCGGAGTTATAACAGTCAATGGAAACACAAACCGCTCCCTCCGTACGGAAGAACATACTGCGGCCCTTGCGGCCGAAGTACAAAGCAACATTCTTCGGCAGACAGCCTATTCGGCAACAACAACCCCGAGCACCGTCAAGCGAGTCCGAAGCACCCCACAACAGGATGGTCAGGCGCGCCAAGAGCTCGATTAGCAATTCGGCCTCCGCAAAAGCCACACTGAGGAGGCATTTGTGGCACGCGTACACAACTACGCACTCAAAATACCATGGGCATATGCGGAGGCAAGTCGAAGATGCAGCTCATAGTGCAATATAGCCCCCACAAGGCCCGCACATCCTTCAACTTCCTTTCTTTTCAGGACCCCACTTTCGGGAAGCCCCTTCAGAGAACCGGACTATCAGACTCATCACCAAGGGGAACACCAAGGAGGCAAGAGGCCTTGCACACGAGGGAATACCCAAGTGGTCTCTTTCAATGATCGTTATACCTGTTTTTACATGCCCGCATGTAGCCTGCTCTTGGATAGGACATATCCAATAGTCCTATTTTTCTCTGCTTAATGCATTAATTGTACACATACGCCTTGCCGTATTATCCAAATAACACTAGGCAATAGTATACAGCGTCAGCTTCTTATTACTATGTTATATTTTCCCTTGAACACTTTGGTACGATCCGTACGCCAGGGGATTTCTATTGAGCCCTATAATATGGCAATAAAAGTCCGAACACTTTCGACAGTGCGGCACCCCGAACTTATAGCACTATATGCATCAGCTCCGAATCATGTCTTGGGTCAATAGTTGGGTTAGCCCGACTCCCTTGTTTTGGTACCTTACGTTCCATTACATCGGCTAAGGTAGCGCAGGGAGAACTACTGCGATTGTGTCCCGGTTCTTCCGGACGAGCACAAGCCGAAAACTGACCGTCATGATGCGGCGAGAGCTGGTCGCTGTCCGTGAGGTACTAAATACTTAAAGATTTTTTCCGCTTAAGGCGAAGAATCGGACTTGCCCGGTTTAGGCGTGTATAGCGCCCCAGTTCAGCCTTCCGAATACTAGGGGCTTCGCCGAAATTTAAAATTATAGACTTCTATGGCCAAGTGAGAGTTATAAAGCCGAATAGTCTGATTGCCTTGTTCGCTGTGCTAAACACCTCCTTAAAGGACCAAGAATTTGGATAAAGAGTGTTTGGGTTTTCCACGAACACCCCAGTACTAGTTACAAGGGGGCGAAAGCCGACGACTAGCCTACTTTCAGATTTTGATAAACGGCCGCAGAGAAGGTAATATTTTAAATCAAACAAAGTGTTATATAGCGCAAACAAACTCATTCTCATATTACAAAGATGACATGAGTACATTTATTCAAAGATTATGTTCTTGGGACATTCATTTGCCACAAGCCGAGCGCCTTTCATAACGCCATCATAATATTTTTCGGGGTAGCGATGCTCCTTACCCTCCGGGGGTCCGTCCTTCACGAGCTTATCAGCATCCAGTTTGGCCCAATGCATCTTCGCGTGGGAAAAGGCCTGTCGGGCACCCTCAATACAGACGGACTGCTTGATAACTTCTAGCCGTGGACAGGCATTCACCATCTGCTTTATCAGGCCAAAGTAGCTGCCGGGCAGGGGCTCGCCAGGCCACATACGGACTATGAGGTTCTTCATGGCCAGTTCGGCCGCATTGTGGAGTTCGACCAATTGCTTCAGTTGGTCACTTAGAGGCATCAGGTGTTCGGTCCCAATGTATTGGGACCAGAACAGCTTCTCTGTTGACCTCCCCTCTTCAGCACGATAGAACTCCGCGGCATCTGAAATGCTGCGTGGCAGATCTGCGAATGCCCCTGGAGATCTCCGAATTCGTGTAAGTAAAAGAAATGACTCCTCCACATGCTTGCTTTGCATAAAGAATGCCTTACCCTCCGCTATCTTCTTGGCCACCTGGATCTCCTGGAGGGCCTTCTGGGCTTCGGCCTTGGCGTCTGTCACGCTCTGGATGGCCTTCGCAAGCTCAGACTCTTGCGTCTTGAAGTCATGCTCCAAAGACTCGAACTTCTTGCCGAGCTCCTGGAGCTCTTGTTGTACCTCTCCCACCCGATCATCTTGCTTCTCGCGCTCGGTGCACTCCGTAGCTGCCTTGGCTTCGGCTGAGGACAGCGCTTTCTTCAGGGCCGCCACTTCGGTCGCGGTTCCTATCAAAAACCATGATGCTTTTTGTTAGCATCATCACTTTTTTCTCCTCTACACGACACACGGACGGGGTTTCACTTAGCTTTGTTCTCCTCGAGCTGCTTCTTCACGAGGCCGAGCTCTTCTTCGGCCTGCCCCAGTTCGCGCTTGAGTCCGGCAACCTCAGCCGTGCTTGCAGCGGCGGTCAACAGTAATGCCTGTTTGTTCACATACACAAGTACTATTAGCTTCCTGCGGTTTTTTAGTTGACCCTCCGTTTGGCTTTTTCTCCTGAACACCAACCAGAGTATCAGGGGCTACTGTCTATTGGGTGATATTTCCTCACACTTTTTCATTACTTACCTCAAAGCCTGTTAGTAGGCTGGTGCAGGCTTCGGTCAACCCGCTCTTGGCGAACCAAACCTTCTCGATCACCGTACTGAGTACGGTGCTCATCATCGATGGAAGCGCCTCGAAGCACTTCCAAAAAATTATCCGATGCCTCCGGCTGGGTGGAGGTCATCGGCACGGCCGGCTCGCTCTCCTTCGTGAGGGGCTGCCTTCTGGAATCCGGAACCTTTGGAGGCTCCGGCACAGTAACTGGCTGGGAGCGAGACTTGCTGTGGCTCTTGTCAGCATAATCCATGGGGGTCTTACCCCCCATGCGCCCGGCGTCTGGGATTTCGCCTTGGGGCATCTCCGGAAACTTCGCCTCCTGCTCTGGTATCCTTCAGGACAACACCTCGGTGTCATCCGCAGGTCGTGGGGAGGTGGCCGTCGGGAGTGAATTCATCTCCGACTCGCCCAGAGACTCCTCCGAAGAGGACACCCCGAGATTGGACCCGGCCGGAATGCATATAGGTGTTCGGCGTTATTACAAGCCATAAGGTCAAAGTCGCACGAAAAGATACTACAGAATGCGGATACTTACGACCTCGCCCGGGGCTTGCCCTTGGGCAGCCACTCCTCATCGCTATAAGCAGTGGTTGAGGAGTGATCTCGAAGGGACGCCTTTCCCTTCTTCGGCGTCCCGGCCTCCCCCGACGGGGCGGCCTTCCTTTTCTTCTCCTCCCCAGTATGGGGAGGGGGCATTTCTTCATGTTTCCCCCCGTCTTCGGGGGGGGGGGGATCTTCCTCGTCCTCTTTGGATGATGATTCTATCACGGCCCAGCGTCGGAGACCTTTTCTGGTCCCCGCGGCCGCCTTCTTGGACCCTTCGGCCCCCTCAGTTGAGGCGGCCTTCCTTTTTCTCTCCTCCCCTTTGTGGGAGGAGTGCGCCTCATCATCTTCTGGCGAGGTCTGATGCGGCCTCGCGTCGGAGACCCTTCCGGGTCCCCGTGGCCTTCTTTTCGGCCTTTTTCTCTGGCACCTTGTAAGGCGCCGGAACCAGCATCTCCGCCAGGACTGCGTCTATTGGATCCTCAGGCAACGGAGCCGGACAATCAATCCGCTCCGCTGTCTCCACCCAATCCTATTTGATCATCATGGTGACTTAAAAATCCTCCCACGAACATACTGGGAAAGGAACATCTCGTAATAGTCAAAGGACTTACCGGACTGGCAAGGCGCTTTGCGCTGAGCCGTGGTCCTCGGAAAGAGGAGGAGGAGCTTTGCTGGCCTTGAACAGTACCTTCTAGACGTCTTTGTGCGTCGTGTCGAAGAGTTCCTGCGGCATCTGCTGTTCGTCCGGATCAAACTCCCACATACCGAATGCCCGTCTTTGACACGGGAGAATCCGGCGAACAAGCATGACCTAGACCACATTGACAAGTTTTATCTTCTTGTCCCTCATACTTCTGATGCAGGTCTCGAGTCCGGTCAGCTCCATGGGTTTGCCCTAGGCCAGGCCAGGCCCTTCTTTTCCCAAGAAGTGAGCCGCATGGTGATTCCGGATCTGAATTTGGGGGCCGCCACCCAGTTGGCGTCGCGCGGCTCGGTGATGTAGAACCACCCTGATTGCCACCCTTTCACGATCTCCACGAAGGAGCCGTCAAGCCATGTAACGTTGGGCATTCTGCCCACCATGGCACCTCTGCACTCTGCCTGTTGGCCGCTCATGATCTTCGGCTTCACGCAGAAGATTTTCCACCACAGGCCAAAGTGGGGCTTGATGCGGAGGAAGGCCTCGCACATGACGATGAACGCCGAGATGTTGAGGACAAAATTCGGGGATAGGTCGTAAAAATCTAGCCCGTAGTAATACATGAGCCTACAGACAAATGGGTGGAGTGGAAATCCTAGTCCGCGGACAAAATGAGGGAGAAATACTACTCTCTCCCGAGACTTTGGGGTGGGGGTAATCTGTACCTTTGCCGGAAGCCTGTGCGCTATGCTCTCGGCCAGGTATCCGGCCTCCTGAATCTTGGTAATGTCCTCCTCTGTGACAGAGGAGGCCATCCACTTGCCTCCCGCTCCGGACATGCTGCGGTCCTACGAAGAAGGTGAGAACTTGGGCGCTGGAGATCGAGGGTGAGAGAACGGATAAGCAAAGGAGGAAGAAGGCATGGGTGAAAACGGGAGATCCTTGTCCCTTTATAAAGGTGATGCAGAATGTGCGCCTCCCCACTTGCCTCTCGAAATCACTTATTTTCCAAGCACCTCAATTGATGGCGCTAGTTTGGTTACCCATACCCGTATTGATCGAGATCCCGCGATAAGGGGACACGATCTCTGCTTTGACAAGACGTGCCAAGGAAACCGCCTCATGATATGTACGGAAGCAGGTTGTAGAAAATGGTTCGAATAATGACCGGACCGTGGCGTGATGTCACGCTACGAAGAGTTGTCAGCAGATTAGATTCGTGGTCTATTATTCTCTCTACGGTGGTATATGGAATTGATCTTGCAGAGACGGACATGGTCCTTGTGTTCGAAATTTATCTTGGAGTTTTCAGAGATGGAACCCACCTCGCAATGCCGAAGACAATCTATGCGCCGGACTCATCATCATTGAAGCCTGGTTCAGGGGCTATTGAGGGAGTCCTGGATAAGGGGGTATCCAGACAGCCGGACTATATATATACTTTGGCCAGACTGTTGGACTACGTAGATACAAGATTGAAGACTTCGTCCCGTGTCTGGATGGGAGTCTCCTTGGCACGGAAGGCAAGCTTGGCGATTCGGATGTAGATCTCCTTCTCTGTAAACCGATTTTGTGTAACCCTAGCCTCCTCCGATGTCTATATAAACCAGAGGGTTTAGTCCGTAGGACACAACAACAATCATATCATAGGCTAGGTTCTAGGGTTTAGCCTCTCTGATCTCGTGGTAGATCAACTCTTGTAATACTCATATCATCAAGATCAATCAAGCAGGAAGTAGGGTATTACCTCCATCGAGAGGGCCCGAAACTGGGTAAACATCGTGTCCCAAGTCTCCTGTTACCATTAGCCTTAGACGCACAGTTTGGGACCCCCTACCTGATATCTGCCGGTTTTGACACCGACACCCACCACCCCCACACACCAACAGTGTAGTGCTACCCAACGGATCATGTGGCCCGGAGTCGACCCTCGGAGACGTATGCAAATCAACATCAGGGGGAAACACTGGTGGTAACTCGAGTTTCTCTGGATCATCCGCCACAACTCGGTTACTCTGTAACCGACTAGGCGTAGACCGCGTTCCAAAAGAACCAAACCGAAGTGAGCTCATCAGTGTCGTGGAAGAAGTCACCTCCTTGGCGGATGTGTTTGTCGTACCATGTGACGCCAGCCCCTTAGCCGACTCCCGTGGTGTGCTCTCAGGCCCCTTGTCCCGATTCCCGGGTGCACCATCATCCTCAGTCGTATCCATGTCCTGAATCTCATCTCCCTCCTAAGGTATCAGTGTATCCTCAATCTCAAGCTCAAGCACATATGTGACTCCGGCACGCATCCACTTGACCACATCCGGTATGAACTCCACACTGGCTACACTGACAAGTAACCTCGCTGCTCTGTGTGCCCGAGTAAAAGGCATATCAACCTGTTCCGTCTTACCGATGATAGAACCCAAACTTCAAGCTACCAAGAAGTGATTAATATATTTCCGTGGTGTACCATAAAAGCGAACCCAGACCTTCTCTAAAGGTGTACCCTCGGGGTCCTTCTCCTTCCACTCATCAAAGGCCAAGATAATGTGTGTACTCTGTACTCTGCACGTGCCATACTTAAATGTATGTGCCTGATCCTCCTTAGTGGGAAAATCAACCTTGTAAGTCTAGTGCTCCAACTTGACAAGGTCCTACTGATGGTTGCCTGGTACTTAGTCCTGCAACTGTCGCACAATCTGCGCCTCTGTTAAGGTCCCATTGGTAACCTTGACAACAGCAGGGAATGAGCTCTCTTGCACATGTGTCACAGGTGCCACATCCGGTGACTCAAAAAACATAAGCTCCTCACAGCAGACTCCATAAATATTGACCACCGGCTTGGGGCCAGAAAGCAACGGACAGTCACCGGTTGTATGCTGTGATCTACAACAATAATCACACAATTCCATGGTGCACTCCGCCACAAAATGTCCCGGATCGCCACATCTATAACACGGGAGCTTCGTTTTCTTAATAGCCCACTTAGGTAACTTCTCACCATCACGTTTGTCCGAAACCTTATCAGAACCTGCATCACCGCCCTTAACACCCGCGGTACTGGTCATCGGAATGCTGACAGTTGCCAAGGCCCGGACTGTGTCTACAGCCACCTCAAGAAGAGCAAGCGCGACCGTCTGCATCGTAGCAATAGGTTCGGCCTATGGCACCGCGACCGCAACAATAGGCGGTGGAGGAGGCCGCGGTGGAGGTGGGCTCCGTCCCCTCTTCGCCAACCTTGGAAAGTACTGTGAGCTGGGCCGGCCACCCCCTCGACAAAATTGCTCGGAGGACCTTGAAAATCGCGCCCCACTCCGCCACCATTGTGCCATCCATAACCACGTCCACCGCCCGACGAAGAACCACGGTGTTGTCCCTCGCCGTATGCATCATATCCATCATCACCCCACTGACCATAGCGGTTGTAACGGAAGCCGTCACCACCGTAGATCCGTGCACCTCCGCCATAACCATCCCGAGCAAAGGAAAACAAGGAGTGAAGGTATGGCGAACCCTAGGCGGAGGCGGACCAATCACAATAGCCAGTCGATCGTCGCTCGATGATTCAGAAAACACGTGCGTAGGCTCCGATACAGGAATCACATGCTGGGCCACACGCCCAGTCACGCCCGATTTCGCACCGGCCCTATCAACCACAGGCCCAATAGTTGATTCATACGTGCTTGCCTAACCGCCCGGATATTGGCCGCCCTGACGGCCGCCGGCTGCGCCGCCGCCCGGCCATTCCTCTTCTTCTTTCTAGTAACTCTTGTCCACGAATCCGGCACCAAAAAATCTGATAAAGTGATAGGCGCAAGACATACCTTGGGGATCGGACCCTTCTATAGTCAGATCGTGGATGGCACCGTCCTTCGATGAACAATACGGCGAACCAGCTCGATCTTGTCTTCAGATCGCAATACCTGCCATGCCGGGTCGTCGCTTGGAACCATGGCATCAACAATCGAAGCCACATCCTCTGAATAGCCTGGGTTGAAGGCTTCACAGATCCCATCCGAAGGTGTTGGGGAAGAAAACTCTGGCGAGTCACCGGTGATCTCTCCGTCCTCATCGTCCTCGTCGTCACTCTCCACGAGCGACCAGAGCCTGCTGCCAACTCGCCCTCTAGGCAGGCCGGAGGCGGCCGCCCGAGACACGCCAGCCGCCACAGGAGTCGCCCGCGTTGCCCGTGCCATCTAAAAAGGCCAAATTAGCTCGCATGCATGCAGCGGCCTCCAATTAGTCAATTATATTTGACTGTACATAAATTTTCAGCTACTGCACTATAACCCAAAAGAGGGGGGATATGAATATTTTGTGCTTTGCATATATATAACTTACCATAAAAAATAGGATGGAATAGGTCAAGATGGGAATACTGACATATTTTACATTTCCTCCAAGATTTGACTGAATATTAAATATCACCGACAACTAAGAAAACGAAGAAGTCACATTGGGACTATAAAGCATTACACAGAACACTTGGTAATACACAAATCAGAGTACCACATGCTTGAACTCTGATGAAGTTGTCAATTTAAGCTTTAAACAGCATTGTGAAGGAGCTTCACCTAAGTTGTAGCACCAGAGTACATGAATCCAAAAGAACCTAATCTTTAGAAATAAGTACCAAGAGCCTAGTGTTTAGAAACCTTTTAAGTCTGGGTGAACATAAGATCAGTCATACACTCAATCTGCTAATAAATGAGCGACACATAGTAGTTATCTCCCTGCTAGTAAAACAAGCCAACCAACCAACCAATATGCCCAGGCTTCACAGAAGAACATTTTGCCTGAAGGAATAACTTTGTCAGAAGTATGTGCTAATTTAAATCAAGAGAACACAAAAATATAATGTAACATGAAAATATGTGAAATACTAAAAAGCAGAGAACTGTTGGGTCATTGGCACTCAAATGCAGAGCATTGCCGATGAAAGTAGAATACACAAACTTGATTGATGACTGACTATTGGGTTTCTATAGCTTAGACCCCATCCACAAGCAAGGGAAAAAATTCACCCTCTTCTTTTTCAAAGAATTCACAATCCAAATAAGTGAACGACCATGTGATCCCCTTATTAATTAGTTTGCGGCCTGTAGAAGCAAATTGAAATGATGTAAAGGAAAAAAAATCAATGATAGAGGAAACCATAAGCTATGCATCGATAATGTGGACCACAAAATTTAGTAAATGGTAGCATCTAATTATCACAAGTACGAATTGAACCCTGAATCCAATGTATAAACAGAAGTACTGTGTATATGTCAAATAAAAGTACTTCAGTGTGCAAGACTCGCATACAAACATACATTTAACACTGAAACAATGGAAGCCGTGATTTTCTTGAAAGCAAACATGACAATGTTTTAAAAAGTTGAAAGTACAAAACTTATTAAAGAACTATATCATTGGTCTTTCCTCCAATTTACACCTATTCATCTCTGCTTATATTAAAACATCGAGAACCCATCCACTGTAACATCACGCAAATTACACATGTATCTTTCTCTCTAGTCTTTTTTACAAAATCGGTTGCCTTAAACATAAAAATTATTAGGAATACATATATAATTATTAGTTTCTGAACAATTAACTCAAATGTCAACATACATATCTTGCCATGGTGGCATGAATCCACCCCCGCAATTAACAGATGCACAATCCACCCCCCATTTGACAACAGGGTGGGCCGCTTCCAATTTTTTTGACAACAAATTTGACATGTGAACTGTCTAACTAATTATCAATAACACATAGAAATAGATCAATATGGTCTTACAAACACACTAAAATTCTTACTTATGTCTCAGTTTTGCATAAAAAAAGACTACATAGACATACTACATACTACATACCTTGAGAAGTTCAAAGAAGACTATGTTTCCGACGTACGCTTCTGCATGGCCCTGAAAGTATCAATTATGGCATCTTCATTCACCTCAGAGAAAATATCCTGCTCAATGTACGTGACCAGGCAATCATCCAAAAGACTATCACCCATCTTATTTCTCAACTTGTTTTTGACTAAACTAATGGCAGAAAATGCTCTCTCAACATTTTCTGTTGCCACTGGTAGAATCAATACCAATTTTAGAAGCAAGTACACAAAATGCTCTCTCAACCGTGACATTTGAGATAGACACCACTTGTCGTGGATTTGTCACGGCAGATGTCCTAGTGTGAGGACTTAGTCATGAGGCCAACGCATCTATGTGGTAGCTTGAGAGGGGTTGATCAGGACGAGAGACGCGAGACGGATCAACACACAAGACAAGGATTTAGAGTACTTTGGGCCCCGGGAAACATCATCCTTTAATAGCCCTACATGTTGTTTGTGGATAGGTCTCATTATGCTCGTGAGGGAGTGGCCGTATAAGCCGGCTCCCCTTTAGTTGTGTCTAGCCTTAACGCTTATTCTTACCCCTTTGGGGTGCCCTGCCCCTCCTTATATAAGTTAGAGGGGCAGGTTACATGCGGGGTCCTATTAGGATTAGGACTAGTCTATCTTCTAATACAAGCCGGATACAAGTCTTGGTCTTGATTCCTTGTAAGGGAAATATTCTTCACACCTTTCCTCCTAAGCCGGCCCACCATAACATGAGCCGGCCTTCTGGGCCTTGGGCCTTGTCATCCGTCTGACCCGCCCGCTGGGTCACTAATGGGTCGCCGAGGTTCGGGCGGGTCTCAAGTGAGTCGCCAAGTATCAGCCGAGTCTCTGGTGAGTCGCCAAGTCCGATTGGGTCATATTTACGGTCGGGTCATACCGCGGGGTATATCCCCGACATTAGCCCCTAGTTTAATTTGGATTTATCCATGTTAAACTTATCCTGTAACATAAACACAAGAACAAATTTGACAGGTTGTGCTCCGGGTTAAGAATTTTGTAAGCCGACACCTGATCATCCTTAATTCCTTGCCATTTCCTTCTTATAGAAAATCCGGGTCAATAGGCCAGCTTCATAATCAATTTGCTTTTAGAAAGAAATATTGTGAAAAGAATCCATTTGAATCAGACTTCAATGCCTCTCACTTGACAAAAATATTGGTCTTTAAATATTCAACTGATATTCAGCCGGCTTGAAAATGTAGAACTTGCCGAGTTATGATTTCCAAAATCATCGTTTGTAAATATTGATAGCACCGGGTCATAATTGTTGCTAATACCAAGCTTGAAAGTGTACCTCCCTTATATGCATATCACTTGTAGCCCCCAAGTCTTAAGAAGGGAGCATAGTAACCGCTTAATACTTGCTTCAATAGAAATGTTGCAACCTTGAAGAAAGCCAGGTTGTTCATCTCAGTCACTAGTCAAAACTGAATATTCCACATATGTAGCCCCCAAGTGTCGGGTTGTCATGCTTGCAGCAACCTGGGACTTGTAATTGCCTTATGCTCATAAAACTTCAACCAGTGTAGCCCCCAAGGACCGGGTCATTATGAAATAATGAGCAGGGACTTTGTAAATATGATCATGTATACTTGAGTAGCGACATGTAGCCTCCAAGGGCCGACTCAGTAAGATAATACTGAGCTGGGACTTTCATTGAAAATAACATCATATGATGTAACCCTTATCATGGGGCTCGAACCCACGTCCACAAGGTTAAGAGCTTTGTACTCTACCAACTGAGTAGTGGACCTTTCAATATAATGGATTAAAGCTTGTGTACCTTGATTTTTTGACAGGAGCAATTAGTAGCCCCCAAGGGCCGGCTCATTACAATGTGATGAATCGGGTCTTCAATAAGTTGAGCAAAAAATGACTTTGCATTAGCCCCCAAGTGTCATGGTGCATGCTTCAGCGACATGGGACTTCCATATTTGATATAATCATGATTTTAATAATGTAGCCCCCAAGTGCCGGGTGGTAAGCCTGTAGCGACTCGGGACTATTCCTTTCATTCCAGAATAAATCATATCCATTGATAAGAAATAATAGCCATTGTGCTAAACTGACTTTGAAAACCTCAAGCATAACACTGGTTATTGATAACCATAATAAAAATCCAGCCATATTGGCTATTCAAGATTTGAATAATATAATTCGATATGAAAAACCTCAATCATTCAATATCATCATGAAAATCCAGCCAAATTGGCTATTAAAGATTTGAATACATCATTGGTTGACAAGTAAATCCGGAGTTTAAATACCCGGCGGCTCTTGGCCAATGGCGACTTAATGCGCATTCATTGTAAGTCGGAATTTTTGTAACCCGGCGGCTTATAGCCTTTGAGAAAATCCAGAATGGATACCTCTTTTGAAACATCAATTTTGATGATGAGCTTAATCATTTATATGAATCATGGTTCTGCAAATCCTGCACAGAGTTTAAACAAATATATGCCCTGGTGACTTAACATCAAAACCAGGGCGGGTTATCAAACCTCAGATAACAAAAATAAATATCATACCTGTGATACTTATGAACATTGTCGGCTTATCGTGCCAGTAAGGGTAATAACCCTGAAGATATAGAGCATAATGCCCTGTCCACTTTAGTCACGCCACCGACTTATCACGCCATATGCAACAAGCGGTAATATCCCAAAACTTAGATCACAACACTTCCAAGTATATAAGATCATCATACACTGGCAACATATAGTCCAAAAGACAGTCTGGTTTAATAAACACCGGGTAATTCCTCATTATACACTGGCGACTTATAGTCCAAAGCCAAGCCAGGTTAATGAACACCGGGTAATTTCATATATGAACCATAAAGCATCATAAGCCTCATTGGTTTTCAACCCTGTATTAACTTGTCACAAAGGATGAACCTCAAAAAATTTCAAATAGGAATCAAAAGAGAAACAAGGCTTTTCATAGGCTGCCAAGCCTAAAAATCAAGTGCTTTCAAGGGCCGCACATCCACTGAGTTAAACCTTCATACAAACCTTATAAGTCGGACCTCACATAACCAATCATCATTTTAACTCTGACAAGTTCTGGGTCTATATAAGATTGACTTGTGCTTTCAAGAGCCCCCAAGTAATATTTTTGAGCTGTGCTCGCCTGGTACCTTTGTTTGAGTTGTGCTGTGCAACAAACTCTCTTTGGTCCCTTTAACCTGGGTAGCAAGCCCCGAAAAGTTTTGTAAGCATGGCATACAAGCCGGATCAACAGGGTAGTCACAGCTCCGCTCAATGAGCAGGAAGCCCCCAAGTGACCATAATAAGATAAGCCATCAGGCAGGATACCCATGTTTGAACCGCGCATCATGGCAGCAAGTTCTTCTTTGGTAACCTTTAATTTTTCTGAGATGTCAAAATTTGCGAGACATGAATTCTTTTTGAACCAGAATTTCAAACCGGATATTGAGAGATTTAAAGCTTTGTGAGAGACTAATTTCCATCACTTTTATTGAGCCGGAACTTTATGATTGTCCATCACTTTTTTTGAATCAGTTATTTTTTTGACAGCTTTCAAATTTTCACCAATAGGGCAGCAGCCTCCAGGGCCGGGTTATTTTTCCCTCCGATGACCCGGAGTTTTGAATTTTGCTGAAAACTGGCAACATTTGCTGAATCATGTCATCATAGCCCCCGAGTCTTTAAGATGACTCAAAGAGTTGGCTTAAAATTCTTCATATTTTGACCATAGCATAAGATGTATATCATTGGCGTTGATAACGCGATGTGAATCCATAGAAGGTTGAGGTGACTGCTTCGGGTTATAAATGATACCGTATGAGCTGTGTCAGCAACTCGGCCAATGGTTCATCCCAACTGGTTGTTTTGAAGTTAACTAAACTGTAGTGGCGATGATTTGTGCGCCTGTCCATTGAGCCATCCAGTGCAGACGACGGCTGACCATATATAATAATTTGCCTCTAAATTGTTGGAAGAAAGAACTGGGCTACCCGAGCAGTGACTTGCTTGTACTTAATAAACAACTCATACAGTCAGATGCGACCCGGTGTGTTGATGTGGATCAACCTAGAAGAGACAGACGGTAAAGACGACCGCAACATCAGAGGCGGCACAGACAGATGAATCAGCCGTGGCGTTGTAATCCGGTGCAGACGGGCGAGTTAACCCTATCATGTTGATGTAGATTGGGCCGCAAAGACAGCGGTTCGTACATACATTCGTTGAGCATTATGGCATGGTTAAATGCCAGCGCATGATAATGATGGCATGAGCTATATATCCATGACATGATCATCGCTCTTGCAGTGAACACTTGTCCTGCATTTAAAAATATCATAGCCAAAGTGACTGCTCTTTTAAAGAAATTAATATGTAATATAAAAATATAGCAGATGGATTTCACCTGATATGTTAAGCTAGAAATTATCCACTGCGGGGCTGTCTCAACAACGACAAAGGTGGCAGCTTAAAGTGCAGCACCGAGCGGCTCAAAAGGAATCCTCCGGGTCAATTTTTTCTATACAAGTCGGAACTCTTTGACGATTCGGACGGTGAGGGAGTCCTGGATTAAGGGGTCCTCAGACGGCCGGACTATTGATATGGGCCGGACTGTTGGGCTATGAAGATACAAGACTGAAGATTCTCTCCCGTGTTCGGATGGGACTCTCCTTGGCATGGAAGGCAAGCTTGGAGATCGGATATGTAGATTCCTTTCTTTGTAACCGACTCTGTACAATCCTAGTCCCCTCCGATGTCTATATAAACCGGAGGGTTTAGTCCGTAGAAGCAGATATAGACATACACAATCCTCATAGGCTAGACTTCTAGGGTTTAGTCATTATGATCTCGTGGTAGACTAACTCTTGTAATACACATATCATCAAGATCAATATAGCAGGAAGTAGGGTATTACCTCGATAGAGAGGGCCCGAACCTGGGTAAACATCGTGTCCCCTGCCTCATGTTACCATCGACCTTAGACGCATAGTTCGGGACCCCCTACCGTTTTTGATGGCTCCATCAATCATCCACAACAATGCAGTCCAGGGTGAGGTTTTTATCCCCGGGCAGATCTTCGTATTCGGCGGCTTCGCCCTGTGGGCCAACTCGCTTGGCCATCTAGAGCAGATCGACAGCTACGCCCCTGGCCATCAGGTCAGATTTGGAAGCCTGAACTATACCGCTGACATCCATGGAGACTTGATCTTAGACGGATTCGAGCCCATGACAGCTGCACCCTGCCGCCACGATGAACATGACGTAAATCTATCATCGGACCATGCTTAGGAGATAGCACATGTGACTACTCCGGCCTTCGATCCAGAGCAGATCGTGCCCCCAAGGACGGGAGGCTCAACCCCACCATGGAAGCCACAGACTTAGCGGCGTTGGAGCTGAACACAGATCTGACCTCCAACGAGGCATGTGTCATCGGAACCTCAGACTCGTCTCCGGCCATAGGTTCCGAACCGCGTGTATCCGCGCCTATCGATCAGGCGCCGATCGTTGAGTTCAGCTCCGCGGATATCTTCCAGCACTTGCCTTTAGGTGATGTGCTAAACTCTTTAGGGGCCTGAGGGAGTCCTGGATTAGGGGGAGTCCGGATGGCCAGACTATGACCTTTGGCCGGACTCCCGGACTATGAAGATACAAGATTGAAGACTCCGTCCCGTGTCCGGATGGGACTTTCCTTGGCGTGGAAGGCAAGCTTGGCGATACGATATGAAGATCTCCCCCCATTGTAACCGACTCTGTGTAACCCTAGCCCTCTCCGAAGTCTATATAAACCGGAGAGTTTTAGTCCGTAGGACGAACAACAATCATACCATAGGCTAGCTTCTAGGGTTTAGCCTCTCTGATCTCGTGGTAGATCCACTCTTGTACTACCCATATCATCAATATTAATCAAGCAGGAGTAGGGTTTTACCTCCATCGAGAGGGCCCGAACCTGGGTAAAAACATCGTGTCCCTTGTCTACTGTTACCAACCGCCTAAACGCATAGTTCGGGACCCCCTACCCGAGATCCGCCGGTTTTGACACCAACATTGGTGCTTTCATTGAGAGTTCCTCTGTGTCGTCGCCTTTAGGCCCAATGGCTTCTTCGATCATCAACCACGACGCGGTCCAGGGCGAGACTTTTCCCCCGGACAGATCTTCGTATTCGGCGGCTTTGCACTACGGGCCAACTCGTTTGGCCATCCGGAGCAGATCGAAAGCTACGCCCCTGGCCATCAGGTCAGGTTTGGAAGCTTAAACTACATGGCCGACATTCGCGGGGACTTGATCTTCCACGGATTCGAGCCACGGCCGAGCGCGCCGCACTGTCTCGATGGGCATGATCTAGCTCTGCCGCCGGACAGCACCCAGAGTGCCGCTCAGGAGTCCGCCCGCTCCGACCATTAGCTCGGAGCCGACTGCGCTAACCGGGGACGGACGGTTGGACGCCTCCCCAGGAGCCGCAATCTCTACGGCAATAGAGCCGAATACCAGCCTAGTCCTTTGCAAGGCCCGTGACTCCAAGGTGCCGGACTCTGTTCCCGACTCCGAATCTTCCGCACCGCTTCCGATCGAACCTGATTGGGCTCCGATCATGGAGATCACCGCCGCGGACGTCTTTCAGCACTCGCCCTTTGGCGATATCCTGAACTCCCTAAACTCTCTCTCTCTCTCTCTCTTTGTGAGAAGAGCCCTAGCCGGACTATGGTCAGCAGGGTTGGGATACGGACGACGAAGAAATTTGAAACCCACCCACCACCCACTTTGTAGCCACTGCCAACGATACAACCGACATGCTCAACTTCGACTCCGAAGACATCGATGGTATGGACGCCGATGAAGGAGACGACCAAGAACCAGCACCTATAGGGCACTGGAAAGCCACCTCATTACACGATGTATACATGGTGGACACACCCAAAAGGGATAACAACAAGGACCAAAAGGGCGCAAACAGGGATCGTTCCCTCGAAAAACAATCAAAGCGGCGACGTAAGCGCCACGCAAAGCCCCACCTCGACAAAGACCCAGCCATAAAGCAGGGCGAATCAACGGAAGACGAACACGCCATCGAGCAACCGTCCAAACAGGGCGGACAATCCGAACAGCCCATCCCCGGTAAAGATAATCGTCCGAACGATCTCACGCCGGACAAATTGTTGGAACATCAGAACCTCCACCAAAGGCTCGTCGCCACTGCACGTAGCCTGAAAAAGCAGAAGCGGAGGCTCAAAACAGAAGAAGATGCACTCAGGATCAGATGGAACAAAGTACTCAATACTGCACACAAGTACGGCAACAGTCATCACACAAAGAGCTATCCGAAGCGGAAACTACTACCGGAATTTGATGAAGAGGCCATAAAGCCCCCACAGTCGAAAAACAAGGAAGCCACCAGGTCGGATAGACGACCCAACGATCGATCTAAAGCGAAAAAGGGCGCCGCACTCAATACGGCGAGCGACCCGCCTAAGGATTCGCATCAAACAACCGGCCCAACCAGATCCATCTATGGCCCAAGAAAGCAAGCTCCAGCGAGCAATGCAATGCAAAAAATATCTGAACATCGCGGCACACCTACATACAGGGGCGCCGCACATCCGTTATGTTTTACCAATTAGGTGCTGGATCACGAATTTCCAGCGGGATTCAAGCCCGTGAACATAGAATCATACGACAGAACAACAGACCCCGGAGTCTAGATAGAGGATTATATCCTCCACATACACATGGCCAGAGGAGATGACCTTCATGCCATCAAATACTTACCCCTCAAGCTCAAAGGGCCAGCCCGGCATTGGCTTAAAAGCCTTCCTGAAAACACCGTGGGAAGTTGGGAAGCGCTCGAGGAGGCTTTCCGGGCAAATTTTCAAGGGACCTATGTCCGACCTCCGGATGCGGATGATCTGAGTCATATAACTCAGCAACCCGGAGAGTCAGCCCGGAAACTCTGGAACAGATTCCTTACTAAAAAGAATCAGATAGTCGACTGTCCGGACGTTAAGGCCCTAGCAGCTTTCAAACATAGCGTCCGAGACGAATGGCTCGCCAGACACCTCGGCCAAGAAAAGCCAAGAACGATGGCCGCATTAACAAGCCTCATGACCCGCTTTTGCGTAGGAGAGGATAGCTGGTTGGCAAGAAGCAGCACCAGCGACCCGAGTACATCCAAACCTAGAGATGGAAACGGGAAACCGCGCCGTAACAAAGAATAGCGCCGAATCAAGGATAACAGCCCAACGAGCACGGCAGTCAACACCGGATTCAAAAGCTCTCGGCAAAACCAGAAAAAGCCGCCGCCCAAAGATGACAGGGATGAGCTGTCCAACCTCAACAAAATCCTGGACAAAATATGTCAAATCCATAGCACCCCCAGGACACCTGCAAACCATACCCACAGAGATTGTTGGGTTTTCAAGAAGTCCGGCAAACTCAATGTCGAACACAAGGGGCTCGACACACCAAGCAAGTATGACGACGGACCCCATAAGCAGAACACCGGAGAACAAAAGAGGTTCACACAAGAAGTCAAAACAGTAAATTCACTTCACATGACAAAAGGAAAAAACAGAATGGCGCTTATGAAGACACGCGCCACACAGCCAGCCCCAGAGGAGCACCGCCACTAGTTGTTACAACCAATCACTTTTGATCATCGGGATTACTCCAGAGGGGCCCGGAATGAAGGCTGGACTACCTTGGTCTTGAATCCGGTTATTGACGGACTACAATTTACACGAGTCCTTATAGACGGTGGCAGTGACTTAAACTTGTTATATCAGGACACAATCCACAAACTAGGGGTAAACCCAGCATTAATCCGCCGTGGCAAAACTTCCTTTAGAGGAGCCACGCCGGTCCAGATACCCAGAGTATGGGTTCTCTTTCGTTAGAGGTCACGTTCGGCTCACTCGTCAACTTCCAAAGTGAAAAGCTAACCTTCCACATTGCCCCATTCATAAATCGCTATCAAGCGCTACTGGGATGTGAAGCTTTCGCCCGCTTTAACGCAATACTGCATTATGCATCCCTTACACTTAAAATGCCCAGCCCATGAGGCATCATCTCATCACAGGGGAATAATAATTGACCCCCAAAGTACGGGTAAGGGTGCGGCCGCCTGGACAGCCGCACACTAATCTAGCCCTACTATTCCGGACACAGCTAGACGAGTTCGGCGTCAACACACATGGACTTAATAGCCGCATAACCCTATACAAGGGGTTCCGCGTGTTTACGCCAGGAGACAATGCGGCTCACTTCTTGCTCCAACTATGTTTTGTTTATTCTAATATGGATTTCTCGCATGCTTATTTACTAAATTTCCTCTTTTTCGCAGACGAACACCATGCTACGCCCGTCCAGGATACGGCACAACAGAGACACAGGCGCAGACGTGCAGTAGGGACCCATTCCAAGGATTCTTTTCAGATTAAGACCCTGCGTAAACCTTTTTTACTGTCTCTTGTTGGAAACATCCCCCGGTTTTCGCCATAACCAAGGAGGAGGCTGGCGTTTTGGCATATGGACACGCCAGAATTTTGCGTGTAACTGGACACCAGGGGCTTTTTTATCAAGGGCTCTGTTTCGGCCCGTCTTCATAAAGACCGAATACCTTAGGGAGTGTTCGGCGTCGCGAGTTAGGCCTTATATGCATCAGCTCCGAATCATGTCTTTGGTCAAATGTTGGGTTTGCCCAGCTCCTGTGTTTTGCTGCCTTACGTTCCGTTATATCGGCTAACGCGGCACCAGCAGAACTACTGCGATTGTGCCCCGGTTTGGCCAGGCGAGCACCTCAGTAGAGAAAGCCGAAAACTGACTGTCATGATATAGCGAGAGACTGGTCAACCACTCGATGACTCTCGGAATCTCTAGGATTCCTCCGCATTAACAAAGGACCGCTTCCCGGTCAGGCACACACGCGCCCCGGATTCGGGAGAGCGCGGTGCCTCCAGGGGCTATTGAGTAGCCCCACTGTCAAACTCTTATGGCTAAGTGAAAGTGATAAAGCATTATAGTCCGGTTGCCTCGTTCACCATGCTATCACCTCCTTTGTAGGACCAAGACGTTGGATTAAGTGTGAAAAGGTGCATTTTTTGCGAACACCCCCGCATTATATGCGTGGGGGCTGAAGCCAACGACTGCCATCTTTCAGGTTATATACACATATACATTAACGGCCGCACAGGAGGTGTTATAATTCTTGCAAGCACAAGTATAAAAAGCTTTTATATTCTATCAAAATATTTCTTTTACAATAGCACCTGCTATTCGAACAAAACATCCTTCGAGCACTGCGCTTCTATTAAACGAGCGCCCGGAAGAACTTCCTCAAGGTAGTGCTTGGCAGATACCCGGCCTTCATCCGGATCCTGGGATGCGACAACACTGGCCTGCATATCCGCCCAGTATGTCGTGACACAGGCAAGAGCCATTTGTGCACCCTCTATACACGCCGACCTCTTCATTGCATCGACATGCGGCATAGAACCAAGGAACTGCTGCACCAATCCAAAATAACTTTTCGGCTCTGGCTCCCCCGGCCACAAATGACTCGCGACATACTTCATGGCGAGTCCGGATAACATGTTCAGCTCCGCAAAGGCGGCCAAACGGTCAGGTACCGAAAGTGGGCGCTCTGGGTTATGGAATTGCGACCAAAACAGTTCTTCCAAATTATGGTCGCCTCGACCTCGGAAGTGTTCGGTTGCGTCTGCCGCACTCGTTGCCACATCCAGATAAGTGTTTTCCGCACTCCACTGCCGGTCTAACGGAGCATACCTAGGATCCCCGAACTTCATCCGTAGCATATAGGGCTTTCCAGCCGCGATATCTCCGGCCTGACGCAGCTCCTCCTTCATAGCTCTCATCGCAGAGCGAGCATCCTTGGCCTCAGTAGTGATCTTCTCAAGGTCCTTCTGAGCCGCCTATTTTTCTTGTTCGAAAAATTTACAGCGGTCGGCAGCATCCTTCAATTTTACAGCCATCTTGGCTATTACCTTCTTACTCTGGCAGTGAGCAACCTGTTCGGCTTTCAGCTCTTCAGCCACCTTAACGGCAGCCGCATCACTTTTTCCTGCTTGCTCCTTGGCTCAGGCAAGTTCCGCCTGAAGGTTCTCCACGGAAGCAGCACTATCTGCAATAAGCATATATATTGTAAGAAACGAGCACCGAACTCCTCATATCAGATATCTGTGGAGCATACCTTGTGCCTCGTCTAGCCTCTTATTTACAAGCGCGATGTCGGCATCTGCCACGTCCAGTTGCCTCTTTAACTCGGCAGATTCATCAGTCCGGCTAGCCACCGAACGCCTCGCCACCTTCATAAAAAGGTAACATTTTATAACTGGGGTTTTGATCCTCTGTGCGCCATCACTCTTGACGACACACAGAGTCTCAGGGGCTACTATTTATACAGGGCGCATTCTATGCGGCTCTACCGATAGGTACACCTTTTCACGTACCTCAAAGCCTGTCAGTAAACTCCTAGTGGCCTCGTACAATCCGCTTTCCGCGGATGCAATCCTTCCTATCACCGTGTTCATCAACATACGGTGTTCTTCTGAGACAGATGCACACCCAAGCAGATCCCTCAGCCTCTCCGACCGCGCACCAGAGGGCACCGAACTAGCCCGACGCCCTCTTTTAGGATCCGGACTTGGAGAAACCCGCCGGGACGACACCTCGGGGTCGCCTGCCTCGCAAGTCGGTGCAGCTAGGGGAGGCGTTTCGCTCTCTATCATCTCCGGACGGAGATCCCCTGAAGACGAGCTCTGCTGAGAAGGGTTGAGATCCGAACTGCAAGGCAATATTTCAGTTATCTTCCTCAGAAATAAAACAGGGATGCCACTAAATTTTGAGCCCCTCCCTTTACTTACGGCTCGGAGGAAAGCTGATCCCTTTGAGGGCGCAATGCGGCCGGGACAGTCCCCGGCGCCGGATCCTCTGACAAAGATTTCTTCCCCCGTTTCGAGGTCATCTCCTCCGGGTCTTCAGAGGCACTCCTTTTATTTCCCAGGTTGGGGGAATTATCGATTGCTCCCTTCTAGACAGTCTCCTTCGTGGAGGCGGTAGCTCCTTGGTTCCCCTTTTCGCCCTCTGCCGAAAGCATAACCTGCAGCATCCTGGTTAACACGGGATCCAGCGCGGTCTCGGGCAGGGGGGCTGGACACCTGATAAGCTTTGCCTTCGCTATCCACTCCTGTTCAAAGGATAACTCTATTAAAGGGCCACTTTATGATGAAAATACGGATGGTGTGTCCAAATATGGGGCTACTTACCTTAACATCCTGGTGATTGCAGCTCAGACCTGCGTCCTCGGATAGGTCCGGAAATCTTGCTTATGGTCCGAAGAACAATTTGTACATCTCCATGGGCGTTGCGCCCATAAAATGTTGAAGGACTCGCGGTCCCTCAGGATTAAATTCTCACAGGCAGAGAGGGGGACGTTTGCAGGGCAGCGTGCGGCGAATCAGCATAACTTGCGCCACTACGGTCAGGTTAATATCTCTTTCTAGGAGATCTCGAATGCGGTCCTGTAGTACGGGCATGTCTTTGGACGGACCCCAAATAAGCCCTTCATTGAGCCATGACGCTCGCTGTGGTGGGGGACGTGAGCGAAAAGCAGGAGGCGCCACCCACGTGGTGCCCCTGGGGGCTGTGATATAAAACCAGTCCCGTTGCCATAAGCCGAACTCATCTTGGAAAGTGCCCTCGGGCCATGGAGCGCCGGCTATCTTGCTTATGATAGCTCCTCCGCACTCGGCGAGCTGCCCCTCGATCATCTTCGGCTCTACTTTGAAGGTTTTAAGCCACAATCCGAAGTGAGGGGTGATATTGTTGGGTAACGTTGCAGAAAATTAAAATTTTTCCTACGGTTTCACCAAGATCCATCTATGAGTTCATCTAAGCAACGAGCCATGGGAGTGAGATTGCATCTACATACCACTTGTAGATCGCGTGCAGAAGCGTTCGAGGGAACGGTGATGATGGAGTCGTACTCGCCATGATTTAGATCACCGATGACCAAGTGCTGAACGGACAGCACCTCTGCGTTCAACACACGTACAGTACGGACGACGTCTCCTCCTTCTTGATCTAGCAAGGGGGAAGGAGAGGTTGAGGAAGAAGGCTCCAGCAGCAGCACGACAGCGTGATGATGGTGGAGAGGCAGTACTCCGACAGGGCTTCGCCAAGCGCACAACGGAGGAGGAGAGGTGTTGGGGAGGGGAGGGGCTGCGCCTTAGATCAGGTGTTCAGCCCTCCCCTCGCCACTCTATTTATAGGGGAAGGGGGAAGGGGGCCGGCCCCCTCTAGATGAGATCTAGAGGGGGGGCGGTGGCCAAGGAGGGGGCTTGCCCCCCAAGCAAGGGGGGTGCGCCCCCCTTAGGGTTCCCCCCCAAACCCTAGGCGCATGGGCCCAAGGGGGGCGCGCCCAGCCCTCCAGGGGCTGGTGCCCTGCCCCACGCGGCCCATGTGGCCCACCAAGAGGGGTGGCCCCTCCCGGTGGACCCCCGGAACCCCTCCGGTGGCCCCGGTACAATACCGATATGCCCCCGAAACTTTCCGGTGTCCGCATGACAACTTCCCATATATAAATCTTTACCTCCGGACCCTTCCGGAACTCCTCGTGACGTCCGAGATCTCATCCGGGACTCCAAACAACATTCGGTAATCACATACAAGTCTTCCTAATAACCCTAGCGTCACCGGACCTTAAGTGTGTAGACCCTACGGGTTTGGGAGACACGCAGACATGACCGAGACGGCTCTCAGGTCAATAACCAACAGCGGGATCTGGATACCCATGTTGGCTCCCACATGCTCCTCGATGATGTCATCGGATGAACCACGATGTCGAGGATTCAAGCAACCCCATATACTATTCCCTTTGTCAATCGGTACGTTACAAGCCCGAGACTCGATCGTCGGTATCCCAATACCTCGTTCAGTCTCGTTACCGGCAAGTCACTTTACTCGTACAATAATGCATGATCCCGTGACCAAACACTTGGTCACTTTGAGCTCATTATGATGATGCATTACTGAGTGGGCCCAGAGATACCTCTCCGTCATATGGAGTGACAAATCCCAGTCTCGATCCGTGTCAACCCAACAGACACTTTCGGAGATACCTGTAGTGCACCTTTATACTCACCCAGTTACGTTGTGACATTTGGTACACCCAAAGCACTCCTGCGGTATCCGGGAGTTACACGATCTCATGGTCTAAGGAAGAGATACTTGACATTGGAAAAGCTCTAGCAAAACGAACTACACGATCTTGTGCTATGCTTAGGATTGGGTCTTGTCCATCACGTCATTCTCCTAATGACGTGATCCCGTTGTCAATGACATCTAATGTCCATAGTTAGGAAACCATGACTATCTGTTGACCAACGAGCTAGTCAACTAGAGGCTTACTAGGGACGTATTGTGGTCTATGTATTCACACGTGTATTACGATTTCCGGATAATACAATTATAGCATGAATAAAAGAAAATTATCATGAACAAGGAAATATAATAGTAATGCTTTTATTATTGCCTCTAGGGCATATTTCCAACAGTCTCCCACTTGCACTAGAGTCAATAATCTAGTTACATTGTGATGAATCGAACACCCATAGAGTTCTGGTGTTGATCATGTTTTGCTCGCGAGAGAGGTTTAGTCAACGGATCTGCTACATTCAGATCCGTATGTACTTTGCAAATATCTATGTCTCCATCTTGAACATTTTCACGGATGGAGTTGAAACGATGCTTGATGTGCCTGGTCTTCTTGTGAAACCTGGGCTCCTTGGCAAGGGCAATAGCTCCAGTGTTGTCACAGAAGAGTTTGATCGGCCCCGACGCATTGGGTATGACTCCTAGGTCGGTGATGAACTCCTTCACCCAAATAGCTTCATGTGCTGCCTCCGAGGCTGCCATGTACTCCGCTTCACATGTAGATCCTGCCACGACGCTCTGCTTGCAGCTGCACCAGCTTACTGCTCCACCATTCAACATATACACGTATCCAGTTTGTGACTTAGAGTCATCCAGATCTGTGTTGAAGCTAGCGTCGACGTAACCCTTTATGGCGAGCTCTTCGTCACCTCCATAAACGAGAAACATGTCCTTTGTCCTTTTCAGGTACTTCAGGATATTCTTGACCGTTGTACAGTGTTCCTTGCCGAGATTACTTTGGTACCTTCCTACCAAACTTATGGCAAGGTTTACATCAGGTCTGGTACACAGCATGGCATACATAATAGATCCTATGGCTGAAGCATAGGGGATGACACTCATCTCTTCTTTATCTTTTGCCGTGGTCGGGCATTGAGCCGAGCTCAATCTCACACCTTGCAATACAGGCAAGAACCCCTTCTTGGACTGATCCATTTTGAACTTCTTCAAAATCTTATCAAGGTATGTGCTTTGTGAAAGACCTATGAGGCGTCTCGATCTATCTCTATAGATCTTGATGCCTAGTATATAAGCAGCTTCTCCAAGGTCCTTCATTGAAAAACACTTATTCAAGTAGGCCTTAATGCTGTCCAAAAGTTCTATATCATTTCCCATCAAAAGTATGTCATCTACATATAATATGAGAAATGCTACAGAGCTCCCACTCACTTTCTTGTAAACGCAGGCTTCTCCATAAGTCTGCATAAATCCAAACGCTTTGATCATCTCATCAAAGCGAATGTTCCAACTCTGAGATGCTTGCACCAGCCCATAAATGGATCGCTGGAGCTTGCATACTTTGTTAGCGTTCTTAGGATCGACAAAACCTTCCGGCTGCATCATATACAGCTCTTCCTTAAGATGTCCGTTAAGGAATGCCGTTTTGACGTCCATCTGCCATATCTCATAATCATAGTATGCGGCAATTGCTAACATGATTCGAACGGACTTAAGCTTCGCTACGGGAGAGAAAGTCTCATCATAGTCAATCCCTTGAACTTGCCGATAACCCTTAGCGACAAGTCGAGCTTTATAGATGGTGACATTTCCATCCGCCTCCGTCTTCTTCTTAAAGATCCATTTGTTTTCTATCGCTCGTCGATCATCAGGCAAGTCAGTCAAAGTCCATACTTTGTTTTCATACATGGATTCTATCTCGGATTTCATGGCTTCTAGACATTTGTTGGAATCTAGGCCCGCCATTGCTTCTTCATAGCTCGAAGGTTCACCGTTGTTCAACAACATGATTTCCAGGACAGGGTTGCCGTACCACTCTGGTGCGGAACGTGTCCTTGTGGACCTACAAAGTTCAATAGCAACTTGATCCGAAGTACCTTGATCATCATCATTATTTTCCTCTTCAGTTGGTGTAGGCATCACAGGAACATTTTCCTGAGCTGCACTACTATCCCGTTCAAGAGGTAGTACTTCATCGAGTTCTACTTTCCTCCCACTTATTTCTTTCGAGAGAAACTCTTTTTCCAGAAAGGATCCGTTCTTGGCAACAAAGATCTTGCCCTCGGATCTTAAGTAGAAGGTATACCCAATGGTTTCTTTAAGGTATCCTATGAAGACGCATTTTTCCGACTTGGGTTCGAGCTTTTCAGGTTGAAGTTTCTTGACATAAGCATCGCATCCCCAAACTTTTAGAAACGACAGCTTAGGTTTCTTCCCAAACCATAATTCATACGGTGTCATCTCAACGGATTTAGACAGTGCCCTATTTAAAGTGAATGTAGCTGTCTCTAGAGCGTATCCCCAAAATGATAGCGGTAAATCGGTAAGAGACATCATAGATTGCACCATATCCAATAGAGTGCGATTACGACATTCGGACACACCGTTACGCTGAGGTGTTCCAGGCGGCATGAGTTGTGAAACGATTCCACATTTTCTTAAGTGTGTACCAAATTCGTGACTTAAATATTCTCCTCCACGATCCGATCGTAAGAATTTTATCTTTCGGTCACGTTGATTCTCTACTTCATTCTGAAATTCCTTGAACTTTTCAAAGGTCTCAGACTTGTGTTTCATCAAGTAGACATACCCATATCTACTCAAGTCATCAGTGAGAGTGAGAACATAACGATATCCTCCGCGAGCCTCAACGCTCATTGGACCGCACACATCGGTATGTATGATTTCCAACAAGTTGGTTGCTCGCTCCATTGTTTCGGAGAACGGGGTCTTGGTCATTTGTCCATGAGGCATGGTTCACATGTGTCAAATGATTCATAATCGAGAGACTCTAAAAGTCCATTAGCATGGAGCTTCTTCATGCGCTTGACACCAATGTGACCAAGGCAGCAGTGCCACAAGTATGTGGGACTATCATTATCAACTTTACATCTTTTGGTATTCACGCTATGAATATGTGTAACATTACGTTCGAGATTCATTAAGAATAAACCATTGACCATCGAGGCATGACCATAAAACATATCTCTCATATAAATAGAACAACCATCATTCTCGGATTTAAATGAGTAGCCATCTCGTATTAAACAAGATCCAGATACAATATTCATGCTCAAACTTGGCACTAAATAACAATTATTGAGGTTTAAAACTAATCCCGTAGGTAAATGTAGAGGTAGCGTGCCGACGGTGATCACATCGACCTTGGAACCATTCCCGACGCGCATCGTCACCTCGTCCTTCGCCAGTCTCCGCTTATTCCGCAGCTCCTGCTGTGAGTTACAAATGTGAGCAACGGCACCGGTATCAAATACCCAGGAGTTACTACGAGTACTGGTAAGGTACACATCAATTACATGTATATCAAATATACCTTTAGTGTTGCCGGCCTTCTTGTCCGCTAAGTATTTGGGGCACTTCCGCTTCCAGTGACCCTTCCCCTTGCAATAAAAGCACTCGGTTTCAGGCTTGGGTCCATTCTTTGACTTCTTCCCGACAGCTGGCTTACCGGGTGCGGCAACATCTTTGCCGTTCTTCTTGAAGTTCTTCTTACCCTTGCCCTTCTTGAACTTAGTGGTCTTATTGACCATCCACACTTGATGTTCTTTCTTGATTTCAACCTCTGCTGACTTCAGCATTGAAAATACTTCAGGAATGGTCTTCACCATCCCCTGCATATTGTAGTTCATCACAAAGCTCTTGTAGCTTGGTGGGAGCGACTGAAGGATTCTGTCAATGACCGCCTCATCCGGGAGGTTAATGTCCAGCTGGGACAGGCGGTTGTGCAACCCAGACATTTTGAGTATATGCTCACTAACAGAACTATTTTCCTCCATCTTACAACTATAGAACTTGTCGGAGACTTCATATCTCTCGACCCGGGCATGAGCTTGGAAAACTAGTTTCAGCTCCTCGAACATCTCATATGCTCCGTGTTGCTCAAAACGCTTTTGGAGCCCCGGTTCTAAGCTGTAAAGCATGCCGCACTGAACGAGGGAGTAATCATCAGCGCGAGACTGCCAAGCATTCATAATGTCTTGGTTCTCTGGGACGGGTGCATCACCTAGCGGTCCTTCTAGGACATATTGTTTCCTGGCAGCTATGAGGATGATCCTCAGGTTCCGGACCCAGTCCGTATAGTTGTTGCCATCATCTTTCAGCTTGGTTTTCTCTAGGAACGCGTTGAAGTTCATGTTGACATGAGCGGCGGCCATTTCATCTACAAGACATATTTGCAAAGGTTTTAGACTAAGTTCATGATAATTAAGTTCATCTTATCAAATTATTATAATGAACTCCCACTCAGATTAGACATCCCTCTAGTCATCTAAGTGTTACATGATCCGAGTCGACTAGGCCGTGTCCGATCATCAGGTGAGACGGACTAGTCATCGTCGGTGAACATCTCCATGTTGATCGTATCTTCCATACGACTCGTGTTCGACCTTTCGGTCTCTGTGTTCCGAGGCCATGTCTGTACATGCTAGGCTCGTCAAGTTAACCCTAAGTGTTCTGCATGTGTAAATCTGTCTTACACCCGTTGTATGTGAACGTAAGGATCTATCACACCCGATCATCACATGGTGCTTCGAAACGACAAACTTTAGCAAAAGTGCACAGTTAGGGGGAACACTTTCTTGAAATTATTATAAGGGATCATCTTATTTACTACCACCGTTCTAAGTAAACAAGATGCATAAAACATAATAAACATCACATGCAATTATATAGTAGTGACATGATATGGCCAATATCATATAGCTCCTTTAATCTCCATCTTCGGGGCTCCATGATCATCTTCGTCACCGGCATGACACCATGATCTCCATCATCATGATCTCCATCATTGTGTCTTCATGAAGTTGTCACGCCAACGACCACTTCTACTTCTATGGCTAACGCGTTTAGCAATAAAGTAAAGTAATTTACATGGCGTTCTTCAATGACACGCAGGTCATACAAAAAATAAAAACAACTCCTATGGCTCCTGCCGGTTGTCATACTCATTGACATGCAAGTCGTGATTCCTATTACAAGAACATGATCTCATACATCACAATATATCATTCATCATTCATCACAACTTCTGGCCATATCACATCACATGACAATTGCTGCAAAAACAAGTTAGACGTCCTCTAATTGTTGTTGCATCTTTTACGTGGCTGCAATTGGGTTCTAGCAAGAACATTTTCTTACCTACTAATAACCACAACGTGATTTTGTCAACTTCTATTTACCCTTCATAAGGACCCTTTTCATTGAATCCGCTCCAACTAAAGTGGAAGAGACAGACACCCGCCAGCCACCTTATGCAACTAGTGCATGTCAGTCGGTGGAACCGGTCTCACGTAAGCGTACGTGTAAGGTTGGTCCGGGCCACTTCATCCCACAATACCGCTGAAGCAAGATAAGACTAGTAGCAGCAAGCAAGTTGACAAGATCTATGCCCACAACAAAATTGTGTTCTACTCATGCAATAGAGAACTACGCATAGACCTAGCTCATGATGCCACTGTTGGGTAATGTTGCAGAAAATTAAAAAATTTCCTACGGTTTCACCAAGATCCATCTATGAGTTCATCTAAGCAACGAGTCATGGGAGTGAGATTGCATCTACATACCACTTGTAGATCGCGTGCAGAAGCGTTCGAGGGAACGGTGATGATGGAGTCGTACTTGCCGTGATTCAGATCACCGATGACCAAGTGCTGAACGGACAGCACCTCCGCGTTCAACACACGTACGGTACGGACGACGTCTCCTCCTTCTTGATCCAGCAAGGGGGAAGGAGAGGTTGAGGAAGAAGGCTCCAGCAGCAGCACGGCGGCGTGATGATGGTGGAGAGGCAGTACTCCGACAGGGCTTCGCCAAGCGCACAACGGAGGAGGAGAGGTGTTGGGAAGGGGAGGGGCTGCGCCTTAGATCAGGTGTTCAGCCCTCCCCTCGCCCCTCTATTTATAGGGGAAGGGGGAAGGGGGCCGGCCCCCTCTAGATGAGATCTAGAGGGGGGGCGGGGGCCAAGGAGGGGGCTTGCCCCCCAAGCAAGGGGGGTGCGCCCCCCTTAGGGTTCCCCCCAAACCCTAGGCGCATGGGCCCAAGGGGGGCGCCCAGCCCTCCAGGGGCTGGTGACCTGCCCCACGCGGCCCATGTGGCCCACCAAGAGGGGTGGCCCCTCCCGGTGGACCCCCGGAACCCCTCCGGTGGCCCCGGTACAATACCGATATGCCCCCGAAACTTTCCGGTGTCCGCATGACAACTTCCCATATATAAATCTTTACCTCCGGACCCTTCTGGAACTCCTCGTGACGTCCAGGATCTCATCTGGGACTCCGAACAACATTCGGTAATCACATACAAGTCTTCCTAATAACCCTAGCGTCACCGAACCTTAAGTGTGTAGATCCTACGGGTTCGAGAGACACGCAGACATGACCGAGATGGCTCTCAGGTCAATAACCAACAGCGGGATCTGGATACCCATGTTGGCTCCCACATGCTCCTCATGATGTCATCGGATGAACCACGATGTCGAGGATTCAAGCAACCTCGTATACTATTCCCTTTGTCAATCGGTACGTTACAAGCCCGAGACTCGATCGTCGGTATCCCAATACCTCGTTCAGTCTCGTTACCGGCAAGTCACTTTACTCGTACCATAATGCATGATCCCGTGACCAAACACTTGGTCACTTTGAGCTCATTATGATGATGCATTACCGAGTGGGCCCAGAGATACCTCTCCGTCATACGGAGTGACAAATCCCAGTCTTGATCCGTGTCAACCCAACAGACACTTTCGGAGATACCTGTAGTGCACCTTTATAGTCACCCAGTTACGTTGTGACGTTTGGTACACCCAAAGCACTCCTGCGGTATCCGGGAGTTACACGATCTCATGGTCTAAGGAAGAGATACTTGACATTGGAAAAGCTCTAGCAAAACGAACTACACGATCTTGTGGTATGCTTAGGATTGGGTCTTGTCCATCACGTCATTCTCCTAATGATGTGATCCCGTTGTCAATGACATCTAATGTCCATAGTCAGGAAACCATGACTATCTGTTGACCAACGAGCTAGTCAACTAGAGGCTTACTAGGGACGTATTGTGGTCTATGTATTCACACGTGTATTACGATTTCCGGATAATACAATTATAGAATGAATAAAAGACAATTATCATGAACAAGGAAATATAATAATAATGCTTTTATTATTGCCTCTAGGGCATATTTCCAACAGATATGGAGGAAGGCTTCGCACACTACGATAAACGATGAAATTTGGAGGATGGACTCCAGAGCTAGGTCGTGAAATTCCAGCCCGTAATAGAACATCAGCCCCCTCACAAAGGGATCAATCGGGAAACCTAACCCCCGAAGGAAGTGAGATGTGAACACCACGCTCTCACCGGGTTGAGGAGAAGGAATGGCTTGCCCTTGAGCAGGCAGCCTATGCGAGATTTCGCCAGTTAGATACCTGACATCTCTCAGCTTTCGCACGTCTTCTTCCGTAACGGAGGAAGGCGCCCACCGGCCTTGAAGGTTGGAGCCGGACATCGTCGGAGGTCCGAAGCACCTAAAGCTAGAAGCCTTGAGTGTTGGAACTCGAGGCAAGGGGCGGATTCGATTGGATTGAGAGAAGAGGGAATAGAGCCTTGGTCTCTTTATAAAGGGGGTTGAATACCAAGAGCCCTCCCCGTAACCGTTTGGGACTCGCTTTCAATTAGAGAGTCATACCAAAAGGCGCGGTTGGGTTACCCACCCCCGTATTGATGAGAATCCCGGGATAAGGGGACACGATCTCTGCTTTGACAAGACGTGCCAAGGAAACCGCCTTGCTAAACGCGCTAAGGTGGAACGGTAAAATGGATAAAGGCTTGGCCGTGGCTTGATGTCACGCCGCGGAACACGTCAGCAGATTAGATTTGTGTAAATATTATTCTCTCCATGGTGGCATGTGGAACTTATTTTTGCAGAGCCGGACACTATCCTTGTGTTCAAACATCTTCTATGAAGTATTCGGAGGAGGAACCCGCATTGCAATGCCGAAGACAATTTGCGCGCCGGACTCGTCGTCATTGAAGCCTGGTTCAGGGGCTACTGAGGGAGTCCTGGATTAGGGGGAGTCCAGATGGCCGGACTATGACCTTTGGCCGGACTCCCGGACTATGAAGATACAAGATTGAAGACTCCGTCCCGTGTCCGGATGGAACTTTCCTTGGCGTGGAAGGCAAGCTTGGCGATACGATATGAAGATCTCCCCCCATTGTAACCGACTCTGTGTAACCCTAACCCTCTCCGGTGTCTTGCTGCCCTTGTATTTAGTCTGCCTATATTTTAAGATCAACATTACCAATCAGCCAGAAGTTGACCTAAACCAATGAAAAGGAAAAAAACAGTGCATGGTTCAGGTAGGTAACCTCCCTCTCTGTCTCAAATCCATTATGCAAACATGCAGCTAAGGTCCCGTTTGATAGTAAAGTATTTTTTAAGTATTTTGGAAATACTACAGTTTTTTAGATTATCATAGTTTTATTTACAATGAGCTATTTGGTTGCCTCTAAAAACTGTGCTTTTAATACTGTAGTATTGGGCAAATTGCGGTTCTTTCTCAGCATAAAAAAAAGAACCCCAACCCTCTTTTTAAAAAACAGAGCTGCTGAGTGCTTAAACGCGACGGCTGGCTGTGTTTGATAACGAAGTATTGAAAAACTAAAGTATTGAAAAACCACAGTAATTTAATAAGTAGGTACAAAATACCACAGTTTTGATATTACAACGAATTTTAAAGTATTGAGAATACTGTGGACCTGTTTGGTAAAAGTTTGTATGCGCTGCAGTTACAAATACGCTCATTGCTAGCTAGCTAGAAGATACAAGCTGATCAACGGCCATGCACAAACTATAGTACGACCATGCACTAGCTGAATAGCCAATATGAACATACCATACGCAAGCTGGATGTTACAATGATAAAAAGGCAGTTGGTTGTCGACTACCTCACATGCATCAAGGACATGATCAGTCCATCTCAACCTGGCAAGTCCATCATACATAGCAAATAATAAAAAAGAAAAGAAAATCCCCACACACCTTCGCTAGATGAGGATCTGGTAATGCAGGGAACACAGATTGGGATGGGATGACTTCAGGAGGGCAAATCGGAAGCAGCGGCAATTGGAAGCAGCAACCAGGAGGATGCAATGAAGGACAGTGTACTAACCATTCTCCTCCCCTTTGTTATTTTATTGATTTGTCCATGACCGAGTCGAACCAAGACGACATGCAGATGGTGACGGGTTCGGAGTGAGTCGAACGTAACACTCGTTCCTTTTGTCTTCTCTGTTTCTTAAAAAGAGGTCAGATGTTCTTTTTTATATGCAGAGAAAATACCATGATTTTGGGAAAACTGTGATATTAATACTACAGTTTTTTTTGTTGCCAAACAGCTCACAGTAATTAAAATCATGGTATTCCTAAAGACTGTAGTATTCTTAGAATATATAGAAAATACTTTGCTATCAAACGGGGCCTAAACAACAAATTTACAGCGTTATGCGGCAACAGCCAAACAGGTTCTATGTATTGTGAATACTCTAAAATACTCTATTTTGATAAATCTATGATATTTCACACCTACATGCAAAATTACTGTAGTTTTTGATACTTTGGTTTATATAATACTTTACTATCAAACACAGCCTAACCTGCTACTACTAGCAAATGCTGCGTCGGTGGGGTGCATGTAACTGAATCTGAATCTGCCCACGCACCAGCTGCCAAGAAGAGCGATTGCCCTGGCGAATCATTTCACTACGTTGCACAGTTTGACAGCTCTTGTCTGTCATTCTCCTAGGAGAAGCACTTTAGTACAGCACATGCTCTTCAGATTACAGACAACAAACGCATAGTCCTCACAAATCTGCATTTGGGAGTCGGCACCGCCGCCCGCAACCTCCACCGGCGCCACCAGCGGTGGCCACCAACCTCCTGCGAGCTGGCGGGTACCCTACTACAGCTTCGACCATGACCTTCCTTCTCTGCCCTGCCGTCGAGAAGGCAGCGTGCACTTCTGTCCTGGCCTTTGCACCTGAGTTGCTCGATGAAATGCCATACACGCTGGTGATGTCCAAAAGCGTTGTCACTGGTGTACAGAGCTTCTCTTCTCAGGCTCAGGTTATCAGGTACAATACCCCTGTTGGCAAACTCCATCCCTCTCATTCTTCATCGACTGAGGTTGCTCAATACAAATGTAAGGATAATATGTTACTGATGTACATATATAGATCGTGTAGGTTTCAGCATCCTTTGCAACGCCCTGTTGTTTTGTTTCAGGTTCACGGTCAGAATACCATGATCACATATAATCATTATCTACAGCAAGGTACTACTGATGCCATATACAGTACAGTATATATCATAACTCAAGCATCCCACCAAAAAGAACTTCACAAAACTACTCCTAAATTACACAAACGTAATTCATGCCCATTTTACTCACATGTACAGTACCATGCGAAGAGTAGAGCACACTTTCTAAATTAAAGAAATATAAATCACTTAGATATCTACTCCCTCCGTCCCAAAATAAGTGACTCAACTAGTACAAAGTTGAGTCACTTATTTTGGGACGGAGGGAGTACAAAATAACAAGGACTGATTAGCTTTTGCGTCCTTCATAAGTCTTCTATCTCTCCTAAGCATCACAAGCCGTTACGTCACCTCAGTCATATCAGGTCGCTCTTCTATATCTACATTCAGGCACTCAATTGCCAGCTTGCCTATCTCTTCAAGGACGAAGATGTCTTCTTCTGCTGCAATCTTCTTGTCAAACATTGCTCTCCCACTGTTCTCTACCTCGTAACATTTGCGGTACTCAACGATGAGGCTACAGTTTTTTTTTTGAAAAGGAGATGAGTTCCAGGAGAACCAATCCAAAGTTGTAGACATCACTCTTTGCTGTTAACATGCCAGTTTTCATGAACACTATTATTCTCACGATGATTGTTTATTCACTTATCATTGCACGACAGTAGAGCAAAGGTATTAGGGATGCCCAGTCCCGAAATGAAAAATGAATTTACTTGATGTTGTCAAATAATAAATTCCCTGAAGAGTGTTGGTATGGAGGGCACCTGTGGATACGGTTAGCCATGGAAAGTGAAAGTATGGTAGAAAAATGAATAAACTTTATTTTCTGTTTGGGAACCGCCTATGATGTACCTAGCATGGAAAGTGTTGGGAGCTCTAAGTCGTTTTTGTTGGTGGGAAAAGTATGCCTCCCAAAATGTTTTTATCTCTCAATTTTCGCTTTGAGCTCTGGCACCTCTATAAATCCCTACTTCCCTCTGCGAAGGGCCTTTCTTTTACTTTATGTAATTTTATTTTTGAACTTGAGTCTCCATCTTCTCTTATAAAGCATCAACTAAGGGGCACTATGATCGTATTTGAGCATTGGGTGTAGCTAATATTCGAGTGTGTTTCATGAATGGATCAATGGTTAAGCATAATGGGCTATGGATAACTTGCTTCAGCGTTGATATTCTGAAAGACATGGTTGCTTGTTGGTATGCTTGAGTATTAAAGTCTTCATGCCAAAACTAAACTACTGCTTTGAACCATGTAAAAGTCCAAATGTCCATCCTACAAAGAAAAAGATTATGTAATGAACATGTTAGGCAACATTCCATATCAAAAATTCTGTTTTTTATAAGTGAAGTACATATAGTATTCTAATAAATCACGATTCATGCATGTCCCTCTCAAAAGGTGTGTACAGCAAGGATGATTGTGGCAAATTAAAAAGTAAAGACTCATATCATACAAGACTCTCCAAGCAAAACATATATCATGTGGTGAATAAAAATATAGCCTAAAGTTAAGTTACCGATAGATGAACACGAAAGACGGGATGCCTTCCGGGGCATCCCCAAACTTAGGCTCTTGGTTGTCCTTGAATATTACCTTGGGGTGCCTTGGGCATCCTCAAGCTTAGGCTCTTGCCACTCCTTATTTCATAGTCCATCAAATCCTTACCCAAAACTTAAAAACTTCACAACACAAAACTCAACAGAAAATCTCATAAGCCCCGTTAGTATAAGAGAATGAATCACCACTTTTGGTACTGTTATGAACTAATTATTTATTTATATTGGTGTAATATTTACTGTATTCCAACTTTTCTACGGTTCATACCCCCTGATACTACCCATAGATTCATCAAAATAAGCAAACAACACAAAGAGAACATAATCTATCAAAAACAGAATAGTCTGTAGCAATCTGGAAACTTCGAATACTTTTGTAACTCTAAAAATTCTGAAAAATTAGGACAACCTGGGAAATTTGTGTACCAATCTTTTTCAAAAAGAATCAGATCAAAAGCATGCTTATGTGAATTATCAAAATTATTTTCCTGGGCGCAAAATTTCTGTTTTTCAGCAAGATCAAAACAACTATCACCGTAAGCCATCACAAAGGCCCTACTTGGCGCAAACACTAATTAAAACACAAAACCACATCTAACCAAAGGCTAGATGAACTATTCAAAGCAAATAGTAGCAAAAAGCAAAGAACAAAAATAAAATTGGGTTGCCTACCAACAAGCGCTATTGTTTAGCGCCCTTAGCTAGGCATAAAAACACAAATAGATCTAGGTATTGCCATCTTTGGTCTTTATCCTTTTAATGGAGTTATGTTAAAATCCAGGAGGTTCTTTGCGTTTCTCCTCATAATCAGAGATCTTTAAATCTAGAGCATCCAACCGCTTATTGCAAAGATTAATCAACATATTCATGCGGTGGATGTTCCCACTAACATTTTTAAGGGGTTCAAGAGATTTTTGCCAAAAATTTATCACTTCACATAATTTCTCGAAAACTTGAGTTCCCTCTTGAGTGTGAGGTAATCCCTTTTGTGGGGGTGATATTCCAACTACTCCTTCTATTATCTCATAAGCAATGTTGGGATCAATTTCAATAAAATTCCCTTTAGCAGCAAAATCCAAAAGTTGCCTATGGGGCATGGCCAACCCAACATAAAAATTATGGAATAAAATTTTAAAACCCCCCTCTATAGTGCAGTTGTGATAGGATTCTATCATCCTATACCAAGCATCCTTTGAATTTTATCCTTGTTTCTGTTTGAAGTGAAGAACTTCAAAGTCGGGAGACAAAGGAGGGGTAGAAGTGCTAGTCATAGAAAAAAGGTAAAGATGGGGGAAACACACGAAGAGATGAACGGAAGAAGGGCGAAGAAAAGGGCGAATCTTTTCAAAAATCGTTTTAGAAGTTGGGGAGAGGAAAACGAGAGGCGAATGGCGAATAATGTAATGCAAAAGGTGAGATTTTTATGATGGGTACTTGGTATGTCTTGACTTGGCATAGATCTCCCCGGAAACGGCGCCGGAAATTCTTCTTGCTACTTCTTGAGCTTGCGTTGGTTTTTCCTTTGAAGAGGAAAAGATGATGCAGCACAGTAGAGATAAGTATTTCCCTCAGTTAGAGAACCAAGGTATCAATCCAGTAGGAGACAACGCACAAATCACCAATACCTACACAAACAATCAAACAACTTGCATCCAACGCGATAAAGGGGTTGTCAATCCCTTCACGGTTACTTGCAAAAGTGAGATCTGATAGAGATAGATAAATACAAGGTAAAATATTTTTGGATTTTTTGGTTTATAGATCGGAAAGTAAAAGTTTGCAAAATAGTATATCGAAAACTTATATGATGGAAAATAGACCCCGGGGCCATAGGTTTCACTAGTGGCTTCTCTCAAGATAGCAAATAATATGGTGGGTGAACAAATTACTATCGAGCAATTAATAGAAAAGCGCAAAGTTATGATGATATCTAAGGCAATGATTATGAAATATAGGCATTTTGTCCGTGTCAAGTAGACCGACTCCTGCCTGCATCTACTACTATTACTCCACACATCGACCGACTCCTGCCTGCATCTAGAGTATTAAGTTCATAAAGAACAGAGTAACGCATTAAGTAAGATGACATGATGTAGAGGAATAAACTCAAGAAATATGATGTAAACCCCATCTTTTTATCCTCGATGGCAACAATATAATACAATATGTGCCTTGATGCCCCTATCATTGGGAAAAACACCGCAAGATTGAACCCAAAGCTAAGCACTTCTCCCATTGCAAGAAAAACCAATCTAGTTGGCCAAACTAAACCAATAGTTCGAAGAGAACTACAAAGATATCAAATCATGCATATAAGAATTCAGAAAAGATTCAAATAATATTCATAGATAAGTTGATCATAAATCCACAATTCATCGGATCTCGATAAACACACCGCAAAAGAAGATTACATCGGATAGATCTCCAAGAACATTGAGGAGAACATGGTATTGAGAATCAAAAAGAGAGAAGAAGTCATCTAGCTACTAGCTATGGACCCGTAGGTCTGAGGTAAACTACTCATGCTTCATCGGAAGGGCAATAGGATTGATGTAGAAGCCCTCCGTGATCGAATCCCCCTCCGACAGGATGCCAAAAAAGGCCCCTAGATGGGATCTCATGGGTACAGAAGGTTGCAACGGTGGAAAAGTTTTTTCATGGATGCTTCTAGTGGTTTGGGGATATATGTGAATATATAGGACGAAGAATTAGGTCAGGGGAGTCACGAGGGACCCACAGGGCAGGGGGCGCGCCCTCCCCCTTGTGGACGCCTCGTGACTCTTCCGACTTGATCTCCAAGTCTCCTGGGTGTCTTCTGGTTCAAGAAAAATCATCGCGAAGGTTTTATTACGTTTGGACTCCGTTTGGTATTCCTTCTTTGCGAAGCTCAAAAACAAGGGGGAAAAAACTGGCACTGGGCTCTAGGTTTATAGGTTAGTCCCAAAAATAATATAAAATAGCATATTAATGCAAATAAAACATCCGAAACAGATAATATAATAGCATGGAACAATAAAAAATTATAGATACGTTGGACACGTATCAGCTTAACCACCAACAAAATCGATAGTTTCATCAAAACGAGCAAAACAATGCATCAAAAACAGAATTTGTCTTAAACAGGACAGTCTGTAGCAATCTGAACATCTACCATACTTCTGTAACTCCAAAAATTCTGAAAAATTAGGACAAAATAAACAATTTGTATAGGAATACTATGCAAAATGTTTCAGAAGCGTTTGACTTTTTAGTAAAAAAATGTAAAATCATGCACTACAACCAAAGTTTCTATTTTTGCACCGCACAAACCAAACAAGCAATCTAATCATCCTAAAGGCAAATCTTGGCACATTATTTTTATAATGCAATGGATTTATACAAAAGGATAATTAGTTTTTTTGAAAAGTTTCTGTAATTAAGATTCACAAAGTTTCCATGGGCATGAACAAAGTTCAAGGCATGCTCCCATTTTAACAATGCTCATCTCTCCCACTTTTACTTTTCTTTTTGAAAAAGTTTTAGGTTCCCCCTTTTTTTTAACTTTATAAAAACACTCAACAGAAATAAATGACTCTCTAAAACTTCCGATTTGTCTCCCTGGCAGCGCTTTCTTTAAAGCCATTAAGCTAGGCATATAGTGCTCAAGTAATGGATCCACCCGGATCCCAAGGTATATCAAAGCCAATTTTAATTAACAATGATTTGTAGTTTAGTAGTGAGCAGAAAGTAACATATATCATGTAATGACGAAGTCTAACTCTCTTCCTATGCATCGCATGTCATAAAATAACAATTCATGCACACAAAGTAAAGGCCAATGTGTAGTATTAAAAGTTTCTTGCAATTTTATCATATTGGAAACATAGACAGGCGGAGATGTAATTCCTCTCTCATAATAATTCCAAGTAGGAGCAGCAAGCACATGCATATTATATTTATCAAAATCATCATGTGTAATAGTAGAACGCAACCCATCAATATAGTCCTTAATAAGCGCAAACTTCTCCGATATAGTGTAGTTGGGAGAATTCAAAAAGATAATAGGACTATCATGCGTGGGTGCAATAGAAACAATTTCATTCTTAACATAAGAAACTATAGTAAGTTCATCTCTGTAAACATAATTCATATTGGCATCATGGCCACAAGCATAGCAAGCATCAAGTTCATCAAAAAGGGGTATTTCAAACGAATCAAAGGGACCATAGCAATCATCATAGCAATCATCATTTGGTAAGCACGAAGGGAAATTAAACAATGTATGAGTTCAAGAGTTACTATCATTAGAAGGTGGGAACGGGTGATCAATCCACTCTTCCTCCTTTTGTTCTTCGCTCTCCTCATCATCCTTTTCATCTAATGAGCTCATAGTATCCTCAGTTTCTTCTTCCATAGATTCCTGCAAAATATTATTCTCTTCTTGGACAGCGAAGACTTTCTCAGTAAATGCATTAATATTGGCATTATATTCATAATTCTCATAGCAATATTTAAGTATAGCAAAATTTCAGGTCTATAAACATCATCATCAAAAGCTTCATACTTTTCAAACAAAGATTGAATTTCATAAGCACCCTTAAAAGGAACGAATTCTTCTATTCGTTCCACATCATAGTAATCATAAATACCATTAGCATAAGAAGCCAAGGTTTGATTATCATTCAATTTACATGAAAAGGGAAGGTGTGGAGCCTTCATCCTAGAGCAACAAGTATAATCATATCTCAAGCATAGTTCCGGAGCATACCAATGCAACATGTGAATTTGATCCCATAATAATTTCCCTTTTTGAGTCAAGCGATAATCCCTAAAGTATTCATGTTGGTCCAACGTGTCTCTCATTATATAGTTGAATGGGGTTTTCTCGGGATTATTAAAGTAGTGCATAATATCTTTCACATAATGAGCATCGAGGGTTTTAGGAGGTTCCCCATCTCCATGAGTAGCAAGTACACCTAATTTTTTTTTGTATTTTGTGTTCCATATCCATAACTAAAGATAGAGAACAACAAATAAAATCTACTTAGTGATAAAGCAAACAAGCACACACGAGAATATTCACCCCACACTATTGCTCCCCGACAACGGCGCCAGAAAAAGGTCTTGATAACCCACAAGTATAGGGGATCAATTGTAGCCTCTTTCGATAAGTAAGAGTGTCGAACTCAATGAGGAGCTAAAGGTAGAACAAATATTCCCTCAAGTTCTATCGACCACCGGTACAACTCTACGCACGCTTAACGTTCGCTTTACCTAGAACAAGTATGAAACTAGAAGTACTTTGTACGTGTTGTAGGATAGGTTTGCAAGATAATAAAGAGCACGTAAATGAAAACTAGGGGCTGTTTAGATAAAGAAACAACTAAGTTAGTTTTAGTAGAGAGTTTTTTGTCACGAGCAAGTTATTTGTCCCTAGCCAATCGATAACTAGACCAGTAATCATTATTGCAATTTTATATGAGGGGGAGGCATAAGCTAACATACTTTCTCTTCTTGGATCATATGCACTTATGATTGGAACTCTAGCAAACATCCGTAACTACTAAAGATCATTAAGGTAAAACCCAACCATAGCATTAAAGTATCAAGTCCTCTTTATTCCCATACGCCATAACCCACTTATCTGTATTTGTGTTTCTATCACTCACGCAACACAGACAATAAGCAAACCATGAACATATTGCAAGCCCTACAATGGAGATCTCTCATGCTTGCGCGACACGGGGAGCATCATAGGACAACACCAATAATAAAACATGCAACTCAAACCAATCATGATCATCAATCAACCCATAGGACAAAACAGATCTACTCAAACATCATAGGATAGCCACACATCATTGGGTAAATAATATATAGCGTTGAGCACCATGTTCAAGTAGAGATTACATCGGGGAGAAGAGGTGTTACACCGCTGCATAGAGGGGGAGACAGTTGGTGATGACGGTGGCGAAGTTGTTGGTGTAGATCGCCATCACGATGATGGCCCCGGCGGCATTCCGGCGCCACCGGGAGAGAGGGGGAGAGAGCCCCCTCCTTCTTCTTCTTCCTTGACATCCCCCTAGATGGGAGAAGGGTTTCCCCTCTGTCTATGGCCTCCATGGCGGTGGAGGGGCGAGAGCCCCTCCAAGATTGGATCTTTCTCTATGTTTCCTTCTGTTTCTGTGCTCCCAAATTCTGGCCTTTCACCGTTTCTTAAATTCCCGGAGATCCGTAACTCCGATTGGGCTAAAATTTTAACACGATTTTTATCCGGATATTAGCTTTCTTGCGGCGAAAGAAGGGCACCAACCGCCTTACGGGGTGGCCACAAGGGCCCAGGGCATGCCCCTGCCTTGTGGCCCCCCTCAGGCACCGTCTCACGTTGATTCTTTTTCCCAAAAATCACATATATTACAAAAAAATCTTCATAAGTTTTTATCACGTTTGCACTCCGTTTGATATGGATTTTTTGCGAAACAAAAAACATGTAACAAACAAGAACTAGCACTAGGCACTGGATCAATACGTTAGTCCAAGAAAATAGTATAAAAAGTTGCCAAAATTATGTAAAAGTTGTAGAATATTGGCATGGAACAATCAATAATTATAGATACAACGGAGACATATCAGCCTCTAGCTCTAGCAAAGTTCGTTGCTAGTTCCAGCAAAAATTGTCACCAATCGCAGCAAAATCCATCGTCATTTTTAGCAAAAAAAGCATCATTAATGCGGGATCCAAGCAAAAGTAGTTGTCGGTTCCAGCTAAAAAACGCAGACGGTTGCAAAAAAAACATACCGGTTGTAGAATTGTGAGGTTGCTTGTGCAAAAAAAGGAGCGATGAGGCTTCGCCCATCGAATCCGACAACCACCGGCGGCTCTACTTGCAGCAAAATGCCTAGCAGGTGTGCTACTCATCGCGCGCGCGAGAGAGATATTAGAGGTTTGTTTCGAGGGAGAGTGAGCAAGCAAGAAAGATGGGGGAGGTTGTCGGCTTCCTCGGGATATGGAAGTCGTTGGGTGCAGAAAGACGCCTCGCATCGATTGAAGAAGATAAGGGAGCAGGGGGACAAAAGCGATGTGCGAGCCTCACACATGTGTGGCCAGCCAAAACAGGGACGCGAGGTTCGCATGGTCGTTGGATGAAGTAAGATCCAACGACCGCGTGCCCGGTGTGCGGTTTAGCTAGTCGGTCCCGGTTTATTTCGAACCTTAAGGATGTCAACACACCAATCTCTCTAATCCCGGTCTATTTTGAACCTTCAGACGTTCCCAAACAGGGATTGCTAACGTGGCAGGTCGAACCTGGGGCTGCTGGCTGCGACTGAGGAAGGGGCGTCGAGAATTTGGGTTGCTCCACTATACCACAATGAGGTAGCCGGTTTTTGAAATGTTCATGTTTTTCAAATTTTGTTCAAAATTTCAAAAGATATTTGTGGTTACAAATTTCATTCATAAACTCAAAGATGTTTGGATTTCAAAAAATGTTCGTGTTTTTAGAAACTGTTTGCATTTCCGAAAAATGTATTGAAAGTTCAAAAACATTTTGTATTTGAAAAATGTGTACCGGTTTTCAAAAAATGTTTTGTTTTTTTTTAAATCAAAAAATGTTTGTGGATTTCAAAAAAAAATTGTAGAAGCTAAAAAATCAAAAAATGTTTGGGAACTTTAAAAATGTTTCGTATTTTTTAAAAATATTTGTAATTTTAAATTCTATTTTCATCTTTTTGTGATTTTAAGAAAATGACATAGTTGTTTTTCATAATTGGTTGTTGACATGTTTCGGGAAATGTTTTGGAATTTCAAAAATTGTGTCACATTATCAAAAAGTGTTTTTGTAATTTCGTAAATTATTTACATTAAAAATGTTTACATTTTTTCAATAAATGTTTTGGGTTGTTTGAAAAATGTTTTCAAATGCTCTTGTGTGTTCTTTTATATGTCACATTCTCTATCATCAGTAGCAACCGTCAGGGCTAGTGGCTAGCTGCGCGCGCCTTGAGTGTGAGGTCCCTTGTTTGAGTCCTTACAAGCTCACTGGTTTCCCATTATTATTTTTTGTCTAGAAGACAAGTGGCTTCTTGTAGTGTAAAAAATTTGTTTATTGTCATTGAATAGACACATGTCAAAAAACAAAAACCGACTAAAACCGGTAAATAAAAAGTTTTAAAAGACAAGTGGCTTCATGAAGTTTTGAAAATATTTATTTTCATTAGGTTGACATGTGTCAAAAGAACAATTAAAAGAGGCAAAGAAACAAAAAGAAAAGGAAAGAAGAAAAAAAAGAAAACCAAGAGTATAACAAAGAAAGATAAACCCAAGGCAATGAGTGAAAAAACAAAGAAAAACCTAACGAGCGAACCTGCAGCTACGCACAAGGGGCGCGAGCGACTGTGCTAATGGGTCGGCCCAATTCGTCCTAATGTCCAGCCAACTAGTCAACGACCCTAGGATTTAACTTGCCATGTTAGCAAATACCGGCTAAATGCATTCAAGGTTCAAAATAGACTAGGATCACATAGTATAGTGTGCTGATTTTGGGGATTAGGAGTTCAGGGTTTGATTTAGCTTTCGCCTACAAGTTCAATGTTTATTTTGGACTCTTTCCGACTGGATTGTGCAGAAGACACGGTAACTTTGCTTGCATGGGTGCTTTCCTTGTCGACTTGCCATCTCGGGCGATAACATGCTACAACTACAAGCCCCTTTTTTCTCCGCCCAAGAAAACGCTGAGACCCAACCATTTCAGCACACGAGTCCCACCGCGGCCCCAACCATTTTCCTTTCCTTCCTCGGCTCCACATAAGCCCATGTGCCCTCCATCGTTGGATCCATGGACGATGCGCCACGATCTCTCCCTCTCTCTAACCCTAGCCGGTTAAACCAGTCTTCACCGTCCCACACAGTCAGACACGGGTAGCAGTTCACACTTTTCCTGTCCGTTTCCATAAGGCTTGCAACCTCCCGTCGCTGAGATCACTTGCTATTGGCACTGGCGGCGACAGACACACTCTTTCCGCTCCGCTCACTCCCATCACTATTGGCCGGTTCGACCAGGTAGGGCTTCCTTCCATCCTCGCTCACCCTCTCCCTCTCCCTCTCTCCATCTCTCTTGACGCGTGCACTCCCATCTACACGGCCTCGGCGAGCCATGTTCATTTCTATCCTCGATTAGGGTGGGCTCCAACGGCCCCCTTTCCTCTCCCCGTCGAGACTCGGACGGTGTGCTGAGCCATTGTGTTCATCATCCCTTGAACCCCTAGGGTTTGTGAATAATGTTGATTTCTCTACTTCATTACATTTCCATGATGTTTTTGCATAGATATGTTCCGACATAGGTTTTCTTACTGGTTGTGTGTATTTTGTTTTGGGGACCTTGCGTTTCTCCCCCCAAACTAGCATTGCAAAAAGCACATCACTTTTAGGCAAGGTGTTTTGAGGCAATTTTGACTATCGCTTCTAGGGTGGAAATAATTAGCTAGCAGATCTGCATCAAATTGCCATTAATTCACCTGGTTGGACCTCATCGACAGTTCGTCAGACCATGCCAATTCTGTCTATTACTCTTTCTAGGAATATTTGGGTTTTTACCATTAAAAGAACACCATTTTAGTAGTATACCACTAAAACGAAATACTTTGATTGCAGTTTGTTATGGTGTTCTGTCAATGGTACAAATCCAAACCTTCTTTCTTTCTAACAGTGTTAATTCTGGACCAAATTGCAACCTCTTCTAATTCTCCCTCAATCAATCCCTCATCTTGCTCCTCAATTACATTCTCTTCTAATTCTCCCTCCATATTGAGGTTTTTGTAAAATTCAGTAATATAGGTGATAAGATGATCTCCCCCCTCAATCAAACCCTCATCTTGCTCTAAAGAAGTAATTATGCGTTTTCTTTTCCTTCCATTCACTTCAACATGGTAGTATCTAGTGTTACTCTCTCCATCAATGATCTCCTTATCTTTATATCTTTGCAGCCATTTCATCTCCTCTTGTTTTGAAATCCTAGCTAACAGTTTTTGCTCCTGTCTATCACAGGCAGAAAGACCAAAATTCTCAGAGTTCTTATCAAGGAAATCTAATTTACTTAGGATTTCAATTTTAATTCTCCTATATCAAGCATCGGAATTTCTGTTCCATCCTTTAACATTTCTCCTAAGTGTTCTAAGTCTGCCTTGCCATCTATCCAAGTTAGACCTAAAATAATCTTCTTTCAAGATTTGTACCACAAAATCTTTGGAACTATCTCTTAGCGCCCAAGAATTTTCATATCTGAAAAATGGGAGGAGCATTAGGATGATCCTCAGAGTCAAGCAACAATGGAGTGTGGTGAGAGACCTCCCTGGCAAAAGCATGTATCATTGACAATGGTAATGCTCTTCACATTCAGGACAATACAGTACCCCATCTAGCTTTTCATATGTAAGATCGACTAGATTATTAGCCCAAGTGAAATTCCTCTCATTTAGAGGCATCTCTCTAAGTCCAGAATGTTCAACAATGGCACCAAAAACAAAGCTCCAATGAATAGGAGTATTTGGTTTGCTCTTTTTCACAACTCTCCGTGATAATATTACAGTCACCACCTACCAAGGAAGGCAATAAATTTAGCAATCTTATCATACACCAGAGCTCTAATAAAGTAATTTCCGTTTTCCACATGGATTACATCGAACAACTCTTTGTTAACTCCTACAAGGACCCCCAAGATTTACCTCTAGGGGGAGTCCAATGCCAAATTTTTTTTAAATCCCCACCACCACCACACACAAAGAGTGTAGCTCATTTCTAGTAAATCTCTGTTTGATAGTCTCAAGCAAACCAATAAAGTCAAGTCTATGATCAATAATTAACTCTCACATATATCTCTTTCTGGAATCCTGCACCAACCCTCTCACATTCCAAAAAAAAACCTTTCATCTTTGCAAGCACTACATAAGTCAATTAAGATCTTTTTCTGTATAGTTTTATTCAACCCCCAATAGAGACAGAGTGTCTCACATAGCCTGTTGCTAGAGATCATTGTCTCTTAAATTTATTCCCTTTAGAGAAAACATTTTAAAGCTGCCCTATATAATTTTCCGCCAAATTTGCATCAGAATGTTCATCATCTAAATGCAACTCATTTAAATCAGCATCACCGGTGTCAATAGGACTTGGTGAGCTATGATTCATGGTATTTTTCTTAGATTTATTCATACTATTCTGCATGAAGAAATATTTTCTATTACATTCCATTTTGTGGATCATATCCAAATTAGATTCAACCATATCAATAAATCAAACGTCAATTCCTACACATGTAGTCATGTGAAGTAAGGAAGAACCAGAGGAGGATCGGAGGAGGAGGAGGGATTAGATATCATACCATAGTTGTCCCGAGCTTCTGCTTTACTCTTAGCCAAATCTTCCACCCTAACATCTCCTTGCCCTTATGCCTAAGGCATCTTCTGAGAGCATAATTCTTGTTAGCTTGATCTATGTTTTCAACAAAAACTCCATGAATTTGTGTAATCTCTCCCCAAAGTTCTCCACTGATTCTTGACTACCATTGTAATCAGTAGACTCAAGAGATTTCCCAAAATCCCCACCATCTTCTTTCTTCCCCATAAACTCTAGATTCATCATCGAGTAACTTAGCATCTCAATTTCCATTTGCTCCCTCCTAGCAGTTTCTTGAACAAGAGTTTACAGTAGCTTCTTGGATTAAGAAATTCAATTTCAAGCTTTTTCTTATCAGCTCTAATTCAAGCAGTTTTTCTCTTGCAAAGCCCATAGGGCAGATTGCCTAATATTCTCTTCCTCTAAAGACTGAACCCTTTTGAGAAGAACATTAGACTAGATTTCATTTTACCTTTCTCTATAGCAAGCTCAATGCTTAATTTCATAGCATCATTTCTCCTATTAACCTCGTCAATCCGAGCCAAGGACATACTACCCAGGGAGATGTTTTCTTTTCCATTCTCCTCACTCCTCAGTTTTTCCGTGCTACCCTCTCTAAAACATCATCATCTAGGTCTCCACCAGCACCAAAACCAACACCCCTTTTGTTTTCACTGTACCAACCCATCTCAGCTACTAAGTCCACTTCGGTGTCAATTCTGAAAATCAGGAAGTCCTTAGAAGCAATTTAGATATAATCAGGGAGGGAAGGCTGTCAGTAGCAACTCGAACAAAAATTTTGAAAGATGAGAAAAAGCAAGTTGAACAAAAATGCTTTGTCCCTGTGGGAGAGATGGTGCAGGAGAAGAAGGCCATCGACATGCTCACTCAAGGGCTCAGTGGCGACCCGGCACAACCGGCCCATTTTAGTCGGCCTTTCTTTGTTTGTGCCTCTGCCGCCGGTTCCAGGTCACTGTTTGGTCCACCTATGATGCCCAAAGTTCTCTCTATGCATGTGTGTGTTTTTCGTTTGACTAGGCAATTACCTGTGCGTTGCTATGGGTGAAAATGGAAGTAAATGAATCAAATAGATGATTAAGTCAATGAAACCTTTGAGTGACAACTATGATCTCGTCATCTTTGCCCTCAGCTCCAACCACCGCATAGTACTTCTCCAATGCACCCAAATCCTCCCTTGTCTCAGAGAACTCCCTCTACTCCATTGATTCATGGTATACCAATTTATGAACACACTATCCAAATATTAATGTCAGACTATATCAACAACATAACTGTGGTAGGCATTGATTTTAGAACCAGATGATGGGCTCAAAATCGACAAACAAGACCCTTGGAACATTACCTCGCTGAAGCCGTTTCCCTGAACAAGCCCCCTGCAATCCCCAAAGAAGTTTAACTTCAAGCCGATGGCACAAACACTTGGATTCGGTGTTGTACAGTCGTCGGTAGAAGCAAAGCCACGTGAATGATTGTTTCGCAAACTAACATTCTTTTGATCATGCAAAAAGAATTAACCAAGAGGCATGTCACCAATTCACAAACAATACACAAATGAATACTAAAACTAAAACTGGTCATCAAATCATCTAACAATAATCTGCGAACGTTAGTCTTTTCCCCATCCACAATTGAAGACCACCAAATATCAAGCAAACTCTTCCAAATGACAAGAACTGTACAAAAATCAAATCATAATATTTATTAGGGTTTTGAAAAAGGGATAATTAGATTTATGCCCCAAGTTGTGTCTCACTCGTCTGTTTTACTCCTAATTCTCAAAAGTCACTGGTTCTGTCCAAGTCACTTTGCTCCTCTTATGCTTTTGCCCTTTGACCATTTGACCGTCAGTTTGAAAACTTCATAACTAATTCATACTAAAGCAGAAAAATGCAAATAAGATACCAAAATGTTCAGAAAAACATCACCTATATGTCAGTGTCATTTGCATTCATGAAAATAGTGTTCAAAAGTGCACATCTAAGTTTTAGCTCTTTTGATACCACCATGAATAGTAAACTCTAAAAATTCAAAAAAATTCAAAAAAATATGGTGGCAAAGAACGAAAAATGTCCTAAGTGTCTGCCAAGTTTCATTGGGGAACGACATTCTGGAAGTCGTGGCAAAAAAATAATCTATTTTGGAGTGCTGATTGTTTTTTTGCCGCAACACCCACGAATGTTATTCCCTGATGAAACTTGGCAGGCACTTAAAACATTTGTCATTTTTTGGCACCAAATTTTTTGAACTTTTTTAGATTTTACTATTCATGGTGGTAGCATAAGAGATAAAACTCGGATGGGCACTTTCCAACACTTTTTTCATGAATGTAAATGACACTGACATATAGGTGATATTTTTCTGAACATTTTGGTATCTTATTTGCATTTTTTTGATTTAGTATGAATTAGTTATGAAGTTATCACACTGACGGTCAAACAGTCAAAGGGCAAAAGCAGAAGAGGAGTAAAGTGACTTGGACAGAACCGGTGACTTTTGGGAATTAGGGGTAAAGCAGACGAGTGGGACACAACTAGGGGTATAAATCTAATTATCCCTTTGAAAAAAGTGCATAAACTGGAGCAGGAGAAGGTCACCTGCGCATGATCTCCATCCTAGGCACGTTGTTGTTGGGGAACATAGTAATTTAAAAAAAAATCCTATGCACACGCAAGATCATGGTAATGCATAGCAACGAGAGGGGAGAGTGTCGTCCACGTACCCTCATAGACCGTAAGCGGAAGAGTTATGACAACGCGGTTGATGTAGTCATGTGTCTTCACGATCGACCGATCCTAGTACCGAACGTACGTCACCTCCGCGATCTGCACACTTTCAGCTCGGTGACGTCCCACGAACTCACGATCCAGTAGAGCTTCAAGGGAGAGTTACATCAGCATGACGATGTGATGACGGTGTTGATGAAGCTACCGACGCAGGGCTTCGCCTAAGCACCACAACTATATGACCGAGGTGGATTATGGTGGAGGGGGAACCGCACATGGCTAAAGATCAATGATCAACTTGTGTGTCTTGGGGTGCCCCCCTACCCACGTATGTAAATGAGCAAGGGGGGAGGCGTCCGGCCTAGGAGGAGGGCGCGCCAAGAGGGGAGTCCTACTTCCACCGGGAGTAGGACTCCCCTTTCCTAGTAGGAGTAGGAGAAGAGGGAAGGGAAGGAGAGGAGGAGAAGGAAGGAGGGGGCGTCGCCCCTCCCCCCTAGTCCAATTCGGACTAGGCTTGGGGGCGCGTGACCCAACCCTAGACAGCCCCTCTCTCTCTCCCCTAAAGCCCATTAAGGCCATATACTCCTCGGGGGGTTTCGGTAACCTCCCGGTACTCTGGTATTTATCCGGTGACCCTCGAAATCCTTCCGGTGCCCGAATATAACCTTCCAATATATCAATCTTTATGTTTCGACCATTTCGGGACTCCTCGTCATGTCCGTGATCTCATCTGGGACTCCGAACAACCTTTGGTACATCAAAACACATAAACTCATAATACCGGTCGTCACCGAATGTTAAGCGTGCGGACCCTACGGGTTCGAGAACTATGTAGACATGACCAAGACACATCTCCGGTCAATAACCAATAGAGGAACCTGGATGCTCATATTAGCTCCTACATATTCTACGAAGATCTTTATCGGTCGAACCGCATAACAACATACGTTGTTCCCTTTGTCATCGGTATGTTACTTGCCCGAGATTCGATCGTCGGTATCACCATACCTAGTTCAATCTCGTTACCGGCAAGTCTCTTTACTCGTTCCGTAATGCATCATCCCACAACTAACTGATTAGCCACATTGCTTGCAAGGCTTATAGTGATGTGCATTACAGAGAGGGCCCAGAGATACCTCTCCGACAATCGGAGTGACAAATCCTAATCTCGATCTATGCCAACTCAACAAGTACCATCGGAGACACCTGTAGAGCACCTTTATAATCACCCAGTTATGTTGTGACATTTGGTAGCACACAAAGTGTTCCTCTGGTATTCGGGAGTTGCATAATCTCATAGTCATAGGAACATGTATAAGTCATGAAGAAAGCAATATCAATATACTAAACGATCAAGTGCCAAGCTAACGGAATGGGTCAAGTCAATCACATCATTCTCCAATGATGTGACCCCGTTAATCAAATGACAACTCATGTCTATGGCTAGGAAACATAACCATCTTTGATTCAACGAGCTAGTCAAGTAGAGGCATACTAGTGACACTCTGTTTGTCTATGTATTCACACATGTACTAAGTTTCTGGTTAATACAAATCTAGCATGAATAATAAACATTTATCATGAAATAAGGAAATAAATAATAACTTTATTATTTCCTCTGGGGCATATTTCCTTCAGTCTCCCACATGCACTAGAGTCAATAATCTAGTTCACATCGCTATGTGATTTAACACCAATAGTTCACATCACCATGTGATTAACACCCATGGTTCACATCGCCATGTGACCAACACTCAAAGTGTTTACTAGAATCAGTAATCTAGTTCACATCGCCATGTGATTAACACCCAAAGAGTACTAAGGTGTGATCATGTTTTGCTTGTGAGAGAAGTTTAGTCAACGGGTCTGCCATATTCAGATCCGTATGTGTATTTTGCAAATATCTATGTCTATAATGCTCTGCATGAAGCTACTCTAGCTAATAGCAACCACTTTCAATATGTATCTAGATCGAGAATTAGAGTCATCCAGATCGGTGTCAAAGCTTGCATCGATATAATGTTAGGGAACGTTGTAGAAAATTAAAATTTTTCCTACGGTTTCACCAAGATCCATCTATGAGTTCATCTAAGCAACAAGTCATGGGAGAGAGATTGCATCTACATACCACTTGTAGATCGCGTGCGGAAGCGTTCAAGGGAACGGGGATGATGGAGTCGTACTCGTCGTGATCCAAATCACCGATGACCAACTGCTGAACGGACATCACCTCCGCGTTCAACACATGTACGGAGCGGACGACGTCTCCTCCTTCTTGATCCAGCAAGGGGGAAGGAGAGGTTGAGGAAGAAGGCTCCAGCAGCAGCACGACGGCATGATGATGGTGGAGAGGCAGTACTCCGACAGGGCTTCGCCAAGCACTCAACGGAGGAGGAGAGGTGTTGGGGAGGGGAGGGGCTGCGCCTTGGATCAGGTTTTCAGACCTCCCCTCACCCCTCTATTTATAGGAGAAGGGGGAAGGGGGCAGGCCCCCTCTAGATGAGATCTAGAGGGGGGCGGCGGCCAGGGAGGGGGGCTTGCCCCCCAAGCAAGGGGGGCGCCCCCACTAGGGTCCCCCCCCCCCGCCCCTAGGCGCATGGGCCCAAGGGGGGCGCGCCTAGCCCTCCAGGGGCTGGTTCCCTGCCCCTTGCGGCCCATGAGGCCCTCCGAGAGGGGTGTCCCCTCCCGGTGGACCCCCGGAACCCCTTCGGTGGCCCCGGTACAATACCGATATGCCCCCGAAACTTTCCGGTGTCCATATGACAAGTTCCCATATATAAATCTTCACCTCCGGACCATTCCGAAACTCCTCGTGACGTCCGGGATCTCATCCGGGACTCCGAACATCATTCGGTAATCAGATACAAGTCTACCTAATAACCCTAGCGTCACCGAACCTTAAGTGTGTAGACCCTACGGGTTCGGGAGACATGCAGACATGACCGAGATGGCTCTCCGGTCAATAACCAACAGCGGGATCTGGATACCCATGTTGGCTCCCACATGCTCCTCGATGATCTCATCAGATGAACCACGATGTCGAGGATTCAATCAACCCCGTATACAATTCCCTTTGTCAATCGGTACGTTACATGCCCGAGACTCGATCGTCGGTATCCCAATACTCGTTCCGTCTCGTTACCGGCAAGTCACTTTACTCGTACCGTAATGCATGATCCCGTGACCAAACACTTGGTCACTTTGAGCTCATTATGATGATGCATTACCGAGTGGGCCCAGAGATACCTCTCCATCATACGGAGTGACAAATCCCAGTCTCGATCCATGTCAACCCAACAGACACTTTTGGAGATACTTGTAGTGCACCTTTACAGTCACCCAGTTACGTTGTGACGTTTGGTACACCCAAAGCACTCCTACGGTATCCGGGAGTTACACGATCTCATGGTCTAAGGAAGAGATACTTGACATTGGAAAAGCTCTAGCAAATTGAACTACACGATCTTGTGCTATGCTTAGGATTGGGTCTTGTCCATCACATCATTCTCCTAATGATGTGATCCCGTTGTCAACGACATCTAATGTCCATAGTCAGGAAACCATGACTATCTGTTGACCAACGAGCTAGTCAACTAGAGGCTTACTAGGGACGTATTTGGTCTAAGTATTCACACGTGTATTTCGATTTCCGGATAATACAATTATAGCATGAATAAAAGACAATTATCATGAACAAGGAAATATAATAATAATCCTTTTATTATTGCCTCTAGGGCATATTTCCAACATGTAACTCTTTACGACAAACGCTTTATCACCTCCATAATCGAGAAATATTTCCTTATTCCACTAAGGATAATTTTGACCGTTGTCCAGTGATCTACTCCTAGATCACTATTGTACCCTCTTGCCAAACTCCTGGTGAGGTACACAATAGGTCTGGTACACAACATAGCATACTTTATAGAACCTATAACTGAGGCATAGGGAATGACTTTTCATTCTCTTTCTATTTTCTGCCATGGTCGGGTTTTGAGTCTTACTCAACTTCATACCTTGCAACGCAGGCAAGAACTCCTTCTTTGACTGTTCCATTTTGAACTACTTCAAAATGTTTATCAAGGTATGTACTCATTGAAAAATCTTATCAAGCGCCTTGGTCTATCTCTATAGATCTTGATGCTCAATGTGTAAGCAGCTTCACCGAGGTTTTTCTTTGGAAAACTCCTTTCAAACACTCCTTTATGCTTTTCAGAAAATTCTACATTATTTCTGATCAACAATATGTCATTCACATATACTTATCAGAAATGCTACAGAGCTCCCACTCACTTTATTGTAAATACAGGATTCTCCAAAAGTCTGTATAAAACCATATGCTTTGATCAACTCATCAAAGCGTGTATTCCAACTCCAAGATGCTTGCACCATTCCATAGATGGATCGTTGGTGTTTGCACACCTTGTTAGTACCTTTAGGATCAACAAAACCTTCTAGTTGCATCATATACAACTCTTCTTTAAGAGACATCCATTTAAGGAATGTAGTTTTGACATCCATTTGCCAGATTTCATAAAATATGGCAACTGCTAACATGATTCGGGCGGATTTAAGCATCGCTACAGTTGAAAAAATCTCATTGTAGTCAACACCTTGAACTTGTCTAAAACCTTTTACGACAAGTCAAGCTTTGTAGATAGTAACACTACCATCATTGTCCGTCTTCCTCTTGAAGATCCATTTATTTAATATGGCTTGCCGATCATCGGGTAAGTCCACCAAATTCCACTCTTTGTTCTCATACATGGATCCATTCTCAGATTTCATGGCCTCAAGCCATTTCGCAGAATCTGGGCTCATCATTGCTTCCTCATAGTTTGTAGGTTCATCATGGTCTAGTAACATGACTTCCAGAATAGGATTACCGTACCACTCTGGTGCGGAATGTACTCTGGAAGACCTACGAGGTTCTGTAGTAACTTGATATGAAGTTTCATGATCATCATCATTAGCTTCCTCACTAATTGGTGTAGGAATCACTGGAACTGATTTCTGTGATGAACTACTTTCCAATTCAGGAGAAGGTACAAATTACCTTATCAAGCTCTACTTTCCTCCCACTCACTTCTTTCGAGAGAAACTCCTTCTCTATAAAGGATCCATTCTTAGCAACGATCTTGCCTTCAGATCTGTGATAGAAGGTGTACCCAACAGTTTCCTTTGGGTATTCTATGAAGATGCATCTCCGACTTGGGTTCGAGCTTATCAGGTTGAAGCTTTTTCATATAAGCATCGCAACCCCAAACTTTAAGAAACGACAACTTTGGTTTCTTGCCAAACCACAGTTCATAAGGCGTCGTCTCAACGGACTTTGATGGTGCCCTATTTAAAGTGAATGTAGCTGTCTCTAATGCATAACCCCGAAAACTATATTGGCAAATCGGTAAGACACATCATAGATCGCATCATATCCAATAAAGTGCGGTTATGACATTCATACACACCATTACTTTGTGGTGTTCCAGGTGGCATGAGCTGTGAAACTATTCCACATTGTTTCAAATGAAGACCAAACTCGTAACTCAAATTTCTCCTCCACGATCAGATCATAGAAACTTTATTTTCTTGTTACGATGATTTTCCACTGCACTCCGAAATTCTTTAAACTTTTCAAATGTTTCAGTCTTGTGTTTCATTAAATAGATATACCCATACCTTCTCAAATCATCTCTGAAGGTCAGAAAATAATGATACTCGCCACGAGCATCATCACTCATTGGACCGCATACATCGGTATGTATTATTTCCGATAAGTCACTAGCTCATTCCGTTGTTCCGGAGAACGGAGTTTTAGTCATGTTGCCCATAAGGCACGGTTTGCAAGCATCAAATGATTCATAATCAAGTCCAAAAGTCCATCTTTATGGAGTTTCTTCATGCGCTTTACACTGATATGACCCAAACGGCAGTGCCACAAATAAGTTGCACTATCATTATCAACTTTGCATCTTTTGGCACCAATATTATGAATATGTGTATCACTACGATCGAGATCCAACAAACTATTTTCATTGGGTGTATGACCATCAAAGGTTTTATTCATGTAAACAGAAAAACAATTATTCTCTGACTTTAAATGAATAATCGTATTGCAATAAACATGATCAAATCATATTCATGCTCAAAGCAAACGCCAAATAACATTTATTTAGGTTCAACACTAATCCCGAAAGTATAGGGGGTGTGCGACGATGATCATATGAATCTTGGAACCACTTCCAACTTACATCGTCACTTCACCCTCAACTAGTTTCTATCTATTCTGCAACTCCCATTTCGAGTTACTAATCTTAGCAGCCGAACAAGTATCAAATACCCAGGGGTTACTATGACCACTAGTAAGGTACACATCAATAACATGTATATCAAATATACCTTTGTTCACTTTGTCATCCTTCTTATCCACCAAATATTTAGGGCATTTCCGCTTCCACTGACCATTTCCTTTGCAGTAGAAGCACTCAGTTTCAGGCTTTGGTCCAGCTTTGGGCTTCTTCACGAGAGTGACAACTTGCTTGCCATTCTACTTGAAGTTTCCTTTCTTTCCCTTTGCCCTTTTCTTGAAACTAGTGGCCTTGTCAATCATGAACACTTGATGCTCTTTCTTGATTTCTACCTTCATCGATTTTAGCATCACAAAGAGCTCGGGAATCATTTTCGTCATCCCTTGCATACTATAGCATCACGAAGTTCCAGTAACTTGGTGATGGTGACTAGAGAACTCTGTCAATCACTATCTTATCTAGAATCTTAACTCCCACTTCATTCAAGCGATTGTAGTATCCAGACATTCTGAGTACATGCTCACTAGTTGAGCAAATCTCCTCCATCTTTTAGGCAAAGTACTTGTCATAGGTCTCATACCTCTTGACACGGGCATGAGTCTGAAATACCAATTTCATCTCTTGGAACATCTCATATGCTCCGTGACATTTCAAAACGTTTTTGAAGTCCCGGTTCTAAGCCATAAAGCATGGTGCACAAAACTATCAAGTATTCATCATATTGAGCTAGCCAAATGTTCATAACGTTTTCATCTGCTCCTGCAATAGGTCTGTCACCTAGCGGTGCATCAAGGACATAATTCTTCTGTGCAGCAATGAGGATACACCTCAGATCACGGACCTAGTCCACATCTTTGCTACTAACATCTTTCAACTTAGTTTTCTCTAGGAACATATAAAAAACATAGGGAAGCTATAACGCGAGCTATTGATGTACACCATAATTTGCAAAATACTATCAGGACTAAGTTCATGATAAATTAAAGTTCAATTAATCAAATTACTTAAGAACTCCCACTTAGATAAACATCCCTCTAATCATCTAAGTGATCACGTGATCCATATCAACTAAACCATGTCCGATCATCACGTGAGACGGAGTAGTTTTCAACGGTGAACATCACTATGTTGATCATAGCTACTATATGATTCACGCTCGACCTTTCGGTCTCAGTGTTCTGAGGCCATATCTGCATATGCTAGGCTTGTCAAGTTTAACCCGAGTATTCTGCGTGTGCAAGACTGGCTTGCACCCGTTGTATGTGAACGTAGAGCTTATTACACCCGATCATCACGTGGTGTCTCGGCACGATGAACTTTCACAATGGTGCATACTCAGGGAGAACACTTATACCTTGAAATTTAGTGAGAGATGATCTTATAATGCTACCGTTGACCTAAGCAAAATCAGATGCATAAAAGATAAACATCACATGCAATCAATATAAGTATATGATATGGCCATCATCATCTTGTGCCTTTGATCTCCATCTCCAAAGCACCGTCATGATCACCATCGTCACCGGCGCGACACCTTGATCTCCATCGTAGCATCGTTGTCATCTCGCCAACTATTGTTTCTACGACTATCACTACTGCTTAGTGATAAAGTAAAAAACAATTACAGGGCGATTGCATTGCATACAATAAAGCGCAACCATATGGCTCCTGCCAGTTGCTGATAACTTTGTTACAAAACATGATCATCTCATACAATAAAATATAGCATCATGTCTTGACCATATCACATCACAATATGCCCCACAAAAACAAGTTAGATGTCATCTACTTTGTTGTTGCAAGTTTTACGTGGCTGCTACGGGCTAAGCAAGAACCGTTCTTACCTACGCATCAAAACCATAACGATATTTCGTCAAGTATGTGTTGTTTTAACCTTCACAAGGACCAGGCGTGGCCACACTCGATTCAACTAAAGTTGGAGAAACTGACACCCGCCAGCCACCTGTGTGCGAAGCACGTCGGTAGAACCAGTCTTGCGTAAGCGTACGCATAATGTTGGTCCAGGCTGCTTCATCCAACAATACCGCCGAATCAAAGTATGACATGCTGGTAAGCAGTATGACTAGTATCGCCCACAACTCACTTGTGTTCTACTTGTGCATATAACATCTACGCATAAACCTGGCTCGGATGCCACTGTTGGGGAACGTAGTAATTTCAAAAAAAATCCTACGCACACGCAAGATCATGGTAATAAATAGCAATGAGAGGGAAGAGCATCGTCCGTGTACCCTCGTAGACCGTAAGCGGAAGCATTATGACAACGCGGTTGATGTAGTCGTACGTCTTCACGATCGACCGATCCTAGTACTGAATGTATGACACCTCCGCGATCTTCACACATTCAACTCGGTGATGTCCCACGAACTCACGATCCAGTAGAGCTTTGAGGGAGAGTTCCGTCAGTACGACGGTGTGATGACGGTGTTGATGAAGCTACCAACGCAGGGCTTTGCCTAAGCACCGCAACGATATGACCGAGGTGGATTATGGTGGAGGGGGGCACCGCACACGGCTAAAGATCAATGATCAACTTGTGTGTCTTGGGGAGCCCCCCTGACCCTGTATATAGAGGAGCAAGGGGGAGGCGGCCAACCTAGGAGGAGGGCGCGCCAAGGGGGAGTGTTGGGGAACGAGAGGGGAGAGTGTTGTCCACGTACACGTAAGATCATGGTGATGCATAGCAACGAGAGGGGAGAGTGTTGTCCACGTACCCTCATAGACCGAAAGCGGAAGCGTTAGAACAACGCGGTTGATGTAGTCGTACGTCTTCATGGCCCGACCGCTCAAGCACCGAAACTACGGCACCTCCGAGTTCTAGCACACGTTCAGCTCAATGACGTTCCCCGTACTCCGATCCAGCAGAATGTTGGGGAAGAGTTTCGTCAGCACGACGGCATGGTGACGATCTTGATGTTCTACCATTGCAGGGCTTCACCTAAGCACCGCTACAATATTATCGAGGAGGACTATGGTGGAGGGGGCACTGCACACGGCTAAGAGATCAATGATCTGTTGTTGTGTCTAGAGGTTCCCCCTGCCGCCATATATAAAGGAGCAAGGGGGGCAGGCTGGCCAGCCCTTTGGGGGCGTGCCAAGGAGGGGGAAGTCCTCCTCCTAGTAGGAGTAGGACTCCCCTTTCCTAGTCCAACTAGGAAGAGGGAAGGGGGAAGGAAAGAGAAGGAAAGAGGAGAAGGAAAGGGGGTGCGCCACCCTCCCCTAGTCCAATTCGGACCCCTCATGGGAGGGGGCGCACCACCTCCTGGGCTGCTGCCCTCTCTCTTCCCTAAAGCCCACTAAGGTCCAATACTCCCTCGAGGGGTTCCGGTAACCCCTCCGGCACTCCGGTTTTCTCCGAAACTACCCGGAACACTTTTGGTGTCAGAATATAGTGGTCCAATATATCGATCTTTATGTCTCAACCATTTTGAGGCTCCTCGTCATGTACGTGATCGTATCCAGGACTCCGAACAACCTTCGGTACATCAAAACTCATAAACTCATAATATAACTGTCATCGAAACCTTAAGCGTGCGGACCCTATGGGTTCGATAACAATGTACACATGACCGAGACATGTCTCTGGTCAATAACCAATAGCGGAACCTGGATGCTCATATTGGCTCCCACATATTCTATGAAGATCTTTATCGGTCAAACCGCATAACAACATACGTTGTTCCCTTTGTCATCGGTATGTTAATTGCCCGAGATTCGATCGTCGGTATCCAATACCTAGTTCAATCTCGTTAACGGCAAATCTCTTTACTCATTACGTAATGCATCATTCGGTAACTAACTCATTAGCTACATTGCTTGCAAGTCTTGTAGTGATGTGCATTACTAAGAGGCCCCAGAGATACCTCTCCGACAATCGGAGTGACAAAACCTAATCTCGAAATACGCCAACTCAACATGTACCTTTGGAGACACCTGTAGAGCTCCTTTATAATTACCCAGTTACGTTGTGATGTTTGGTAGCACACAAAGTGTTCCTCTGGTAAACGGGAGTTGCATAATCTCATAGTTGTAGGAACATGTATAAGTCATGAAGAAAGCAATAACAACATACTAAACGATCAAGTGCTAAGCTAAGGGAATGAGTCATGTCAATCACATTATTCTCCTAATGATGTGATCCTGTTAATCAAATGACAACTCATGTCTATGGCTAGGAAACACAACCATCTTTGATCAACGAGCTAGTCAAGTAGAGGCATACTAGTGACACGATGTTTGTCTATGTATTCACACATGTATTATGCTTCCGGTTAATACAATTCTAGCATGAATAATAAACATTTATCATGATATGAGGAAATAAATAATAACTTTATTATTGCCTCTAGGGCATATTTCCTTCAGTCTCCCACTTGCACTAGAGTCAATAATCTAGTTCACATTGCCATGTGATTTAACACCAATATTCATATCTGTATATGGTTAACACTCATAGTTCACATCGTCATGTAACCAACACCCAAAGGGTTTTACTAGAGTCAATAATCTAGTTCACATTTTTATGTGATTAAAACCCAAAATAGTACTAAGGTGTGATCTTGTTTTGCTCGTGAGAGAAGTTTAGTCAATGGGTCTGTCACATTTAGAGCCGTATGTATTTTGCAAATATTCTATGTCTAAAATGCTCTACACGGAGCTACTCTAGCTAATTGCTCCCACTTTCAGTATGTATCCAGATTGAGACTTAGAGTCATCTGGATTGGTGTAAAAGCTTGCACCGATGTAACTCTTTACGATGGGCTCTTTTATCACGTCCATAATCAAGAAATATTTCCTTAGTCCTTACTAAGGATATTCTTGACCACTGTCCAGTGATCTACTCTTAGATCAAAATTGTACTACCTTGCTAAACTCAGAGCAAGGTATACAATAGGTCTGGTACACAGCATAGCATACTTAATAGAACCTATGTCTGAGGATAGGGAATGACTTTTCATTCTCTTTCTATTTTCTGCCGTGGTCGGGATTTGAGTCTTACTCAATTTCACACCTTTGCAACACAGGCAAGAACTCTTTCTTTGACTATTCCATTTTGAACTACTTCAAAATCTTGTCAAGGTATGTTCTCATTGAAAATCTTACTAAGCGTCTTGATATATCTCAATAGATCTTGGTGCTCAATATGTAAGTAGCTTTACTGAGGTCTTTCTTTTAAAGAACTCATTTCAAATACTCCTTTATGCTTCCCAGAAAAATTCTACATCATTTCTGATCAACAATATGTCACTCACATATACTTATCAGAAAGGTTGTAGTGCTCCCACTTACTTTATTGTAAATACAGGCTTCACCGCAAGTCCGTATAAAACGGTATGCTTTGATCAGCTTATCAAGGTGTATATTCCAACTCCGAGATGCTTGCTGAGGGAGTCCTGGATTAGGGGGTATCCGGACAGCCGGACTGTGTACAACGTCCGGACTATTGAAGCATGAAGATACAAGACTCAACACTTCGGCCTGTGTCCGGATGGGACTTTCCTTGGCATGGAAGGCAAGCTTGGCGATCCGGATATTATATTTCCTTCCTTGTAACCGACTCCATGTAAACCCTAGCCCTCTCCGGTGTCTATATAAACCAGAGAGGTTGGTCCTTAGAAGGCCAATCACAATTACATTCATACCATCATAGGCTAGCTCTTAGGGTTTAGCCTCTACAATCTCGTGGTAGATCTACTCTTGTACTACCCATATCATCAATATTAATCAAGCACGAAGTAGGGTTTTACCTCCATCGAGAGGGCCCGAACCTGGGTAAACATTTCTGTCCCTGGCTTCATGTTACCATCAGCCTTGACGCACAGATCGGGACCCCCTACCCGAGATCCGCCGGTTTTGACACCGACATTGGTGCTTTCATTGAGAGTTCCTCTGTGTTGTCGCTTTCAGGCTTGATGGCTCCTTCAATCATCATCAACGACGCTGTACAGGGTGGTACTTTCCTCCCCGGACAGATCTTTGTGTTCGGCGGCTTCGCGTTGCGGGCCAATTCGCTCGGCCACCTGGAGCAGATCGATAGCTATGCCCCTAGCCATCAAATCAGGTTCGGAAACCTGAACTACACGGCTGATATCCGCGGAGACTTGATCTTTGACGGATTCGGGCCAGCACCAGGAGCGCCGAACAGTCACGATGAGCACGGCTTAGACCTGCTGTCAGACGTTGCTCGGGATATCACCCCGGAAGAAGGCTCAGATCTAAATCCGGGGCAAGTTGCTTCGCTTGAGGACGGAGGGATGGACCCCGCCCCGCAGGCCGTACCCTCACCAGCGATGGAGCCGAACACAGGTGAGGGAGTCCTGGACTAGGGGGTGTCCGGATAGCCGAACTATCATCATCGGCCGGACTCCAAGACTATGAAGTTACAAGATTGAAGACTTCGTCCCATGTCCGGATGGGACATTCCTTGACGTGGAAGGCAAGCTTGGCGATACGGATATGTAGATCTCCTACCATTGTAACCGACTCTGTGTAACCCTAGCCCTCTCCGGTGTCTATATAAACCGGATGGCTTTAGTCCGTAGGACGAACAACAATCATACCATAGGCTAGCTTCTAGGGTTTAGCCTCCTTGATCTCGTGGTAGATCTACTCTTGTAATACCCACATCATCAATATCAATCAAGCAGGACATAGGGTTTTACCTCCATCAAGAGGGCCCGAACCTAGGTAAAACATCGTGTCCCTTGTCTCCTTTTACCATCTGCCTAGACGCACAGTTCGGGACCCCCTACCCGAGATCCGCCGGTTTTGACACCGACATTGGTGCTTTCATTAAGAGTTCCTCTGTGTCGTCATCGATAGGCTCGATGGCTTCTTCGATCATCAACAACGATGCAGTCCAGGGTGAGATCTTCCTCCCCAGACAGATCTTCGTATTCGACGGCTTTGCACTGCTAGCCAATTCGCTTGGCCATCTAGAGCAGATCGAAAGCTACGCCCCTGGCCGTCAGGTCAGATTTGGAAGTTTGAACTTCACGGCTGACATCCGCGGGGACTTGATCTTCGATGGATTCAAGCCACAGCCGAGCGCGCCGCACTGTCACGACGGGCATGACTTAGCTCTGCAGCCGGACAGTAACCTGGAGGCCGCACACGAGTCTGCTCCGATCTTCAATTCGGAGCCGGCTGCGTAGATCGAGGACGAGTAGCTAGACACCACCTCGGGGGCTGCAACCTCTACAGCGATAGAGCCGAACACTGACCTTGTCCCTCATGAAGCTCGTGACTCCGAGGTGCCGGACTCCTCGTCGAACTCCGAACCTCCCGCGCCCCCTCCAATCGAATCCGATTGGGCGCCGGTCATGGAGTTCACTGCTGCGGACATCTTTCAACACTCACCTTTCGGCGACATCTTGAGTTCGCTAAAGTATCTCTCGTTATCAGGAGAGCCCTGGCCGGACTGCGGTCAGGATGGTTGGGATGCGAACGACGAAGAAATTCAAAGCCCACCCACCACCCACTTAGTAGCCACTGTCGACCATCTAACTGACATGCTAGACTTCGACTCTGAAGACATCAACGGTATGGACGATGATGCCGGAGACGACCAAGAACCAGCGCCTACTGGGCAGTGGAAAGCCACCTCATCATACGACATATACATGGTGGATATCCCAAAGGATGGGAATGGCGAAGGAACAGCGGAGGATGACCCCTCCAAGAAACATCCCAAGCGCCGGCGTCAGCGGCGCTACTCTAAATCCCGCCACAGCAAGAATGGAGATTCCAGCACCAGAGATAATAACACCCCAGACAGTGCCGAAGACAACCCCCTCCAGCAAGATTCAGCGCAGGAGGACGGAGACGCCAGCCCTCATGAGAAAGCAGCAGACGAAGAAGTAGAGGATTACATGCCTCCCTCCGGAGACGAGGCAAGCCTCGACGACGACGAATTCGTCGTGCCTGAGGATCCCATCGAACAAGAGCATTTTAAACGCAGGCTTATGGCCACGGCAAACAGCCTCAAGAAAAAGCAGCAGCAGCTTAGAGCTGATCAAGATCTGCTAGCCGACAGATGGACTGAAGTCCTTGCGGCCGAAGAGCATGAGCTCGACCGCCCCTCCAAAAGCTACCCTAAATGCAAGTTGCTCCCCCAATTAGAGGAGGAGGCATATGAACCTGCATCACCAGCAGACAATACGGCTGACCGACCACCCCGTGGCTGCGACAGAGAGGCCTCTAGGCCCTCCACCAGAACCGTACCCCCGCATCGCTCGAAAAGCACAAGGCCACAGGGGAATGCTCCGGACTTGCGAGATATATTGGAGGATAAGGCAAGACAATCAAGATCGGTCTATGGATTGCGTGGGCGCCCCATGATATGCGACGACAACCGTCGCGCCGGACACAGTAATTCCGGCCAGGCCGAACAAAATATACAAAGCTCTTTTGAACTCCGTCGTGATATCGCCCAATACAGAGGCGCCGCACTCCCACTATGCTTCACATATGAAGTAATGGATCATCAAATCCCGAAGGGTTTAAACCCATGAACATTGAACTTATGATGGCACAACAGACCCCGCGGTTTGGATCGAGGACTATCTCCTTCATATCCACATGGCCCGCGGTGATGATCTCGACGCCATCAAATATCTCCCACTCAAGCTTAAAGGACCAGCCTGGCATTGGCTTAACAGCTTGCCAGCAGAGTCAATTGGGAGTTGGGAAGACCTGGAAGCTGCATTCCTCGATAACTTCCAAGGCACGTATATGCGAGCACCAGACGCTGACGACCTAAGCCATATAATTCAGCAGCCAGACGAATCGGCCAGACAATTCTGGACACGGTTCTTAACCAAGAAAAAACAAATCGTCGATTGCCCGGATGCGGAGGCCCTCGCGGCTTTCAAACATAACATCCGCGACGAGTGGCTTTCCCGGCACCTTGGACAGGAAAAGCCGAAATCCATGGCAGCCCTCACATCACTCATGACCCGCTTCTGCGCGGGTGAGGACAGCTGGCTAGCACGCAGCAACAACCTCAGTAAAAATTCTAGCAGTCCGGATATCAAGGACCGCAATGGCAGGCCGCGTCGCAACAAAAACAAACACCGCATTAACAGCGACAATTATGAGGATACGGCAGTCAATGCCGGATTCAGAGGCTCTAAACCTGGTCAACAGAAAAAGGCATTCAAAAGAACTACTCCGGGTCCGTCCAATTTGGACCGAATACTCGACCGCTCGTGCCAGATACACGGCACCCCCGAAAAGCAGCTAACCACACCAACAGGGACTGTTGGGTATTCAAGCAGGCAGGCAAGTTAATTGCCGAAAACAACGACAAGGGGCTGCATAGAGATGACGAGGAAGAGACCCGACCGCCGAACAATAGAGGACAGAAGGGTTTCCCCCCACAAGTGCGGACGGTGAACATGATATATGCAACCCACATACCCAAAAGGGAGCGGAAGCGTGCACTCAGGGATGAATACGCGATGGAGCCAGTTGCCCCGAAGTTCAATCCATGGTCCTCCTGCCCAATCACTTTTGACCGAAGGGACCACCCCACCAGCATCCGCCATGGCGGATTTGCTGCATTGGTTTTAGACCCAATCATTGATGGATTTCACCTCACCAGAGTCCTGATGGACGGTGGCAGCAACCTGAACCTACTTTATCAGGATACAATGCGCAAAATGGGCATAGACCCCTCAAGGATTAAACCTACAAAGATGACCTTTAAAGGCGTCATACCAGGTGTAGAGGCCAATTGTACAGGCTCAATTACACTGGAAGTGGTATTCGGACCCCCGGATAACTTCCGAAGCAAAGAGTTAATCTTCGACATAGTTCCGTTCTGCAGCGGCTATCATGCTCTGCTCGGACGCACCGCGTTTGCAAAGTTCAATGTGGTACCGCACTACGCATACCTTAATCTCAAGATTCTAGGCCCTTGAGGAGTCATCACGGTCAACGGAAACACTGAACGCTCTCTCCGAACGAAGGAACATACAGCGGCTCTCGCGGCAGAAGTACAGTGCAGCCTCTTAAGGCAATTCTCGAGTCCGGCCGTCAAGCGACCGGACATGGCTAAACGCGCCCGGAGTAACCTACAACAAGACCACCTGGCACGTTCTAAGCACGCGTAGCAATGCAGCCCCAACCCCAGCCCCTACAAAATTTCAAGACGGGTCCTTCGCATACATCATTACGCCCTGGAGATACCATGGGCATAGGGGGAGGGGCACGACCACGATAGGCCCAGAATGCGGCTTAACCACACCAGGGGCTCTCAAGTGTGTCGTTCTTTTTTCTTTTCTTTTTTTTACCCACAGGACCCCGTTCATCAGAGGCCCTGTCCGGCAGTAGACCTGCTGAACTCACGATGCAACAACCAAGGAAGGAGAAAGGCTATGACGAATATCCAGGTGGTCTCCATTATGAGCATTAAATCTGTTTTATACACCATTCCGCAGCCTACCCCTGGAGGGGGACATGTTTAATAGTCCCATCCCTTGCTTATCGCACCATTTGTATCGTCCTGCATTCACAGCAGTATTTCTTGAATAAACAATGCACCTTTTTGCTTACAATTGCATTCCTTTCTTATACATATGTTCATTCATGACATGTTGCATCCGTACACTTTGGTACGGCTAAATACACCAGGGGCTTATGTTTCTCGCATCATGGTGCGATAAGTCTGAACACTTTCACAAGTGCGGCACCCCGAACTTATAGCATTATATGCATCGGTTCTGAATCATGTCTTGGGTCAATAGTTTGGTTTGCCCGGCTCCCATGTTTTGGTACCTTATGTTCCGTTGTATCGGCTAAGGTAGCACTGGGAGAACCACTGCGATTGCGCCCCAATTGAGCTAGGCGAGCGCCTCAGTGGAGAAAGCTAAAACTGACCATCATGATGAGGCGAGAGCCGGTCGCTGTTCGAGAGGCTTTTTCGAGTCCCTAAAGACTTATGCCACTTAGAGCGAGGAACCGGCTTTGTCCGGCCCAGGCGTGGATAGCGCCCCAAATTCGGCCTTCCGAACACTAGGGGCTTCGCCGAAATTTAAAATTATAGAATTCTATGGCTAAGTGAGAGTGTTCAAGCATTATAAGTCCGGTTGCCTTGTTCGTTGTGTTGAGCGCCTCCCTAGATGGACCCAAAAATGGGAACAAGAGTGCTCAAATTTATCCCGAACACCCCAGCACTCGTGGCATGGGGGCCGAAGCCGACGACTTGCCATCTCTTAGATTTGATAAACGGCCGCACAGAAGGTAATATTTTAAATTAACAAGCATTGCTTAGCGCATATGAACAAAGTTTTTAGCGCACAGGATAACAAAATGCGAGTCTACTCAAATATTACATCTTTGGAGCACTCACCCGCAATAGTGCGGGCGCCCTTCAGCACACTCTTATAATACATCTCGGGCGTGCGATGCTCCTTGCCCTTTGGTGGTGGGTCCGTTACAAGCTTCTCAGCATCCATCTTGCCCCAGTGCACCTTTGCACGGGCAAGAGCCCGACAGGCACCTTCAATACAGGCGGAGTGCTTGATGACTTCAACCCATGGACACGCATCCACCAGCCGCCGCACCAGGCCGAAGTAGCTCCCAGGCACAGCCTCCTTAGGCCACAGCCGAACTATGAGGCCCCTCATGGCCTGTTCGGCCACCTTGTGGAGCTCGACCAGCTGCTTCAGCTGGTCGCTAAGGGGCACCGGATGTCCGGCCTCAGCATACTGAGACCAGAAGACCTTCTCCGTCGAGCTCCCCTCCTCGGCCCGGTAGAAAGCGGCAGCATCGAACACGCTGCGAGGAAGATCTACGAACGCTCCTAGAGAGCTCCTAATTTGGGTAAGTGATAGGTAATTCACACTCACATGCTTACTTTGCATGAAAAATGCCTTACCCGCTGCTATTTTCTTCAACGCCTCGATTTCTTGGAGGGCCTTGTAGGCTTCGGCCTTAGCGGCTTTGGCACTCTCAAGAGCCGATGCAAGCTTAGACTCTCGAGTCTTTGAGTCACGCTCCAGGCTCTCATATTTTTCCACGAGATCCTGGAGCTCTTGCTGTACCTCCACCACCCGCGCATCCTGCTTCTCTCGCTCGGTGCGCTACGCGGCCGCATTACGTTTGGCCACGGACACCACCTCCTTCAGGGTCGCCACCTCGGTCGTGGCACCTGCAATACCCATGTTATCCATGTCAATTTTCTTGCAACCAAATCCTTTTCTGTAAGGTACAATCTTAATACGGCGTTATTCACCTTCCTTGTCCTCGAGCTGCTTCTTGGCACGGCCGAGCTCGTTCTCGGACCGCTCGAGGCTTTGCTTCAAAATATTGACCTCCGCAGTCAGTGCGGCAGAGGTCAGCAGCACAGCCTGCAACCCCATATTGACATATTTCATGACTCCTGCGTATATCTTTTTAGATCCTCAGTCCGACTTTTCTTTCTGAATACCGAACCGAGCATCAGGGGCTACTGTCTATGCGGTACTATTATACATATATCAAAATTCTTACCTCAAAGCCTGTTAGAAGGCTGCTGCAGGCTTCGGTCAGCCCGCTCTTGGCGAGCTGAACCTTCTGAATCACCGCACTCATGAAGGTGCAGTGTTCCTCTTCGATGGAGGCGCCGTTGAGCGCCTCCAGCAAGCTATCCGTCGCCTCCGGTTGGACGGAGGCCGCTGGCATCGCGGTCTTTCCCTTCTTACGAAGGGGCCGCCCGTCGGACTCCGGAGCCACTTCAGGTACCGGTGCAGAGTCCGGCGCAAAGTCCGGGAGGTTGCCCTGCAGCACCTCCGGGGCCTCCCCCTCCTGGCGGGTCCCTTCCTGGGATCCCACCTTGGCATTGTCCGCATCACGGGGGGTGGAGGCGGTCGGAAGGGAATCCATATCCGACGCACCCAAGGACCCGCTCGACGAAGTGGGAAAATCATCCTTGGGCGGAATGCAGGGTTGTATGCGGCATTAGAAAGACACTATGTGGCGAAAAGAAAAACCATGAAGTTATTCGGGAGTCCGGATACTTACGATCTCGCCAGGGGCTTGGCCCTTGGAGGCCAATCCTCGTCGTCATCACTGGCGTTGGCGGAGCATTCCGGGGGAAGATTCTTTCCCTTCTTGGACCCTTCGGCCTCCCTCGTTGGGGAAGCCTTCCTTTTCTTCCCTCCCCCCGCTGGGGGAGAGGCCTTCTTCTTCTCCTCCTCACCTTTGTGGGAGGAGTCTGCCTTGGAGTCATCGTCCGATGACACCTGAAAACGGGAACTCTTCGGAGTGCCCGTGGCCTTCTTCTTGGCCTTCTTCTCCGGCACCACATGGGGTGCCGGAGCCAGCAGCCCCGTTAAGCGGGCGTCCGCTGGGTCCTCTGGCATTGGGGCCGGACAGATAGTCTGTTCAGCCTTCTTCAGCCAGTCCTGTCAAAGGAGAGGGAGTTTAGATCCCGCATAGAGTCAAACAATGGAAAACAAGTGTCCCGTAAAGGGCAAAATCGCTTACCTCGCTAGCCGGACGCTGCGAGCTGAATCCGTGATCTTCGGTAGCGGATGCGGGGGCCTCGGCACATTTAAACAGCACCCTCCAGACATCTTCGTACGTAGTGTCGAAGAGCCCGCTCAAAGTCTGTGCTGCGCTGAATTGAACTCCCACATACTGAAGCCCCGTCGTTGGCACGGGAGAATCCGGCGGATAAGCATGACATGGACTACGTTGACAAGCTTGAGCTTCTTGTTCACTAGCTTTTTGATGCAGGCTTGGAGTCCGGTCAGCTCCTCCGAATCACCCCATGTCCGGCCGCTCTCTTTCCAGGAGGTGAGCCGTATGGGGATGCCAGATTTTAATTCAGGGGCCGCTGCCCATTCAGGGTCACGCGGCTCGGTGATGTAGAACCACCCCGATTGCCACCCCTTAATGGTTTCCACGAAAGTGCCCTCAAGCCAAGTAACGTTCAGCATCTTGCCCACCATGGCGCCTCTGCACTCCGCTTGGCTGCCCCTTACCACCTTCGGCTTGATACTGAAGGTCTTGAGCCACAAGCCGAAGTGGGGCTGGATGCAAAGGAAGGCCTCACACACGACGATAAACACCAAGATATTGAGGATAAAATTCGGGGCCAGATCATGGAAATCCAGGCCGTAGTAGAACATGAGCCCCGGACAAAGGGATGGAGTGGGAAGCCCAGTCCGCGGAGGAAATGGGGAAGAAATACTACCCTCTCGTGGGGCCTGGGGGTGGGGATGAGCTCTCCTCGTCGGGGAGCCGGTGCGCGATGTCGCTGGACATATATCCGGCGCTGCGCAGCTTCTGGATGTGCCCCTCCATAACGGAGGAGGCCATCCACTTGCCTCCCGCTCCGGACATAGTTGGAGAAGGTTGAGGTGAGATGTGCGGACTTGGGCGCTGGAGCTCGAGTTCGCGGAGATGGATAAGCCAAGGAGGAAGAAGGTGCAGGTAAAAGGGTTGGATCTTTATCCCCTTATATGGGCGGACGGAAACATGCGTCCCCACCGGCCTGATAAAACTCGCTTGTCTCCCAAGCGCTGCAATCAATGGCGCGGTTGGGTTACCCACGTCCGTATTGATGGGAATCCCGGAATAAGGGGAACACGATCTCTGGTTTGATAAGACGTGCCAAGGAAACTGCTTCGCTAAACACGCTGAGGTGGTACAATAAAAACGATTCAAGTAAAGGCTTGGTAGTGGTGTGATGTCACGCCACCAAATACGTCAGCAGATTGAACTTGTGTAAATATTATTCTCTCTATGGTGGTATGTGGAATTTATTTTGCAGAGCCGGACACTATCCTGGTGTTCACAATCTTCTATAAATTATTCAGAGAAGGAACCCGCCTTGCAATGCCGAAGACAACATGCGCGCCGAACTCATCGTCATTGAAGCCTGGTTCAGGGGCTACTGAGGGAGCCCTGGACTAGGGGGTGTCCGGATAGCCGAACTATCATCATCGGCCGGACTCCAAGACTATGAAGATACAAGATTGAAAACTTCGTCACGTGTCCGGATGGGACTTTCCTTGGCGTGGAAGGCAAGCTTGGCGATACGGATATGTAGATCTCCTACCATTGTAACCGACTCTGTGTAACCCTAGCCCTCTCCGGTGTCTATATAAACCGGATGGCTTTAGTCCGTAGGACGAACAACAATAATACCATAGGCTAGCTTCTAGGGTTTAGCCTCCTTGATCTCGTGGTAGATCTACTCTTGTAATACCCACATCATCAATATCAATCAAGCAGGACGTAGGGTTTTACCTCCATCAAGAGGGCCCGAACCTGGGTAAAACATTGTTTCCCTTGTCTCCTGTTACCATCCGCCTAGACGCACAGTTCGGGACCCCCTACCCGAGATCCGCCGGTTTTGACACCGACAATAGGTCTCACTTCTGAGGGAGCCTGTGACTCCGGACCCCCAGACTCGTGTCCGGTTGTAGGCTCTAGTCCGCGCGCCCCCGAGCCCGCCGAGCCTGTTTGGGATCCGGTGATGGAGTTCACCGCGACGGACATTTTTCAGTACTCGCCCTTTGGCGACATGCCAAACTTACTGAAGTCTCTCTCTTTGTCAGAAGACTCTGGGCTGAACTATGTCCGGCTTGGGTGGGAAGCAGACGACGAGGCAATTTGTCGCCTACCCACCACCCACTTCATTGCCACGATCGATGATCTAACTGACATGCTCGACTATGACTCCGACGACATCGACGGTATGGACGACGATGTAGGAGAATTACAGGAGCCACCGCTCACCGGGCGGTGGACTGCCACCTCCTCATATGATATATACATGGTGGACACTCCAAAATAAATAAATGGCAATGAGGCAACGGAGGATAACCCCTCGGGAAGAAAAACGAAGCATGGGCATCGTCAGTGCCGCTCCAAGCCCCGCCAAAGCAATACCAGCCCCGGAGACGAAAACAATCCAGATGGCGCCGAAGAAGAATATGACCCTGACCAGCCCGCCTTCGAGCAAGCCGAACAGGAGGATGAGCAGATCATCCCAAAAGAACATGCGACAGACACATACCCGGAGGAGGACAACTACATGCCCCCCTCCGAAGACGAGATTAGCCTCGGCGATGACGAATTCGGCGTGCACGAGGATCCCGTGGAGCAGGAGCGCTTCAAGCGCAGGCTTATAGCCACTGTGAGGAGACTGAAAAAGAAGCAGCAACAACTCCAAGTTGATCAAGATCTGCTCACAGATAGATGGACCGAAGTCCTGGCAGCCGAGGAATACGGACTCGAACACCAAACGGCTGACCGGCCACCTCGTGGCCGGGATAAAATGGGATATCAGCACGGATACCAGCCCGCACCCCCACGCCGATACTCTACGGCCCAGGGTAACAGGCAAGACCTGCAAGATATTCTCGAAAACAAAGCAGGACAGCCAATATCAATCTACGGATCGAGGGGGCACGCCCCAGCGCGCGACGGTGACCATCGCGCCGGATATATCATCAACAAGTCCGGCTGGGCCGAACACAGCAACCCAGACCAATCCGACCTCCGTAGCCACATAGCCCGGCACAGAGGCGCCGCACACCCCCTCTGCTTCACTGACGAAGTGATGGATCATGAATTCCCAGAAGGGTTCAAACCCGTAAACATCGAATCGTACGATGGCACGACCCTGCAGTATGGATTGAAGATTTCCTTCTCCACATTCACATGGCCCGTGGAGATGATCTACACGCCATCAGGTATCTTCCCCTTAAGCTCAAAGGACCAACCCGGCATTGGTTAAACAGCCTGCCAGCAAATTCCATTGGCAGCTGGGAAAACCTGGAAGACGCATTCCTTGATAACTTCCAGGGCACATATGTGCGACCATCGGACGCTGATGACCTGAGCCACATCACTCAACAGCCCGGAGAGTCAGCACGGAAATTCTGGACTCGGTTCCTAACTAAAAAGAACCAAATAGTCGACTGTCGGACGCCGAAGCCCTGGCGGCTTTTAAGCATAATGTCCGCGACGAGTGGCTCGCTCGACCCCTCAGCCAGGAAAAACCCCAAGTCCATGGCAGCTCTCACGACACTAATGACCCGCTTTTGTGCGGGTGAGGATAGCTGGTTGGCTCGCAGCGGCACCACGCCACATTCCAGCAATTCAGATGGCCGCGATACGAACGGCAAGCCACGACGCAACAGACATATGAGACGGAACAATGGTGACAGCACAGAAGACACGGCAGTCAACGCCAGATTCAGCGGATCTAAGTCCGGACAGCGGAAAAAGCCGTTCAAAAGAAATAATCAGGGACCGTCCAGTCTGGACCGCATAGTGGAGCGCTCGTGCCAAATTCATGGCACACCGGACAAACCAGCCAACCACACCAATAGAGACTGCTGGGTGTTCAAACAGGCCGGCAAGATAAATGCCGAAAACAAGGACAAGGGGCTGCACAGCGACGATGACGAAGAGCCCCGGCGTCCGAACATGGGGGGACAAAAGAAATTTCCCCCTAGGTGAAAATGGTCAACATGATCTACGCCACCCATATCCCTAAGCGTGAATGGAAGCGGGCACTACGGGACGTCTATGCGATGGAGCCAGTCGCCCCCAAGTTCAATCCATGGTCAGCTTGTCCAATCACCTTTGACCGTAGGGATCACCCTACTAGCATCCATCACGGCGGCTCAGCCGCATTGGTCTTAGACCCAATAATCGACGGATTCCACCTCACGCGTGTCCTCATGGACGGCGGCAGCAGCCTGAACCTGCTTTATCAGGACACAGTGCGCAAGATGGGCATTGATCCTTCAAGGATCAAGCCCACCAAAACTACCTTTAAAGGTGTTATTCCTGGAGTAGAGGCCCGCTGTACAGGCTCTATAACACTGGAAGTGGTCTTCGGATCCCCGGACAACTTCAGGAGCGAAGAGCTAATCTTCAACATCGTCCCTTTTCGCAGTGGCTACCATGCACTGCTCGGACGAACCGCATTCGCTAGATTCAGTGCGGTGCCACACTATACATACCTCTAGCTCAAGATGCCGGGACCACGCGGGGTCATCACTGTCAATGGAAATATGGACCGCTCCCTTCGAACAGAAGAGCATACGGCAGCCCTTGCGGCAGAAGTACAATGCGGCCTCCTCCGACAAACCAATCCGGCGACAACTTCGAGCACTGTCAAACGAGTCTGGAGCACCCCGCAACAGGATCATCAGGAACGTCAAGATCGTGATTAAAAGTCCAGCCTCCTCTCAAGCCCCTCCAAAGCTCCGTGCCACGCGTACACAATTACGCACTCAAAATACCTTGGGCATAGGCGGAGGCGCATCAACGACTCAGTCGATAATGCGGGTAACCGCTAAATACCTTCATACTCTTTCCCTCTTACCTTTCAGGACACCGCGTTAGTGCAACATCCTTAGAAGAGCCAAATTGCCGGACTCACATGGGAGATACACCCAAGGAGGCAACAGACGTTGTGCGCAGAAGGAACTACCCAGGTGGAATCTACTTACGATTATTATACCTGCTTTATCTATCTATACACAGCCTGCCCTTGGATAGGACATGTCAAATAGTCCTATTTATCTCCACTTAATGCATCCATTGTAAACATACGCTTAAACATATTATTTGTCAATGGGAGATCATATATAGCGTCAGCTTATTATTCTTATTTGAGCATTTTTTCTCTTATAAATGTTTATTTGATATTTCATCCATACACCTTGGTACGATCAGTTTGCTAGGGGCTTCTAATGGCGCCCGATAATATGGCAAGTAAAGTCCGAACACTTTCAACAGTGCGGCACCCCGAACTTATAGCACTATATGCATCAGCTCCGAATCGTGTCTTGGGCCTACAGTTGGGATAGCTCGGCTCCCTTGTTTTGGTGCCTTATGTTCCATTATATCGGCTAAGGTAGCGCAGGGAGAACTACTGCGATTGTGTCCCGGTTCTTCCGGACGAGCACCTCAGTAGAGAAAGCCGAAAACTGACCGGCATGATGTGGCGAGAGCTAGTTGCTGTTTGAGTGGTCATAAAATCCTTAAAGATTTTCCGCTTTAGGCGATAAATCGGCTTTGTCCGATGTAGGCGTATATAGCGCCCCAATTCGGCCTTCCGGATTCTAGGGGCTTCGCTGAAATTTAAAATTGTAGACTTCTATGGCTAAGTGAAAGTTATAAAGCCGCATAGTCCGATTGCCTCGTTCGTTGTGCCGGACACCTCCTTAAAGGACCAAACATTTGGATAAAGAGTGTCCAGGTTTTCCACGAACACCCCAGTGCTAGCTACATGGGGGCGGAAGCCGACGACTGGCCTACTTTCAGGATTTTATAAACAGCCGCACATAAGGTAATATTTTAAATAACAAAAGTGCTACATAGCGCAAGTAACTTCGTCCTTAATATATAAACGTGACAGAAGTGAATTCATTCAAAAATGGTGTCCTTGGTACATTCGTCAGCCACGAGACGAGCACCCTTCATAACGCCATCATAATACAGCTCGGGATGGCGATGCGCCTTGCCCTCTGGTGGCCCGTCCTTGACTAGCTTCCCCGCATCCAGCCTGCCCCAATGCACCTTGACGCGGGCAAGGGCCTGACGAGCACCCTTGATGCACACGGATCGCTTGATCACCTCAAGCCGCAGGCAGGCATCCACCATCCGCTTGATCAGGCCAAAGTAGCTACTGGGCATGAGCTCACCAGGCCACATCCAGACTATGAAGCCTTTCATAGACAGTTCGACCGCCCTGTGGAGTTCGACCAACTGGTTCAGTTGGTCACTCGGAGGCATCAGGTGTTCAGACCCAGCATACTGGGACCAGAACAGCTTCTCCGTTGAGTTCCCTTCCTGGGCACGGTAGAACTCCGCAGCGTCTGATATGCTGCATGGCAGATCTGCGAATGCCCCTGGAGAGCTCTGAATTCGAGTAAGTAAAAGAAACGCCTCCTCCACATGTTTGCTTTGCATAAAGAACTTCTTACCCGCTGCTATCTTCTTGGCCTCCTGGATCTCCTGATGTACTTTATCGGCTTCGGCCTTGGCGTCCTTCAAATTCACAAGGGCCTTTGCAAGCTCGGCCTTTTTCGCCTTCAGGTCATGCTCCACGGACTCGCATTTCTTGCCGAGGTCCTGGAGCTCTTGCTGTACCTCACCTACCCTAGCACTTTGCTTTTCGCGCTCCTTACACTCCGAGGCCGCCTTTTCTTCGACCTCAGATAGCGCCTTCTTCAGTGATGCCACTTCAGCGGTGGCCCCTGTTTTGCAGTCACGACGCTTTGGCGTTAGACTAGCCAATTTGGTATATCCTCAAATACATAAGACAAGGGAATCACTTACCCCTGTTCTCTTCGAGCTGCCTCCTCGTGAGGTCGAGCTCTCCCTGCGCCTGCTCCAGGTCCCGCTTCAGTTCGGCATCCTCAACAGTACGGGCAGCAGCAGCAAGCAACACAACCTGCTTACACACACAAATATTTATTGTTAGACTCCTACAGATTGTTATTGACCCTCCGTTTGGTTTTTCTTTCCGAACACCAAACAGAGTATCAGGGGCTACTACCTATTGGGTGGTAATTTTGCACATATATATTACTTACCTCAAAGCCTGTCAGGAGGCTGGTGCAAGCTTTGGTTAGTCCGCTTTTGTCGGACAAAACCCTTCGAAATCACCGTACTCATGAGAGTAGGGTGCTCTTCATCTATGGAAGCACCGCGAAGCGCTTCCAGCAGACAGTCCAACGCCTCATGTGCAACAGAAGTCCTCGATACAGACGGCTCGCCCTCCCTAACGAGGGGACGCCTGCCTGAGTCTAGAACCATCGAAGGTTCCAGAATTGTGTTTGGCTGAGAGCCCGGCTGGCCATCGCTCTCGTCGACACGATCCGCGGGGATCTTGAACCCTGCGTGTCCGATGTCTAGGACCCCGCCTGGGGGCATCTCCAGAGTCACCTCCCCCCGCTCTAGGAGCCTTTGGGACAACACCTCCGTGTCGTCCGCGGGTTGAGGAGTGGTGGCCGTCGGAAGCGAATTCATCTCTGAATTGCTCAGGGACCCGGAGGAGGATACCTCGGGGTGATCCCCGGCCGGACTGCACACATGTTCGGCATTATAAATACAAAAACTGAGAAGTGAAGTCATGATAGAATGCAGATACTTACAATTGCGCTAGGGGCATCCCCCTGGGCAGCCACCCCTCCTCGCTGAGAGCGGCTGTGGCGGAGTAGTCCGGAAGGGGCCCCTTCCCCTTCTTGGACGCCCAAGCCTCCCCTCCCGGGGTGGCTTTCGTCTTCTTCTCCCCCCTAGTGTGGGGAGGTAGGATCTCTTCTTGATTCCCCCCGCCTCCGCGGGAGGAATCCTTCTCATCGTCATCGGACGACAGGGGAATGACGGCCTTGCACCGAGGGCCTTTTCTGGCCCCCTAGTCCGCCTCCTCGGGCCCCTCATCCTTTTCGGATGGGGCGTCTTCTTCTTCTTCCTCCTCCCCTTTGTGGGAGGAGTCCGCCTTGTCGTCTTCGGACGAGGCTTCTGGCACAACTTTACGCCGGAGACCCTTTCGGGTTCCCGGAGCCTTCTTCTCGGTCTTCTTCTCCGGCGCCTTGTACGGTGCCGAGACCAGCATCTCCATCCGGAGAGCATCCGCTGGGTCTTCCGGCAGTTGAGCCGGACAGTAGACCTGCTCCGCTGTCCCCACATAATCCTGAAGAAAATATACACAACTACTTAAGGCACTCCCATGAATATATCAGGGAGAAATGGGTCCGGAGTCAGTCCGAGAGCTCACCGGCCCAGGAGCCCATGCGGCGTGTAGCCCGCGGTCCTTGGAAGTTGGAGGAGGTACTTCGGAGGCCTTGAACAGCACCTTCCATGCACCTTTGTGCGTCATGTTGTAGAGCTTCTGGAGCATCCGGTGTTCGGTTGGGACAAACTCCCACAGATTGACCGCCTGCCTCTGGCAGGGCAAGATCCGACGAACGAACATGACCTGGATCACGTTGACAAGCTTGATGTTCTTGTCCTTCATGCTTTTGATGCATGTCTGGAGTCCGGCCAGCTCCGTGGAATCGCCCCAGGACAGGCCCTTCTTCTCCCAGGAGGTGAGCCGCATGGGGGCTCCGGATAGGAACTCGGGGGCCGCTGCCCAGTTGGCGCCGTGCAGCTCGGTGATGTAGAACCACCTCGACTGCCATCCTTTTATGGTCTCCGCAAAGGAGCCGTCGAGCCATGTGACGTTAGGCAATCTGCCCACCATGGCCCCTCCGCACTCTGCTAGTTGGCCGCTTACAACCTTCGGCTTCACGCAGAAGGTTTGCAGCCATAGGCCGAAGTGAGGCCGGATGCGGAGGAAGGCCTCGCATACGACGATGAATGCCGAGATGTTGAGGACGAAGTTTTGGGCTAGATCATGGAAATCTAGCCCGTAGTAGAACATGAGCCCGCGGACGAAGGGATGGAGTGGAAATCCCAGTCCACGGACGAAGTGGGCGACGAATACGACCCTCTCATGGGGTCCTGGGGTCGGAATGACCTTCCCAGCATCCGGTAGCCAGTGCGCTATGTCTGCGGCCAAGTATCTGGCCGCCTGAAGATTTGCGATGTGCTTCTCCTTGACGGTGGAAGCCACCCACTTGCCTCCTGCTCCGGACATGTTTAGCTGTGCGGAGAAGACTTGGGCTTGGGCGTTGGGGCTCGAGGGGGCAAGAGTGGGCAAAGGAGGAAGAAGGCGTGGGTGAAAATGGAGAAATCTTATCCCTTTATAGAGGAGCCAAGAGCGATGCGCCTCCCCACTTGCCCATTGAAAATCGCTTGTTTCCCAAGCGCCACGATTAAATGCATAGTGAGATTACCCATACCCGTATTGATGAGAATCATGTGATAAGGGGACACGATCTCTGCTTAGACAAGACGTGTCAAATAAACCACCTCGTAATATGTGATGTAGCTAGTTGTGGGAAAACGGATCGAATAATGATCCCACCTGAAAGTGCTAGTTATCGACTAGAGGGGGGGTGAATAGGCGATTTTTATCAAAGTCTTCAAAACGTGGAAGTTTTGAAGACAAATAATAGAAATGACCTAATTGATATGCAGCGGAAGATAAACTACAACAAGCAAACCATATTCAAGTGTGCAATAATGTGAAAGTACAAGGACTAATAGCAGCTTGGTAGTAAGGATCAGGGTGGAAGATAGTATGAAGCCAATCAACGATAGTAGTCAAGCAATGAAGTCAAACAGGTATGACAAACATGCAATGACTTCACGAAGACAAACTTAAGGTAAGGGGAGTTAGAGGATAGAACCAGTCACTTGTTGAAGACACGGGATTTGTTGGACCAGTTCCAGTTGCTGTGACAACTGTACATCTGGTTAGGGAGGCTGAGATTCAACTCAGAAGACCGCGTCTTCACCTTATTCCCCTTGAGCTAAGGACACACAGTCCTCGCCCAATCACTCTGGTAAGTCTTCAAGGTAGACTTCCGAACCTTCACAGACTTCGTTCACCGGCGATCCACAATGACTCTTGGATGCTCAGAACGCGACGCCTAACCGGCTGGAGGATACACAGTCCTCAAGTGTAATAAGTCTTCAGGTCACTCAGACAGAAAGACTACAGTGATGCCTAACACTCTTTGGCTCTGGGTGTTTGGGCTTTGTCCTCGCAAGGATTTCTCTCTCTCAAAGGCTTCGAGGTGGGTTGCTCTCAAACGACAAAAGCCGTAAACTAACTCTGAGCAGCCACCAATTTATGGTGTAGGGGGTGGGCTATTTATAGCCACAAGGCAACCCGACCTGATATGTCCGAAATGACCCTGGGTCACTAAGGAACTGACACGTGTTCCAACGGTCAGATTTCAAACACACACGGCAACTTTACTTGGGCTACAAGCAAAGCTGACTCATCCAGCTCTGGATAAGATTTGCTCTCATTGTCTTCGCTCGAAGACATAGGATTTGGGTTGAGCATCACTTCAGTCATTCTGACTTTGTTCACTTGGACCCCACTTAACAGTACGGTGGTTCCTATGACTCAACAATGAAGAAAAGGAAACAACAAAACAACACAGTCTTCGCACTCCATAGTCTTCACTCATTGTCTTCTCATGTCATAGTCTTCAATATGAATATCTTCACATACCACCATTGTCGTCAATGTCTTCATACATTTTTAGGGGTCATCTCCGGTAGGTAAACCGAATCAATGAGGGACACTACCTGCGTTATCCTGCAATTCTCACAAACGCATTAGTCCCTCAACCAACTTTGTCGTCAATACTCCAAAACCAACTAGGGGTGGCACTAGATGCACTTACAATCCCCCCCTTTTTGGTGATTGATGACAAACTGGTTGAAGTTTTCAATGGGGATAAAGTATGTGAAATTGTAAAGGATAAGATATTGTCTTCATAAGTGGCTAAGGCTCCCGCTGAAGATGTGCATATAAGTAATTTGCTTTAGGAATGTAAATGCACATGGCAGGTTGTACTTGTCGAGATCCTCTTCAACTTATGAAGATAATTCGTCATGCATGAAATGATATAACTAAGAGAGTGACATGCATAATGAAAAATGGACGTCTGCAGAATGATCTAAGTGCGGAAGTTATCATCGCACACGGAAAAGCAAATAAGTAGCAGACAACCATCGAGTTTAAGTGTTACAACTCAATGAACGAAATGTATCAAAAGCAAGAGTTGTAACCACTAGGAAAAATATAAAGCAACCGCCCATATGAACCCGCTTGAAGACTATCAAACTCATATGCTTCTCCCCCTTTTGTCAGTAATGACCAAAAAGGTTTGAAGACATAGAGCATCTACTCGTCCTCATGAGGAGTAGGTGAAGCAGCAGGGTTGTCGTTGTTGGTTGGCAGCGCAGACGAACTTGGTGCAGTGTCGATGCGTGTAGAAGTAGGGGGCGGTGAAGTAGCATCGTCTTCATCATCGATCACTTCGGCATTCACAGTTGCCGCGGAGGAAGAATAGTTAGAGTCTTCAAGGGATGGAGTTCGACGTAGGACAGCATTCCATGGAGGAGTGGAATCGAACTTGAATCTTTCAGTGAAGCCATCGTCTTGAAGATCTGCTTCAGCACTGAGCAATGTCAAACTCTTCCATGATCGCCGACAGGTCTCGTGAGTGACAAAGGCATTCTTGGTGGCAAGATTTCGAATGCGATTGACGTCCACCAAGAGGCTTTGCATCTGTCGCTTGAGCCAAAAGTGATGCTTGTCTTGTTTCTGATGCAGTGCCACAAGAAGTTCTCGGTCATTTAGGACCCGAGAGCGCTTCTTAGGCCTTTGGGCAATTGTGCTCTCAGTAGCTTCAGTTGGTGCACGATGAGGCAGACGAGTGTTCCCAGCCATTGGATAGACATGAGTTACTTCTTGGACTCCTTCCATGGGCTGAGTGAAGCTTTGGTGTTCAGCATTTTGAAGACAAAGAGGCTTCTTGGCAGGCTCAGGGTATATGGCTTCAACTGACATATCAACCTCTGGTAGAAAGATCATATGATTGCGAGCAGAGGGCTGATAGTTGATAGCAGAGTGTAGCTTGATGAGGCGCATGACCCATGGAGCATAGAATTTCAGGCCAAAAAGGTCAGATCCAGATGCAGCCAGTTGCCGGAGGAAGAATTCTTGTGCATTGAAGCTGATGCCATTGAGGATGTAAAAGACCAATGTCTTCATGGCTCCTTCAAGTTTTGCAGCTGATGAATGCCCTTTGATAGGCCATAGAGTCCGCCTGATGATGTGATATATTGTGCGAGGCAGATACTCAAGGTCATCAACAAAGAACTCCTTTGGGTATTCAGCGTCATGTGGCAAAGGCTTCATCATGCTCAACATCTGGCTCATGTTGGGTTCTGGCTTATGGAAGATGCTCTCCAGTGCATTGCGGTGGAGTTGACAATCAGGTTCGTACAGCTCTCCGGGAGTGGATAACCCTGTAAGCTCAATGATGTCAAGAGCTTTGGCTTCATGATGAACATTTCCTGTGATCCACTCGAGAACCCATGTCTTTGTATCCCTGTTGTAGCCGCGAATGTGGAGGGTAGCATAGAATTGAAGCAAAAGTTCCTCATTCCAATGTTCTTTGTCTGTCACAAAGCTGAGCAGACCTGCATCACGAAAGCAGTCAAGTGCTTCTTCTAAGCATGGCAGTCCTGCAATGGCTTCAGTGTCGAGGCGCATATGAGGGAAAATGCGCCCTTGATCATACAGAACGCAGGAGTAATAGCTTCGCTGCTGATGACTCCAGAAACGATCAGATGATATTCTTGGCCTTGAGTAGGGGTTCTTTGCGCTGTCAAAGAAGGTGTTGTGGCTTTTGAAGCCATTTGCATTGAAGGACCCTGTAGAGGTGGCAGTACCTGGAAACCTTGGCAATCTTGGCCTTGGTTTCTGGACCTGAGGCCTATGCTCAATATGATAATCAAACTGAGGACTAGAGACATGAGGCGGAGGGACCAGAACGGGCCATCTGACAGTGATTAGCTGGCCATGGTTGTATGCTTGCTCAATTGTATGGGGCCTTGGTCGCGGAACAGGAGCAGTGGCAACAACAGTGGCTTCAGGCTGCACAACAGAAGCTTCAGGAGCAGTTGGAGCATTGGCTTCTGGCATATTGGTTGGTGCAGGCTCCACACTAGCTTCAGTCATGACAGTGTCATGGGCTTCATTTGTGTTGGTGGTGGCAGCCTCAAGATTTTCAACCTCCACTTAATGAGCTGGAGGGTCTGGCACTGGCACATTCACTTCAGGAACAGCTTCTTCAGTAATGGGGGGAGTAGGGACACGTTCTTCTTCATGTTCGTCATCGGCTGATGCAGCCGGATTGTCTTCAGCAGCTTTGGCTTCAGACACGGAGATATTCACAGTTGGAGTGGCATCTGGAAACACTTGACGTGCAACAGATTGGTGGTGCACTTCTCCTTCTGGAACACTCGGAAGAGGGGCTTGAGGCCTTGGTCCTTTGCAAAGCCTTTGTAAGACTGGCGACGCCTTTGGAGATGGATTTGGCTGGGCCTCATCCTCTTCTTCTTGCACAGGTGGTGTGATCTGTTGTTGTTGGGGAGTACTCGAGGAGTCTTGTTGTTGTGGGTGATCAGCCCATGATGCATCATGAGCAATTGGCGTCAGAGGACGACCAATGCTGATGATTTCGTTGTTCGTGAGAACAGGCGATGATACCAAGGTGTGTTCGATCTGAGGAAGAACTTCATCATCTTCAACATTGTCATGGTGACCAATATCTTCAGCAGCGATGGGATCAACTGCTGGAATGTCTTCAGCTTCATAAGCCTCTGTGGAAGCAGGCTCATGAACAATCATCCGTCGTTCTTGGTGTTCAGATGCAGGGCGAACCACTGAGATAGGTTCAACAACTAAGGGCTCTATGGGAGCAGCCCGATTCTTCTTGATCTTGCGCTTCTTCTTGGAGGGAGCAGCATCAGAGGCTTCTGAGGTTTTCCTTTTTCTGGCTTCAGCCTCTGCAGCCCTCGTCTTCTTTAGTTCTGAAGCGGTTGACATGACCTTTGGCTTCGAGCCAGTCATGTTGCTTGGGAAGACTATGCGAGGTTCATCCTGCCTTGAAGGTATAGGTTGGACAGTTGATAGCTTCTTCTTTTTTTGCAGCCATTCTGGGGTCAATGCCAGGACGACCAAGAGCCTTGCGCTTCTCAGCCTCATTGTAGGCTAGCACACACTTGTCAGCCAGATTCTTCATGCGCTCTCGAGAGCCTCGAGCTTCTTCGCGCTTCTTGTGAAAGGCTTCTTTGAGCTCGTGCAGCATGATCTTGAAGTTTTTGACATCTTGCACGCTGAGCTTGGCCACATGCTTCTTGAACTGAGCTTTCTCATAGTCGATCTTGTGCTTCAGTTCAACGATGTGCTGAGCAATAGCTAGCTCAGAAGCAATGGCGTCATTGAAGGAGACGCTGAGGCTAATGGGAAGTTGCAAATCATCAAAGCTGAGATTTGGGGTGTCAAACCACTCATCAATAAAGTTATGGATGATTGCCACGTCAAAGAGAGGCAAATTATTGAAGATCTCTGCTTCTTCCTTGCTCTTGATCAGTTGCTCAAGAGCATCATCTGCAAGATCGTCATCGCTGGACAGATCAATGTGCTCTTCACGCAGAATGGCAGCAGGAGTCAATGTCTGATCAGTATTCTTGACGATTTTCTTTTTCTTCTCCGTCTTCTTGGAGATGCGTGATAGATCTTCAGACTGCACACTGTCTTCAGGAGGTGCAGTGGCCAGTGGCTTCACACGTGAAGCTTTTGGAGGTGCAGCTGATTGTGAAGCCTTAGTCTTCTTTGGCTTCTGCGGCCTTGGAGGAGGAGCTGGGGCTTCATCAGTGTCAGCATCATTATCAGAATGATCCACTCTGGCACCTTGGACCAAGATGTAAGTGATGAGGCCATCAAGGTTCGAAAAGGGACCGATGACATTGGGTTCTGCATCACGTGAGTCATCAGCACGGGGAGCAGAGGGACCAGGGTTGAAGTCTAATCCCAATGACTTCTTGTTTTCCTTGGCCGATGCCTTTGCATGCTGGAAGTTGCGCTTGAAGAGATTATCGTCACGACACCATAGCAATGATGATGGGTCGGCATTTTCAGGCTGAGGTCCAAGGACCATACAAGGATAGAAATCCTGTGCAACAGCTTCAGCTCTGTTCTTGGGTGGAAGGCCTCGATAGAGAATATCACCCCAAGGACTTTTGATAGCATTCCTCTCAGCATATTCCTGGGTCACGAACTTGTATTTGAACCATTGTTCAGCCCAATATCGTCGAATCCATTGGATTCGTGTCTTGCGCTGATTATAATCCTCTTCAGGATCTGTCTTGTAAATTTCTGCGAGGTCATCAGGCAAATCTTTTGATGTTTCCCCTCGACGCTGTCTGCCACCCTTCCTTACTGATTTCTCTGCAGCCATGAATTTCAAACTGAATGGCTTCAATATGTTCAAAGGCTTCAGGGGCTTTCACTTGCTGGTCAAACAGGAACTAGCTTCAGGAGAGTTAATGTGTTGCTGTAAGAATTCTGCAAACGAATGCAGACTATGAGAACCAAGGGATTCTCCCACGGACATGTACCTGTGACAGCATTAGAGATGCGAGGGAAGGGGAAGAGGTCATATGCATTCTCAGAAGATTTGAAGATAAATCAGTTTGAAGACATTGACCTCATGATGCGAAGACATTCACTTATATGTTGAGAGTTGGTTCCAGATTTGTACGAATCCGTGAATAAGTACAAGTGAGGAATCTAACTAGATATGAAGCTTAAGTGAATATACTAGGCAGTATGAGATGCAGACAGAATAGATCTAACATTGTATAGGCAGAAACCAATTTTGGTAAATAGGATGAATCGTTGAGGATCAAAAAGATGGTAAAAATAGAGTTATATTTACCACACGAAGAACTGCTAGATGGGATGAATAGGAGACCGAGCAGTTCAATCCACCGTGCCCTAACTTGGTGACGGAGGACACCTACGGCGGTGGCGGAGAGGACGATGTCCGCGGCCGGCATGAGGACGGCGTTGGAGAAGTCGCGGCAGCTAAGCGCTTTGTCGCCGGCGTCGTTGCGAGCTAGCGGTGGCGCTAGGGTTTTGATGAGGTGGAGAGGTGGAAGAAGGTTTTCTTGACCGCAGGGGACATGTATTTATAAGGAAGTGTGCGGCATAGCGCAATTACGCAGGTACCCCTGGCTATTCACATCTGAGGGGCACATGGCAAGCATGCAACATACTCAGAGTTTTCCCACATTCCCACGCCTGCCAGGTTTGTCGGATGGTTGTTCCAGCTTCTCCGGATTTCAACAATAAGGATGAATCATTTTTAAAAGACTTAATGTTTGTCTCTGTGTCTTCTGCTGACAAGGATGCAGAGAAGACATTTGATAGTTTCAATAGAATGCATATGATTTGGACAGATAGAGTTTGAGATAGAAAGCATAGAGAGATTAGGGTCCGATCACATTCACTTAGTTCAAAAGATTCAACAAGGAAGACATAGCTATAAGTGAATGCTGTAGAGGACAGAATAGTAGTATGTATATCAGAAAACAATCAAATCATGAAGATAAGTTTAAATATGAAGACAAACCAAATGCAAAGACATTGCAACAATAACGCCATGAGTGAAACACTTCAAACCAAGAAATTTGGTGGTGGCGTTACCCACCGTATAGGAAGTATTAGACCCAGACACGACGCACAATTATCATGGCGCTCCGAAGTCAAATTCCACGTTAATGTATTCACACTCAGGATGTAAGTCTTCATTGATTGAAGATATACTTTACTTCGTGTGTTGCACATCTAAGTCATCAACATGCATAAGTGTTAGGATGTGTGCCTGATTACAGGACATTTGAGGATTCCAAGATATTTAGCTCACACCGTAACTTGCAAAACCTTTTCTCATCCAAGGGCTTTGTGAAGATATCTGCCAGTTGCTCTCCAGTGTTGACGTGAATGATGTCAATATCTTTCTTCATGACATGATCTCTGAGAAAGTGATGACGAATTTCAATGTGCTTTGTCTTCGAGTGCTGGACTGGATTGTTGGCAATCTTGATGGCGCTTTCATTGTCGCAGAAGAGAGGTACTTGTTTCAGATTGATGCCATAGTCCTTGAGAGTTTGCTTCATCCACAGAAGCTGAGCGCAGCAAGATCCAGCAGCAATGTATTCAGATTCAGCAGTTGAGAGTGATACACAGTTTTGCTTCTTTGAAGACCAACAGACAAGTGATCGTCCCAGAAAGTGACATGTGCCTGATGTAGACTTGCGATCCACCTTGTCTCCAGCATAATCAGCATCCGAGAATCCAACCAGATCAAATCTTGAGCCCTTTGGATACCATAATCCGAGTGTTGGGGTGTAAGCCAAATATCTAAGAATTCGCTTCACAGCTAAGTGATGCGATTCCTTTGGTGCCGCTTGGAATCGAGCACACATGCAAACACTAAGCATAATATCTGGCCTAGATGCACATAGGTAAAGTAAGGAACCAATCATGGAGCGGTATACCTTTTGATCGAACTCTTTACCATTGTCGTCGGGACCAAGATGGTGTTTGGCTGGCATTGGCGTCGTGTAACCTTTGCAATCTTGCATTCCAAATTTCTTCAGACAGTCTTTGAGATATTTTCTTGAGATATGAAGATGCCATTCCTTTGCTGACGAATTTGAAGACCAAGGAAGAACTTCAGCTCACCCATCATGGACATCTGATATTGCTCTTGCATCATGTATCCAAACTCATCACTATACTTCTGGTTGGTGCAGCCGAAGATAATGTCATCCACATATATTTGGCACACAAACAGTTCACCATCATATGTCTTCGTGAAGAGTGTGGGATCGAGGGATCCAGGTTTGAAGCCTTTGCTCTTCAGGAAGTCTTTGATCGTATCATACCAAGCGCGAGGAGCTTGTTTGAGGCCATACAGTGCTTTGTTTAGCTTGTACACCATATCAGGATGTTTTGGATCTTCAAAGCCAGGTGGTTGAGCAACGTACACTTCTTCTTCAATCTTGCCGTTGAGGAATGCACTCTTCACATCCATTTGATATAGTAAGATGTTGTGGTGGTTAGCATAGGCTAGCAGTATGCGAATAGCTTCAAGCCTAGCCACAGGAGCAAATGTTTCATCGAAGTCAATTCCTTCAACTTGAGTATATCCTTGAGCCACAAGACGTGCTTTGTTTCTGACGACTTGACCATGCTCATCTTGCTTGTTTCGATATATCCATTTTGTGCCAATAATGTTATGCTTGCGAGGGTCAGGACGCTTGACAAGTTCCCAAACATTGTTCAGCTTGAACTGTTGAAGTTCTTCTTGCATAGCTTGAATCCATTCAGGTTCCATAAAGGCTTCAGCAACTTTCTTGGGTTCTGATATTGACACAAATGAAAAGTGCCCACAAAAAATTGCTAATTGTGTTGCCCTTGAGCGAGTAAGTGGACCAGGCGCATTGATGCTATCAATTATCTTCTCAATTTGTACTTCATTAGCAACACGAGGATGAACTGGACGAAGACCTTGCTCTTGCTAATCATTGTCATCATCGGGACGATTGTCTTCGGTCTGAGCATTGTCTTCAGGTTGGTTTGGTGCAGAAATGATAAGTTCCTCTTTAGGCTGTGCTTCAGAGGGCATCATTTCACCTGTTCCCATCAGCTTGATTGATTCGCTGGACGGAGCTTCATCAAGTGTACTTGGCAGGAGCTCTCTTTGTGAACCATTGGTTTCATCAAATCGCACGTCCACAGTTTCAACGATTTTGTAGTGATAGAGGTTGAAGACTCTGTAAGAGTGTGAGTCCTTTCCATAACCGAGCATGAAGCCTTCATGAGCTTTAGGTGCAAATTTTGACTTGTGATGGGGATCCTTGATCCAGCACCTAGCACCAAAGACTCTGAAGTAGCTGACATTTGGCTTCTTGCCAGTAAGGAGCTCATAGGATGTTTTGCTCAGAAGCTTGTGGATGTAAACACGGTTGATGATGTGACATGCTGTATCAAGAGCTTCAGGCCAGAACTTTCTTGGTGTCTTGTACTCGTCGAGCATTGTTCGAGCCATCTCAATGAGGGTTCTATTCTTGCGCTCTACAATGCCATTTTGCTGAGGTGTGTATGGAGCAGAAAACTCATGAGTGATTCCCATTGTATCCAGATAAAGATCAAGCCCGGTATTCTTGAACTCAGTGACGTTGTCACTTCTAATATGCTTGATCTTGACGCCATAATTGTTCATGGCTCGATTGGCGAAGCGTCTGAAGACATCTTGTACTTCAGTCTTGTAGAGAATTATGTGCACCCATGTATATCTTGAGTAGTCATCAACAATGACGAAGCCATAGAGACAAGTTGTTGTTGTGATGGTAGAGTAGTGAGTAGGGCCAAATAAGTCCATGTGTAATAGCTCGAAGGGTTGAGATGTCATCATGATTGTCTTCGAGGGGTGCTTTGCCCTAGTCATCTTTCCAGCTTCACAGGCACCACACAAATGATCCTTCTTGAACTTGACGCCCTCGATGCCTATGACATGCTTCTTCTTGACGAGTGTGTGTAAGTTCCTCATGCCAGCATGCCCCAGCCTCCGATGCCAGAGCCAGCATTCTGAAGCTTTTGCAAGAAGACATACGGCAAGCTGTGGACCTGTTGAGAAATCTACCATGTATAGATCATCTTTCTGATACCCTTCAAAGACTAGAGACTTGTCAGATTCCATTAGTACAAGGCAACGATATTTTCCGAATAGCACAATCATGTTCAAGTCACAAAGCATTGAGACAGACATTAAGTTGAACCCAAGGGATTCAACAAGCATCACTTTATCCATGTGTTGATCCTTTGAGATAGCAACTCTACCTAGACCCAATACCTTGCTTTTACCAGTGTCAGCAAATGTGATGTGACTCTTGTCGGATGGACGTAAGGTTGAGTCCATGAGAAGACTTCGATCACCAGTCATATGATTAGTGCATCCGCTGTCCATAATCCATTCTGAAGCACGAGGTGTCATACCCTACAGTGCAGTTAGGAGGATAGGCTTCACAAAGTATGTTGTGAAGCATAAGCATTTGACGCACACAAGGATTATCACAGCTTAGATCAAGGTTAGAACTCATAGTATGACTGGTAAGCGATTCACATGTGAAATACATAGTAAGACATTTTATCATGCGTCCCTTAATGTGTTTTAGGTCCCCAGCAATAGTATTGGACGCCTTTGATAGCAGGCTGGAGACCTTATTCTGCAAAAGAGAGTTAATTCTTCTTCACCACCCACATCTTCAGGGGTGGCTTAGAAGCAATGAGTCTAAGTGCAGCATCTGAGAACTTTGGCTTTGAAGCCCTAGCAAATAGCCTTGCAGGAGATGAATGATACTCATATGAATAAGCAGAAAAATTCTTAGTTCTATGAACATAGCGGTTTGAGGACACACACTCATATTCATAAGTCTGAGTATGATTTCCCTGCAAAACATTGGCGTTAGGGTGACTCAGGTGAGTCCTGTATGAAGCCTTTGGACCATATGATGCCTTAGGTCTGGGGTTTGTCTTCTTCCCTGGTGGTGTCATGATGACATTCACTGGAAGATTCTCAAGACAACTTTTGGGAACCCAGATCTTCTTCATAGGTGGTCCATTCCTGCAGTTAGTACCAATATACCTGGCAAACACTTCACCATTCTGATTTTTGAACAGTTTATAGTTTGCATCAAAGGATTCATCAATGATAATAGGATTAGCATAGGTAAAGCCAGATAAGGTGGATGGATCCACTGAAGGTTCCTTTGCAGCAACCCATGTGGTTTTGGGATACTGCTCAGGCTTCCAGTAGGAACCATCAACATTCATTTTCCTCTCGAACCCGACACCCTCTTTCCTAGGGTTCTGGTTCAGAATCTTCTTTTTGAGGACATCGCAAAGTGTCTGATGTCCTTTCAGACGTTTATACATCCTTGTTTCAAGCAATGTCTTCAACCTAGCATTTTCATCAGCAATAGCAGTGGTATCCTCCGTAGAGGTAGCGTTACCACGCTCAATGCATTTTAGACATGGTGGTTCAAATCCATCCTATGTAACGCTGATTTGTTGAGCAAGGAATGAATCATGCTCCTTCTGAAGATCTTCATAGTCCACTCTTATCTTTTCAAGATCCTACTTTCTTTGAAGACATTCATAAGAAAGCTTCTCGTGATCAGACAAGAGAGCATTATGTTGATCTTGAAGGGCGTCAAACTTGAAATGAAGTCTTTGAAGACTCTCAGCCAATGCTTTTGACTGATCCATTTCTTCACCCAACATATCATCGCTCTTACTAAGCATGTTATGAACCTTTTCCAAGGCTCTTTGTTGTTTAGTGGCAAGGGAAGCAAGTTTGACATAGTTGGGGCCAAATTCATCACCTAATTCATCATCACTTGTTTCAGAGAGGTAGCATTCAGTTACCTTAGCACCCCCTGCCATGAGGCATGGTGAAGATGAAGACGATTCAGGTGGAAAAGTCATCTCTTTAAGAGACTTCTTGTAGTCATCAAGCCAAGGATCATGACGATTAAGATGACCTTCATAGACCTCAGAAAGCCGGTCCCAGATTAGTTTCGCGTGATTGAGGTGCATGACGTTCCTGAATTGATTTCAGGACAGACAGGAGCAGATGATGTCCTTCACTATGAGGTTCAGTAGAGTGTACTTGCGAATGTCATCAGCCTCTGCCATCTTGCATAGATCGGTAAGACCAATCTCAGTGACGGTCCACAGTTCGCTATCCATAGCCATGAGTCGCTTCTTCATCATGACCTTCCACCGAGGATACTCATGACCGTCAAAGGTGGGGCAAGATACATTCCTCAATCCTGCAATCGACATAGCTAAACTCCAGGTGGTTAAACCGAATCACACAGAACAAGGGAGTACCTTGCTCTGATACCAATTGAAAGAGCTAGTTATCGACTAGAGGGGGGGTGAATAGGCGATTTTTATCAAAGTCTTCAAAACGTGGAAGTTTCTAAGACAAACAATAGAAATGACCTAATTGATATGCAGCGGAAGATAAACTACAACAAGCAAACCATATTCAAGTGTGCAATAATGTGAAAGTACAAGGACTAATAGCAGCTTGGTAGTAAGGATCAGGGTGGAAGATAGTATGAAGCCAATCAACGATAGTAGTCAAGCAATGAAGTCAAACAGGTATGACAAACATGCAATGACTTCACGAAGACAAACTTAAGGTAAGGGGAGTTAGAGGATAGAACCAGTCACTTGTTGAAGACACAGGATTTGTTGGACCAATTCCAGTTGTTGTGACAACTGTACGTATGGTTAGGGAGGCTAAGATTCAACTCAGAAGACCGCGTCTTCACCTTATTCCCCTTGAGCTAAGGACACACAGTCCTCGCCCAATCACTCTGGTAAGTCTTCAAGGTAGACTTCCGAACCTTCACAGACTTTGTTCACCGGCAATCCACAATGACTCTTGGATGCTCAGAACGCGATGCCTAACCGGCTGGAGGATACACAGTCCTCAAGTGTAATAAGTCTTCAGGTCACTCAGATAGAAAGACTTCAGTGATGCCTAACACTCTTTGGCTCTGGGTGTTTGGGCTTTGTCCTCGCAAGGATTTCTCTCTCTCAAAGGCTTCGAGGTGGGTTGCTCTCAAACGACAAAAGCCTTAAACTAACTCTGAGCAGCCACCAATTTATGGTGTAGGGGGTGGGCTATTTATAGCCACAAGGCAACCCGACCTGATATGTCCGAAATGACCCTGGGTCACTAAGGAACTGACATGTGTTCCAACGGTCAGATTTCAAACACACATGGCAACTTTACTTGGGCTACAAGCAAAGCTGACTCATCCAGCTCTGGATAAGATTTGCTCTCATTGTCTTCACTCGAAGACATAGGATTTGGGTTGAGCATCACTTCAGTCATTCTGACTTTGTTCACTTGGACCCCACTTAACAGTACGGTGGTTCCTATGACTCAACAAAGAAGAAAAGGAAACAACGAAACAACACAGTCTTTGCGCTCCATAGTCTTCACTCATTGTCTTCTCATGTCATAGTCTTCAATATGAATATCTTCACATACCACCATTGTCGTCAATGTCTTCATACAGTTTTAGGGGTCATCTCCGATAGGTAAACCAAATCAATGAGGGACACTACCTGCGTTATCCTGCAATTCTCACAAATGCATTAGTCCCTCAACCAACTTTGTCGTCAATACTCCAAAACCAACTAGGGGTGGCACTAGATGCACTTACACCACCGTAATAACATGTCACGTCATCAAAAAAGTTGTCAGCAGATTGCATTTGTGAAATATCATTCTCTCTACGGTGACATATGAAGATTATCTCGCATATCCGGACACGGTCTAAGTGTTCGATGATTACTTTGGAGTATTCGAAGGAGGAACCCGCCTTGCAATGCTGAAGACAATACTGCATGCCGGACTCATCATCATTGAAGCCTGGTTCATGGGCTACTAAGGGAGTCCTGGATTAGGGGGTATCCGGACAGCCAGACTATGTACAACGTCCGGACTATTGAAGCGTGAAGATACAAGACTCAAGACTTTGGCCCGTGTCCGGATGGGACTTTCCTTGGCGTGGAAGGCAAGCTTGGCGATCCGGATATTATATTTCCTTCCTTGTAACCGACTCCATGTAAACCCTAGCCCTCTCCGATGTCTATATAAACTGGAGAGGTTGGTCCTTAGAAGGCCGATCACAATTACATTCATACCATCATAGGCTAGCTCTTAGGGTTTAGCCTCTACGATCTCGTGGTAGATCTACTCTTGTACTACCCATATCATCAATATTAATCAAGCAGGAAGGAGGGTTTTACCTCCATCGAGAGGGCCCGAACCTGGGTAAACATCCGTGTCCCTTGCTTCCTGTTACCATCAGCCTTGATGCACAGATCAAGACCCCCTACCCGAGATCCGCCGGTTTTGACACCGACACTTGCACCAGTCCATAGATGGATCGCTGGAGCTTGCACATTTTGTTAGCACCTTTGGGATTGACAAAACCTTCTGGTTGCATCATATACAACTCTTCTTTAAGAAAACCATTAAGGAATGCAGTTTTGACATCCATTTGCCAGATTTCATAGAATGTGGCAATTGCTAACATGATTCGGACAGACTTAAGCATCGCTACAGTTGAGAAAATCTCATTGTAGTCAACACCTTGAACTTGTTGAAAACCTTTTTGCGACAAGTCAAGCTTCATAGATAGTAACACTACTATCAACATCCGTCTTCCTCTTGAAGATCCATTTATTTTCTATGGCTTGCGGATCATCGAGCAAGTCCACCAAAGTCCACACTTTGTTCTCATACATGGATCCTATCTCAGATTTCATGGCCTCCAGCCATTTCACGGAAACTGGGCTCATCATCGCTTCCTCATAGTTCGTAGGTTTATCATGGTCTAGTAACATGACTTTCAGAATAGGATTACCGTACCACTCTGGTGCGGACCATACTCTGGAAGACCTACGAGGTTCTGTAGTAACTTGATCCGAAGTTTCATGATCATCATCATTAACTTCCTCACTAATCGGTGTAGGCATCATTGGAACTGATTTCTGTGATGAACTACTTTCCAATTCGGGAGAAGGTACAATTACCTCATCAAGTTCTACTTTCCTCCCACTCACTTCTTTCAAGAGAAACTCCTTCTCTAGAAAGGATCCATTTTAGCAACGAATATCTTGCCTTCGGATCTGTGATAGAAGGTGTACCCAATAGTTTCCTTTGGGTATTCTATGAAGATGCACTTCTACGATTTGGGTTCGAGCTTATCAGGTTGAAACTTTTTCACATAAGCATCGCAGCCCAAAACTTTAAGAAACGACAACTTTGGTTTCTTGCCAAAGCACAGTTCATAAGGTGACGTCTCAACAGATTTTGATGGTGCCCTATTTAAAGTGAATGCAGGTGTCTCTAATGCATAACCCCAAAACTATAGTGGTAAATCGGTAAGATACATCATAGATCGCACCATATCAAATAAAGTGTGGTTACGACGTTCGGACACACCATAACATTGCGGTGTTCCAGGTGGCGTGAGTTGTGAAACTATTCCACATTGTATTATATGAAGGCCAAACTCGTAACTCAAATATTCTCAACCATGATCAGATCGTAGAAACTTTATTTTCTTGTTATGATGATTCTCCACTTCACTCTGAAATTCTTTGAACCTTTCAAATGTTTTAGACTTGTGTTTCATTAAGTAGATATACCCAGATCTGCTCAAATCATCTGTGAAGGTTTAGAAAATAACGATACTTGCCACGAGCATCAACACTCATTGGATCGCATACATTGGTATGTATTATTTCCAATAAATCAGTAGCTCATTCCATTGTTCCGAAGAACGGAGTTTTAGTCATCTTGCCCAAAAGGCACGGTTCGCAAGCATCAAATGATTCATAACCAAGTGATTCCGAAAATCCATCTTTATGGAGTTTCTTCATGCACTTTACACCGATATGACCCAAACGGCAGTGCCGCATATAAGTTGCACTATCATTATTAACTTTGCATCTTTTCGCATCAATATTATGAATATGTGTATCACTACGATCGAGATCCAACAAACTATTTTCATTGGGTGTATGAAGGTTTTATTCATGTAAACAGAACAACAATTATTCTCTGACTTTAAATGAATAACCGTATTGCAATAAACATGATCAAATCATATTCACGCTCAACGCAAACGCCAAATAACATTTATTTAGGTTTAACACTAATCTCGAAAGTATAGGGAGTGTGCGATGATGATCATATCATCTTGGAACTACTTCCAACACTCATCGTCACTTCACCCTCAACTAGTCTCTGTTTATTCTGTAACTCCTATTTCGAGTTACTAATTTTTAGCAACCGAACAAGTATCAAATACTCAGGGGCCACTATAAACACTATTAAGGTATACATCAATAACCTGTATATCAAATATACCCTTGTTCACTTTGCCATCCTTCTTATCTACCAAATATTCAGGGCATTTCCGCTTCCAGTGACCATTTCCTTTGTAGTAGAAGCACTTAGTTTCAGGCTTTGGTCCAGCTTTGGGCTTCTTCGCGGGAGTGACAACTTGCTTGTCATTCTACTTGAAATTCCCTTTCTTTCCCTTTGCCCTTTTCTTGAAACTAGTGGTCTTGTCAATCATCAACACTTGATTCTCTTTCTTGATTTCTACCTTCGTCGATTTCAACATCATGAAGAGCTCGGGAATCGTTTTCGTCATCCCTTGCATACTATAGTTCATCACAAAGTTCTAGTAACTTGGTGATGGTGACTAGAGAACTCTGTCAATCACTATCTTATCTGGAAGATTAACTCCTACTTGATTCAAGTGATTGTAGTACCCAAACAATCTGAGCACATGCTCACTAGATGAGCAATTCTCCTCCATCTTTTAGCTATAGAACTTCTTGGAGACTTCATATCTCACAACTCGGGTATTTTCTTGAAATATTAACTTCAACTCCTGGACCATCTCGTATGGTCCATGACATTCAAAACGTCTTTGAAGTCCCGATTCTAAGCCGTTAAGCATGGTGCACTAAACTATCAAGTAGTCATCATATTGAGCTAGCAAAACATTCACAACGTCTGCATATGCTCCTGCAATAGGCCCGTCACCTAGCGGTGCATCAAGGACATAATTCTTCTGTGCAGCAATGAGGATAAACCCCAGATCACGGACCTAGTCCGCGTCATTGCTACTATCATCTTTCAACATAGTATTTCTCTAGGAACAAATCAAAAATAAACATAGGGAAGAACAAACGTGAGCTATCTACAACATAATTTTCAAAATACTATCAGGACTAAGTTCATGATAAATTAAAGTTCAATTAATCATATTACTTAAGAACTCCCACTTAGATCGACATCCCTCTAATCATCTAAGTGATCACATGATCCAAATAAACTAAACCATGTTCGATCATCACGTGAGATGGAGTAGTTTTCAATGGTGAACATCACTATGTTGATCATATCTACTATATGATTCACGCTCGACCTTTCTGTCTCCAGTGTTCCGAGGCCATATCTGTATATGCTAGGCTCGTCAAGTTTAACCTGAGTATTCCGCGTGTGCAACTGTTTTGTACCCGTTGTATTTGAACGTAGAGCCTATCACACCCGATCATCACGTGGTGTCTCGGCACGAAGAACTTTCACAACGGTGCGTACTCAGGGAGAACACTTATACCTTGAAATTTAGTGAGAGATCATCTTATAAAGCTACCGCCGAACTAAGCAAAATAAGATGTATAAAAGATAAACATCACATGCACTCAAAATATGTGACATGATATGGCCATCATCATCTTGTGCCTTTTGATCTCCATCTCCAAAGTACTATCATGATTCCATTGTCACCGGCAAGACACCATGATCTCCATCATCTTGATCAATATCAATGTGTCGTCACATGGTCGTCTCGCCAACTATTTCTCTAGCAACTATTGCTATCGCATAGCAATAAAGTAAAGCAATTATTTGGCGCTTGCATCTTATGCAATAAAGAGACAACCATAAGGCTTCTACCAGTTGCCGATAACTTCAACAAAACATGATCATCTCATACAATAAAATATAGCATCACGTCTTGACCATATCACATCACAACATGCCCTGCAAAAACAAGTTAGACGTCCTCTACTTTGTTGTTGCAAATTTTACGTGGCTGCTACGGGCTGAGCAAGAACCGTTCTTACTTACGCATCAAAACCACAACGATAGTTCGTCAAGTTAGTGTTGTTTTAACCTTCTCAAGGACCGGGCGTAGCCACACTCGGTTCAACTAAAGTTGGAGAAACAGACACCCGCCAGCCACCTGTGTGCAAAGCACGTTGGTAGAACCAATCTCGTGTAAGTGTACGGGTAATGTCGGTCCGGGCCGCTTCATCCAACAATACCACCGAACCAAAGTATGACATGCTTGTAAGCAGTATGACTTGTATTGCCCACAACTCACTTGTGTTCTACTCGTGCATATAACATCTACGCATAAAACCAGGCTCGGATGCCACTGTTGGGGAACGTAGTAATTTCAAAAAAATTCCTACGCACACGCATGATCATGGTGATGCATAGCAACAAGAGGGGAGAGTGTTGTCCACGTACCCTCGTAGACTCATAATATAACCTTCGGTATGACTCCGAACAACCTTCGGTACATCAAAACTCATAAACTCATAATATAACTATCATCGAAACCTTAAGCGTGCGGACCCTATGGGTTCGAGAACTATGTAGACATGACCGAGACATGTCTCTGGTCAATAACCAATAGCGGAACCTGGATGCTCATATTGGCTCCCACATATTCTATGAAGATCTTTATCGGTCAAACCGCATAACAACATACGTTGTTCCCTTTGTCATCGGTATGTTAATTGCCCGAGATTCGATCGTCGGTATCCAATACCTAGTTCAATCTCGTTACCGGCAAGTCTCTTTACTAGTTACGTAATGCATCATTCCATAACTAACTCATTAGCTACATTGCTTGCAAGTCTTGTAGTGATGTGCATTACTAAGAGGGCCCAGAGATACCTCTCCGACAATCGGAGTGAAAAAACCTAATCTCGAAATACGCCAACTCAACATGTACCTTTGGAGACACCTGTAGAGCTCCTTTATAATCACCCAGTTACGTTGTGATGTTTGGTAGCACACAAAGTGTTCCTCTGGTAAACGGGAGTTGCATAATCTCATAGTTGTAGGAACATGTATAAGTCATGAAGAAAGCAATAACAACATACTAAACGATCAAGTGCTAAGCTAAGGGAATGAGTCATGTCAATCACATTATTCTCCTAATGATGTGATCCTGTTAATCAAATGACAACTCATGTCTATGGCTAGGAAACACAACCATCTTTGATCAATGAGCTAGTCAAGTAGAGGCATACTAGTATTCACACATGTATTATGTTTCCGGTTAATACAATTCTAGCATGAATAATAAACATTTATCATGATATGAGGAAATAAATAATAACTTTATTATTGCCTCTAGGGCATATTTCCTTCAGGGAGTCCTACTACCACCGGGAGTAGGACTCCCCTTTCCTAGTAGGAGTACGAGAAGGGGGAAGGGAAGGAGAGGAGGAGAAGGAAGGAGGGGGCGCCGCCCCTCCCCCCTAGTCCAATTCAGACTAGGCTTGGGGGGCGGCCCAGCCCTAGCCAGCCCCTCTCTCTCCCCTAAAGCCCATTAAGGCCCATATACTCCCCAAGGGGTTCCGGTAACCTCCCGGTACTCCGGTATTTATCCGGTGACCCCCGAAATCCTTCCGGTGCCTGAATATAACCTTCCAATATATCAATCTTTATTTCTCGACCATTTTGAGACTCCTCGTCATGTCCGTGATCTCATCCGGGACTCCAAACAACCTTCGGTACATCAAAACACATAAACTCATAATACAGATCGTCACCAAGCATTAAGCGTGCGGACCCTACGGGTTCAAGAACTATGTAGACATGACGGAGATACATCTTCGGTCAATAACCAATAGCGGAACCCGGATGCTCATATTGGCTCCTACATATTCTACGAAGATCTTTATCGGTCAAACCACATAACAACATATGTTGTTCCCTTTGTCATGGGTATGTTACTTGCCCGAGATTCGATCGTCGGTATCACCATGATACGTCTCCAACATATCTATAATTTTTTATTGCTCCATGCTACTTTATCTACTGTTCTGGACTAAATTGGGCTTTATTTTCCACTTTTATATTATTTTTGGGACTAACCTATTAACCGGAGGCCCAACCCAGAAATGTTGTTTTTTGCCTATTTCAGTGTTTCGAAGAAATGGACTATCAAACAGAGTCCAAACGGAATGAAACCTTCGGAAACGTGATTTTCTCACCGAACGTGATCCAAGGGACTTGGACCCTACTCCAAGGAACAAAAGAGGTGGTCACGAGGGTGGGGGTCGCTCCTCCTAGGGCGTGCCCCCTACCTCGTGGGCCCCCTATTGCTCCACCGACGTACTCCTTCCTCCTATATATACCTACGTACCCCCAAATGATCAGGAGGGGAGCCAAAAACCTAATTCCACGGCCGCAACTTCCTGTATCCACGAGATCCCATCTTGGGGCCTGTTCCGAAGCTCCACCGGAGGGGGCATCCATAACGGAGGGCTCTACATCATCACCATAGCCCCTCTAATGAAGTGTGAGTAGTTTACTTCAGACCTTCGGGTCCATAGCTAGTAGCTAGATGGCTTATTCTCTCTTTTTGGATCTCTATACAATGTGCTCCCCCTCTCTCGTGGAGATCTATTCGATGTAATCTTCTTTTTGTGGTGTGTTTGTTGAGATCGATGAATTGTGGGTTTATGATCCAGCTTATCTATGAATAATATTTGATTCTTCTCTGAATTCTTTTATGTATGATTGGTTATCTTTGCAAGTCTCTTCGAATTATCCGTTTGGTTTGGCCAACTAGATTGGTAGTTCTTGCAATGGGAGAAGTGTTTAGCTTTGGGTTCAATCTTGCAGTGTCCTTACCCAGTGATAGAAAGGGTTGCAAGGCACGTATTGTATTGTTGCCATTGAGGATAACAAGATGGGGTATTTATCATATTGCATGAATTTATTCCTCTACATCATGTCATCTTGCTTAAGGCGTTACTTTGTTTTTAACTTAATACTCTAGATGCATGCTGGATAGCAGTCGATGAGTGGAGTAGTAGTAGTAGATGCAGAATTGTTTCAGTCTACTTATCTCGGATGTGATGCCTATATACATGATCATACCTAGATATACTCATAACTATGCTCAATTTTGTCAATTGTGTTGGGGAACGTAGCAGAAATTCAAAATTTTCCTACGTGTCACCAAGATCTATCTATGGAGAAACCAGCAACAAGGGGAAGGAGAGTGCATCTACATACCCTTGTAGATCGCTAAGCGGAAGCGTTCAAGAGAACGGGGTTGAAGGAGTCGTACTCGTCGTGATCCAAATCACCGGAGATCCTAGTGTCGAACGGACGGCACCTCCGCGTTCGACACACATACAGCCCGGTGACGTCGCCCATGCCTTGATCCAGCAAGGAGAGAGGGAGAGGTTGAGGAAGACTCCATCCAGCAGCAGCACAACGGCGTGGTGGTGGTGAAGGAGCGTGGCAATCCTGTAGGGCTTCGCCAAGCACCTGCGGGAGAGGAGGAGGTGTCACGGGAGGGAGGGAGGCGCCAGGGACTCAGGTGCGACTGCCCTACCTCCCCTCCACTATATATAGGGGCAAGGGAGAGGGGGGCGCAGCCTTGGCCCTTCCTCCAAGGAAGGGTGCGGCCAGGGAGGAGTCCATCCTCCCTAAGGCACCTAGGAGGTGCCTTCCCCCTTTAGGACTCTCCCTTTCCCTTATCTCTTGGCACATGGGCCTCTTGGGGGGGCGCACCAGCCCACCTGGGGCTGGTCCCCTCCCACACTTGGCTCATGCAGCCCTCCGAGGATGGTGGCCCCACTTGGTGGACCCCCCGGACCCTCCCGGTGGTCCCGGTACATTACCGATAAAACCCAAAACTTTTCCGGTGACCAAAATAGGACTTCTCATATATAATTATTTACCTCCGGACCATTCTGGAACTCCTCGTGACGTCCGGGATCTCATCCGGGACTCCAAACAACATTCGGTAACCACAAACAAACTTCCTTTATAACCCTAGCGTCATCGAACCTTAAGTGTGTAGACCCTACGGGTTCGGGAACCATGCAGACATGACCGAGACGTTCTCCGGTCAATAACCAACAGCGGGATCTGGATACCCATGTTGGCTCCCACATGTTCCACGATGATCTCATCGGATGAACCACGATGTCAAGGACTCCATTGATCCCGTATACAATTCCCTTTGTCTAGCGGTATTGTACTTGCCCGAGATCCGATCGTCGGTATACCGATACCTTGTTCAATCTCGTTACCGGCAAGTCTCTTTACTCGTTCCGTAACACATCATCCCGTGATCAACCCTTTGATCACATTGTGCACATTATGATGATGTCCTACCAAGTGGGTCCAGAGATACCTCTATGTTTACACGGAGTGACAAATCCCAGTCTCGATTCGCGCCAACCCAACAGACACTTTCGGAGATACCTGTAGTGCACCTTATAGCCACCCAGTTACGTTGTGACGTTTGGTACACCCAAAGCATTCCTACGGTATCCGGGAGTTGCACAATCTCATGGTCTAAGGAAATGATACTTGACATTAGAAAAGCTTTAGCATACGAACTATGATCTTTGTGCTAGGCTTAGGATTGGGTCTTGTCCATCACATCATTCTGGTAATGATGAGATCCCGTTATCAACGACATCCAATGTCCATGGTCAGGAAACCATAACCATCTATTGATCAACGAGCTAGTCAACTAGAGGCTCACTAGGGACATGGTGTTGTCTATGTACCCACACATGTATCTGAGTTTCCTATCAATACAATTATAGCATGGATAATAAACGATTATCATGAACAAGGAAATATAATAATAATAACTAATTTATCATTGCCTCTAGGGCATATTTCCAACAGTCTCCCACTTGCACTAGAGTCAATAATCTAGTTCACATCGCCATGTGATTAACACTGATAGGTCATATCGCCATGTGACCAACATCCAAAGAGTTTACTAGTGTCTAAACTAGTTCACATCACCATGTGATTAATTCTCAATGAGTTCAGGGGTTTGATCATGTTTTGCTTGTGAGAGAGGTTTTAGTCAATGGTTCTGCAACATTCAGATTCGTATGTACTTTGCAATTCTCTATGTCATATTGTAAATGCTGCTTCCACGCTCCACTTGAAGCTATTCCAAATGGTTGCTCCACTATACGTATCCGGTTTGCTACTCAGAGTCATTCGGATAGGTGTTAAAGCTTGCATCGACGTAACCCTTTACGCCGAACTCTTTATCACCTCCATAATCGAGAAACATGTCCTTATTTACTCCAAGGACAATTTTTTGACCGTTGTCCAATGATCCCCATTTCTGGATCATTCTTGTATCCCCTTGACTGATTCATGGCAAGGCACACTTCGGTGCGGTACACAGCATAGCATACTATAGACCCTACGTCTGAAGCATAGGGGACGACCTTCGTCCTTTGTCTCTCTTCTGCTGTGGTCGAGCTTTAACTCTTAACTTCATACCTTACTACTCAGGCAAGAACTCCTTCTTTGACTGATCCATCTTGAACACCTTCAAGATCATGTCAAGGTATGTGCTCATTTGAAAGTACCATTTAGCGGTCTTTGATCTATCCTCACAGATCTTGATGCTCAATGTTCAAGCAGCTTAATCCAGGTTTTCTATTGAAAAACACCTTTTCAAATAACCCTATATGCTTTCCAGAAATTCTACATTATTTCTGATCAACAATATGTCAACAACATATACTCATCAGAAATTCTATAGCGCTCCCACTCACTTCTTTGGAAATACAAGTTTCTCATAAACTTTTGTATAAACCCAAAATCTCTGATCATCTCATCAAAGCGTACATTCCAACTCCGAGATGCTTACTCCAGTCCTTAGAAGGATTGCTGGAGTTTTGCATATTTGTTAGCGTTCTTCGGGATTGTCAAAACCTTCTGGTTGTATCACATACAACCTTTCCTCAAGAAAACTGTCGAGGAAACAATGTTTTGACATCCTATCTGCAAGATTTCACAAATAATGCAATAACTGCTAATATAATTCCAACAGACTCTTAGCATCGCTACGAGTGAGAAAGTCTCATCGTAGTCAACTCCTTGAACTTGTCGGAAAATATCTTAACGACAAGTCGAGCTTTCTTAATGGTGACACTTACCATCATTGTCCGTCTTCTTCTAAAATCCATCTGTACCCAACGGTCTTACGACCATCAAGTATTTCTTCCAAAGTCATGGATTCTTTCTCGGATTTATGGCCTCGAGCCATTTGTCGGAATCCGGGCCCACCATTGCTTCTCCATAGCTCGTAGGTTCATTGTTATCTAGCAACATGACCTCTAAGACAGTATTGCATACCACTCTGAAGTAGTACGCATCCTTGTCACCCTACGAGGTACGGTAGTGACTTGATCTAAAACTTCATGATCACTATCATAAGCTTCTACTTCATATGGTGTAGGCACCACAGGAACAACTTCCTGTGCCCTGCTACACACTATTTGAAGTGATGGTTCAATAACCTCATCAAGTCTCCACCATCCTCCCACTCAATTCTTTCGAGAGAAACTTTTCCTTGACAAAGGACCCGTTTCTAGAAACAATTACTTTTGCTTCCGGATCCGAGATAGGAGGTATACCCAACCATTTTGGGTATCCTATGAAGATGTATTTATCCGTTTTGGGTTCGAGCTTATCACGATGAAACTCTTTCACATAAGCGTCGCAGCCCCAAACTTTTAAGAAACGACAACTTAGGTTTCTCCAAACCATAGTTCAAACGGTGTCGTCTCAACGGAATTACGTGGTGCCCTATTAAAGTGAGTACGGTTGTCTCTAATGCCTAACCCATGAACGATAGTGGTAATTCGATAAGAGACATCATGGTACGCACCATATCCAATAGGGTGCAACTATGATGTTCGGACACACCATCACACTATGGTGTTCCAGGCGGTATTGGTTGTGAAACAATTTCCACAATGTCTTAATTGCGTGCCAAAGCTTGTAACTCAGATACTCATCTCTATGATCATATCATAGACATTTTATCCTCTTGTCACAATGACCTTCAACTTCACTCTGAAATTACTTGAACCATTCAATAATTCAGACTTGTGTTTCATCAAGTAAATATACAGTATCTACTTAAATCATCTGTGAAGTAAAACATAACGATATCCACTGCGTGCCTCGGCACTCATTGGACTGCACACATCAAAATGTATTACTTCCAACAAGTTGCTTTCTTGTTCCATTTTACTGAAAATGAGGCTTTCAGTCATCTTGCCCATGTGGTATGATTTGCATGTCTCAAGTGATTCAAAATCTAGTGAGTCCAAACGGTCCATTTGCATGGAGTTTCTTCATGCATATACACCAATAGACATGGTTCGCATGTCTCAAACTTTTCAAAACCGAGTGAGTCCAAAGATCCATCAACATGGAGCTTCTTCATGCGTTTTATACCAATATGACTTACATGGTAGTGCCACAAGTAGGTGGTACTATCATTACTATCTTATATATTTTGGCATCAAAATGTGTATCACTACGATCGAGATTCAATAAACCATTCCTTTAGGTGCAAGACCATTGAAGGTATTATTCAAATAAACAGAGTAATCATTATTCTCCTTAAATGAATAACCGTATTGCTATAGACATAATCCAATCATGTCTATGCTCAACGCAAACACCAAATAACAATTATTTAGGTTTAACACCAATCTCGATGGTAGAGAGAGCATGCGATGCTTGATCACATCAACCTTGGAAACACTTCCAACACATATCGTCAGCTCACCTTTAGCTAGTCTCTGTTTATTCCGTAGCGTTTATTTCGAGTTACTAACACTTAGCAACCGAACCGGTATCTAATACCCTGGTGCTACTAGGAGTACTAGTAAAGTACACATTAACATAATGTATATCCAATATACTTCTATCGACCTTGCCAGCCTTCTCATCTACCAAGTATCTAGGGTGATTCTACTTCAGTGACTGTTCCCCTTATTATAGAAGCACTTAGTCTCGGGTTTGGGTTCAACCTCGGGTTTCTTCACTAGAGCAGCAGCTGATTTGCCGTTTCATGAAGTATCCCTTCTTGCCCTTGCCCTTCTTGAAACTAGTGGTTTTACCAACCATCAACAATTGATGCTCATTCTTGACTTCTACTTTCGCGGTGTCAAACCTCGTGAATACCTCAAGGATCATCATCTCTATCCCTGATATGTTATAGTTCATCACAAAGCTCTAGCAGCTTGGTGGGAATGACTTTGGAGAAACATCACTATCTCTGGAAGATCAACTCCCACTCGATTCAAGTGATTGTTGCACTCAGACAATCTGGGCACAAGCTCAATGATTGAGCTTTTCTCCTTAGTTTGCCGGCTAAGAAAATCGCCGGAGGTCTTATACCTCTTGACGTGGGCACGAGCCTGAAATCCCAATTTTAGCCCTCGAAACATCTCATATGTTCCGCGACATTTCAAAAATTGTCTTCGGTGCCTCAACTCTAAACCATTTAACATTACCGAACTATCATGTAGTCATCAAAACGTGTATGTCAGATGTTCGCAACATCCACAGACGACGTTTGGGGTTCAGCACACTGAGCGGTGCATTAAGGACATAAGCTTTCTACTGTCCGCATAATCGCTACTGTCAACTTTCAACTATTTTTTCTCTAGGAACATATCTAAACAGTGGAACTAAAACGCGAGCTTATGACATAATTTGCAAAGATCTTTTGACTATGTTCAGGATAATTAAGTTCATCTCATGAACTCCCACTCAGATAGACATCCCTCTAGTCATCTAAGTGATTACATGATCCGAGTCAACTAGGCCGTGTCCGATCATCACGTGAGACGGACTAGTCATCATCGGTGAACATCTTCATGTTGATCGTATCTACTATACGACTCATGATCAACCTTTCGGTCTCTTGTGTTCCGAGGCCATGTCTGTACATGCTAGGCTCGTCAAGTTAATCTAAGTGTTTCGCGTGTGTAAATTTGGCTTACACCCGTTGTATGTGAACGTAAGAATCTATCACACCCGATCATCACGTGGTGCTTCGAAACGACGAACTTTCGCAATGGTGCATAGTTAGGGGGAACACTTTCTTGAAATTTTAATAAGGGATCATCTTATTTACTACCGTCGTTCTAAGCAAATAAGATGCATAAACATGATAAACATCACATGCAATCAAATAGTGACATGATATGGCCAATATCATTTTGCTCCTTTTGATCTCCATCTTCGGGGCTCCATGATCATCATCGTCACCGGCATGACACCATGATCTCCATCATCATGATCTCCATCGTCGTGTCTTCATGAAGTTGTCTCGCCAACCATTACTTCTACTACTATGGCTACCGGTTAGCAATAAAGTAAAGTAATTACATGGCGTTGTTCAATCACACACAGGTCATACAATAAATTAAGACAACTCCTATGGCTCCTGTCGATTGTCATACTCATCGACATGCAAGTAGTGATTCCTATTACAAGAACATGATCAATCTCATACATCACATATATTCATCACATTCTTCTTGGCCATATCACATCACATAGCATACCCTACAAAGACAAGTTAGACGTCCTCTAATTGTTGTTTGCATGTTTTACGTGGCTGCTATGAGTTTCTAGCAAGAACGTTTCTTACCTACGCAAAACCACAACGTGATATGCCAATTGCTATTTACCCTTCATAAGGACCCTTTTCATCAAATCCGTTCCGACTAAAGTGGGACAGACTGGCACCCGCTAGCCACCTTATGCACCAAGTGCATGTCAGTCGGTGGAACCTGTCTCACGTAAGAGTACATGTAAGGTCGGTCCGGGCCGCTTCATCCCACAATACCGTCGAAACAAGATTGGACTAGTAACAGTAAGCATATTGAACAAAATCAACGCCCACAACTACTTTGTGTTCTACTCGTGCAAAGAATCTACGCAATAGACCTAGCTCATGATGCCACTGTTGGGGAACGTAGCAGAAATTCAAAATTTTCCTACGTGTCACCAAGATCTATCTATGGAGAAACCAGCAATGAGGGGAAGGAGAGTGCATCTACATACCCTTGTAGATCGCTAAGCGGAAGCGTTCAAGAGAACGGGGTTGAAGGAGTCGTACTCGTCGTGATCCAAATCACCGGAGATCCTAGTGCCGAACGGACGGCACCTCCGCGTTCAACACACGTACAGCCCGGTGACGTCTCCCATGCCTTGATCCAGCAAGGAGAGAGGGAGAGGTTGAGGAAGACTCCATCCAGCAGCAGCACAACGGCGTGGTGGTGGTGGAGGAGCGTGGCAATCCTGCAGGGCTTCGCCAAGCACCTGCGGGAGAGGAGGAGGTGTCACGGGAGGGAGGGAGGCGCCAGGGACTCAGGTGCGGCTGCCCTCCCTCCCCTCCACTATATATAGGGGCAAGGGAGAGGGGGGCGCAGCCTTGGCCCTTCCCCCAAGGAAGGGTGCGGCCAGGGAGGAGTCCATCCTCCCTAAGGCACCTAGGAGGTGCCTTCCCCCTTTAGGACTCTCCCTTTCCCTTATCTCTTGGCGCATGGGCCTCTTGGGGGGCGCACCAGCCCACCTGGGGCTGGTCCCCTCCCACACATGGCTCATGCAGCCCTCCGAGGATGGTGGCCCCACTTGGTGGACCCCCGGGACCCTCCCGGTGGTCCCGGTACATTACCGATAAAACCCGAAACTTCTCCGGTGACCAAAACAGGACTTCCCATATATAATTCTTTACCTCCGGACCATTACGGAACTCCTCGTGACGTCCGAGATCTCATCCAGTACTCCGAACAACATTCGGTAACTACATACAAACTTCCTTTATAACCCTAGCGTCATCGAACCTTAAGTGTGTAGACCCTACGGGTTCGGGAACCATGCAGACATGACCGAGACGTTCTCCGGTCAATAACCAACAACGGGATCTGGATACCCATGTTGGCTCCCACATGTTCCACGATGATCTCATCGGATGAACCACGATGTCAAGGACTCCATTGATCCCATATACAATTCCCTTTGTCTAGCGGTATTGTACTTGCCCGAGATTCGATCGTCGGTATACCGATACCTTGTTCAATCTCGTTACCGGCAAGTCTCTTTACTCGTTCTGTAACACATCATCCCGTGATCAACCCTTTGATCACATTGTGCACATTATAATGATGTCCTACCGAGTGGGCCCAGAGATACCTCTCCGTTTACAAGGAGTGACAAATCCCAGTCTCGATTCGCGCCAACCCAACAGACACTTTCGGAGATACCTGTAGTGCACCTTTATAGCCACCTAGTTACGTTGTGACGTTTTGTACACCCAAAGCATTCCTACGGTATCCGGGAGTTGCACAATCTCATGGTCTAAGGAAATGATACTTGACATAAGAAAAGCTTTAGCATACGAACTATGATCTTTGTGCTAGGCTTAGGATTGGGTCTTGTCCATCACATCATTCTGCTAATGATGAGATCCCGTTATCAACGACATCCAATGTCCATGGTCAGGAAACCATAACCATCTATTGATCAACGAGCTAGTCAACTAGAGGCTCACTTGGGACATGGTGTTGTCTATGTACCCACACATGTATCTGAGTTTCCTATCAATACAATTATAGCATGGATAATAAACGATTATCATGAACAAGGAAAAATAATAATAATAACTAATTTATCATTGCCTCTAGGGCATATTTCCAACAAATTGCTCAATAGTAATTTGTTCACCCACCGTAGAATACTTATACTCTTGAGAGAAGCCACTAGTGAAACCTATAGCCCCGGGTCTATTCTCATCATTTCAATCTCCATCACTTTTATACTTGCTTTGTTTTTACTTTGCCTATTACTTTTTGCTTTGCATCTCTATATCAAAAATACCAAAAATATTAGTTATCTCTCTATCAGATCTCACTCTCGTAAGTGATCGTGAAGGGATTGACAACCCCTAATCGCGTTGGTTGCGAGGAGCTATCGTTTTGTGCAGGTACGAGGGACTTGTGCGTGGCCTCCTACTGGATTGATACCTTGGTTCTCAAAAACTAAGACAAATACTTACGCTACTTTGCTGCATCATCCTCTCCTCTTCGGGGAAATCCAACGCAGTGCTCAAGAGGTAGCAAGAAGAATTTCTGGCGCCGTTGCCGGGGAGGCTCACGCAATAGCAAGTCAACCATACCAAGTACCCATCACAATCCCTATCTCTCGCATTACATTATTTGCCATTTGCCTCTCGTTTTCCTCTCCCCCACTTAACCCTTGCCGTTTTATTCGCCCTCTCTTTCCCAATCTCCTCCTCTTTTTCCCGTTTGCCTTTTCCCGTTGCCTTTCTGTTTGCTTGTGTGTTGGATTACTTGTTGCCATGGCGCAAGATAATACCAAATTGTGTGACTTCTCGAATACCAATAATAATGATTTCATTAGTACTCCAATTTCTCCTCTTAATAATGATGAGTCTTGTGAAATCAATACCGCTTTGCTGAATCTTGTTATGAAAGATCAATTCGCCGGCCTTCCTAGTGAAGATGCCGCTACTCATCTAAACAATTTTGTTGATTTGTGTGATATGCAAAAGAAGAAAGATACGGATAACAATATTGCCAAATTGAAGTTATTTCCATTTTCACTTAGAGATCATGCTAAAGTTTGGTTTTTGTCTTTGCCTAAAAATAGTATTGATTCTTGGAACAAGTGCAAAGATGCTTTTATCTCTAAGTATTTTCCTCCCGCTAAGATCATCACTCTTAGGAACGATATTATGAACTTTAAACAACTTGATCATGAGCATGTTGCCCAATCTTGGGAAAGAATGAAATTGATGCTTCGCAATTGCCCTACTCATGGTTTGAATTTATGGATGATCATACAAAAAATTTATGCCGGTTTGAACTTTGCTTCTAGAAATATCTTAGATTCGGCCACGGGAGGCACGTTTGTGGAAATTACGTTAGGAGATGCTACAAAATTGCTTGATAATATTATGGCTAATTATTCTCAATGGCACACCGAAAGATCTTCTAGTAAAAAAGTGCATGCTATAGAAGAAATCAGTGTTTTGAGTGAAAAGATGGATGAACTTATGAAGATGTTTGCTACTAAAAATACTCCTCTTGATCCCAATGATATGCCCTTGTCTACTTTGATTGAGAATAATAATGAATATATGGATGTGAATTTTGTTGGTAGGAATAATTTTGGTAATAACGCGTATAGAGGGAATTTTAATCCTAGGCCTTATCCTAGTAATCCTTCTAATAATTATGGAAATTCCTACAACAACTCTTATGGAAATTTTAATAAGATGCCCTCTGAATTTGAGAGTAGTGTTACAGAGTTTATGAATTCACAAAAGAATTTTAATGCTTTGCTTGAAGAGAAATTGCTTAAAGTTGATGATTTGGCTAGGAACGTTGATCGAATTTCTCTTGAAATTGGTTCTTTAAAGCTTAGATCTATTCCTCCTAAACATGATATCAATGAGTCTCTCAGAGCTATGAGAATTTCCATTGATGAGTGCAAAGAAAGAACCGCTAGGATGCGTGCTTCCAAAGATGCCTTTATTAAAGCGTGTTCTTCCAATTCCTATGAAAATCAAGATGAAGATCTAAAAGTTATTGATGTATCCCCCATTAAATCTTTGTTTTGCAATATGAATCTTGATGAAACTTAATATGATCTTCCCTTACCTAGAAGGCGTGCTAAGAATTCGGAGTTTTTAGATCTTGATGATGAAATTCATAAAAGTGGGATTGAAAGAAATAAAAACCTAGATGTTGCTAAACCCACTATATTGGATCTCAAGGAATTTAATTATGAAAATTGCTCTTTAATTGATCGTATTTCCTTGTTGCAATCCGTGCTAAATTCTCCTCATGCTTATAGTCAAAATAAGGCATTTACCGAACACATTGTTGATGCATTGATGCAATCTTATGAAGGAAAAATTGAGTTGAAAGTCTCTATCCCTAGAAAACTCTATGATGAGTGGGAAACTATTAAAATTAAAATTAAAAATTATGAGTTCCATGCCTTGTGTGATTTGGGTGCTATTGTCTCCACTATTCCCAAAACTTTGTGTGATTTGCTAGATTTCCGTGACTTTGATGATTGCTCTCTAAACTTGCATCTTGCGGATTCCACTATTAAAAAGCCTATGGGAAGAATTAATGATGTTCTTATTGTTGCAAATAGGAATTATGTGCCCGTAGATTTTATCGTACTTGATATAGATTGCAATCCTTCATGTCCTATTATTCTTGGTAGACCTTTCCTTAGAACGATTGGTGCAATTATTGATATGAAGGAAGGGAATATTAGATTCCAATTTCCATTAAAGAAAGGCATGGAACACTTTCCTACAAAGAAAATAAAATTATCATATGAATCTATCATGTGAGCCACTTATGGATTTCCTACCAAAGATGGCAATACCTAGATCTATCCTTGCTTTTATGCCTAGCTAGGGGCGTTAAACAATAACGCTTGTTGGGAGACAACCCAATTTTATTTTTAGTTTTTGCTTTTTGCTTCTGTTTAGGAATAAATAATCAATCTAGCCTCTGTTTAGATGTGTTTTTATGTTTTAATTAGTGTTTGTGCCAAGTAGAACCTATAGGATAACCTACGATGATAGTTGATTTGATTCTGCTGAAAAACAGAAACTTTGCACGCACGAATATAATTTTGTTAAATCACAGAAACGTGATTTTGCGTTGATTATTTTTGCTGATGTTCAATAGACAAATTTTCCAGGACTTCCTATTTTGGTAGGATTTTTAGAGTTCCATAAGTTTGCGTTAGTTACAGATTGCTAGAGAATGTTCTGTTTTTGACAGATTCTGTTTTTCGTGTGTTGTTTGCTTATTTCAATACATCTATGGCTAGTAGTTCAGTCTATGAACCATAAAGAAGTTGGAATACCGTAGGTTTAACACCAAAATAAATAAAGAATGAGTTGATTACAGTACCTTAAAGTAGTCTTTTGTTTTCTTTCTCTAACGGAGCTCATGAGATTTCTATTGAGTTTTGTGTTGTGAAGTTTTCAAGTTTTCGGTAAATTCTTTTGATGGATTACGGAACAAGGAGTGGCAAGAGCCTAAGCTTGGGGATGCCCATGGCACCCCCAAGATAATCCAAGGACACCAAAAAGTCAAAGCTTGGGGATGCCCCGGAAGGCATCCCCTCTTTCATCTACTTCCATCGGTAATTTACTTGGAGCTATATTTTTATTCACCACATGATATGTGTTTTGCTTGGAGCGTCTTGTATCATTTGCGTCTTTGCTTGTTAGTCTACCACAATCATCCTTGCTGTACACACCTTTTGAGAGAGCCATACATAAATTGGAATTTGCTAGAATACTCTATGTGCTTCACTTATATCTTTTGAGCTTGATAGTTTTGCTCATAGTGCTTCACTTATATCTTTTGAGCGTGATAATTTTTGCTCTAGTGCTTCACTTAGATTTTTTTAGAGCACGGTGGTGGATTTGTTTTAAAGAAATTATTGATCTCTCATGCTTAACTTAGATTATTTTGAGAGTCTTTAATAGCATGGTAATTTGCTTAATATTAATATACTTGGTATTCAAGATATGTGAAACTTTCTTTTGAGTGCATTGAATACTAAGAAAAGTTTAATGCTTGATAATTGTTTTGAGATATGGAGGTGATAATATCAAAGTCGTGCTAGTTGAGTATTTGTGAATTTAATAAATGCTTGTGTTGAAGTTTGCAAGTCCCGTAGCATGCACGTATGGTTAAAGTTGTGTAACAAGTTTGAAACATGAAGTGTACCTGGCTTGTGCATCCTTATGAGTGGCGGTCGGGGACGAGCGATGGTCTTTTCCTACCAATCTATCCCCCTAGGAGCATGCGCGTAGTACTTGATTTTTGATGACTTCTAAATTCTCGCAATAAGTATATGAGTTCTTTTGACTAATGTTGAGTCCATGGATTATACGCACTTTTACCTTTCTGCCTTTGCTAGCCTCTTCGGTAGCGTGCATTGCCTTTTCTCACCTTGAGAGTTGGTGCAAACTTCGCCGGTGCATCCAAACCCCGTGATATGATATGCTCTATCCCACATAAACCTCCTTATATCTTCCTCAAAACAGCCACCATACCTACCTATTATGGCATTTCCATAGCCATTCCGAGATATATTTCCATGCAACTTTCCACCGTTCCGTTCATCATCATCATGACATACTTTACTTTTGTCATATTTCCATTGCATGATCATGTAGTTGACATCATATTTGTGGCAAAGCCACCATGCATTATTTTTCATACATGTCACTCTTGATTCATTGCACCATCCCGGTACACCGCCAGAGGCATTCATATAGAGTCATATCTTGTTCTAAGTTTCGAGTTGTAATCCTTATGTTGTAATCAATAGAAGTGTGATGATCATAATTATTAGAGCATTGCCCAAAAAATGAGGAAAGGCCAAAAAGAAAAAAAAGAAAGGCCCAAAAAAAGAAAAGAAATAAAAAGGGCAATGTTACTATCTCTTTTTCCACACTTGTGCTTCAAAGTAGCACCTTGTTCTTCATGTAGTGAGTCTCATATATTGTGCTTCAAAGTAGCACCATATTTTTCATATAGTGAGTCTCATAAGTTGTCTTTTTCATACTAGTGGGAATTTTTCATTATAGAACTTGGCTTGTATATTCCTACGACGGGCTTCCTCAAATGCCCTAGATCTTCATGAGCAAGCAAGTTGGATGCACACCCACTAGTTTTCTTTTGTTGAGCATTCATAGCTCTAGTGCATCCATTGCATGGCAATCCCTACTCCTCATGTTGACATCAATTGATGGGCATCTACATAGCCCGTTGATTATCCTCGTCAATGTGAGATTTTCTCCTTTTTGTCTTCTCCACACAGTCCCCAACATCATATTCTATTCCACCCATAGTGCTATATACATGGCTCAGGCTCATGTATTGCGTGAAGGTTGAAAAATTTTGAGATTATTTAAGTGTGAAACAATTGTTTGGCTTGTCATCGGGGGTATAGAAGTTGGGAACATCTTTGTGTGACGAAAATGAAGCATAGCCTAACTATATGATTTTGTAGGGATGAACTTTCTTTTGCCATGCTATTTTGAGAAGACATGATTACTTTGATTAGTATAATTGAAGTATTATTATTTTTATGTCAATATGAACTTTTGTCTTGAATCTTTCAGATCTGAATATTCATACCACAATTAAGAAGATTTACATTGAAATTATGCCAAAGTATCACTCCGCATCAAAAATTCTCTTTTTATCATTTACCTACTCGAGGACGAGCAGGAATTAAGCTTGGGGATGCCTGATACGTCTCCAATGTATCTATAATTTTTGATTGCTCCATGCTACTTTATCTACTGTTTTGGACTATATTGGGCTTTATTTTCCACTTTTATATTATTTTTGGGACTAACCTATTAACCGGAGGCCCAGCCCAGAATTGCTATTTTTTGCCTATTTCAGTGTTTCGAAGAAACGGAATATCAAACGGAGTCCAAACGGAATGAAACCTTCGGAAACGTGATTTTCTCACCGAACGTGATCCAGGGGACTTGGACCCTACTCCAAGGAACAAAAGAGGCGGTCACGAGGGGGGGGCCTGCCTCATGGGCCCCCTATTGCTCCACCGACGTACTCCTTCCTCCTATATATACCTACGTACCCCCAAATGATCAGGAGCGGAGCCAAAAACCTAGTTCCACCACCGCAACTTCCTGTATCCACGAGATCCCATCTTGGGGCCTGTTCCGGAGCTCCGCCGGAGTGGGCATCCATCACAGAGGGCTTCTACATCATCACTATAGCCCCTCCGGTGAAGTGTGAGTAGTTTACTTCAGACCTTCGGGTCCATAGCTAGTAGCTAGATGGCTTCTTCTCTATTTTTGGATCTCAATACAATGTTCTCCCCCTCTCTCGTGGAGATCTATTCAATGTAATCTTCTTTTTGCGGTGTGTTTGTTGAGACCGATGAATTGTGGTTTATGATCCAGCTTATCTATGAATAATATTTGAATCTTCTCTAAATTCTTTTATGTATGATTGGTTATCTTTGCAAGTCTCTTCGAATTATCCGTTTGGTTTGGCCAACTAGATTGGTAGTTCTTGCAATGGGAGAAGTGTTTAGCTTTGGGTACAATCTTGCGGTGTCCTTACCCAGTGACAGAAAGGGTTGCAAGGCACGTATTGTATTCTTGCCATCGAGGATAACAAGATGGGGTATTTATCATATTGCATGAATTTATTCCTCTACATCATGTCATCTTGCTTAAGGCGTTACTCTGTTTTTAACTTAATACTCTAGATGCATGCTGGATAGCGGTCGATGAGTGGAGTAGTAGTAGTAGATGTAGAATCGTTTCGGTCTACTTGTCTCGGACGTGATGCCTATATACATGATCATACCTAGATATACTCATAACTATGCTCAATTTTGTCAATAGCTCAACGGTAATTTGTTCACCCACCGTAGAATACTTATGCTCTTGAGACAAGCCACTAGTGAAACCTATGGCCCCCGGGTCTATTCTCTGTTGGGGAACGTTGCATAAAATAAAATTTTCCTACGTTCACCATGATCAATCTATGGAGTCATCTAGCAACGAGAGAGGGGAGTGCATCTACATACCCTTGTAGATCGCGTGCGGAAGCGTTCAAGAGAACGGGGTTGAGGGAGTCGTACTCGTCGTGATCCAAATCACTGGAGAACCTAGCGCCGAATGGACGGCACCTCCGCGTTCAACACACGTACGATTGGGAAGACGTCTCCTCCTTCTTGATCCAGCAAGGGGGAAGGAGAGGTTGATGAAGATCCAGCAGCATGACGGTGTGGTGGTGGATGGAGCAGCGATCACGGCAGGGCTTCGCCAAGCTTCTGCGAGAGGGAGAGGTGGTGCGTGGGGAGAGGGAGGCGCCAGGGACTTGGGTGCGGCTGCCCTCCCTCCCCCCTCTTTATATAGGCCCCCTGGGGGGGCGCCGGCCCTAGGAGATGGGATCTCCAAAGGGGGGCTGCGGCCAAGGGGGTGGCTTGCCCCCCAAGGCAAGTGGAGGCGCCCCCCACCCCTAGGGTTTCCAACCCTAGGCGTAGGGGGGGCAAGGGGGGGCGCACCAGCCCACCAGGGGATGGTTCCCCTCCCACTTCAGCCCATGGGGCCCTCCGGAATAGGTGGCCCCACCCGGTGGACCCCCGGGACCCTTCCGGTGGTCCTGGTACAATACCGGTTACCCCCGAAACTTTCCCGATGGCCGAAACTGCACTTCCTATATATAATTCTTCACCTCTGGACCATTCCGGAACTCCTAGTGACGTCCAGGATCTCATCCGGGACTCCGAACAACTTTCGGGTTACTGCATACTCATATCTCTACAACCCTAGCGTCACCGAACCTTAAGTGTGTAGACCCTACAGGTTCGGGAGACATGCAGACATGACCCAGACGCCTCTCCGATCAATAACCAACAGCGGGATCTGGATACCCATGTTGGCTCCCACATGCTCCTCGATGATCTCATCGGATGAACCACGATGTCGAGGATTCAATCAATCCCATATACAATTCCCTTTGTCAATCGGTACGTTACTTGCCCGAGACTTGATCGTCGGTATCCCAATACCTCGTTTAATCTCGTTACCGGCAAGTCACTTTACTCGTACCGTAATGCATGATCCCGTGACCAGACACTTGGTCACATTGAGCTCATTATGATGATGCATTACCGAGTGGGCCCAGAGATACCTCTCCGTCATACGGAGTGACAAATCTTAGTCTCGATTCATGCCAACCCAACAGACACTTTCGGAGATACCCGTAGTGCACCTTTATAGTCACCCAGTTACGTTGTGACGTTTGGCACACCCAAAGCACTCCTACGGTATCCGGGAGTTGCACAATCTCGTGGTCTAAGGAAATGATACTTGACATTTGGAAAAGCTTTAGCGAAACAAACTATACGATCTTTGTGCTATGCTTAGGACTGGGTCTTGTCCATCACATCATTCTCCTAATGATGTGATCCCGTTATCAATGACATCCAATGTCCATAGTCAGGAAACCATGACTATCTGTTGATCAACGAGCTAGTCAACTAGAGGCTCACTAGGGACTTGTTGTGGTCTATGTATTCACACATGTATTACGATTTTCGGATAATACAATTATAGCATCAACAATAGACAATTATCATGAACAAAGAAATATAATAATAACCATTTTATTATTGCCTCTAGGGCATATTTCCAACATTCTCATCATATCATTCTCCATCACTTTTATACTTGCTTTGTTTTTACTTTGCCTTTTACTTTTTGCTTTGCATCTCTATATCAAAAATACCAAAAATATTATTTATCATCTCTATCAGATCTCACTCTCGTAAGTGACCGTGAAGGGATTGACAACCCCTAATCGCATTGGTTGCGAGGAGCTATCGTTTTGTGCAGGTATGAGGGACTTGTGCGTGGCCTCCTACTGGATTGATACCTTGGTTCTCAAAAACTGAGGGAACTACTTACGCTACTTTGCTGCATCATCCTCTCCTCTTCGGGGAAATCCAACGCAGTGCTCAACAGGTAGCACACCATACCTAGTTCAATCTCGTTATCGGCAAGTCTCTTTACTCGTTCTGTAATGCATCATCCCTCAACTAACTCATTAGTCACATTACTTGCAAGGCTTATAGTGATGTGCATTACCGAGAGGGCCCAGAGATACCTCTCCGACAATCGGAGTGACAAATCCTAATCTCGATCTATGCCAACTCAACAAGTACCATCGGATACACCTGTAGAGCACCTTTATAATCACCTAGTTACGTTGTGAAGTTTGGTAGCACACAAAGTGTTCCTCCGGTATTCGGGAGTTGCATAATCTCATAGTCATAGGAACATGTATAAGTCATGAAGAAAGCAATAGCAGTATACTAAACAATCAAGTGCTAAGCTAACGGAATGGGTCAAGTCAATCACATCATTCTCCAATGATGTGACCCCGTTAATCAAATGACAACTCATGTATATGGCTAGGAAATATAACCATCTTTGATTCAACGAGCTAGTCAAGTAGAGGCACACTAGTGACACTCTGTTTGTCTATGTATTCACATATGCACTAAGTTTCCGATTAATACAATTCTAGCATGAATAAGAAACATTTATCATGAAATAAGGAAATAAATAATAACTTTATTATTGCCTCTAGGGCATATTTCCTTCAGTTATTCCTTATCACATCAGGCGTCGCGCTCCGCCTTCTCGTACTTCATGTGCTGCTCAAGCACAGTACGCTAGCTTCAGCGGCGCGGCGTTGCGCTTCACCACCACCACTCGATCCATCAGTGCCGGTTTCTCCTCATGCAGATGTGACGTTGCTCAGGCCCCCTCAACGCAAAGTTCTCATTGTTGGCGGCGGCATTATTCCTATTGACAAAATGGGACATTGCTTCATTTCGTTCATTAAGAGAGGACACCAAATACAGGTTCACATGTACACGTTGTACAAAAATAAAAAGAGAGAACTAACGTCTTTGATCCTAGCAGAGAACCAGGTTCTCGCTAATCCATTTGACATGGCGGCATTCCTGATCATCCCAATGACCTAGTCGTGTGCTTCCCAAGGTCGTCCAAGTCGATCGCCACCGGTATCTGCTCCAGGAGGACGACATCGCAACTCTTGTGGTCCTCATCGCCCACCAGACGCGTGAATCGATGCTCAAGTGCGTCCCTGGCCTCCTGGCACGGTAGGGCCTGCATGTTCTCGTACATGTCATGGCCAGATATGACAAAACAGGTGTAGTCCTTCGGGTCAGCTTGACAAGATGTGTCGTGGATCGGGTCGAACATCAGGAATATCGGTCGCGCCAAGGCCATGGTGCTCGCGAACCATGCTTGGCGAGCCGGAGAAGCGCCTGTCTCGGCTTGACGAGGAAGGCGGCGACTCATCACTTGTGGGTGTCCATGATGGCGGGCGGTTGAATATGTGTAGACCTCCCTCCCTCTCTCGCCAATATTTTCCTTCAACCCGCCATCGTGGTACCGTGGATGATGGAGCACAGGAGTGATCGTTGGTTGACCTGGCCGAGAAATATTTGGGGGCGAGATAGTAATCGTACGTTAATAGAAGGAAGGAAAATCGCTGTGTTAAGGAGGTGATCCTCGGGGGATTTCATTCTGAATCCCGTTTTTTCAGGAGGGATGTGCTTACCGATTTTCAGATTGGCGTAGGGAGAGGCAGACGGAGGGTGGGGCGTAAGAGGGGAGATGGAACGTTGCATTTTTTAGGTAGTAGAGAAATAGGTTTCTACCAAGCGTGCGTGCGGAGGCCAAATTTCGTGTTTTGACCCTTTTTGGGTATAAAATCGGGATCTGACCCCTGTTTGCAATTTTTTGAAATCTGATCCTTTTGCTACCGCCAGGGACCATGGCGATAGGCTTGAACAGGCTACCACCGTGGCTCCCGGCGGTAGGTCGACGGCAGGAAATGGCAGGCAGCCGTTACTGGCTGACATGTCCTAACTGCCCGCCGCTGAGGGTGGCGGTAGGGTGTGGTGCACCGCCCGATAGCGTTCTGTGACAAAAAGTGGGGTTGTTTCTGCGGTAGGGTTTCACACCCTACCGCCGGGCACGATGGCGGGAGGGTGCGGCAAGCGCGACAACATTCTGTGACTGAAAATGATGGGTTCTGGATGGTAGGAATACACAGGCTACCGCCTGTGTACCTGGCGGTAATCTTTGAATACCTACCGCCGTGGCTCCTGGCGGTAGGCTCCTCTCTGGCTTTTTTTACAATAACTTGATGAATTAAACACAGATAGATAAGCTGTCACGCCCAATATGCGACCCTATCCAAAAGGAACTCAAAGGTCCCACCAAGGATAGACCCGCATATTGAAACGCTTTTGCAAGGTGGATATCATTACATCAACATTACATAATAGATGGGGATACATACAAAAGGCATACAATGCCACACGAATACAACATCACAATACATAAGAGCACCATCCGACTACGGATGAAACACAAACAGAAACTCAAACGACATCCACCCTGCTAGCCCAGGCTGCCGACCTGGAACCTATCCCCTGATCGAAGAAGAAGCAGAAGAAGAACTCCGAAACAAGCAAACATCGCTCTCGCGTCATGATCATTGCAAAACCTGTACCTGCAACTATTGTTGTAGTAACCTGTGAGCCACGAGGACTCAGCAATCCCATTACCATGGGTATCAAGACTAGCAAAGCTTAAAGGGAAAGGAAGGGGTAAAGTGGTGAGGTTGCAGCAGTGACTAAGCATATATGTTGGCTAACATACGCAAATAAGAGCGAGAAGAGAGCAAGCGGAACGGTCGTGAAACTAGCAATGATCAAGAAGTGATCCTGAACTCCTACTTACGTCAAACATAACCCAAAACCATGTTCACTTCCCGGACTCTGCCGAAAAGAGACCATCACGGCTACACACACGGTTGATGCGTTTTAATTCGTATCTGGTGTCAAGTTATCTACAACCGGACATTAACAAATTCCCATCTGCCTATAACCGTATGCACGGCTTTCGAAAGATTATACCCTACAGGGGTGTCCCAACTTAGCCCATGATAAGCTCTCGTGATCAACGAAGGATATACCTTCTCCCAGGAAGACCCGATCAGACTCGGAATCCCGGTTTACAAGACATTTCGACAATGGTAAAACAAGACCAGCAAGACCGCCCGATGCGCTGACAATCCCGATAGGAGCTGCACATATCTCGTTCTCAGGGCAACACCGGATGAGCAATCCGTACAACTAAAACCAGACCTCAAGTTTCCCTGAGGGGGCGCTGCAAAGGGCTCTAGTTCGGACCAACACTTAGACAAGCACTGGCCCGGGGGGGCTAAATAAAGGTGACCCTCGAGAGAGTGACTCCCAAGGGAAAAGTAGGTGGTGGTGAGGCAAATGGTAAAACCAATGTTGGGCCTTGCTGGAGGAGTTTTATTCAAAGCGAACTGTCAAGGGGGTCCCATAAATCACCCAACCACGTAAGGAACGCAAAATCCGGGAACATAACGCCGGTATGATGGAAACTAAGGCGGCAAGAGTGGAACAAAACACCAGGCATAAGGCCGAGCCTTCCACCCTTTATCGAGTATATAGATGCATTAATAATAATATAAGAGATATTGTGATATCCCAACAAAATCCTGTCCACCATGGAGCAATCTTCAACTTCACCTGCAACTAACAATGCTATAAGAGGGGATGAGCAAAGCGGTAACATAGCCAAGCAATGGTTTGCTAGGAATGGTGTCAAAGGTTAGAGGTTCATGGCAATTTGGGGAGGCTTGAAGAACAGGTATAGGAAGCGCAGCGTAGCGATAGAACGAAACAACTAGCATAGCAATGATTGTAGTGAGATCCAGGGTAGCGGTCATCTTGACTGAAATCTCGCTAGGAAGAAGAATGAGTCCATGAAGAAGATTAAGCCACGAAGACGAACCAAGCGTAGATGAACGAATCCTCACGATCGCAACGAAACAGGAACTATCGAGAGAAGCACACAAAATGGTAAACACACCACACATGAACAAGGCATGATGCACAACAGGCACGATGCATGACAAGCTACATGAAGCTACTCATGGCAAGAGATGATGCAAACAAGAGCAACACATCAAGGCAAGTTTAAATGAGGCCGGGAACAACATATAACAATTCCGGTAAGTCCTCATATGCAAATTTCGAAATTGGTCCAGATCTGAATAAACCTTATGTTCAAGGTGTTAAACAGCAAGTTAAAATGCACCAAGATGATCTACACGAGATTCTAGTCAAGATACATATAAAGTTCATTTAGTTCGGAGCTACGGCCTAGAAGATATGAGCAAAACAAGTTAAACATGGCATTGATGCAAAATGCATACAAACATCAAGCAAACACCTCAAAACATGGATACAACATGATAACATGAAGCTACAGACAAAAACAAACAAGTTTCATATGGAGCACGCTCAAAATGGAGCAATGGTTCAACACACACACATGAAACAACTTATAGCAACAATCTGTCCAAAACAGCAACTAGGCATATTGCAAGCACCAAAACAACATGCTACAGGACCTCAACAAGAAAACAAAAGGCATGGGCATGATTTACAGGTAAAGCATAACAAAACATGAACACTGAGCTATCTCCAGAAATCACTAGAACATGCTCAAACACACATGGCAAGATTGGAAATAATAACAGTTCAAACTTTGCAGAAAATAACATCAGGTTGCAATGTTTAGAGCTAGCAAACAACATGTTACAGGAACTTAACATGGCAAACATAGGCATGGCATGATACTACTAAATGCATAGAACTAAAGTCCTTTACTGACCATAAGCCAAAAAGGATCAGAAAATATGATGGCACCCATGTAAACATAGCAAGTTATATGACAGATTCATACATGGCAGGAACAACAAGTAGGCATGTAGATGAACTTGTACCACTCACCACAGAGCAATACATGGCATGGCAAGGCAACCAACAGTAAGAAGGTGTTGGGGAACGTAGCAGAAATTCAAAATTTTCCTACGTGTCACCAAGATCTATCTATGGAGAGACCAGCAACGAGGGGAAGGAGAGTGCATCTACATACCCTTGTAGATCGCTAAGCGGAAGCGTTCAAGAGAACGGGGTTGATGGAGTCGTACTCGTCGTGATTCAGATCACCGATGATCCTAGTGCCGAACGGACGGCACCTCCGCGTTCAACACACGTACAGCCCGGTGACGTCTCCCACGCCTTGATCCAGCAAGGAGAGAGGGAGAGGTTGAGGAAGACTCCATCCAGCAGCAGCACAACGGCGTGGTGGTGATGGAGGAGCGTGGCAATCCTTCAGGGCTTTGTCAAGCACCTACGGGAGAGGAGGAGGTATCACGGGAGGGAGGGAGGCGCCAGGGACTCAGGTATCGATGCCCTCCCTCCCCTCCACTATATATAGGGGCAAGGGAGAGGGGGGAGGCGCAGCCTTGCCCCTTCCTCCAAGGAAGGGGTGCGGCCAAGAGGGGGGGAGGAGTCCATCCTCCCCAAGGCACCTCGGAGGTGCCTTCCCCCTTGAGGACTCTTCCCTCCCCAAGTTTCCTTGGCGCATGGGCCTCTTGGGGCTGGTGCCCTTGGCCCATATAGGCCAAGGCGCACCCCCTACAGTCCATGTGGCCCCCCGGGGCAGGTGGACCCCCCGGTGGACCCCCGGACCCCTTTCGGCACTCCCGGTACAATACCGATAAAGTGCGAAACTTTTCCGGCGACAAAAACAGGACTTCCCATATATAAATCTTTACCTTCGGACCATTCTGGAACTCGTCGTGACGTCCGGGATCTCATCCGGGACTCCGAACAACATTTGGTAACCACATACAAACTTCCTTTATAACCCTAGCGTCATCGAACCTTAAGTGTGTAGACCCTACGGGTTCGGGAGACATGCAGACATGACCGAGACGTTCTCCGGTCAATAACCAACAGAGGGATCTGGATACCCATGTTGTCTCCCACATGTTCCACGATGATCTCATCGGATGAACCACGATGTCAAGGACTTAATCAATCCCGTATACAATTCCCTTTGTCTATCGGTATGATACTTGTCCGAGATTCGATCGTCGGTATCCCGATACCTTGTTCAATCTCGTTACTGGCAAGTCTCTTTACTCGTTCCGTAACACATCATCCCGTGATCAACCCCTTGGTCACATTGTGCACATTATGATGATGTCCTACCAAGTGGGCCCAGAGATACCTCTCCGCTTACACGGAGTGACAAATCCCAGTCTCGATTCGTGCCAACCCAACAGACACTTTCGGAGATACCTGTAATGCACCTTTATAGCCACCCAGTTACGTTGTGACGTTTGGTACACCCAAAGCATTTCTACGGTATCCGGGAGTTGCACAATCTCATGGTCTAAGGAAAAGATACTTGACATTAGAAAAGCTTCAGCATACGAACTACATGATCTTGTGCTAGGCTTAGGATTGGGTCTTGTCCATCACATCATTCTCCTAATGATGTGATCCCGTTATCAACGACATCCAATGTCCATGGTCAGGAAACCGTAACCATCTATTGATCAACGAGCTAGTCAACTAGAGGCTTACTAGGGACATGGTGTTGTCTATGTATCCACACATGTATCTGAGTTTCCTATTAATACAATTCTAGCATGGATAATAAACAATTATCATGAACAAGGAAATATAATAATAACTAATTTATTATTGCCTCTAGGGCATATTTCCAACAGTCTCCCACTTGCACTAGAGTCAATAATCCAGTTCACATCGATATGTGATTAACACTCAAGGTCACATCCCCATGTGACTAACACCCAAGAGTTTAGTAGAGTCAATAATCTAGTTCACATCGATATGTGATTAACACTCGATGAGTTCTGGGTTTGATCATGTCATGCTTGTGAGAGATGTTATAGTCAACGGGTCTGAATCTTTCAGATCCGTGTGTGCTTTACAAATCTCTATGTCATCTCCTAGATGCAGCTACCTCGTTCTATTTGGAGCTATTCCAAATAACTGTTCTACTTGGAGCTATTCTAAATTGTTGCTCCATTATACGTATCCGGTATCTCTACTCAGAGCTATCCGGATAGGTGTTAAGCTTGTATCGACGTAACCCTTTACGACGAACTCTTTTACCACCTCCATAATCGAGAAAATTCCTTAGTCCACTAGTTAATAAGGATAACTTTGACCGATGTCCCGTGATCCATTCTTGGATCACTCTTGTACCCCTTGACTGACTCATGGCAAGGCACACTTCAGGTGCGGTACACAGCATAGCATACTGTAGAGCCTATGTCTTAAGCATAGGGGACGACCTTCGTCCTTTCTCTCTATTCTGCCGTGGTCGAGCTTTAAGTCTTAACTTCATACCCTTCAACTCAGGCAAGAACTCCTTCTTTGACTGATCCATCTTGAACACCTTCAAGATCATGTCAAGGTATGTTCTCATTTGAAAGTACCATTAAGCATTTTGATCTATCCTTATAGATCTTGATGCTCAATGTTCAAGTAGCTTGATCCAGGCTTTCCATTGAAAAACACTTTCCAAATAACCCTATATGCTTTCCAGAAATTCTACATCATTTCTGATCAACAATATGTCAACAACATATATTTATCAGAAATTCTATAGTGCTCCCACTCACTTCTTTGGAAATACAAGTTTCTCATAAACTTTGTATAAACCCAAAATCTTTGATCATCATCAAAGCATACATTCCAACTCCGAGATGCTTACTCCAGTCCTTAGAAGGATTGCTAGAGCTTTGCATACTTATTAGCATCTTTCAGGATTGACAAAACCTTTCTGATTATATCACATACAACCTTTCCTTACGAAAGTTGGTAAGGAAACTCGTTTTGACATCCATCTGCCAGATTTCATAAATGCAGCTTATGCTAACATGATTCTGACGGACTTAAGCATCGCTACGGATGAGAAAATCTCATCACAGTCATCTCCTTGAACTTGTGAAAAAACTCTTCGCCACAAGTCGAGCTTCATAGACGGTGACATTACCGTCCACGTCCGTCTTCTTCTTAAAGATCCATTTATCTTAATGGCTTGCCGATCATTGGGCAAGTCCACCAAAGTCCATGCTTTGTTCTGATACATGGATCCTATCTCGGATTTCATGGTTCTTAACCATTTGCCGGAATTTGGGCCCACCATCGCTTCTCCATAGCTCGTAGGTTCATTGTTGTCTAGCAACATGACTTCCAAGACAGGATTACGTACCACTCTGAAGTAGTACGCATCCTTGTCATCCCACGAGGTTTGGTAGTGACTTGATCTGAAGTTTCATGATCACTATCATAAGCTTCCACTTCAATTGGTGTAGGTGCCACAGGAACAACTTCATGTGCCCTGCCATACACTAGTTGAAGAGAGGGTTCAATAACCTCATCAAGTCTCCACCGTCCTCCCACTCAATTCTTTCGAGAGAAACTTTTCCTCGAGAAAGGACCCGATTCTAGAAACAATCACTTTTGCTTCCGGATCTGAATTAGGAGGTATACCCAACTGTTTTGGGTGTCCTATGAAGATGCATTTATCCGCTTTGGGTTCGAGCTTATCAGCCTGAAACTTTTTCACATAAGCGTCGCAGCCCCAAACTTTTAAGAAATGACAGCTTAGGTTTCCCTAAACCATAGTTCATATGGTGTCATCTCATCGGAATTACGTGGTGCCCTATTTAAAGTGAATGTGGTTGTCTCTAATGCCTAACCCATAAACTATCGTGGTAATTCGATAAGAGACATCATGGTATGCATCATATCCAATAGGGTGCAGTTATGATGTTCGGACACACCATCCCACTATGGTGTTCCAGGCTGTATTAGTTGTGAAACAATTTCCACAATGTCTTAATTCTGTGCCAAACTCGTAATTCAGATATTCATCTCTATGATCATATCATAGATCTTTTATCCTCTTGTCACGACGATCTTTCAACTTCACACTGAAATTACTTGAACCTTTCAATAATTCAGACTTGTGATTCATCAAGTAAATATACTCAACATCTACTCAAATCATCTGTGAAGTAAGAACATAACGATATCCACTACATGCCTCAGCACTCATTGGACTGCACACATCAAAATGTATTACTTCCAACAAGTTGCTTTCTAGTTCCATTTTACTGAAAACGAGGCTTTCAGTCATCTTGCCCATATGGTATGATTTGCATGTCTCAAGTGATTCAAAACCAAGTGAGTCCAAACGATCCATCTGTATAGAGTTTCTTCATGCATATCTACCAACAAACATGGTTCGCATGTCTCAATCCTTTCAAAAACGAGTGAGTCCAAAGATCCATCAACATGGAGCTTCTTCATGCGTTTTATACCGATATGACTTAAGTGGCAGTGACACAAGTAGGTGGTACTATCATTACTATCTTTTGGCATGAACATGTGTATCACTACGATCGAGATTCAATAAACCATTCATTTCAGGTGTAAGACCATTTGAAGGTATTATTCAAATAAACAGAGTAACCATTATTCTCTTTAAATGAATAACGTATTGCGATAGACATAATCCAATCATGTCTATGCTCAACGCAAACACCAATAACAATTATTAGGTTTAATACCAATCTCGATGGTAGAGGGAGCGTGCGATGCTTGATCATATCAACCTTGGAGACACTTCCAACACATATCGTCAGCTCACCTTTAGCTAGTCTCTGTTTATTCCATAGCTTTTATTTTGAGTTACTAACACTTAGTAACCGAACCGGTATCTAATACCCTGGTGCTACTAGGAGTACTAGTAAAGTACACATCAACACAATGTATACCCAATATACTTCTATCGACCTTACAAGCCTTCTCATCTACCAAGTATCTAGGGTAATTCTGCTCCAGTGGTTGTTCCCCTTATTACAGAAGCACTCAGTCTCGGGTTTGGGTTCAATCTTGGGTTTCTTTACTAGAGCAGCAGCTGAATTGCCATTTCATGAAGTATCCCTTTGTTCCCTTGCCCTTCTTGAAACTAGTGGTTTCACCAACCATCAACAATTGATGCTCCTTCTTGATCTCTACTTTTGTGGTGTCAAACATCATGAATATCTCAAGGATCATCATATATATATCCCTGATATATTATAGTTCATCACGAAGCTTAGCAGCTTGGTGGTAATGACTTCGGAGAAACATCACTCTCTCATCTGGAAGATCAACTCCCACTTGATTCAAGCGATTGTTGTACTCAGACAATCTGAGCACAAGCTCAACAATTGAGCTTTTCTCCCTTAGTTTGCAGGCTAAGAAAATCGTCGGAGGTCTTATACCTCTTGACGTGGGCACGAGCCTGAAATCCCAATTTCAGTCCTTGAAACATCTCATATGTTTCACGACGTTTCGAAAATGGCTTCGGTGCCTCAATTCTAAACCATTTAACATTACCGAACTATCATGTAGTCATCAAAACGTGTGTGTCAGATGTTCGCAACATCCACAGACAACGTTCGAGGTTCAGCACACTGAGCGGTGCATTAAGGACATAAGCCTTCTATGAAGCAATGAGGACAATCCTCAGTTTACGGACCTAGTCCGCATAATTGCTACTATCAACTTTCAACTAATTTTTTCTCTAGGAACATATCTAAACAGTAGAACTATAGCGTGAGCTACGACATAATTTGCAAAATCCTTTTGACTATGTTCAGGATAATTAAGTTCATCTTATGAACTCCCACTCAGATAGACATCCCTCTAGTCATCTAAGCGATTACATGATCCGAGTCAACTAGGCCGTGTCCGATCATCACGTGAGACGGACTAGACAACGTCGGTGAACATCTTCATGTTGATCGTATCTTCTATACGACTCATGCTCGACCTTTCGGTCTTCTGTGTTCCGAGGCCATGTCTATGCACATGCTAGGCTCGTCAAGTTAACCCTAAGTGTTTTGCATGTGTAAAACTGTCTTACACCCGTTGTATGTGAACGTAAGGATCTATCACACCCGATCATCACGTGGTGCTTCGAAACGACGAACTGTAGCAACGGTGCACAGTTAGGGGAGAACACTTCTTGAAATTTTAATGAGGGATCATCTTATTTACTACCGTCGTTCTAAGCAAATAAGATGTATAAACATGATAAACATCACATGCAATCAAATAATAGTGACATGATATGGCCAATATCATATAGCTCCTTTGATCTCCATCTTGGGGCTCCATGATCATCATCGTCACTGGCATGACACCATGATCTCCATCATCATGATCTCCATCATCGTGTCTTCTTGAAGTTGTCATGTCATCTATTACTTCTACTACTATGGCTAATGCTTTAGCAATAAAGTAAAGTAATTACATGACGTTTATGTTGACACGCAGGTCATAAATAAATTAAGACAACTCCTATGGCTCCTGCCGGTTGTCATACTCATCGACATGCAAGTCGTGATACCTATTACAAGAACATGATCAATCTCATACATCACATATATCATTCATCACATCCTTTTTGCCATATCACATCACATAGCATACCCTGCAAAAACAAGTTAGACGTCCTCTAATTGTTGTTTGCATGTTTTACGTGGCTGCTATGGGTTTCTAGCAAGAACGTTTCTTACCTACGCAAAAACCACAACATGATATGCCAATTGCTATTTACCCTTCATAAGGACCCTTTTCATCGAATCCGATCCGACTAAAGTAGGAGAGACAGACACCCGCTAGCCACCTTATGCAACTAGTGCATATCAGTCGGTGGAACCAGTCTCACGTAAGAGTACGTGTAAGGTCGGTCCGGGCCGCTTCATCCCACGATGCCGCCGAATCAAGATAAGACTAGTAACGGCAAGCATATTGAACAAAATCAACGCCCACAACTACTTTGTGTTCTACTCGTGCATAGAAACTACGCATAAACCTGGCTCTGATACCACTGTTGGGGAACGTAGCAGAAATTCAAAATTTTCCTACGTGTCACCAAGATCTATCTATGGAGAGACCAGCAACGAGGGGAAGGAGAGTGCATCTACATACCCTTGTAGATCGCTAAGCGGAAGCGTTCAAGAGAACGGGGTTGATGGAGTCGTACTCGTCGTGATTCAGATCACCGATGATCCTAGTGCCGAACGGACGGCACCTCCGCGTTCAACACACGTACAGCCCAGTGACGTCTCCCACGCCTTGATCCACCAAGGAGAGAGGGAGAGGTTGAGGAAGACTCCATCCAGCAGTAGCACAATGGTGTGGTGGTGATGGAGGAGCGTGGCAATCCTGCAGGGCTTTGCCAAGCACCTACAAGAGAGGAGGAGGTGTCACGGGAGGGAGGGAGGCGCCAGGGACTCAGGTATCGATGCCCTCCCTCCCCTCCACTATATATAGGGGCAAGGGAGAGGGGAGAGGCGCAGCCTTGCCCCTTCCTCCAAGGAAGGGATGCGGCCAAGAGGGGGGGAGGAGTCCATCCTCCCCAAGGCACCTCGGAGGTGCCTTCCCCCTTGAGGACTCTTCCCTCCCCAAGTTTCCTTGGCGCATGGGCCTCTTGGGGCTGGTGCCCTTGGCCCATATAGGCCAAGGCGCACCCCCTACAGCCCATGTGGCCCCCCGGGGCAGGTGGACCCCCCGGTGGACCCCCGGACCCCTTTCGGCACTCCCGGTACAATACCGATAAAGTGCGAAACTTTTCCGGCGACCAAAACAGGACTTCTCATATATAAATCTTTACCTCCGGACCATTCCGGAACTCCTCGTGACGTCCGGGATCTCATCCGGGACTCCGAACAACATTCGGTAACCACATACAAACTTCCTTTATAACCCTAGCGTCATCGAACCTTAAGTGTGTAGACCCTACGGGTTCGGGAGACATGCAGACATGACCGAGACGTTCTCCGGTCAATAACCAACAGCGGGATCTGGATACCCATGTTGGCTCCCACATGTTCCACGATGATCTCATCGGATGAACCACGATGTCAAGGACTTAATCAATCCCGTATACAATTCCCTTTGTCTATCGGTACGATACTTGTCCGATATTCGATCGTCGGTATCCCGATACCTTGTTCAATCTCGTTACCGGCAAGTCTCTTTACTCGTTTCGTAACACATCATCCCGTGATCAACCCCTTGGTCACATTGTGCACATTATGATGATGTCCTACCGAGTGGGCCCAGAGATACCTCTCCGCTTACACGGAGTGACAAATCCCAGTCTCGATTCGTGCCAACCCAACAGACACTTTTGGAGATACCTGTAATGCACCTTTATAGCCACCCAGTTACGTTGTGACGTTTGGTACACCCAAAGCATTTCTACGGTATCCGGGAGTTGCACAATCTCATGGTCTAAGGAAAAGATACTTGACATTAGAAAAGCTTCAGCATACGAACTACATGATCTTGTGCTAGGCTTAGGATTGGGTCTTGTCCATCACATCATTCTCCTAATGATGTGATCCCGTTATCAATGACATCCAATGTCCATGGTCAGGAAACCGTAACCATCTATTGATCAACGAGCTAGTCAACTAGAGGCTTACTAGGGACATGGTGTTGTCTATGTATCCACACATGTATCTGAGTTTCCTATCAATACAATTCTAGCATGGATAATAAACGATTATCATGAACAAGGAAATATAATAATAACTAATTTATTATTGCCTCTAGGGCATATTTCCAACAGAAGGCATGTTTATGAAGCTAAGCATGGCAAGAGCAAGTTCATAGGGTGCATGGATCACTAACAACAATCATGGCAACAACTGAACTTAATGTTAACAGGCTGACAGCAACATTATTTAGCAAATTTGGAGCAAGGAAACAACAAGATACAGCAGGATATAATTGCAACCAGGGGCGTGGATGGATAGAGCATAACATGTAGAACAAAACACCCTTAGCGAACATCTCCAGATTATGCATAGAATGACTTGTAGCAGCAGGTTTACATAGCATCACGAAATGACAGATTCAGCCTAGCAAAACAGTAATAGCAAGTACCCTACTTAACAAGCTCGATTCACTCACCACAAGTAATTGCATGACAAGATAAGCATAGCATCAGCAAGAAGACATGTTTATGAAGCTAACCAAGGCAAGAACAAGTTCATAGCATGCAAGGATCAACTACAACAACCTTGGCAAAATTGAATCACATGTAAACAATCTGCCAGGAAACATTTTGTAGCAAAAGTAGAGCACGAAAATGACATGCTAGACTACTCCATAATTGTAAATAGGGGCATTAATGGGTATAGAAAAACTATATGTTCAAAACATCCTTACTGGAGTATCTCAAAATATGCATGTGTCTCTCTGTAGCAACATGTTTACATGGCATCAAAATAACAGCAGAACAGGGACTAAAATCAGCAACATCATGAAGCCTAGTTTGCATGCTTGTTCTAGTCACCACATTGATCAGAAAAATACATGGCATACACCCCTGTAAAGATGGCATGGCATAGTTCAAAACACATGTAGACATCAACCTCATAAGATGCATACATCAAACATGGCAAAAATGACAAATGAGCAAGTTCTGTTAACAGACAGCAGACAACATTATATAGCACTCTTGCAATGATGATTCAGGCATCAAGATGAGCTCAAATGAACATGATGAAATGTAATGAAATGTATAGCATCTCTCAATGAACATTTTGACATATTACACGCACAAAACGGAGCAGTATGCATGGAGATATGATGCGATGAACATGGCATGATAATGTAAATAATTTCAGGACTTGGTGAAAACGGAGGGGGGAGTCAACCTTGGATCAGATCTGGATCTGAGGTCGGGCACGGAAGCCGAGGCGGGGCCGGAGATGGCAGGGGCGGCGAGGCAAAGGGCGGAGGAGCATGGGCGGCGCCGGCGACGGCGAGGGGAGGAGCCTGGCGGCGGCGGCAAGGGTCAGCTCGGGGAAGGCGGCGCCCGCGGGCGGCGCGGTGCCAGCTCGGCGGCGGGGCGCGGGAGGCGCGAGCCGGGGAGGCGCGCGGGGAGGTGCGGGACGCCGGACTCCGGGCGGCGGGCGGTGGAGGTCGGAGGGGGGCCGGGCGGCGACCGGAGGCGGAGGTGCTCGGCGGGGCGGCGGCCGGAGGCGGCGAGCGGGAGCGGGAGGCGCGGGCGGACAGGCGGAGGCGCGGGCGCGGCGACGCGGGCCGGGCGGCGGCGGCGACCGGGCCCCGTGGGCCTGCAGCGGGTCGAGCGGGCCGGCGGCGGTGGAGGCGCGGGGCAGGCCGGATTGCAAAACGGACAACGGGAAAAATGCTTGGATGCATGAGACAAACACGTATGCAATGCAATGCACATGATGACATGATAAAATGCAACACGCAAGCAAATGACATGGCAACGACAGCGAATAACTGGCAGACACCTGGCGCATCGAATCCGGGGCGTTACAACACTCCTCCACTAACAAGAGATCTCGTCCCGAGATCTTAGACCGAGACGGAAGGGAAAAAGGAAGAGGAGAAACAAGAACTCAAGAGAAGAAGCAAAGAATCGAGAGCACTCGAGAAGAAGAGAGGAACAACGAGAATGACGAGAATCGAAAGCTCACGGAAACAAGATAGACTCTGAAACCACTCCGGTTAGAACGAGATAAGAAACGAATAAGACTGAAAGGATTTAGGCAGAACTCTGACTTATCATGGAAAGAATAGACATGAACTTGAAAGATGGAATGTCACTTGATGAACTCTTGAAGAATGAATTAAATCATGAAGAACAACCATGAAGAACTCTGGTGACAAAAGGGATGATGAGATAGAATAAAGGATGAAAGAATAAGATGAGCCTTGCGATGATTTAGATGGAGGTTCCGACGAAATGGCCGAGGGAATTTGAACTCCGGAAAGAAAAATGGAATCACTTGGAACTAGAATTTATTCATCAAGAACAAACTCCGAAGGAAAGGATTAATCACTTGAATGCAATAAGAATAAGATTTATTGTATGCTTATCCTTCATCAAATTAAATTGATGACATGGATTTTGCATATTATTTATTCTTCTTGAGAAAGGATTTAGAAGTGACATATGGCAAACTTGAGAAGGTCTTCATGAACCACCGGTAGGATTGGAAAGAGCGAATTAATTGATATGATAATCAAGGAAAAAGAATCTTGAATGAACCACCGTAAGAATTCGAAAATGACTGATGAAAGAGACTGAATCACCGGAAGAATTAGAAGAACAAATATGCTAGAGGGGATTTAGATGCAAGAGAACGAGAAGAACTCGAGCTGATTAAAGAACACTTGAAAGAAGCACCAGAATAATTGGATAACGGTAACTGAAATGATGGCCTCCGGTGAAACGAAAAAGAAATCAACTCCTGAAATACTCCGGATGGATGAAAAGAACTTCTGACAATCGGGGTAATTTGCGAGGATAACATGAAACTAGAACCACGAATATTCGGGAGAACGGACAAGGTTTAGAGGAAAAACTCTTCTTCGATCTTCAAATGACGACGAGAAACAGCACCAAAATTACTGAGATACTCCGGGAGAATGAAAAACGAAGGGGTTGAGCCAACAATAAAAAGAATTTGAAAAAGATCTTCAAAAGGCATGTGACTGATGGAATCCATTCTTACGTCACACTTTGAAAAGAATTTGAGAATAACTCCGGGAGAATTAGAAGAGTCAGGTAAGATCCTGGGAAAAACCTATGGGTTAGGGCCCACTGAAGAGATAACACCATTGGAAAGGATTGTTGAACAGATAAATGATGCACCAGAACAATTGAAATATTTGAATGAGGTGACAACCTCAAATCAATTGGAACACAGACGAATCTCCTGAGATGTCTTGAACACTCCGGAAGGATTGAATGGCGAGAGGCAAACGAGCAAGGAAAAACACTTGAGCCGAGGGAAAGAATATAATCACTACCAAAAATTGGAATTGAATCCACTGGAGAAGAAAAGAGATGAAGAATGTCGAACAAAATGAGAATTCACCATTTGAGATAATTTACGAAAGACTGAAGAGGTTCCGCACGAGTGAAATTGATGCTCGAAACAGACTCAGGCTCCGGGAAGAAGAGGGTGGGAGGGCGGGAAAAACAAAGGCAACTTGGAAGGGGAACCGACGAATAACTTGAAGAGAAAACACCGGTTCAAATAAGGCAAATGCTTTACACGAGTAGGATGGATACTCAATTACGTACTCCGGCTCCGAGAAGAAACGGGGTGGGCGGGTGGGAAAAAGAAAACAACTGAGGATTGAACTTGGCAAAGACGAAGAGGCTCGAGTCGACTTGACGAGAAATGCACCGGATCAAAAGAGCTGAGAAACAACAATCGGAAAACCAACTACGTGAACCTAAAGAAAAATTTGAAGGGGAAGAGGAGTGATTCAAAACACCTACGTCAAGATTTCTCAACAGAGCGACGAAGGGACTGAGGAGTAAAAAGAATTCCTACTCTCCGATATAACTAGACTCCGAAAACAGTTTTCTTCTAGACTCGACATCGGCCAAACTAGACGATCAATCAAGGGGCTCCTAGGGTCGGTCGAGGCTCTGATACCAACTTGTCACGCCCAATATGCGACCCTATCCAAAAGGAACTCGAAGGTCCCACCAAGGATAGACCCGCATATTGAAACGCTTTTGCAAGGTGGATATCGTTACATCAACATTACATAATAGATGGGGATACATACAAAAGGCATACAATGCCACACAAATACAACATCACAATACATAAGAGCACCATCCGACTACGGATGAAACACAAACAGAAACTCAAACGACATCCACCCTGCTAGCCCAGGCTGCCGACCTGGAACCTATCCCCTGATCGAAGAAGAAGCAGAAGAAGAACTCCGAAACAAGCAAACATCGCTCTCGCGTCATGATCATCGCAAAACCTATACCTGCAACTATTGTTGTAGTAATCTGTGAGCCACGAGGACTCAGCAATCCCATTACCATGGGTATCAAGACTAGCAAAGCTTAAAGGGAAAGGAAGGGGTAAAGTGGTGAGGTTGCAGCAGCGACTAAGCATATATGGTGGCTAACATACGCAAATAAGAGCGAGAAGAGAGCAAGCGGAACGGTCGTGAAACTAGCAATGATCAAGAAGTGATCCTGAACTCCTACTTACGTCAAACATAACCCAAAACCGTGTTCACTTCCCGGACTCCGCCGAAAAGAGACCATCACGGCTACACACACGGTTGATGCGTTTTAATTCGTATCTGGTGTCAAGTTATCTACAACCGGACATCAACAAATTCCCATCTGCCTATAACCGCAGGCACGGCTTTCGAAAGATTATACCCTGCAGGGGTGTCCCAACTTAGCCCATGATAAGCTCTCGCGATCAACGAAGGATATACCTTCTCCTAGGAAGACCCGATCAGACTCGGAATCCCGGTTTACAAGACATTTCAACAATGGTAAAACAAGACCAGCAAGACCGCCCGATGCGCTGACAATCCCGATAGGAGCTGCACATATCTCGTTCTCAGGGCAACACCGGATGAGAAATCCGTACAACTAAAACCAGACCTCAAGTTTCCCTGAGGGGGCGCTGCAAAGGGCTCTAGTTCGGACCAACACTTAGACAAGCACTGGATCGGGGGGGCTAAATAAAGATGACCCTCGAGAGAGCGACTCCCAAGGGAAAAGTAGGTGGTGGTGAGGCAAATGGTAAAACCAATGTTGGGCCTTGTTGGAGGAGTTTTATTCAAAGCGAACTGTCAAGGGGGTCCCATAAATCACCCAACCGCGTAAGGAATGCAAAATCCGGGAACATAACGCCGGTATGACGGAAACTAAGGCGGCAAGAGTGGAACAAAACACCAGGCATAAGGTCGAGCCTTCCACCCTTTACCAAGTATATAGATGCATTACTAATAATATAATAGATATTGTGATATCCCAACAAAATCCTGTCCACCATGGAGCAATCTTCAACTTCACCTGCAACTAACAATGCTATAAGAGGGGATGAGCAAAGTGGTAACATAGCCAAGCAATGGTTTGCTAGGAATGGTGTCAAAGGTTAGAGGTTCATGGCAATTTGGGGAGGCTTGAAGAACAGGTGATAGGAAGCGCAGCGTAGCGATAGAACGAAACAACTAGCATAGCAATGATAGTAGTGAGATCCAAGGTAGCGGTCATCTTGCCTGAAATCCCGCTAGGAAGAAGAACAAGTCCATGAAGAAGATGAAGCCACGAAGACGAACCAAGCGTAGACGAACGAATCCTCACGATCGCAACGAAACTGGAACTATCGGGAGAAGCACACAAAATGGTAAACACACCACACATGAACAAGGCATGATGCACAACAAGCACGATGCATGACAAGCTACATGAAGCTACTCATGGCAAGAGATGATGCAAACAAGAGCAACACATCAAGGCAAGTTTAAATGAGACCGGGAACAACATATAACAATTCAGATAAGTCCTCATATGCAAATTTCGAAATTGGTCCAGATCTGAATAAACCTTATGTTCAAGTTGTTAAACAGCAAGTTAAAATGCACCAAGATGATCTACACGAGATTCTAGTCAAGATACATATAAAGTTCATTTAGTTCGGAGCTACGGCCTAGAAGATATGAGCAAAACAAGTTAAACATGGCATTGATGCAAAATGCATACAAACATCAAGCAAACACCTCAAAACATGGATGCAACATGATAACATGAAGCTACACACAAAAACAAACAAGTTTCATATAGAGCACGCTCAAAACGGAGCAACGGTTCAACACACACACATGAAACAAGTTATAGCAACAATCTGTCCAAAACAGCAACTAGGCATATTGCAAGCACCAAAACAACATGCTACAGGACCTCAACAAGAAAACAAAAGGCATGGGCATGATGTACAGGTAAAGCATAACAAAACATTAACACTGAGCTATCTCCAGAAATCACTAGAACATGCTCAAACACACATGGCAAGATTGCAAATAATAACAGTTCAGACTTTGCAAAAAATAACATCAGGTTGCAATGTTTAGAGCTATCAAACAACATGTTACAGGAACTTAACATGGCAAACATAGGCATGGCATGATACTACTAAATTCATAGAACAAAAGTCCTTTACTAACCATAAGCCAAAAAGGATCAGAAAATATGATGGCACCCATGTAAACATAGCAAGTTATATGACAGATTCATACATGGCAGGAACAACAACAAGTAGGCATGTAGATGAACTTGTACCACTCACCACAGAGCAATACATGGCATGGCAAGGCAACCAACAGTAAGAAGGCATGTTTATGAAGCTAAGCATGGCAAGAGCAAGTTCATAGGGTGCATGGATCACTAACAACAATCATGGCAACAACTGAACTTAATGTTAACAGGCTGACAGCAACATTATTTAGCAAACTTGGATCAAGGAAACAACAAGATACAACAGGATATAATTGCAACCAGGGGCGTGGATGGACAGAGCATAACATGTAAAACAAAACACCCTTAGTGAACATCTCCAGATTATGCATAGAATGACTTGTAGCAGCAGGTTTATATAGCATCACGAAATGACAGATTCAGCCTAGCAAAACAGTAACAGCAAGTACCCTACTTAACAAGCTCGATTCACTCACCACAAGTCATTGCATGACAAGATAAGCATAGCATCAGCAAGAAGACATGTTTATGAAGCTAACCAAGGCAAGAACAAGTTCATAGCATGCAAGGATCAACTACAACAACCTTGGCAAAATTGAATAACATGTAAACAATCTGCCAGGAAACATTTTGTAGCAAAAGTAGAGCCCGAAAATGACATGCTAGACTACTCCATAATTGCAAATAGGGGCATTAATGGGTAGAGAAAAACCATATGTTCAAAACATCCTTACAGAAGTATCTCAAAATATGCATGTGTCTCTCTGTAGCAACATGTTTACATGGCATCAAAATAACAGCAGAACAGGGACTAAAATCAGCAACATCACGAAGCCTAGTTTGCATGCTTGTTCTAGTCACCACATTGATCACAAAAATACATGGCATACACCCCTGTAAATATGGCATGGCATAGTTCAAAACACATGTAGACATCAACCTCATAAGATGCACACATAAACATGGCAAAAATGACAAATGAGCAAGTTCTGTTAACAGACAGCAGACAACATTATATAGCACTCTTACAACGATGATTTAGGCATCAAGATGAGCTCAAATGAACATGATGCAATGGAATGAAATGTAGATCATCTCTCATTGAACATTTTGACATATTGCATGCACAAAACGGAGCAGTATGCATGGAGATATGATGCGATGAACATGACATGATAATGTAAATAATTTCGGGACTTAGTGAAAACGGAGGGGGGGAGTCAATCTTGGATCAGATCTGGATCTGAGGTCGGGCACGGAAGCCGAGGAGGGGCCGGAGATGGCAGGGCGGCGAGGCAAAGGGCGGAGGAGCAGGGGCGACGGGCCCCTGGGCGGCGCCGGCGACGGCGAGGGGAGAAGCCCGGCGGCGGCGGAAAGGGCCGGCTCGGGGCAGGCGGTGCCCGCGGGCGGCGCGGGGCCAGCCCAGCGGCGAGGCGCGGGAGGCGCGAGACGGGGAGGCACGCGGGGAGGCGCGGGGCGCCGGACTCCGGGCGGCAGGCGGCGGAGGTCGGAGGGGCGCCGGGCGGCGACCGGAGGCGGAGGCGCTCGGCGGGGCGGCGGCCGGAGGCGGCGAGCGGGAGCGGGAGGCGCGGGCGGACGGGCGGAGGCGCGGGCGCGGCTACGCGGGCCGGGCGGCGGCGGCGACCGGGCACCGTGGGCCTGCAGCGGTGGCGGCAGTGGAGGCGCGGGGCAGGGCCACATGGCGGCGCGGGATAGGTAGGCGGCGGGGAGACGTGGCGTGAACTGATTGGCTCGGGCGAGGTGTCCGGCGGACATGTCTGACTCGGGCGGACGTGTCCGGCGGCGCGAGGAAGAAGATGGCTAGGGTTAGACCGGAATTTCGGGGGAGATGCACATATTTATAGATAGAGGGAGCTAGGAGAGTCCAAATGAGGAGCGGTTTTCACCCACACGATCGTGATCGAACGGCGGAGAGCATGGAGGGGGTTTGGATGGGTTTTGGGCCACTTTGGAGGGGTGTTGGGCTGCAAGACAAAAGAGGCTTTTACGGTTACCCGGTTAAACGTTGGAGTATCAAACGAACTCCAAATGGCACGAAACTTGACAGGCGGTCTACCGGTGGTATACCAAGACCGCTTGGCAAACCTCGGGCCATTCCGAGAAAGTTTAACACCCGCTCACAACGAGAGACAAAAGGGGAACGCCGGAGGGCATAGGAGTGCCGGATTGCAAAACGGACAACGGGAAAAATGCTTGGATGCATGAGACAAACATGTATGTAATGCAATGCACATGATGACATGATAAAATGCAACACGCAAGAAAATGACATGGCAATGACGGCGAATAACTGGCAGACACCTGGCGCATCGAATTCGGGGCGTTACATAAGCACAACAGCAAAAAGTGTTTGCATATGAAATTATGATAACCTCACACTTATAGATAGTAAAATCGATGTATCCATTAAGTTCAACATATCAAATAGGTTCAACTAGTAATATAGGTAGCAATAACAGGACACCGAGTAGTTCAACATAACACAACTACTTTAACTTAGCAAGTTCAACATCACTAGTACCCTCCCCTCCCCCTCTTGGCGGCACGCTCCTCGTTTCTCTTTGAGCAGCCCTCGTCCGACTTCTTCATGTGACGACGAACCGGTTTATGAAAAGGTGGTGGGCTCAGAACATCCTGGTGCGGATGAGATACCCTCTTCTCCTAGGTTGGCTGAGTTGGTTGAGGTCCATCGTCGTCGTCGTACTCCTCCTCATCACCTTCTTCGTCGTCACCTCCTTCCTCCTCATCCACTTCCTCTTCTTCCTCGGTCTCGTTAACAAGGCGAGACGATGAGGCGGCATGGCTCGAGGAACCTCCACCGGTGTGGCTTGCTGAAGCTAGGGCACGTGTCGACCCACTAGGAGGAGGAACATGCACGTCAACCGAGGCAGCGCACCCAAGTATGCCCGCTAGCTTGCGGCAACGGTTCATGATCTTCTGCAATAACAAATATAGTAGAGTATGACTTGGATCAGGTTTAGGGTTGCAAATAAGAACATGGCATGGATCAAATTTGCGTTCGCTCCAATAGAATGCTACGAGGCTTAAAGTTACCTTCATCGCTTCCCTCAGCTTGTTGTCACCCTCCACGGTTTCGGGGTCAGAACTTAGTGCATTCGAGCCATCGAAAATGTTTCTGTTTAGCTCTGCGGCCTGCAAAACCAAGGATCATTAAGAAGTTAGCAAGAATGACCATGTCATCATCATTAGCTCGAATGCATTTCAACAAAACTTACCACTCTGTTCATCAGGGGTGCATACTCCCTGAAATCACCTTGCATATCTCTGAGGTTTCTCTTGTATGCTTCATCCTCAGAGTCCTCCTCCTCCTGAAGTGATGCCATGTACGGTTCCGTCCATCGTGGCCTCAGACGCAGACGAAACTTGATGCCATCGTCATACCAATTCATGTGCCTACACATTCCAGCAAATGCCTAACCTCTCCCCATCTTTCCGGAACGTCCTCTCGTCCCACATTGTCACAAAAGACTTGTGCTCGTCAGCCCAGTCCAATATTGACTGAGAATACTGCCTGCTCTTCCTGCATAGGGGCATAACAAACAAAAAACACAAAAGACCATAAGAACGTCGAACTTAAAGAAATCACGTTAAAGAGATGGCAGCACATACTTGTGAAGGTCGTAACCACCGGTGTCGTGGGGCCTTGCTGATGGTGTGTGTTGCAATACCCCAAATTGTGTCGTCATGCGTTGTGGTAGGTGCCATTCGACGGCGTGCACGCATATCAGCAGGACAATGCACCGGAAGATAAGGCGGTCCCGAGAGCACATCTCGTTCAGCTCGAACCCCCAACCTCTATCGTGGTACAACCACCAGTTAACCTATACAAAGATTGTTTAGCAACCGTGAAAGTATAAACATAAAAACTAGCTCGCTCATTGGTATACCTGAAAAGATGTCAGGTTGTCCAGCTCATTGGTGAAGGCCTTGTACATAGCACTTCCCTTGCCCGAGAAGACCTTAACCCTGTCCCAAGAATAGGCGACGGTAGGGTATCGAGAACTGTCGCCATCCTCGCCATACTCCGTCCACTCTGTCCGTGGCAGTTTCTCCGGGCGACCAACCGGCAACCGCTCCCAACTCCAAATCGAGAGGGCCCAGACACACCCACACATCCCAGATGTTTTCTCGGTCCTTTGCGTTGTGTCATCCAGTTGCAAACAACAAGTATGATCAGATGACACAATTTAAAGAACCACACACATATGTGAGATGTATGACATCTTATCGAACGGTAGAGGTACACGAGGCCAGCAGACCCCCAGCTGTACCCTGCATCCCAGTCGGCCAGGAAGTCCAAGTACATCCATAGGGCGTTGTCCCCCGAGCAGTCAGGAAAGACCACCTCTGTGAGAAGAAACCACAGGTAGGCCCTTGCATACTGCTGCATGGTCCCCGGATCCGCATCTTGCGGGCATTCGGCCCAGTGGTCTAGGAGCCATGCTAGTGCTACACCGGATGTTCGGTTACTCCTGATGGGAGGGCAGTCGCCGATGAGGGCGGTAACCCAGTCCGGTCAATTCTTCCTATCCACGCGCCCAATGAGAGCATGGTCGTTGATCGGTAGGGTCGTGATCATGGCGAAGTCCTCGAGCGTCACCGTCATCTCACCACATGGGAGATGGAAAGAGTGCGTCTCGGGCCGCCAACGGTCCACCAACGATGTGAGAGCCGTGTGGACAAGCGTCGGCGGCGTACGCTTGAACTGGAGCACAAAACCCAAGAGCCCGGCTCTCCTGTAATATGGCTTGTAGCGGTTGTCGCAGTTCATCTCTTTGACCTTGGTGTGGCCCCTCTTACGTAATGGCAGAAGCATCTGTCAATGTGCACACGAAAATAGTTAGAAAAAACTTTTGAAAAGGCAAAATAATATTACTCCTAATTACTCCTAATTAAACAAACCTAAAAACAACAAAAATCAAAATCTACTAGATGAAATAGGGTTCATCTTGTGCCAAATAATGAGTCGAATCGAAAGCTTCTTAACTAAAATGAATTGGAGGGATTGAGAGAGCTTATTTTTCTCGTTTTGGAGCCATCTCGATCCGCAAAAACCGTTCACAAACGAAGAAGATCGGATGTTGCACCACCTACCACCGGGTGACCTGGCGGTAGGGTCGACGGCAGGAAACAACAACCGTTTGGTGGGACTGACGTGGATAAGTGCCCTACCGCCGGGAGCCACGGCAATAGCTTGTTCAAGCCTACCGTCATTGTTCCTGGCGGTAGAAAAAAAGATCAGATCGCAAAATCTTTTGCAACATGGGCTAGATCCCGATTTTATACCAAAAAGGGTCAAAGCACGAAATTTGGCCGCGTGCGGACGCGGTCTTGCACTAGACTGGAGTGTGCACAAAGACGCGGTACCTTTGCTTGCCCGGCCGCCTCGTCAGACCTTTTTTGCCATCTCGGGCGAAACCATCCTGCTACAACCTATACAAGCCCCTCTTTTCTCGGCCCAAGAAAACGCCGCGACCCAGCCTGACACGAGTGGCGTCCCACCACCACCACAGCAGTTTTCCTTCCCTTCCTCGGGCCCGCGCGGGCCTACGCGCCCTCCGCCGTCGGATCCGCGGCCGACGCGCCACGATCTCCCCCTCGCTACCCAACTCGGTTAAACCAGTCTCCACCGTCCCACACAGACGAGTCAGCCAGACAGGCACAGCGGTCCACGCTTCTCCCGTCCGATTTCCACCACGCCAGCGACCCGCCGCCGCGGAGATCGCTCGCTCGCTGTCGTCGTCGGCGGCGGTGGCGGCCAGGAGATCTCCCCGCTCCTCTCCCTCCCTTCGCCCCCGAGAGGCGCTCGGCTCAGGTAGGCTTCCCTCCATCCTCTCCCTCCCTCTCCCGGCCCATGCTAGCACGGCCTCGGCGAGCCGTGCCCATTTCCATCCCTCGGTTGGGGGCGGGCTCCGCGTGGCCTCCTGTCTTCTCCCCGTCGGAGGCTCGGACGACGCCGCGTTCGTCATCCCTCGGCCCTTCTCCCTCCCTTGGGCCTCGCCTCCTAGGGTTTGCTGAACAGTGCTGCGTTCTCCCCGTAATTACATTTCCATGCTGTTTTCGCCTAGATCTGTTCCGACCTAGGTTTTCTTATCAGTGGCCGTGTGCATTTTTCTTTTGGGGACCTTTCGTTTCTACCCCAAATTGGCATGGCAAAGAACACAGCATCGCTTTTAGTTTTAGGCATTTTCTTTTTCAGTACCACTTTTAGGGTGGACGTAATTAGCTAGCTACTAGCAGATCTGCATCAAATTGCCATTAACTCACCTGGTTGGACCTCGTCGGCATTTCGACTGACCATGCCAATTCTACCCACGATTCTTTTCTAGGAAGATTTGGTCTGTATACATAGCATTAAAAGAAGACCATTTTAGCCGTATGCCATTGAAAGGAAAACTTTTGATTGCACTTTGCTATGGCGTTCTTTCAGTGATACAGATCCAAACTTTCCTTCTTTCTAACAGTGTTAATTCTGGACCTAATTACCATCTTCTCTAATTCTCATTTGCATGCATATTGTGGTAGTGGCACATGCGTATTTTCTGGGGGGAAAAGAATGTTGGCCATGTGTGTCGACAGAAGTTTACGGATTGAAACTTTGGGCTTTGTTTGTACTACAGTCTTCAGGTAGAAAGTGGGAGGTTTTGCAATATTTACTTGTACCAGGATGAAACTTTTGCTATAGATGGAGTAATCTCAATGAATATGTGGTTCTTGAAATGTAGTTTGCCAATGCTACGTCTCCACAGCTATTTTCGTTACTCGAACAAAAAATTGCAACCTACAGTACTATTTACATCACCTAGCAAAAAAAGAAAAACAGTTTGCAATATGCTGTCCATCCATAACTGACAAGGGTAACAAGCTGTTTCTTCACCATATACTTAAGGGTGGCAGCTGCAACAAAGCAAACTTCCAAACTATAAAAGATGGTCTGGAACTTTTGAAATCTTCCAGATGTGCTCCTAGCCAAAATTACAGTCTCCTTAAAGCAGGGCGTAGTGAAATGTATACAAGCCCATTGGATTGAAAACGCTAAGCTCCCCAGGGCTCAAACCAATTTGGAGAAAGGTCCCTACCCTTGTGCTGAAATTGCAGTGGAAGAATAGATGCTGCCAGTCCTCTTTAGCTCCTAAAGGGCAGAGCACAAATGATCATCATCATCAAACACATGCCAATGCCTACGTTTTAGCAGCACAAATGATCATCATCATCAAACACATGCCAATGCCTATGTTTTAGCATATCCCTGGTGTTGATTCTATCATTGAGGATCAGCCAGGCAAATATTTCATATGTCAAGACACACCTGCTTTGCCAAATCCTGCTCTAAATCTGTTCAGGCGCGATGTACCTCAACTTCTCTTCTTTTTTATAGTACCTCTCCCCAACTTCTTGGCTGACCTTCACCCGAACTTCCACACCCTTTGTGCTAATCTAGTATTGATGGCAGAGCCCAATCCGAATCCATGGCTCTTGAATTCCTAAGTAATTATATCTTCCAAACTTTTCCCTGGTTCGTTCTCATTCTTGTAAGAGCAAATCCAGTGGCAGAGATAATATATAAGTGGGGCCATTCATATAGGGCAAAACAAAAGTATTTTAAATGTGAGCGTACCAGTTATATTGTCCTAGCAGTAAAGCTTTGAGGTTTTGTGTTTGAAACCTATCAACCATAGTTTTTAAGGCGGTAAGGCGACCTAAGGCGCTGGGGGGGGGGGGGGGCCTTATCGCCTAGGCGACGCCTAAGCGCCTAAGGCGGACGCCTAAGCGCCTAAGGCGGGCATATTTGTAAGGCGTTGGGGGGGCGCCTTATCGCCTAAGCGTCGCCTAAGCGTCCAAGGCGGGACGCCTTAAAAACAATGCTATCAACTTATGGTTTCTTTCTCATATTCATATCCTGTACACCTCCAATGACCACAAAAACAAGGAAATGCTGAATTGACGAATCGAACACAACTGAGACTTTCCAGTGCGCCAGCTTACATATGTCCAATTTCCATGTTGGCTTGACTTGGTCTCCTGCTGGTCCCCTCACTCTGTTGCTGGCAATTGATGGAAAGAGTATGGTGACTAGCTATTCAGCAGCATGATTAATCAGCAGGGGTTAGGATTTGCTTGTATGTATCTGGTTTTGGTGTAGCTGTGTCCTGATATTGACTTCAGAAAACTAATGGTGCTCATGGACGAAGCCAACATATTACATGTCATGTGGTTCTTGCATTTGATGGCTACTCTACCCTTGATACTTAATATTACTATATCTTTTTCCTACATCTCCTACATCTAAAGGTTTGAGTTGGTGGTGAGTTCACTCACCCTTCTCACCACTCTTGCATGTGGACCTTTCGCAAAAATATTAAAATATTGGGGCAATTTAGAATCAAACTAGGCACCTTATCTAGAGGGTTCTAGCTTCTTATCATCTAGCCCATACCAAGAGTATGACAAACATGCCAAAAGAAAAAGAGTATGACAAAGGAATTGAACAACATCTATTAGAAGTAGCCCGATATCATTTCCCCAAGGGTCTTCCATTTGTCGTCTTTCTTTCCCAGTGCCCATTCTCTAGCCACCTCTTCTCTTCAATCGACATCCTCCAACATTTCAAAATTTGAAAAATGATCCTGCTTCAGTTTTTCCAATGTCTCCTCCATGGTCACTTCAATTGCTCCAGCACCCTACCGTCAACGAACCCGTCCCTGTCTTTTCATTTTTTGACTTTCCGACGGGAATCTTTTCGTGTTTTAATTTTAATTTTTTGTTCTTATTTTGACAGGATTATTGTGTAGTGGAACAGTTAAGAGGACTAAAATTGTGGTGAAACCAACATAATTGTAATGTTATGCAACCCAAATCATGATGATAATATATTTGTGTGATATATTATAAACTATTGAATTGTGATCATATATTGATTTATTCTGGATACCGTGCAACGTACAAGCACTTTGGTAGTAGTTTTACATATTTTAGTTAGTGTTATCTAGCTGTCCTAGTATTCTTCCATTATCAGCGCTAGTTAGTAAATGGTACTGATGTATACAACTGTTCTTCTACCCTCTGCTACCGATGGTCCAATGCTACTTGTTTAGTACTACCTCCGTCCTCGTTTATTGGTTCCCTTCGTATTTTGTGTCAATGTTTGATTATAAATTTAACTAAGAAAATACTAATGCATGTCACCAAAAATTATATCGTTTGATTTGTATTTTGAACATAGTTTCAAATGATGTTATTTTTGTTATGTATAACTTATATTTTATTAGTTAAAATCATGGTCAAAGAATGAAACTGAACACGAGGGGGACTAATAAACCAGGACAGACGTAGTACATGGAAGGAAATGCTCTATCTAGTTAAAAGTGCAAGTAATTCTCAAAGGGCAATTATGGTCCCATCAGTTCTTGTAGATTTGCTCTAGGTGTGGTTTCTGATTTGCTTTTGAAAAGATCAATGAGTAACAAAAGCAGTTGAGACTTTAGTTTGGTGTTTAACTTCCATGCTGGTTGTAGTTACATGCAGTACTTTCTCCAGGGTGGAACCATGCTTAAGGATTCACTAAGCGCTGCTTACTCCATTTTGATTTTGTTTCTGTATAGTCCACTGAGGTTTTCCTTCCTTGTGCAGGAATTTTTGGTTGATTTAAGATGGACAGGGCTAGGAATTTTATACCTGGCCCTAATCAGGAGCTTCTGGATATCAAGCCAATAAGGTCTTTAGCTCCAATGTTCCCTGCACCCATGGGAGTCAACATTAACCAGTCAAGCACCCCACCGTTGGTCTGTGTGACTCCTGTTGGCCAGTTTCCTACAGGATTTGGTGGTGGAAACCTTCCTGCCTTTGGATCATTCGCCACCTTCAATGCTACCGTGAATGGTTTTTCGCAAGCAGGCACAAGTGCTAATGGGGCCATTGATGCTACTCCTATCTCAGCATACAAGACGAGATCTGGGGCTACAGCACTTGGTGACGATGAACCTTATTCGGGTAATCAGACTTCAGCATCTGGACGCAAGGCTAAGAAGAGGTCAGCTGGTTTGTCTGCTGACAGCTCAGATGGAGTTAAGGCCAAGCGCCCTAAGCCTGTCTACAAGAATCTTGTTGCTGGCAAGGAGCTTGCTTTCTTGCCAGCTTCACCAAATAATCCTAGGGAGATTGTGGAAGCAGTTCATATGACCTTCGAGGCACTCAGACGTAGACATCTTCAGATGGATGAAACACAGGACGCTAGCAGACGTGCAGACCTGAAAGCTGGCGCCATCATGATGGCCAGTAATATCAGGGCGAATGTGGGGAAGAGGGTAGGGACTGCTCCTGGAGTTGAAATAGGGGATATTTTCTATTTCAGGATGGAGCTATGCATCATTGGGCTGCACGCTCCTAGCATGGGTGGCATTGATTACATGAGTGCTAAATTTGGAGCTGACGAGGATTCTGTAGCAATATGTATTGTTGCAGCAGGTGGTTATGAGAACGAGGATGATGACACAGATACACTGGTGTACAGTGGTTCAGGGGGTAACAGTAGGAATACCGAGGAGAGGCATGACCAGAAGCTTGAGAGGGGCAACCTTGCTCTCGAGAGGAGTATGCACAGGAAGAATGAGATAAGGGTTGTGCGGGGATTCAAAGATCCAGCTATGGTAGCTGGCAAAATCTACATATATGATGGCCTTTATAAGATCCAAGAGTCCTGGACGGAGAGAACAAAATTTGGCGTCAATTGCTTCAAGTACAGGTTGCAGCGTGAACCTGGACAGCGTGATGGAGCTGCAATATGGAAGATGACTCAGCGATGGATACAAGATCCATCGACAAGAGGCAGGGTTATACTACGTGACCTATCATCTGGGACTGAATCGATCCCAGTGTGTCTCGTCAATGAGGTAGACCATGAGAAAGGACCTGGGCAGTTCACCTATACTAATCAGGTCAAATACTTGAGACCCGTCAGTTCCATGACACCCATGCAGGGTTGTGGTTGCCAGAGTGTTTGCCTACCTGGTGATGCCAACTGTGCTTGTGGGCAACATAACGGAGGTGATCTACCGTACAGCTCATCAGGAGTGTTGGTGTGCCGCAAGCCAATAGTATATGAATGTGGTGAAGCTTGCCATTGTACCCTGAATTGTCGGAACAGAGTGAGCCAAAAAGGGATCAGGTTCCACTTTGAGGTCTTCAGGACGGCAAATCGAGGCTGGGGTCTTCGCTGTTGGGAGCCTATTCGTGCTGGTGCATTTATTTGTGAGTATACTGGGGAGGTCATCGATGAGCTTAAAGTTAACTTGGATGACAGTGAAGATGATTACATTTTTCAGACTGTGTGCCCTGGTGAGAAGACGCTAAAATGGAATTTCGGGCCTGAACTTATAGGTGAGCAAAGCACGTACGTATCAGCTGAGGAATTTCAGCCACTGCCCATCAAGATAAGTGCAAAAAAGATGGGAAATGTCTCGCGTTTCATGAACCACAGTTGCTCCCCAAACGTCTTCTGGCAGCCAGTGCAGTACAACCATGGAGACGACAAGCACCCACACATAATGTTTTTCGCACTTAATCACATCGCTCCCATGACAGAGTTAACCTATGACTATGGTGTGGTTGGAGAAGAGACCAGTCATAGAGCCAAGACCTGCCTGTGTGGATCATTAACCTGTCGTGGGTTATTTTGATGTACATTGTGGTGGATCAACATGCAAGCCAATAAGCTAGGTAAGATTCTTTGCCTGATTGGTTTGCTGTATTACCAGTGTATTCATCCATTATATTTACTAAAGTATGCGTCTATTTCATCTGATTCCGAAATTGCTATATTTCTCAAGTGTTCTGTTATGTGATCCACCAATATTTTTTTTTTGCATGTTCATATCAGAGAATTTGACATTTTATCTTCCTCTAGCACTAATATTCGTTTTTATCACAAAGTGTTGTAAGAACATGGGACCGCATATGTATAATTGATGATAGGCAAGCACAACTCTAGTCTTGAAATGCTGCGTAACACATGTTATTTTACCCATAGCCAAGCTGCAGGTGTGTTTATACTAGCTACAGCGGAAGAAAGGCTTGGCTTTCTGCATCTAAGTGCTACCACCTTTTTTTGGGGGATTAGAATATCCACCATCTTTTGAGTACTACCATCTCAAAGTTGTTAAGATAGATGTTAGTATCTTTATCACATTTTTGGATTAATTGCGGGTTCGTATACCATCTTTTTTGGGGTGGGGGATTAGAATGTCTACCATCTTTTGAGTATCTGCTTTTACATAAACACTAGTTGTTTGCTCGTCTTGCAGATGTTTCTGGTGCTACCTAGATTGTACCTATGTTGTGGCATTGGTTTCTGCGAAGATGGCGCCGTTTCTGGAGTGAGAAGACAGTAAATTATCTTGGAGCTGAGACAGAATGCCCATTGCCTCGCCATTTGTTCAGATACTTCTGGATGATTGCGTGTATTGATGTATGTACTGCTGCAAATCTGCCTTGTCTTGCTTTTTTCGCCAACCATTTGCAACCATCTGTGTAGTAGGCTAGCGTCAGTTTTAACTGGATTGGACCTCTGGCTGTTAGCTGCTTGCAACTTGTCGGACTCGGTGCTCGCTGTTAAAGCATGTCGCTTGGTTGTACTTTCTGTGTTGCCGGATGTGTCTATGATACCCACTCGTCTCGCTGGCATGTGGGATCTGGACGAGAGTGTACTGAAGCCATGGGGAATTTGCCAATTCACATGCATTTTTTCTAGGAAAATGTTTGTATTCAACCACTGATTTTAGCTTTTTGTTGGTCGGCTTCCTGCTTTAGTTGTCTGATCGAGAGCGGTCTATCGAAGGAGATGCTCATGGGACAAGGAGAGGTGTAGGCGATGGAAGACAAGTTTGATGAGTTAATCAATGCCAAGGAGTTGGCGGCTCAATAGATGCAAACCAAAAAGGAGTTGGCGGAGAAGACGCAACGAGAGAAATTGGCGCGATGGGGATAATGAACGAAAAATAAAAGACTGCAAGAGATGGAGGGTGTAAGTTTCAACTTCAGGACGATCAATCGATGCAAAAGAGAACCGTTTCATAATGTTGGATCCAAAAACCACGGAGGATAATAAGGCGAGACCATTTTTGGGAGGTGGGGCAATTGAAGATCATTGCTTCTATGATGCCATGGAGATGCAAACACACGTGAGGAGGGAGCGTCGTACACTTGGGAGAAGGCAAATGGTGCCGACGACATGTGACTTTCCATGGCGGTTGGATGTGTGCATGATGATTCCTTTTGGTTGAATCTTGGTGTTGCATAATGCTTCATCTTTTGTTCATGCATTTGGAACCTATGTTATGTTTAAACTTGAATTTGAAACTTGAAAAATATGGTTTGGTTTGAAATGTTGCTGAAGTAAGTGATGTTGAATGGTGAAACATTCGAATGACATCTACGCGAAATTGATGATTAACAAGACCGCATATGCATAAACATGGAAGAAACAAAAGCGGAAAAATTATCAAGGCTACAATTTTTTTCTTTTGAAACATATCCAGGCTACAACTTTAAGGCCGCAGTCTCCAAAATATTATAGAGGGCACCTCAATCAGTTTTGGTGACTAATGATTTTGAGCTCTTTTTTTTTAGAATTGACTACGATTTTGATGGCTTTACTAAAGTTTCTTTTATAAGCCGGCACAAGTGAGCGGCACGACGCTGACACCCGCAATAAGCGGGTATAGTGGTGCGGTGAATAGCTGCTATAGTTGCAAGCAAACAACTTTCTTTTTGCGGGTGTAAAGGCACAGTACATGCTTGCAGCAGCTAGTCGCAAACATTTTCTTCCACTTCGGTTACTTTGGTTAGAACGAAAATCAAACTGGAGTTCCGGTGACCCAAACTATTGGTTCCACTAAATTAGTAGATTGATTTGGTTGTCAATTTCAAAAAACCGTATTCATTAAAAACCAAAAGAACCGAAATAACCAATTACGCTGCCCTAGGAGCAATGGTGTCAATGCAGTGAAGCACTCAACGAATCAAACGCCACAACATGTCAAATAGCACCAGAAGTTAGTTGAAGAGGAAGGAAGAAGCTACTCCCTCCGTCTAGGTGAGTAAGTCATCTTAGGTTATGCACCGTGACCAAGGAGGAGGAGAAACCGAGAGAACTTAATGTTCATTTGCTAATTAATAGCATTGCATGGAATGAACCAACCACTGCATGTCGTGTTTGGCAGTCTCAAATCATTAAAAGCATGCACACCCCACATCTCTTATTGGTTGATATGTTAAGAAACAAGAAACGAGGTAGAATTTAATACATCACGCCTAAGTGTTTTGGGATTATTTAATTTTCGTAAGATGACTCACACACCTAGACGGAGGGAGTAGTGAACATCGCAGATGGAGGCAAATATAACGTTGTTTTTTAGTTTTTGCGCCTAAAGAACCGTGCCGTTTGATCAAATCACAGCATGGTCCAAACTCCGTTGCATCAGTCGTTAATCTACTGGATGTAGCCATGCACCTAGCTTGACACGCGTGCCCTTGTAACACAAACGTCGATCGGGAATAATTTTCACGGGGAGCACCAACTGCACCAGCACCTCAAGGTATCGGTTGGTGCGGAGCAATACAACATCTCATAGCCATGTCAACACGAATGTTTGGAACATGGTTCCATGCATACCTGTTAGAATAGTAAAATAAAATAAATACTAAAAAAAATTCTGATTTTCTTTGTAACATACATAGCCGTCCAGTATATTCGTGTGTGAAGTTTTACAAAGAAATGACATCCGTGGTAAATTGGAAAAAGTGAAAAAAAAATGAAACTATATTGAAAAGCACTGTTTGCTAAATAGTAAGGTCTCATTTGTATTTTGTTCATTAAGAGTACCAAGGGTGTCAATACTTTAGGAAACTTCGCACGTGAATAGACTGATATACCAAGTTCGATACCCTAGAATTTCCTATAAATAAAAAATTACTAGTATTTTTTTAATTTACTATTCACATGGGCACAGTGAAGCCATGTTCACCTTGGTATTTTTTTGTCAAAAACTCTCAAATGAAAATTACACAAAATTTATGAAACAAAAAGCAGATAGGACTAGTGAGATACTATTCGTTAGATGTGTATTTGACAGTATTTAAAGTTTGAAAGTACTGTTTGTCTTTTCAGTTATCAAACTATGACTGAAATTTATGCTGCCAACCCTCCTTCTAATCCATGATAGCAGTATAAGACCAGCCTCCAACAACACGATGACAAACTAGAGATGATTCACATAACCAATGCACTCACGAGAAGTTAAAAGTGAAAGAAGAAAAGGCAATGATGAATACTCAAGGTCACAACTACCCAACTCATATGCTGACTCCATGGCTACATTACTCATTTCACAACTGAAATAAGAAATGCCCCGGATGTGGATATTTACACCCAAAATGGTCACTCGTCACCAATGAAGATGCGAAGGCCTCCAAGGCCATCACATGGACCGGAGATGGGACACTGGAGAAGGACCCGATTAGATAATGCCTGAACCACATGGGGGTGTCTTCAGAAAAAGAAAAAGAAATGAACAAGGTTAGAGCCACGGCCGGAGAAACTTTCGGTCCCCTCACCTCTGGCTGCCATCTTGGCTGGGGGACCACGGACCTACAAGAGTTATGTGTTCTTTGTCAGCGTATTATGGTGTTTTTTATTTATTTTTGCAAATAAACTTATTCTAGTTCTTTCTTCAATTGTACCATGGAGCTAGAGATGTATGCGTCTTTGGAGCTAGAGAGATATGTGTCCTTGCATATTTGTTTATTCATATTTGATGTGTTTATTTTGTTGCGTTATGCTATTTTTGTTGGCTTGATTTTTTGTGGAATTTGGATAATTCCTCCACTGTACGATGAAGATCATGTGATTCGACATCCTACATTTCTAGAGGATCATACAGGTCCAAGTACATTCATTACTCACGATTTCTCATCTTTTTGATGGGTGGCTCAAGGGGCTCTTAGAAATCATTATTGGTATTCAAGTTCGTGCGGGTTAATAGGTGACAATATCGCTGGTTTGGTATAACTACAGTCTCTTTACTAATGTCTCGAGGGTATTTTTCTTGCAAAGATTGATACGACAAAGTTGTCTTCAAGAGACACATTTTAGTCAAACAAGAGTTTGTATTTTCTTGGATGTTAGACCCAAAGTAGTGTATCTACAATGATTGTGAGTATTACAAATAGAATTACATGTGTTTCTAAGAGAAAAATATGAAAACATCTTCAATAAAGTGATGGAAGCATGGCGGATCCCGATACTTGCCGGCGGGAAGATTCCTGCTTCCTTTTAGGTATTTTTTTAGCTTGTTTACGGTTTGTCCTATTTAGGAGGGCGAAGCGACCATGGCTCTGTGAAGATGCAATAAGATTCTCTCCGCCTAGCCCTCATCCGACGGTGTGTCTAGCGTCGTCACAGGGCATGTGGAGCTATGTCTCCGGCGTCTTGCGGGATTCGGTCGGTATTTGTCTTGGTTGCATATGTTTGGATCCGTTCTTTGTTCGTCTGCTTTCACCTATATAAATGTTTGGATCCTTTCGACCTATGCTTCTTTTCATCGGTGACGATTGATGTTTCGGTGTGATGGTCCTTTATGACCTTAGCATGGCAATTTTCTGATTGTCAACTACAACAAGGTTTGCGTGGCTCTGGTGAGGGAGGGGCGATGACGACGACACATATTCACTTCGCTTTCGGTGCTTGTAGTTGTCATTAGTGATCTATGAACATGGATATATTTTTATTACTTCTTGTATTCTTTGTACTGTCACGATGTTTGATGATTATATCAAAAGCTTTTGAAAAAAGTGACGTGCATAGGTGTTACCAAACTAGTAGAAAAAAGGTCCATTAGTCCTGGTTCATAAGGCCCACTTGTCCCGGTTCCCGAACCGGGACTAAAGGGTCGGTATTAAAGCCCCCCCCCCCCCTAGTCCCGGTTGTGTTGCGAACCGGGACTAAAGGCCCTCCACGTGACCGCTCTCTGGAGCTCCACATTTAGTCCCGGTTGGTAACACCAACCAGGACTAAAGGATTTTTTTTGAAATTTTGATTTTTTTGATTTTTTTTGATTTTTTTATTTTCAAATTTCTGAATTATTTGAAAATTTAATCTCTAATCACCCCTCATCACTGCTCAATTATGAACCACTCATTCCAAATCATCTAACTTTCCGACCGGTCACCCATCCTCTCACTACTCCAGCCTGAGAACACTTAACTTTCGAGTTCTATTCCCCCTAGTTTCCATGTCTGCACTTGTAGTTTTCCTGATAATACTAAGGTGTGAATCCTATTAACCCTTAGGAGTTGAACTTGAGCATTAAGCACCGTTTGAGTTTGAAACTATTATTTTAAAAACAATAATTATTTAGTAACACTAATATTTCTTGAATAAGTAGTTTGACTAGATTTGACCATAGTTTGACCAGATTTGACCATAGCTTGACCACAGTTTGACCAAAAGTAAAAAAACAAAAAATAATTATTTATTAACACTAATATTTCTTGAATAAGTAGTTTAACCATAGTTTGACCAGATTTAACAAAAATTCAAAAAGCTGAAATTTGAGCATATCTTTTTTACCTTTTAGAATTTGAGAATTCTAAAAATTTGCAACCAGGTCGTAGGCTTTCAAAATCGGATGCGGATTTTCGTGTTGTTTTTTTTATATATTATGCAGGGTTTTTCGACATCGTATGCAAAAGATATGGCTATTTTACTTTTTCATAACATTTTTTTGCAAAACATGTCCATTTTTTTAAAAAAAATTCCTAACTAGTAGCTGTAGTAACATAACTACAACTCGAAGGATTTTAATTTTTAAAGTTTTTATCATTTTCTTTTGTTTTTTACAAAACTGAAAAGGCGATTGGGGGGGGGGGGGGGGGGGTTAGAGTTTGAACCTTTAGTCCCGGTTTGAGACACGAACCGGGACTAAAGGGCATCGCACCCTTTAGTCCCGGTTCGTGTCTCAAACCAGGACTAATGGTCTCATTTGAACCGGGACTAATGCCTTCCCGACGCCGTAGCCGCTCGAACCGGGACTAATGCCCGATTCGTGATGCAACCGGGACTAATGTGTATATTAGGCCGTGACCAAAGCCCTATTTTCTATTAGTGGAGTCAGCATGGGGCTTAGCTGAGGCCATGACTCCCCCATGTTGCAAGAAATTACCAAATTTTATCAGTATGCAACTATGGATTAGACGTTCCATTAGCTCCCACAAAAAGAAATCCTAGCTCTGTCGCTATGCTAAAGGATAGCACCGAAGACATCATGCAGGTCACAGATAAGATGGTGCCTTCTCCTTAAAAAAAGAAAAGGAAAGATAAGCGCATATATATCCACGCATGTGCCCTGACGATGCCTGCGGATAGCGCCGTGCAGGTCTCCATTTGCCCGCATCCACAACCACATTTTTTATATCTCCATACCTAAATCCATGCAAATTTATGCACGTCGATCATACAATGCAAATTCATCATAAATTCAATGATACAAAGATAGTGTAGCCCAAATAAATTCATTACATACCAAAATAAAATTCAGTAGTTCATACATAGATAAGCGATACATGAATGAATCAATGACTTCAATTGTCGCGGTCATTGATCCTCTTCTTCTTGCGGAGCAACCACTTCTTCCCTTCATCATCCAAGAGGTTGATGTCCTGCAACACGATCCTTGAATCTGCCGCCTCTCTTACAAGCGGCAACTTCTCTTTCTCAAGCTCAAGACCATGCATTGTCACCGTTTGTTCAAGCTCCCATTTTTCAACCTTCTCTTGCTTCTTAAATTCTACTTTTATATTCTCCAAGATCAACCTCTCTCGGTCATACTCCATATTCCCTCATCGCGCATCGATGAACATCTTGTACCTTTCCTCCTTCTTCACCTCCTTGGCGGAAAAAATGCCCGTCCAAGTGGTGGACATTTTTCTTGCTGCGCCTTCGCATGCCATCCTCTCCTTCTCCCACTTGTTTCCCATCACCTGCCAGTTTCTTTTTGACACATTTGCTTGCATGTCTGCCTCATCATTTTCTTCTTCTTCCTCATCGAATCCAATTGATTGAGCGGAGCTAGACCCATTGTTTTTCTTCATCTTCTTCGTGCCGTTTTCAATACCCTTGAGGACGGTCTACCACTTGGGCTTCCCATTCAATTTCTTCCAACAATGTGAAAAAGTGAACGCCTACTTCTCCACTTGATGGTACAATGCCGCTGCCAAAGTTGCATGGGTTTGAACTTTGATGCCGCTTTGGTTCCGGTCAACAACTTGTTTAAGATAACTAACAAATTTGCCCATAGCCTCTTGAAGAGTGACCATCTATGTTGGAGAGAGCATGTGACACGTGGTTGGTAACGATTGCGTGTGGCTTCACATAGTGTTTTTGAAGTTTTTGGATTTTTGGATTTTTTTCCCAATATGTCTCTCCTTTTTGCTCGATTTCACATAATGGATCCATGCTTGTGTCACACCAACTTTCACATAGCAAACCATCTTCAAATTGTGCGAGTGAAGGACCTCTAGGCTTCACTACTTTCACATCAACTTTCTTCTTTGTTTTAGTGTGTGATGTTTGCCCAAATTCAAACACCGAGGAATTGGTATCCTCGATGGTAAATTGCAAAGACTCTTGACCATCATTTATCATGTCATGCAATATTTGTTCCTACAATATGCATCATAATTTAACTATCGTCCTACAAGTTTGGTATGATGGTATGTGCAACAAAAGAATTCATGAATTCAAATTGGAAAGGGGCAAATATTGTACCGGGGTCTTCGTCGGGCGTTTTATCGAACAACGTGTGGGCATGCCCGGAGCCGACATTGCCCGACGACGCCCGATGCCTTTGGAGCTGCTGAAAGTACATGTAGTCCCTATGTGTGGTTTTGGTAATTAAATGGCAATCCTAATGGACTAATGTTTGCATTGAGTTGTACATTTGAAGGAAAGTTCCATTTCCAATGCATGAAGAATATTGGATGAACTGAAGGATGTTTGTGTTGGAAATATGCCCTAGAGGCAATAATAAAATAGTTATTATTATATTTCTTTGTCCATGATAATTGTCTGTTATTCATGCTATAATTGTGTTATCCGGAAATCATAATACACGTGTGAATACATAGACCACAACATGTCCCTAGTGAACCTCTAGTTGACTAGCTCGTTGATCAACAGATAGTCATGGTTTCCTGACTATGGACATTGGATGTCATTGATAACGGGATCACATCATTAGGAGAATGATGTGATGGACAAGACCCAATCCTAAGCATAGCTCAAAGATCGTGTAGTTTGTTTTGCTAGAGCTTTTCCAAATGTCAAGTATCATTTCCTTAGACCATGAGACTGTGCAACTCCCGGATACCGTAGGAGTGCTTTGGGTGTGCCAAACGTCACAACGTAACTGGGTGACTATAAAGGTGCACTACGGGTATCTCCGAAAGTGTCTGTTGGGTTGGCACGAATCGAGACTGGGATTTGTCACTCCGTATGACGGAGAGGTATCTCTGGGCACACTTGGTAATGCATCATAATAATGAGCTCAATGTGACCAAGTGTCTGGTCACGGGATCAGGCATTACAGTACGAGTAAAGTGACTTGCCGGTAACGAGATTAAACGAGGTATTGGGATACCGGCGATCGAATCTCGGGCAAGTAACGTACCGATTGACAAAGGGAATTGTATACGGGATTGATTGAATCCTCGACATCGTTGTTCATCCGATGAGATCATCGAGGAGCATGTGGGAGCCAACATGGGTATCCAGATCCCTCTGTTGGTTATTGACCGGAGAGTCGTCTCGGTCATGTCTGCGTGTCTCCCGAACCCGTAGGGTCTACACACTTAAGGTTCGGTGACGCTAGGGTTGTAGAGATATGAGTATGCAGTAACCCGAAAGTTGTTCGTAGTCTCGGATGAGATCCCGGACGTCACGAGGAGTTCCGGAATGGTCCGGAGGTAAAGAATTATATATAGTAAGTCAAGTTTCGGCCATCGGGAAAGTTTCGGGGGTCATCGGTATTGTACCGGGACCACCAGAAGGGTCCCGGGGGTCCACTGGGTGGGGCCACCTATCCCGGAGGACATCATGGGCTGAAGTGGGAGGGGAACCAGCCCCTGGTGGGCTGGTGCGCCCCCCTGGGCCCCCCTGCGCCTAGGGTTGGAAACCCTAGGGGTGGGGGCGCCTCCACTTGGCTTGGGGGGCAAGCCACCCCCTTGGTCGCCGCCCCCTTGGAGATTGCATCTCCTAGGGCCGGCGCCCCCCTAGGGGGCCTATATAAAGAGGGGGGGAGGGAGGGCAGCTGCACCCATGCTCTTGGCGCCTCCCTCTCCCTGCTACACCTCTCCCTCTCGTAGAAGCTTGGCGAAGCCCTGCCGAGATGCTGCTGCATCCACAACCACGTCGTTGTGCTGCTGGATCTTCATCAACCTCTCCTTCCCCCTTGCTGGATCAAGAAGGAGGAGACGTCTTCCTCAACCGTACGTGTGTTGAACACGGAGGTGCTGTCCGTTCAGCACTAGGATCATCGGTGATTTGGATCACGACGAGTACGACTCCCTCAACCCCGTTCTCTTGAACGCTTCCGCTCACGATCTACAAGGGTATGCAGATGCATTCCTCTCTCTCGTTGCTAGATGAACTCATAGATTGATCTTGGTGAAAGCATAAAATTTGTTTATTTTCTGCAACGTTCCCCAACAGTGGCATCATGAGCTTGGTCTATGCGTAGTTCTCTTTGCACGAGTAGAACACAATTTGTTGTGGGCGTAGATGTTGTCAACTTTCTTGCCACTAATAGTCTTATTTTGCTTCGGCGGCATCGTGGGATGAAGCGGCCCGGACCGACCTTACACGTACGCTTACGTGAGACGGGTTCCACCGACTGACATGCACTAGTTGCATAAGGTGGCTAGCGGGTGTTTGTCTCTCCCACTTTAGTTGGAGCGGATTCGATGAAAAGGGTCCTTATGAAGGGTAAATAGAAGTTGGCATATCACGTTGTGGCTTTTACGTAGGTAAGAAAACGTTCTTGCTAGAACCCTATTGCAGCCACGTAAAACATGCAACAACAATTAGAAGACGTCTAACTTGTTTTTGCAGCATATGCCTTGTGATGTGATATGGCCAAAAGTTGTGATGAATGATATATATGTGATGTATGAGATCATGTTCTTGTAATAGGAATCACGACTTGCATGTCGATGAGTATGACAACCGGCAGGAGCCATAGGAGTTGTCTTAATTATTGTATGACCTGCGTGTCAATGATTTAACGCCATGTAATTACTTTACTTTATTGCTAAACCGTTAGCCATAGTAGTAGAAGTAATAGTTGGCGAGCAACTTCATGGAGACACGATGATGGAGATCATGGTGTCATGCCGGTGACGAAGATGATCATGGAGCCCCAAAGATGGAGATCAAAGGACCTATATGATATTGGCCATATCATGTCACTATTTGATTGCATGTGATGTTTATCATGTTTTTGCATCTTGTTTACTTAGAACGACAGTAGTAAATACGATGATCCCTCATAATAATTTCAAGAAAGTGTTCCCCCTAACTGTGCGCCGTTGCGAGTTCGTTGTTTTGAAGCACCACGTGATGATCGGGTGTGATAGATTCTAACGTTCACATACAATAGGTGTAAGACAGATTTACACATGCATAAACACTTAGGTTAACTTGACGAGCCTAGCATGTACAGACATGGCCTCGGAACACAAGAGACCGAAAGGTCGAACATGCGTTGTATGGAAGATACGATCAACATGGAGATGTTCACCGATGATGACTAGTCCGTCTCACGTGATGATCAGACACGGCCTAGTCGACTCGGATCATGTAACACTTAGATGACTAGAGGATGTCTAATCTGAGTGGGAGTTCATTAAATAATTTGATTAGATGAACTTAATTATCATGAACTTAGTCTAAAAACCTTTGCAAAAATGTCTTGTAGATCAAATGGCCAACACTCATGTCCACCTCAACTTCAACGCGTTCCTAGAGAAAACCAAGCTAAAAGATGATGGCAGTAACTATACGGACTGGGTCCGGAACCTGAGGATCATCCTCATAGCTGCAAAGAAAGATTATGTCTTAGAAGCACCGCTAGGTGAAGCACCCATCCCAGAGAACCAAGACGTTATGAATGTTGGGGAACGTAGTAATTTCAAAAAATTTCCTACGTACACGCAAGATCATGGTGATGACATAGCAACGAGAGGGGAGAGTGTTGTCCACGTACCCTCGTAGACCGTAAGCGGAAGCGTTATGACAACGCGGTTGATGTAGTCGTACGTCTTCACGATCCGACCGATCCAAGCACCGAACGTACGGCACCTCCGAGTTCAGCACACGTTCAGCTCGATGACGATCCCCGGGCTCCGATCCAGCAAAGCTTCGGGGATGAGTTCCGTCAGCACGACGGCGTGGTGACGATGATGATGTTCTACCGGCGCAGGGCTTCGCCTAAACTCCGCGACGATATGACCGAGGTGGAATATGGTGGAGGGGGGCACCGCACATAGCTAAGGAACGATCTGTAGATCAACTTGTTTGTCATGGGTGCCCCCCTGCCCCCGTATATAAAGGAGGGAGGGGGGAGGTGTGGCCGGCCTAGGAGGGGGCGTGCCAAGGGGAGTCCTACTCCCACCGGGAGTAGGACTCCCTCCTTCCTTGTTGGAGTAGGAGAAGTGGAAAGAGGGGGAGAGGGAAAAGGAAAAGGGGGCTGCCCCCCTTGTCCAATTCGGACCAGAGGGGGGGTGCATGCCTCTTTCCTTTTGGCCTCTCTCCTCTATTCCCGTATAGCCCAATAAGGCCCATATACTCCCCGGCGAATTCCTGTAACTCTCCGGTACTCCGAAAAATACCCGAGTCACTCGGAACCTTTCCGAACTCCGAATATAGTCGTCCAATATATCGATCTTTACGTCTCGACCATTTCGAGACTCCTCGTCATGTCCTTGATCTCATCCGGGACGCCGAACTCCTTCGGTACATCAAAACTCATAAACTCATAATATAACTGTCATCGGAACCTTAAGCGTGCGGACCCTACGGGTTCGAGAACAATGTAGACATGACCTAGAACTATTCTTGGTCAATAACCTATAGCGGAACCTGGATGCCCATATTGGCTCCTACATATTCTACGAAGATCTTTATCGGTCAAACCGCATAACAACATACTTTGTTCCCTTTGTCATCGGTATGTTACTTGCCCGAGATTCGATCGCCGGTATCTGATACCTAGTTCAATCTCGTTACCGGCAAGTCTCTTTACTCGTTACGTAATGCATCATTCCGTAACTAACTCATTAGCTACATTGCTTGCAAGGCTTATAGTGATGTGCATTACCGAGAGGGCCCAGAGATACTTCTCCGACAATCGGAGTGACAAAACCTAATCTCGAAATACGCCAACCCAACATGTACCTTTGGGGACACCTGTAGTACTCCTTTATAATCACCCAGTTACGTTGTGACGTTTGGTAGCACCCAAAGTGTTCCTCCGGTAAATGGGAGTTGCATAATCTCATAGTTATAGGAACATGTATAAGTCATGAAGAAAGCAACAACAACATACTAAACGATCAAGTGCTAAGCTAACGGAATGGGTCAAGTCAATCACATCATTCTCCTAATGATGTGATCCCGTTAATCAAATGACAACTCTTTTGTCCATGGTTAGGAAACATAACCATCTTTGATAAACGAGCTAGTCAAGTAGAGGCATACTAGTGACACTATGTTTGTCTATGTATTCACACATGTATTATGTTTCCGGTTAATACAATTCTAGCATGAATAATAAACATTTATCATGATATAAGGAAATAAATAATAACTTTATTATTGCCTCTAGGGCATATTTCCTTGAGTCTCCCACTTGCACTAGAGTCAATAATCTAGTTCACATCATCATGTGATTTAACATCAATATTCACATCTGTATGTGATTAATACCCATAGTTCACATCGTCATGTGATCAACACCCAAAGGGTTTACTAGAGTCAATAATCTAGTTCACATCGCTATGTGATTAACACCCAAAGAGTACTAAGGTATGATCATGTTTTGCTCGTGAGAGAAGTTTAGTCAACGGGTCTGTCATATTACAGAGTCGTATGTATTTTGCAAATATTCTATGTCTACAATGCTTTGCACGGAGCTACTCTAGCTAATTGCTCCCACTTTCAATATGTATCCAGATTGAGACTTAGAGTCATCTGGATCGGTGTAAAAGCTTGCATCGATGTAACTCTTTACAACGAACTCTTTTATCACCTCCATAATCGAGAAACATATCCTTATTCTACTAAGGATAATTTTGACCAATGTCCAGTGATCTACTCCTAGATCACTATTGTACTCCCTTGCCAAACCAGGGCAGAGTATACAATAGGTCTGGTCCATAGCATGGCATACTTTTATAGAACCTATGACTGATGCATAGGGAATGACTTTCATTCTCTTTATATTTTCTGCCGTGGTCGGGTCTTGAGTCTTACTCAATTTTACACCTTTGCAACACAGGCAAGAACTCTTTCTTTGATTGTTCCATTTTGAACTATTTCAAAATCTTGACAAGGTATGTACTTATTGAAAAACTTATCAAGTGTCTTGATCTATCTCAATAGATCTTGATGCTCAATATGTAAGCAGCTTCACCGAGGTCTTTCATTGAAAAACCTTTTATTCAAGTATCCTTTTATGCTATCCAGAAATTTTATATCATTTCCAATCAACAATATGTCTTGCACATATAATATCAGAAATGCTACAGAGCTCCCACTCACTTTCTTGTAAATACAGGCCTTTCCAAAAGTCTGTATAAAACCATATGCTTTGATCAACTCATCAAAGCGTATATTCCAACTCCGAGATGCTTGCACCAGTCCATTGATGGATCGTTGGAGCTTGCACATTTTGTTAGTACCTTTAGGATTAAGAAAACCTTCTGGTTGCATCATATACAACTCTTCTTTAATAAATCCATTAAAGAATGTAGTTTTGACATCCATTTGCCAGATTTCATAACATGTGACAATTGCTAACGTGATTCGGACAGACTTAAGCATCGCTACAGTTGAGAAAATCTCATTGTTGTCAACACCTTGAACTTGTCGAAAACCTTTTTGTGACAAGTCGAGCTTTGTAGATAGTAACACTACTATCAGTGTCCGTCTTCCTGTTGAAGATTCATTTATTTAACATGGCTTGCTGATCATCGAGCAAGTCAATCAAAGTCCATACTTTGTTCTCATACATGGATCCTATCTCAGATTTCATGGCCTCAAGCCATTTCATGGAATCTGGGCTCATCATCGCTTCCTCATAGTTCATAGGTTCATCATGGTATAGCAACATGACTTCCAGAACAGGATTACCGTACCACTCTGGTGCGGATCTTACTCTGGAAGACCTACGAGGTTCGGTAGTAACTTGATCTGAAGTTTCATGATCATCATCATTAGCTTCCTCACTAATTAGTGTAGGCATCACTGGAACTAATTTCTGTGATGAACTACTTTCCAATTTGGGAGAAGGTACAATTACCTTATCAAGTTCTACTTTCCTCCCACTCACTTCTTTCGAGAGAAACTCCTTCTCTAGAAAGGATCCATCTTAGCAACGAATAACTTGCCTTCGGATCTGTGATAGAAGGTGTACCCAATAGTTACCTTTGGGTATTCTATGAAGACGCACTTCTCCGATTTGGGTTCGAGCTTATCAGGTTGAAAACCTTTTTTCATATAAGCATCACAACTCCAAGCTTTAAGAAACGACAGCTTAGGTTTACTGCTAAACCATAGTTCATACGGTGTCGTCTCAACGGATTTAGATGGTGCCCTATTAAACATGAATGCAGCTATCTGTAATGCATGACCCCAAAACGATAGTGGTAAACCAATAAGAGACATCATGGATCGCACCATATCTAGTAAAGTACGATTACGACGTTCGGACACACCATTACATTGTGGTGTTCCAGATGGCGTGAGTTGCAAAACTATTTCACATTGTTTCAAATGAAGACCAAACTCATAACTCAAATATTCGTCTCCACGATCAGATCATAGAAACTTTATTTTCCTTGTTACGATGATTTTTCCACTTCACTCTGAAATTCTTTGAACTTTTCAACTATTTCAGACTTATGTTTCATCTAGTAGATATACCCATATCTGCTCAAATCATTTGTGAAGGTTAGAAAATAATGATACTTGCCACGAGCCTTAACACTCATCGGATCGCATACATCGGTATGTATTTTTTCCAATAAGTCAGTAGTTCGTTCCATTGTTCCGGAGAACGGAGTTTTAGTCATCTTGCCCAAAAGGCACGGTTCGCAAGCATCAAATGATTCATAACCAAGTGATTCCAAAAATCCATCTTTATGGAGTTTCTTCATGCGCTTTACACCGATATGACCCAAACGGCAGTGTCACAAATAAGTTGCACCATCATTATTAACTTTGCATCTTTTGGCATCAATATTATGAATATGTGTATCACTACGATCGAGATCCAACAAACTATTTTCATTGGGTGTATAACCATCGAAGGTCTTATTCATGTAAACAAAATAACAATTATTCTTTAGCTTCAAATGAATAACTGTATCGCAATAAACATGATCAAATCATATTCATGCTCAACGCAAACGCTAAATAACATTTATTTAGGTTTAACACTAATCTTAAAAATATAGGGAGTGTGTGATGATGATCATATCAATCTTGGAACTATTTCCAACACTCATCATCACTCCCCCTCAACTAGTCTCTGTTTATTATGTAACTCCTGTTTCGAGTTACTAATCTTTAGCAACCGAACAAGTATTAAATACTCAGGGGTTACTATAAACACTAGTAAGGCACACATCAAACACATGTATATCAAATATACCCTTGTTCACTTTGCCATCCTTCTTATCCACCAAATATTTAGGGCATTTCTGCTTCCAGTGACTATTTCCTTTGCAGTGTAAGCACTCAGTTTCAGGCTTTGGTCCAGCTTTGGTTTTCTTCATGGGAGTGACAACTTGTTTGCCATTCTGCTTGAAGTTTCCCTTTCTTTCCCTTTGCCCTTTTTTTCAAACTAGTGGTCTTGTCAACCATCAACACTTGATGCTTTTCTTGATTTCTACCTTCATCGATTTCAGCATCACGAAGAGCTTGGGAACCGTTTTCGTCATCCCTTACATACTATAGTTCATCACGAAGTTCTACTAACTTGGTGATGGTGACTAGAGAATTCTGTCAATCACTATCTTATCTGGAAGATTAACTCCCACTTGATTCAAGCGATTGTAGTACCCAGACAATCTGAGCACTTGCTCACTAGTTGAGCGATTCTCCTCCATCTTTTAGCTATAGAACTTGTTGGAGACTTCATATCTCTCAACTCGGGTATTTGCTTGAAATATTAACTTCAACTCTTGGACCATCTCATATGGTCCATGACGTTCAAAATGTCTTTGAAGTCCTGATTCTAAGCCGTTAAGCATGGTGCACTAAACTATCAAGTAGTCATCATATTGAGCTAGCCAAACGTTCATAACGTCTGCATATGCTCCTGCAATAGGTCTGTCACCTAGCGGTGCATCAAGAACATAATTCTTCTGTGCAGCAATGAGGATAAACCTCAGATCACGGATCCAATCCGCATCATTGCTACTAACATCTTTCAACATAGTTTTCTCTAGGAACATATCAAAATAAACATATGAAAGCAACAACGCGAGCTATTGATCCACAACATAATTTGCAAAATACTACCAGGACTAAGTTCATGATAAATTAAAGTTCAATTAATCATATTACTTAAGAACTCCCACTTAGAAAGACATCCCTCTAATCTTCTAAGTGATCACGTGATCCAAATCAACTAAACCATAACCGATCATCACGTGAGATGGAGTAGTTTTCAATGGTGAACATCACTATGTTGATCATATCTACTATATGATTCACGCTCGACCTTTCGGTCTCCGTGTTTCGATGCCATATTTGCATATGCTAGGCTCGTCAAGTTTAACCTGAGTATTCTGCGTGTGCAAAACTGGCTTGCACCCGTTGTAGATGGACGTAGAGCTTATCACACCCGATCATCACGTGGTGTCTGGGCACGACGAACTTTGGCAACGGTGCATACTCAGGGAGAACACTTCTTGATAATTTTTAGTGAGAGATCATCTTAAAATGCTACCGTCAATCAAAGCAAGATAAGATGCATAAAGGATAAACATCACATACAATCAATATAAGTGATATGATATGGCCATCATCATCTTGTGCTTGTGATCTCCATCTCCGAAGCACCGTCGTGATCACCATCATCACCGGCGCGACACCTTGATCTCCATCGTAGCATCGTTGTCGTTTACACCATCTATTGCTTCTACGACTATCGCTACCGCTTAGTGATAAAGTAAAGCAATTACAGGGCGTTTGCATTTCATACAATAAAGCGACAACCATATGGCTCCTGCCAGTTGCCGATAACTTTGGTTACAAAACATGATTATCTCATACAATAAAATATAGCATCACGTCTTGACCGTATCACATCATAACATGCCCTGCAAAAACAAGTTAGACGTCCTCTACTTTGTTGTTGCAAGTTTTACGTGGCTGCTACGGGCTTAGCAAGAACCGTTCTTACCTACACATCAAAACCACAACGATAGTTCGTCAAGTTAGTGTTGTTTTAACCTTCGCAAGGACCGGGCGTAGCCACACTCGATTCAGCTAAAGTGAGAGAGACAGACACCCGCCAGCCACCTTTAAGCACGAGTGCTCGTAACGGTGAAACCAGTCTCGCGTAAGCGTACGCGTAATGTCGGTCCGGGCCGCTTCATCTCACAATACCGCCGAACCAAAGTATGGCATGCTGGTAAGCAGTATGACTTGTATCGCCCACAACTCACTTGTGTTCTACTCGTGCATATGACATCTACGCATAAAACCAGGCTCGGATGCCACTGTTGGGGAACGTAGTAATTTCAAAAAAATTCCTACGTACACGCAAGATCATGGTGATGACATAGCAACGAGAGGGGAGAGTGTTGTCCACGTACCCTCGTAGACCGTAAGCGGAAGCGTTATAACAACGCGGTTGATGTAGTCGTACGTCTTCACGATCCGACCGATCCAAGCACCGAACGTACGGCACCTTTGAGTTCAGCACACGTTCAGCTCGATGACGATCCCCGGGATCCGATCCAGCAAAGCTTCGGGGATGAGTTCCGTCAGCACGACGGCGTGGTGACGATGATGATGTTCTACCGGCGCAGGGCTTCGCCTAAACTCTGCGACGATATGACCGAGGTGGAATATGGTGGAGGGGGGCACCACACACGGCTAAGGAACAATCCGTAGATCCACTTGTGTGTCATGGGGTGCCCTCCTGCCCCCATATATAAAGGAGGGAGGGAGGAGGTGCGGCCGGTCTAGGAGGGGGCGCGCCAAGGGGAGTCCTACTCCCACCGGGAGTAGGACTCCCTCCTTCCTTGTTGGAGTAGGATAAGTGGAAAGAGGGGGAGAGGGAAAAGGAAAAGGGGGCTGCCCCCTTGTCCAATTCGGACCAGAGGGGGGGCACAGGCCTCTTTCCTTTTGGCCTCTCTCCTCTATTCCCGTATAGCCCAATAAGGCCCATATATTCCCCGGCGAATTCCCGCAACTCTCTGGTACTCCGAAAAATACCCGAATCACTCGGAACCTTTCTGAACTCCGAATATAGTCGTCCAATATATCGATCTTTACGTCTCGACCATTTCGAGACTCCTCGTCATGTACCTGATCTCATCCGGGACTCCGAACTCCTTCGGTACATCAAAACTCATAAACTCATAATATAACTGTCATCGAAACCTTAAGCATGCGGACCCTACGGGTTCGAGAACAATGTAGACATGACCTAGAAGTATTCTTGGTCAATAACCAATAGCGGAACCTGGATGCCCATATTGGCTCCTACATATTCTACGAAGATCTTTATCGGTCAAACCGCATAACAACATACTTTGTCCCCTTTGTCATCGGTATGTTACTTGCCCGAGATTCGATCGTCGGTATCTAATACCTAGTTCAATCTCGTTACCGGCAAGTCTCTTTACTCGTTATGTAATGCATCATTCCGTAACTAACTCATTAGCTACATTGCTTGCAAGGCTTATAGTGATGTGCATTACCGAGAGGGCCCAGAGATACCTCTCCGACAATCGGAGTGACAAAACCTAATCTCGAAATACGCCAACCCAACATGTACCTTTGGAGACACCTGTAGTACTCCTTTATAATCACCCAGTTATGTTGTGACATTTGGTAGCACCCAAAGTGTTCCTCCGGTAAACGGGAGTTGCATAATCTCATAGTTACAGGAACATATATAAGTCATGAAGAAAGCAACAGCAACATACTAAATGATCAAGTGCTAAGCTAACGGAATGGGTCAAGTCAATCACATCATTCTCCTAATGATGTGATCCCGTTAATCAAATGACAACTCTTTTGTCCATGGTTAGGAAACATAACCATCTTTGATAAACGAGCTAGTCAAGTAGAGGCATACTAGTGACACTATGTTTGTCTATGTATTCACACATGTATTATGTTTCCGGTTAATACAATTCTAGCATGAATAATAAACATTTATCATGATATAAGGAAATAAATAATAACTTTATTATTGCCTCTAGGGCATATTTCCTTCAATGAACGCTTGTCAGTCTCGTGCTGATGATTACTCCCTCGTTCAGTGTGGCATGCTTTACAGCTTAGAACCGGGGCTCCAAAAGCGTTTTGAGCAACACAGAGCATATGAGATGTTCGAAGAGCTGAAAATGGTTTTCCAAGCTCATGCCCGGGTCGAGAGATATGAAGTCTCCGACAAGTTCTTCAGTTGTAAGATGGAGGAAAATAGTTCTGTCAGTGAGCACATACTCAAAATGTCTGGGTTGCACAACCGCTTGACTCAGCTGGGAATTAATCTCCCGGATGATGCGGTTATTGACAGAATCCTTCAGTCCCTTCCACCGAGCTACAAGAGCTTTGTGATTAACTTCAATATGCAGGGGATGGAAAAGACCATTCCTGAGGTATATTCAATGCTGAAATCAGCGGAGGTAGAGATCAAGAAGGAACATCAAGTGTTGATGGTGAATAAAACCACTAAGTTCAAGAAAGGCAAGGGTAAGAAGAACTTCAAGAAGGACGGCAAGGGAGTTGCCGCGCCCGGTAAGCCAGTTGCCGGGAAGAAGCCAAAGAATGGACCCAAGCCTGAGACTGAGTGCTTTTATTGCAAGGGAAGCGGACACTGGAAGCGGAACTGCCCCAAATACTTAGCGGACAAGAAGGCCGGCAACACCAAAGGTATATGTGATATACATATAATTGATGTGTACCTTACCAGTACTCGTAGTAGCTCCTGGGTATTTGATACCGGTGCGGTTGGTCATATTTGTAACTCAAAGCAGGAGCTGCGGAATAAGCGGAGACTGGCGAAGGACGAGGTGACGATGCACGTCGGGAATGGTTCCAAGGTCGATGTGATCGCCGTCGGCATGCTACCTCTACATTTACCTACGGGATTAGTTTTAAACCTCAATAATTGTTATTTAGTGCCAGCTTTGAGCATGAACATTGTATCTGGATCTCGTTTAATACGAGATGGCTACTCATTTAAATCCGAGAATAATGGTTGTTCTATTTATATGATAGATATGTTTTATGGTCATGCCCCGATGGTCAATGGTTTATTCTTAATGAATCTTGAACGTGATGTTACACATATTCATAGTGTGAATACCAAAAGATGTAAAGTTGATAACGATAGTCCCACATACTTGTGGCACTGCCGCCTTGGTCCCATTGGTGTCAAGCGCATGAAGAAGCTCCATGCTGATGGACTTTTAGAGTCTCTCGATTATGAATCATTTGACACATGTGAACCATGCCTCATGGGAAAAATAACCAAGACGCCGTTCTCCGGAACAATGGAGCGAGCAACCAACTTATTGGAAATCATACATACTGATGTGTGCGGTCCAATGAGCGTTGAGGCTCGCGGAGGATATCGTTATGTTCTCACTCTCACTGACGACTTGAGTAGATATGGGTATGTCTACTTGATGAAACACAAGTCTGAGACCTTTGAAAAGTTCAAGGAATTTCAGAATGAGGTAGAGAATCAACGTGACCGAAAGATAAAGTTCTTACGATCAGATCGTGGAGGAGAATATTTAAGTCACGAATTTGGTACACACTTAAGGAAATGTGGAATCGTTTCACAACTCACGCCGTCTGGAACACCTCAACGTAACGGTCTGTCCGAACATCGTAATCACACTTTATTGGATATGGTGCGATCTATGATGTCTCTTACCGATTTACCGCTATCTTTTTGGGGATACGCTCTAGAGACAGCTACATTCACTTTAAATAGGGCACCATCTAAATCCGTTGAGACGACACCGTATGAAATATGGTTTGGGAAGAAACCTAAGCTGTCGTTTCTAAAAGTTTGGGGATGCGATGCTTATGTCAGGAAACTTCAACCTAAAAAGCTCGAACCCAAGTCGTAAAAAGTCTTTATAGGATACCCTAAGGAAACCATTGGGTATACCTTCTACCTCAGATCCGAAGGCAAGATCTTCATTGCCAAGAACGGGTCCTTTCTGGAGAAAGAGTTTCTCTCAAGAGAAGTAAGTGGGAGGAAAGTGGAACTTGATGAAGTACTACCTCTTGAACCGGTAAGTAGCGTAGCTCAGGAAGATGTTTCTGTGGTGCCAGCACCAACTGAAGAGGAAGTTGATGATGACGATGATCAAGGTACTTCGGATCAAGTTACTACTGAACTTCGTAGGTCCACAAGGACACGTTCCACACCATAGTGGTATGGCAACCCTATCCTGGAAATCATGTTGTTAGACAACGGTGAACCTTCGAACTATGAAGGAGCGATGGCGGGCCCAGATTCCAACAAATGGCTTGAAGCCATGCAATCTGAGATAGGATCCATGTATGAAAACGAAGTATGGACTTTGACAGACTTGCCCGATGATCGGCGAGCGATAGAAAACAAATGGATCTTTAAGAAGAAGACGGACGCGGATAGTAATGTTACCATCTATAAATCTCGACTTGTTGCTAAGGGTTATCGACAAGTTCAAGGGGTTGACTACGATGAGACATTCTCTCCCGTAACAAAGCTAAAGTCCGTCGGAATCATGTTAGCAATTGCCGCATACTATGATTATGAGATATGGCAAATGGACGTCAAAACGACATTCCTTAACGGCCATCTTAAGAAGCCTGCGTTTACAAGAAAGTGAGTGGGAGCTCTGTAGCATTTCTCATATTATATGTAGATGACATACTTTTGATGGGAATGATATAGAACTTTTGGACAACATTAAGGCCTACTTGAATAAGTGTTTTTCAATGAAGGACCTTGGAGAAGCTGCTTACATAATAGGCATCAAGATCTATAGGGATAGATCGAGACGCCTCATAGGTCTTTCACAAAGCACATGTCTTGATAAGATATTGAAGAAGTTCAATATGGATCAGTCTAAGAACGAGTTCTTGCCTGGTGTTGCAAGGTGTGAAATTGAGCTCAGCTCAATGCCCGACCACGGCAGAAGATAGAGAAAAGATGAGTGTCATCCCCTATGCTTCAGCTATAGGGTCTATTATGTATGCCATGCTGTGTACCAGACCTGATGTAAACCTTGCCGTAAGTTTGGTAGGAAGGTACCAAAGTATTCCTGGCATGGAACACTGGACAGCGGTCAAGAACATCCTAAAGTACCTGAAAAGGACTAAGGATATGTTTCTCGTTTATGGAGGTGACGAAGAGCTTGTCGTAAAGGGTTACGTCGACGCTAGCTTCGACACAGATCTGGATGACTCTAAGTCATAAACCGGATACGTGTATATTTTGAATGGTGGGGCAGTAAGCTGGTGCAGTTGCAAGCAAAGCATCATGGCGGATCTACATGTGAAGCAGAGTACATGGCAGCCTCGGAGGCAGCGCATGAAGCAATCTGGGTGAAGGAGTTCATCACCGACCTAGGAGTCATACCCAATGCGTTGGGGCCGATCACACTCTTCTGTGACAACACTGGAGCTATTGCACTTGCCAAGGAGCCTAGGTTTCACAAGAAGACTAGGCACATCAAGCGTCGCTTCAACTCCATTTGTGAAAATGTTCAAGATGGAGACATAGATATTTGTAAAGTACATACAGACCTGAATGTAGCAGATCCGTTGAATAAACCTCTCCCTAGAGCAAAACATGATCAACACCAAAACTCTATGGGTGTTCGATTCATCACAATGTAACTAGATTATTGACTCTAGTGCAAGTGGGAGACTGTTGGAAATATGCCCTAGAGGCAATAATAAAATAGTTATTATTATATTTCTTTGTTCATGATAATTGTCTGTTATTCATGCTATAATTGTGTTATCCGGAAATTGTAATACACGTGTGAATACATAGACCACAACATGTCCCTAGTGAGCCTCTAGTTGACTAGCTCGTTGATCAACAGATAGTCATGGTTTCCTGACTATGGACATTGGATGCCATTGATAACGGGATCACATCATTAGGAGAATGATGTGACGGACAAGACCCAATCCTAAGCATAGCTCAAAGATCGTGTAGTTCGTTTTGCTAGAGCTTTTCCAAATGTCAAGTATCATTTCCTTAGACCATGAGATTGTGCAACTCCCGGATACCGTAGGAGTGCTTTGGGTGTGCCAAACGTCACAACGTAACTGGGTGACTATAAAGGTGCACTACGGGTATCTCCGAAAGTGTCTGTTGGGTTGGCACGAATCAAGACTGGGATTTTTCACTCCGTACGGAGAGGTATCTCTGGGCCCACTCGGTAATGCATCATCATAATGAGCTCAATGTGACCAAGTGTCTGGTCACGGGATCATGCATTACGGTATGAGTAAAGTGACTTGCCGGTAACGAGATTAAACGAGGTATTGGGATACCGACGATCGAATCTTGGGCAAGTAACGTACCGATTGACAAAGGGAATTGTATATGGGATTGATTGAATCCTCGACATCGTGGTCATCCGATGAGATCATCGAGGAGCATGTGGGAGCCAACATGGGTATCCAGATCCCTCTGTTGGTTATTGACCGGAGAGTCATCTCGGTCATGTCTGCGTGTCTCCCGAACCCGTAGGGTCTACACACTTAAGGTTTGGTGACGCTAGAGTTGTAGAGATATGAGTATACAGTAACCCGAAAGTTGTTCGGAGTCCCGGATGAGATCCCGGACGTCACGAGGAGTTCCGGAATGGTCCGGAGGTAAAGAATTATATATAGGAAGTCAAGTTTCGGCCATCGGGAAAGTTTCGGGGGTCATCGGTATATTACCGGGACCACTGGAAGGGTCCCGGGGGTCCATCAGGTGGGGCCACCTATCGTGGAGGGCCCCATGGGCTGAAGTGGGAGGGGAACCAGCCCCTGGTGGGCTGTTGCGCCCCCTAGCCCCCCCTGCACCTAGGGTTGGAAACCCTAGGGGTGGGGGCGCCTCCACTTGGCTTGGGGGGCAAGCCACCCCCTTGGCCGCCGCCCCCCCTTGGAGATTGCATCTCCTAGGGCCGGCGCCCCCCTAGGGGGCCTATATAAAGAGGGGGGAGGGAGGGCAGCCGCACCCATGCTCTTGGCGCCTCCCTCTCCCCCTGCTACACCTCTCCCTCTCGTAGAAGCTTGGCAAAGCCCTGACGAGATCGCTGCTGCATCCACCACCACGCAGTCATGCTGCTGGATCTTCATCAACCTCTCCTTCCCCCTTGCTCGATCAAGAAGGAGGAGACGTCTTCCTCAACCGTACGTGTGTTGAATGCGGAGGTGCTATCCGTTCAACATTAGGATCATCGGTGATTTGGATCACGACGAGTACGACTCCCTCAACCCCGTTCTCTTGAACACTTCCACTCACGATCTACAAGGGTATGTAGATGCACTCCCCTCTCTCGTTGCTAGATGAACTCATAGATTGATCTTGGTGAAAGCGTAGAATTTTTTATTTTCTGCAACGTTCCCCAACAGTTTGTTCCATGGTGATGCAAGAAGGAGATAGAATGGATTCGAAATGAATGCCACATACATATTGTTGTGCATGCATCAAGGCTTACGGGTTGAACCATGATGGATCAAGATCTTGAGAGAATGATTAAAGAGAAGAATTCTACATATGCTTGATGATAGGATCATTATGAGCTCATTTGTTGAGTTGGGGATTATTATGTCTTGAAGCAAGTAATTCAAGTGAAGAATTCATTGTGCCTCTCAAGATACTATGTTGGAGCATGATAACGGGCAAATGATGTCCAATATGATATTCAAGGAGAAACTTGATATGGTCATGGTGAATTGAGATATTGGTTATTATGTCTTGAAGAAATGAAGCATAGTGAAGATATCAATAGGGCCTTCAAGACATCAATTGCGCTTTGTGTACTAACCCATACTATGTGTTGTCTATGTTATGTGGGTTAGGTAATTCTCATGAGCTTGGTGCTTATAAGAAAGCTTGGTGCTCATCAAAGTATGTCATCAAGTAATTAATGTTGATGGACAAGTAAAGATGAATGCAAAGCAAATCTTACCACATTGTGTATGGGGGAGCTACTTGAAGACTTCTCCAATGTCTTGCCTTCAACTTGAGCCATGAAGAAACATCAATATAAAGCTCAAGTGAAAGGCTCTAGTCAAAGGTATTAGTTCCTTTGGCTTTAGATGTGAGGATCGATGACCATCGAAAAGGATATATGCTCAGGAAGTCAGGAATGAGTTTTCGGAAGCTATCTAGTATAGTTCTTTTATGATTCTTGACTTATAGGGATCCCGCACTATTATGACGGGATCAAAGGGGTTAGTGATGGATTTGCTCAAGTCAACATCATCTATTTCTATTCTTCTCACATCATATTCCAACATAGGCAAATTTCGCTCCTATCCAATACAAATACAATATGCCTACATATCTCAAAAGAAAATCCAAAGCCAACTAGGTTCCGCAAAGTATATGTCTAACCATTGCATGCTTTTCACCCTCCATTATGGCTTATCTTGGGTGGTTCTATATGTGAGGACCTGGAGTTTTTCCATAGCTTCAAAACGAGCCCAAGATCGTCAAAATCAGAGTCCGGATGTAAAAGTTATGCATGTTTCAGTTTTGGGGTTCCTGCTGTTTTTTTGATGGCCGGACATCCAGGACTTGGCCGGATGTCCGGGATTCCGGGTCGCCCCGGATGTCCGGGATCCTCCCGGAAATCCGGCCCGCAAATTCCAGAACCTGTTTTCAAATGTTGGCTGTGCCCGCTGGATGTCCGGCACTTGCCCGGATGTCCGTCCCTTGCCCGGATGTCCGGCCCTTGCGCGGATGTCCGGCCCGGCATTGTCACTTACTCACAAGGCTAGTTTTCTAGGCCCTTTATATATACCCCTCTACTAATCCGGTAGAGGGTTGACCACTTCATCCCAAATCACCCCAAGAACACAAGTGGCTCCATCTCACTTCTCCTACACCAAATCTTAGATCCCGGAGAGATTTGTGAGAGTTCTTGAGAGTTTTTCCAATCAAGTGATAGATCCACTCCCTCTCCCTCTCTTGACCAAAGGAATTCATGATTTGAGTAAGTCTTGAGCATTTCCCCTTTGTTCTTGTTACTCTTGGAGGTTGGAGACTCCTAGGCGGTAGGAGTGCTTGGGTGAGGAATCAACTTGTGATTTGTCCCCAGAAAGTTTGTGAAGGTTTGGAGGCCGCCTCAAGGTCTACCACTAGTGGTTGAGAATCGCCTTCATGGTGATATCTCAAGGAGAATAGGGTGAGCCTTCGTGGCGTTGGTGTGCCTTCGTGGTAACATCCACCTCTCTAACGGTGACTAGCTTCCCTCCAAGAAAGTGAATATCGGGATACATCCTCGTCTTCGTGACTTTGGTTATCCCTAACCCTAACTCCTTACTTGTGGTTTACTTTGGTCACTTGACCGTGCATTCACTATATCTTGTTGTCCTCATCATATTGTGTTGGTTACCATAGCGTAGAGATCATTTAGGCCAACGCTTTATAGTCCGCAATTCATACTTGCTACCATTGTTCTATCTTGTGCTGAGTGTGAATTGCTAGCTTGTAACATTCATTTCCATATCTTGTGACATAATTTGTGTAAGCTTGTATTGCTTACTTGTGGTTGTGTGTATTATTCATTTACATATCTTGTGATATACATTGAGTAAGTTTGTGTACTTACTTGTGCTTACTCATATCCTCGTTGTTCTCATCTTGTTTATCCTAAGCTGTTGGTGCACTTAGTGAGCCTAGTATATTTAGGATTTGTGCTTGAAAAGTATCCGCTTAGTTTATTTCCGCATTAGGATATAGCCAAATCCGTAAAAGATTTTAAAACGCCTATTCACCCCCCTCTAGGCGACATTGTGGTCCTTTCAATTGGTATCAGAGCCCGGTCTCTCCTTATTAGGCTTCACCGCCTAGAGAGTAACGATGTTGACTAGTGAACTACTGCACAACAACACTTTTGATTTGGATGGCACAAATTATCACCTATGGAGAATTCGCATGCTTTGTCACTTTCGGGCCATGGGTCCAAATGCTTTGCGAATTGTTCTTATAGGAATTTCTATTGCTAAGGATGGACATTCTCCATCTATTGAGGATATGTATCTTGATTGTGATACTTCTCTTATCATTCATCAAGCTTTAACATTTGAAGTGTTTAAGGCAGTCACGACTTGCAAGTCGGCTCATGAGACTTGGACCAAAATTGAAGATATATATGGTGGGTCCAATCTTGATGAAGATAATATTCTATTTGGGGAGTTGATGGAGGAGTTCTCCACATTTTTAAATCATGAAGAGCTCTCTATTACTTCCACCTCCGATTACTTGCACACTTCAATATCTTGCACTTCACCAACCTGTGGTGTGCCACAAGGTAATGACATGGTGAGTGAAGAAATATCTTGTGATGATGGTGTTAAGCTCATTTGTGATGATATGCTTGATCTCCCATGTTGCCATGATAGAAATGCCTTGGTTTCCTCTAGTTGTTCTATGACTAACCATGCAGAGGAAATCAAGAAAGATGAGGCATGCTTGATTGATGAAGAACCCTCTTCTTCAAAAGAATCATCATCAACCCCCTTTGTTCACATGTGCCTCATGGCAAGAGGTAATGACGAGGTATCATCTTCTCTTAGTGATAATGATGATAGTTGTAATGAGGATGATGATGATGACCTGACTCAAAATCTCTATGAGATTGGGAAACCTCTTCATAGAGCTGAAAATAACACTTATAAAAGGTTCCAAGATGTTCTTGCTTGCTTTCAAAAACGTAATGACTTATTTCTTAACGAGCAAGCGAAAAGTGAACAACTTGAACATGAACTTGGTAAGGCTCATCAATGTCTTAGTGACTTGAGGTCTTTAAAAGAAGAGATTCAAGTTACTCATTGTAAACTTAAAGAGGATTTTGAGCACCTTGACCTTAGCTACAAGAATGTCAAAGGAGAGCTCACCAAACTCTCTAAGTCTCATGAGGAACTTCAAGCTACTCATGCGGAGTCTCTAGTTTCTACATGCTCCTCTCATATTGATAATGATGCTTGTGCTACTAACTCTATCTTGTGTGAAGCATCGATATTGAAAGAAAAAATTGAGCTAAGGACTCAACTTGATTTGCTAACTAGCAATTATGGGAAATTGGAAGAAACTCATAAAAAGCTCTCATGCACTCATGAGGATCTTCTAATCTCTCATGATGGGTTAAAGTTATCTCATGAGGCTATTGTGACGCCCCCGATTCAATCGTACACTAATCATGCACGCAAACGTGTACGATCAAGATCAGGGACTCACGGGAAGATATCACAACACAACTCTAAAATAAAATAAGTCATACAAGCATCATAATACAAGCCAGGGGCCTCGAGGGTTCGAATACAAGTGCTCGATCATAGACGAGTCAGCGGAAGCAACAATATCTGAGTACAGACATAAGTAAACAAGTAGCCATAGATGGCTAACACAAACTGGGACACAGATCGAAAGAGGCGCAGGCCTCCTGCCTGGGATCCTCCTAACTACTCTTGGTCGTCGTCAGCGGGCAGCACGTAGTAGGAGGCACCTCCGGTGTAGTAGGAGTCATCGTCGATGATGGCGTCTGGCTCCAGGGCTCCAGAATATGGTTGCGACAACCAGAAAGAAAGGAAAGGGGGGAAAAGGGGGGAGAAAGCAACCGTGAGTACTCATCCAAAGTACTCGCAAGCAAGGATCTACACTACATATGCATGGATATATGTGTAAAGGGCCATATTAGTGGACTGAACTGCAGAATGCCAGAATAAGAGGGGGATAGCTAGTCTTATCGAAGACTATGCTTCTGGTCACCTTCGTCTTGCAACAGGTAGAAGAGGGTAGGTTGAAGTCCTCCAAGTAACATCACATAGCAATAATCCTACCCGGCGATCCCCTCCTCATAACCCTAAGAGAGAGCGACCACCGGTTGTATCTGGCACTTGGAAGGGTGTGTTTTATTAAGTATCCGGTTCTAGTTGTCATAAGGTCAAGGTACAACTCCAAGTCGCCCTGTTACCGAAGATCACGGCTATTCGAATAGATTAACTTCCCTGCAGGGGTGCACCAACTTACCCAACACGCTTGATCCCATTTGGCCGGACACACTTTCCTGGGTCATGCCCGGCCGCGGAAGATCAACACGTCGCAGCCCCACCTAGGCACAACAGAGAGGCCAGCACGCCGGTCTAAACCTAAGCGCACAAGGGTCTGGGCCCATCGCCCATAGCACACCCGCACGTTGCGTACGCGGCCGAAAGCAGAACTAGCCCCCTTAATACAAGAGCAGGCTTACGTTCCAATCCGGCGCGCGCCACTCGGTCGCTGGCGTCACGAAGTGCTTCGGCTGATACCACGACGCCGAGTGCCCATATCTTTCCCACGTAGTTGGTTAGTGCGTATAGGCTCGTAGCCAACTCAGATCAAATACCAAGATCTCGTTAAGCGTGTTAAGTATCCGCGAACGCCGAATAGGGCCAGGCCCACCTCTCTCCTAGGCGGTCTCAACCTGCCCTGTCGCTCCGCCACGAAGATCCACTCGCGGGTGCTCCACCAGCCGACCCGACTTTAGTCTCCACATGTATCATGTATAAAGTATATAGTATATACCCGTGATCACCTCCCGAGTGATCACGGCCCGATAGTATAGCACGGCTGACGGACAAGAATGTAGGGCCACAGATGAATATACAAGCATCCTATACTAAGCATATAGGATTGCAGGTAAAGGTAACAACAGTAGTAACAAGGACAGGCTATGCATCAGGATAGGTATAACAGAAAGCAGTAACATGCTACACTACTCTAATGCAAGCAGTATAGAGTAGAATAGGCGATATCTGGTGATCAAGGGGGGGGGGGGCTTGCCTGGTTGCTCTGGCAAGAGAGAGAGAGGTCGTCAACTCCGTAGTCGAACTAGGCAGCAGCAGTGTTGGTCTCGTAGTCTAACGAAGAGAAGAGGGGGAAGAAACAATGAATACCATGTAAACAGATGCATAACGATGCATGACATGACAAGTAACGATGCTAGGCGTGACCTAACGTGGTATGAGGTGATGCCGGTTAAGGGGGGAAACATCCGGGAAAATATCCCCGGTGTTTCGTGTTTTCGGGCAGAGGAGCCGGAGGGGGAAAGTTGCGGGTTCGATAGGTTAGGGGTGTGTGGCGGACGAACGGACTGCGTATCCAGATTCGTCTTGTTGTTCTGAGTAACTTTCATGTTGAAAATATTTCAATCCGAGTTACGGATTAAAAGATATGATTTTCTAAAGATTTTATTAATTTCTGGAATTTAATTAATTATTTATCCCAACATTATCCAGAATAGTAAATGATGACGTCAGCATGACATCAGAGTGATGTCAGCAGTCAACGTTGACCATTGACCTGGTCAACCTGACGTGTGGGTCCAGTGGGACCCACCTGTCATTCTCTGTTTAGGTTAATTACAGATTAGTTAATTTAATTAGTGATTAGGTTAATCTAATCAGGATTAATTAACTTAATTAATTAATTAATTATTAACTAATTTTATTAAACCATTTTTATTTTTAATTATTATTTTTATTTTTAATTCTAATTCTCTTTTTTTTAATAAAACGTTATGGGGCGTGGGGCCCCATTGTCATAGGGCCAATGGGGGCCTTAGCGTTACGGGCATGCGGGCGTGCGCCCGAGTCCACCCGGGAAGGGGGCAACGGGCGCCTGGGCGGGCGCTCGCCCGCAGGGAGTGCGACGGGGCGAGGCCGGTGGCCAGGGCGGCCGCGGTGGCCGGTCGGCGTGGGGGGGGGGGACGGAGTGCGGGGCCGGCGACGAGCGGGCCCGCGGGCGGCAGGGTAGCCGGGCGCGGTGGTGGTGCGAGAAGGCGACGACAGGACTGGCAGAGGAGAGGCCGGGCCACGGGCGGGTGCGGTGCGCGGGCATGGCGCGGTGAGCGCGCACACGGGACGGCGGGCATGGCGACGTCCAAGACGAGGAGGGGAAGAGGGGAGAGGAGCACGGGGAGGCGCTCACAGTGGCCGTAGGGGTTCAGGCAGTGGGTGTCGAGGAGGGAGACGGGGACGTCGTCGGCGTCGAGGAGGCAGGCCGGTGGGGGAGGTCCGGCGAGGAGGATGGGGACGCGCGACGAGGTGGCGGTGACGACGGGCGACACCGGCGAGGCGACGGGCGGGCGACGACCCGAGGCAGGGGCGCGGCGTCGATCTCGGGAGGGAGAGGCGCGGGAGGTCGTGGCGAAGCCCATGGCAGAGGGGCGATGCGGTTGGTATGGAGGGGCGCCGACGGGGAAGGGCCCCGTCGCGGCAATGGTGGCGGAGGCGGGCGCAGCCCGGCGACGGCGGGGCGGCGTCGGGCCCCGGCTTCGGGCTCGGGGGCAACGGGATCAGGGCGGCGTCGCCGATCTAGATTCAGGGGAGGAGAGGGGGTGCGAGGGGGGCTCGTCGGGGACGAGGACGGCGGCCAGCGAGGCGGCTCCAGGCGAGGGCCACGAGGCCATTCCCGATCCGATCCGGATCGGGGGAAGAGGGAGACGTGGGGAGTGGGGGGGGGAGTGTGCGGTTAGGGTTTCGGGGATGGGGGTTATGGGGAGCCCGGTTGGGCCAAGGGGGAGCTGGGCTGGCCTGGCAGGTCGTGGCCCAGTTGGGCCGGTGGCCTGCTGGGCCCCGGGGGTTTCTCTTCCCTTTTTTTGTTGTTCCTTTTTTTCCATTATCTCTTATTATTTGTTTTCTGTTTAATTCATTTAAAAGTATTTAGGCATTTTATAAAAATGTGTTTTCTGCACTATAATTACCTATGCCATTTTTGGCACAGCCCGAACATTTTAGTTTAATATTTTGAAAACTTTTGTCGTTTGATTGATTTAGGATTTAAATTTGAAACGGTTTCGAATTAACCCGAGATTAATTACAGTGACAGAGGTGATGTGTCATCATTAGTAGGGGATTACTGTAGCTTGATTATCCGGGCGTCACAGCTATGGTCACCAAGGTAAAATCATGTGAGTCTCATGTGGATATTAGCACATCTTCTACTCGAAATGCCTTATTGCAATGTGCTAGTCCTTGCAATTCCTCTCTACATGATATTGGTACACCTCATGATGAATTGCTCAACTTGTCTTGTTGCTCTAACCATGAAGTTTCTACTTCCACTACTCCTCTTGTTTCTAGTCTTGAAACTAACCATGTAGAGGAAATTAATAAGCTCAAGGCCCAAGTCACTAGTTTGAAGAAAGACTTGGAAAAGTGTGATGATGGACATAGTTTTCACTCCAACAAGAAGAAATCCATGAACAAGAAAAGAGGGCAAGGCCGAGCCAAGAATGAGCCCAACATTTCTTGCTTTAAATGCAAAAAGGATGGACATCACGTGAGATATTGTCCACTAAATAAAAGGGCTTATAAAGGGAAGCTACATGGAAAGCATCCTCAAGCTCAATCTCAAGTTCAACCTCAAGTTGAAGAACGGGCACTATCCATGATGAACCATGGTATTACTTCCCAAGTTGAGAAAGTAAAGAAGAAGAGAAGGGGGAGTACATGTTGCTATATTTTCTGTAAGAAGGGACACATAGCTTCATCATGTCCAAATGGTAACATCTCTAAGCCTACAATTATTAATGATCATTACTCACTTAGAAAGGATATTGATGGTAATATGTTTGCCAAGTATATTGGTGCCCAAAGTGGTTTGAAAGTGGATAATACCATTTGGGTTGCCAACCTATTGTTACTAACTTCTTAGGACCCAACGTGGTTGGGGACCATCGAGTTCAAAATTAATCAATAGGTGTGTGGAGGTCATTGGAGACTTTGCTAGTTCATGAAGAAAAATGATTCTCACCATTCGTTATGGTTCAGACCAAGTCAAGTGAATTATCATCATATTTGTCATTCCAATGCTCCTCGTGGCGGTAACTTGTATTTATATTGTCTACATTGAAAGTTACTAGCCCCATGCATGTTTAGGTTTTGTTCCTAGCATGTGTTTGTATATGTTGTGCCTCCTAATATGCTAGATTCGTGTTATCTAGCTTGTGTAGGTTCCTATGCACATCATATAGTTGTATGTGTGGTTTCGAGCCTTTATTGCTTCATTAGTTGAATCTTCCTTGGCTCTTTTGAGATATTAATGGATCATCAAATTATGGGGGAGTGCTATGTTTTACACATATCACAAACCTTAAATGTGTATATATGTAGGATACCACCTAGTATTGTTAGTGCAATAGTATCTAGGTACTATGTGGTATGTAAAGTTCATTTGAAACTCAAATCCTTATCCATTAATTATCCCTAGTTGGGTTTCATTTGCCTTGTGTGGATAATACATGGATTATCACATTATGGGGGAGTGATATACTTTGTGCATATCACTTCTCGTGTGAACATTAACAATAATGGTTTGCTAGTTTGCCACTTAGAATTTATGTTTGAGATTATCTTATATCTCTGTGGCATGCAATGTTTTTTTTAGTATGGAATTCTTGTGCGATTTTGCCCATGGTTATCTTAAAAATTGTATTTGGAAAATCATTTGAATAAAGCCATTCTAATTGTTGCTTTGCATGATGATCTATCTTATTGGAATGTTAATAATATGCTATCCAAGCATTGTGTTTATTTCTAAACTCTCATTGTCGGTGTCAAAACCGGCGGATCTCGGGTAGGGGGTCCCGAATTGTGCATCTAGGCGGATGGTAACAGGAGACAAGGGACACGATGTTTTACCCAGGTTCGGGCCCTCTTAATGGAGGTAAAACCCTACGTCCTGCTTGATTGATATTGATGATGTGGGTATTACAAGAGTAGATCTACCACGAGATCAAGGAGGCTAAACCCTAGAAGCTAGCCTATGGTATGATTGTTGTTCGTCCTACGGACTAAAACCATCCGGTTTATATAGACACCGGAGAGGGCTAGGGTTACACAGAGTCAGTTACAATGGTAGGAGATCTACATATCCGTATCGCCAAGCTTGCCTTCCACGCCAAGGAAAGTCCCATCCGGACACGGGACGAAGTCTTCAATCTTGTATCTTCATAGTCTTGGAGTCCGGCCGATGATGATAGTTCGGCTATCCGGACACCCCCTAGTCCAGGACTCCCTCAGTAGCCCTTGAACCGGGCTTCAACGACGACGAGTCCGGCGCGCATATTGTCTTCGGCATTGCAAGGCGGGTTCCTCCTCTGAATAATTTATAGAAGATTGTGAACACCAGGATAGTGTCCGGCTCTGCAAAATAAATTCCACATACCACCGTAGAGAGAATAATATTTACACAAGTTCAATTTGCTGACGTATTTTGTGGCGTGACGTCACACCACCACCAAGCCTTTACTCGAATCATTTTTATTATACCACCTCCGCGCGTTTAGCGAAGCGGTTTCCTTGGCACGTCTTGTCGAAGCAGAGATCGTGTTCCCCTTATTTCGGGATTCCCATCAATACGGATGTGGGTAACCCAACCGCACCATTGATTGCGGTGCTTGGGAGATAAGCGAGTTTTATCTGGCCGGTGGGGACACATGGTTTCGTCCGCCCATATAAGGGGATAAAGATCCACCATTTTACCTATGCCTTCTTCCTCCTTTGCTTATCCATCTCCGCGAACTCGAGCTCCAGCGCCCAAGTCCGCACATCTCACCTCAACCTTCTCCAACTATGTCCGGAGTGGGAGGCAAGTGGATGGCCTCCTCCATTACGAAGGGGCACATCCAGAAGCTGCGCAGCACAGGATATCTATCCAGCGACATCGCGCACCGGCTCCCCGACGAGGGGGAGCTCATCCCCACCCCCAGGCCCCATGAGAGGGTAGTATTCCTTTCCCATTTCCTCCGCGGACTGGGCTTCCCACTCCATCCCTTTGTCCGGGGGCTCATGTTCTACTACGGCCTGGATCTCCATGATCTGGCCCCGAATTTCATCCTCAACATCTCAGCGTTTATCGTCATGTGTGAGGCCTTCCTTTGCATCCAGCCCCACTTTGGATTGTGGCTCAAGACCTTCAGTGTCAAGCCGAAGGTTGTGAAGGGCAGCCAAGCGGAGTGCGGAGGCGCCATGGTGGGCAAGATGCCCAACGTTACTTGGCTCGAGGGCACCTTCGTGGAAACCATTAAGGGGTGGCAATCGGGGTGGTTCTACATCACCGAGCCGCGTGACCCTAAATGGGCAGTGGCCCCCGAATTCAGATCCGGCATCCCCATACGGCTCACCTCCTGGAAGGAGAGTGGCCTGACATGGGGTGATTCGGAGGAGCTGACCGGACTCCAAGCCTGTGTCCAAAAGCTAGTGAACAAGAAGCTCAAGCTTGTCAACGTAGTCCAGGTCATGCTCATCCATCGGATTCTCCCGTGCCAACAACAGGACTTCAATACGTGGGAGTTCGATTCGGCGCAGCACCAGACTTTGAGAAGGCTCTTCGACACTACGTACGAAGAGGCCTAGAGGGTGCTATTTAAGGGTGCCGAGGCTCCCACATCCGCTACCGAAGATCGCGGATTCAGCTCGCAGCGTCCGGCTAGCAAGGTAAGCCATTTTACCCTTTACGGGACACTGGTTTTCCATAGTTTGACTCTATGCGGGATCTAAACTCCCTCTCCTTTGACAGGACTGGCTGAAGAAGGCCGAGCAGATTAACTGTCCAGACCCTTTGCCAGAAGACCCAGCGGACGCCCGCTTAACGGGGCTGCTGGTTCCGGCACCCCATGTGGTGCAGGAGAAGAAGGCCAAGAAGAAGGCCACGGGCACTCGAAAGAGTTCCCGTTTTCAGGTGTCATCGGACTTATCGTCCGGTGACTCCGAGGCGGACTCCTCCCACGAAGGCGAGGAGGAGAAGAAAGAGGCCTCTCCCCCAGCGGGGGAAGGGAAGAAAAGGAAGGCCTCCCCAACGAGGGAGGCCGAAGGGTCCAAGAAGGGAAGGACTCTTTCCCCGGACTGCTCTGCCAACGCCGGCGACGAGGACGAGGACTGGCCTTCAAGGGCCAAGCCCCTGGCGAGATCGTAAGTATCCGGTCTCCCGAATAACTTCATGATTTTTCTTTTCGCCACATGGTGTCTTTCTAATGCCGCATACAACCCTGCAGTCCGCCCAAGGATGATCTTCCCGCTTCATCGAGCGGGTCCTTGGGTGCGTTGGATATGGATTCCCTTCCGACCGCCTCCACCCCCCGTGATGCGGACGATGCCGAGGTGGGATCCCGGGAAGGGACCCACCAGGAGGAGGAGGCGCCGGAGGTGCCGCAGGGCAACCTCCCGGACTTTGTACCGGACTCTGCACCGGAACTTGTAGTGGCTCCGGAGTCCGGCGGGCGGCCCCTTCTTAAGAAGGGAAAGACCATGACACCGGCGGCCTCCGTCCAACCGGAGGCGCCGGATAGCTTGCTGGAGGCGCTCAACGGCGCTTCCATCAAAGAGGAACACCGCACCGTCATGAGTGCGATTCAGAAGGTTCAGCTCGCCAAGAGCGGGCTGACCGAAGCCTGCAGCAGCCTTCTAACAGGCTTTGAGGTAAGAATTTTGATATATGTAAAATAGTACCGCATAGACAGTAGCCCCTGATGCTCGGTCGGTGTTCGGAAAGAAAAGCCGAACTGAGGATCTAAAAAGATATACGCAGGAGTCATAAAAAATATGTCAATATGGGATTGCAGGTTGTGCTGCTGACCTCTGCCGCACTGACTGCGGAGGTCAATACTTTGAAGCAAAGCCTCGAGCGGTCCGAGACCAAGCTCGGCCATGCCAAGAAGCAACTCGAGGACAAGGAAGGTGAGTAACACCTTATTAAAATTGTACCTTACAGAAAAGGATTTGGTTGCAAGAAGAATGACAAGGATAACGTGGGTATTGCAGGGGCCACGAATGAGGTGGCGACCCTGAAGGAGGCGGTGTCCGCGGCCGAACGTAATGCGGCCGCGGAGCGCACCGAGCAAGAGAAGCAGGAGGCGCGGGTGGCGGAGGTGCAGCAAGAGCTCCAGGCTCTCGTGGAAAAACATGAGAGTTTGGAGCATGACTCGAAGACTCGAGAGTCCGAGCTTGCATCGGCTCTTGAGAGTGCCAAAGCCACTAAGGCCGAAGCCTACAAGGCCCTCCAGGAAATCGAGGCATCAAAGAAAATAGCGGCGGGTAAGGCATTTTTCATGCAAAGCAAGCATGTGAGTGTGAATTACCTATCACTTACCCGAATTCGAAGCTCTCCAGGAGCGTTCGCAGATCTGCCCCGCAGCGTGTCCGATGCTGCCGCTTTCTACAGGGCCGAGGAGGGGAGCTCGACGGAGAAGGTCTTCTGGTCTCAGTATGCTGAGGCCGGACATGCGGTGCCCCTTAGCGACCAGCTGAAGCAGCTGGTCGAGCTCCACAAGGTGGCCGAACAGGCCATGAAGGGCCTCATAGTTCGGCTGTGGCCCGGGGAGGCCATGCCTGGGAGCTACTTCGGCCTGGTGCGGCGGCTGGTGGATGCTTGTCCATGGGTTGAAGTCATCAAGCACTCCGCCTGTATTGAAGGTGCCCATCGGGCCCTTGCCCGCGCAAAGGTGCAATGGGGCAAGATGGATGCTGAGAAGCTTGTGATGGACGCGCCACCGCCGGGCAAGGAGTATCGCACGCCCGAGATGTATTATAAGAGTGTCCTGAAGGGTGCCCGCATTATTGCGGGTGAGTGCTCCAAAGATGTAATATTTTAGTAGACTCGCATTTTGTTATCCTATGCGCTGAAAACTTTGTTCATATGCGCTAAGCAACGCTTGTTAATTTAAAATATTACCTTCTATGCGGCCGTTTATCAAATCTGAGAGATGGCAAGTCGTCGGCTTCAGCCCCCATGCCATGAGTGTTGGGGTGTTCGGGATAAATTTGAGCACTCTTGTTCCCATTTTTGGGTCCATCTAGGGAGGCGCTCAACACAACGAACAAGGCAACCGGACTTATAATGCTTGAACACTTTCACTTAGCCATAGAATTCTATAATTTTAAATTTCGGCAAAGCCCCTAGTGTTCGGAAGGCCGAATTTGGGGCGCTATCCACGCCTGGGCCGGACAAAGTCGGTTCCTCGCTCTAAGCGACATAAGTCTTTAGGGACTCGAAAAAAAACCTCTTGAACAGCGACCAGCTCTCGCCTCATCATGACGGTCAGTTTTAGCTTTCTCCACTGAGGCGCTCGCCCAGCTCAACTGGGGCGCAATCGCAGTGGTTCTCCCAGTGCTACCTTAGCCGATACAACAGAACGTAAGGTACCAAAACATGGGAGCCGGGCAAACCCAACTATTGACCCAAGACATGATTCGGAGCCGATGCATATAATGCTATAAGTTCGGGGTGCCGCACTTGTGAAAGTGTTTGGCTTGTCACACCATGATGCGGGAAACATAAGCCCCTGGTGTATTTAGCCGTACCAAAGTGTACGGATGCAACATGTCATAAATGAACATATGTATAAGAAAGAAATGCAATTATAAGCAAAAAGGTGATGCATTGTTTATTCAAGAAATACTGCCGTGAATGCAGAATTATACAAATAGTGCGATAAGCAAGGGATGGGACTATTAAACACGTCCCCCTCCAGGGGTAGGCTGCGGAATGGTGTATAAAACAGATTTAATGCTCGTAATGGAGACAACCTGGATATTCATCGTAGCCTTTCTCCTTTCCTGGCTGTTGCATCGTGAGTTCGGCAGGTCTACTGCCGGACAGGGCCTCTGATGAACGGAGTCCTGTGGGTAAAAAAAATAAAAAAAGAAAAAAAAGAACGACACACTTGAGAGCCCCTGGTGTGGTTAAGCCGCATTCTGGGCCTATCATGGTCGTGCCCCTCCCCCTATGCCCATGGTATCTCCAGAGCGTAATGATGTACGCGAAGGACCAGTCTTGCAATTTTGCCGGGGCTGGGGTTGGGGCCGCATTGCTACGCGTGCTCGGAACGTGCCAGGTGGTCTTGTTGTAGGTTACTCCGGGCGCGTTTAGCCGTGTCCGGTCGCTTAACGGCCGGACTCGAGAATTGCCTTAAGAGGCTGCACTGTACTTCTGCCACGAGAGCCGCTGTATGTTCCTCCGTTCGGAGAGAGTGTTCAGTGTTTCCGTTGACCGTGATGACTCCTCGAGGGCCTGGCATCTTGAGCTTGAGGTATGCGTAGTGTGGCACCGCGTTGAACTTTGCAAACGCGGTACGTCTGAGCAGAGCATGATAGCCGCCGCGGAACGGAACTATGTCGAAGATTAACTCCTCGCTTCAGAAGTTATCCGGGGATCCGAAGACCGCTTCGAGTGTAATTGAGCCTATACAATTGGCCTCTACACCTGGTATGACGCCTTTAAAGGTCCTCTTTGTGGGTTTAATCCTTGAGGGGTCTATGCCCATTTTGCGCACTGTATCCTGATAAAGCAGGTTCAGGCTGCTGCCGCCGTCCATCAGGACTCTGGTGAGGTGAAATCCATCGACGATTGGGTCTAAAACCAATGCGGCGAATCCGCCGTGGCGGATGCTGGTGGGGTGGTCCCTTCGATCAAAAGTGATCGGGCAGGAGGACCATGGGTTGAACTTCGGGGCGACTGGCTCCATCGCGTATACGTCCCTGAGTGCACGCTGCCGCTCCCTTTTGGGTATGTGGGTTGCGTATATCATGTTCACCGTCCGCACTTGTGGGGGGAAACCCTTCTGTCCTCTATTGTTCGGCGGTCGGGTCTCTTCCTCGTCATCGCTATGCAGCCCCTTGTCGTTGTTTTCGGCAATTAGCTTGCCTGCCTGCTTGAATACCCAACAGTCCCTGTTGGTGTGGTTAGCTGGCTTTTCGAGGGTGCCGTGTATCTGGCACGAGCGATTGAGTATTCGGTCCAAATTGGACGGACCCGGAGTAGTTCTTTTGAATGGCTTTTTCCGCTGACCGGGTTTGGAGCCTCTGAATCCGGCATTGACTGTCGTATCCTCATTGTTGTCGCCGTTATGCAGCATTTGTTCTTGTTGCAACGCGACCTGCCATTGCGGTCCTTGATATCCGGACTGCCAGAATTTTTGCTGAGGTTGTTGCTGCGGGCTAGCCAGCTGTCCTCTCCCGCGCAGAAGCGGGTCATGAGTGATGTGAGGGCTGCCATGGATTTCGACTTTTCCTGTCCCAGGTGCCGGCCAAGCCACTCGTCACGGATGTTATGTTTGAAGGCCGCGAGGGCCTCCGCATCCGGACAGTCGACGATTTGATTTTTCTTAGTTAAGAACCATGTCCAGAATTGTCTGGCCGATTTGTCTAGCTGCTGAATTATATGGCTTAGGTCGTCAGCGTCTGGTGGTCGCACATACGTGCCTTGGAAGTTATCAAGGAATGCGGCTTCCAGGTCCTCCCAACACCCAATTGATTCTGCTGGCAAGCTGTTAAGCCAATGCCGAGCTAGTCCTTAAGCTTGAGTGGGAGGTATTTGATGGCGTGAAGATCATCGCCGCGGGCCATGTGGATATGAAGGAGATAGTCTTCGATCCAAACCGCGGGGTCTGTTGTGCCATCATAAGATTCAATATTAACGGGTTTAAACCCTTCGGGGATTTGATGATCCATTACTTCATCTGTGAAGCATAGTGGGTGTGCAGCGCCTCTGTATTGGGCTATATCACGACGAAGCTCAAAAGAGCTTTGTCTACTGTGTTCGGCCCGGCCGGACTTGCTGTGTCCAGCGCGACGGTTGTTGTCACGTATCATGGGGCGCCCACGCGATCCGTAGATCGATCTTGATTGTCTTGCCTTATCCTCCAATATATCTCGCAAGTCCAGAGCGTTCCCCTGTGGCCTTGTGCTTTTCGAGCGATGCCGGGGTACGGTTCTAGTGGAGGGCCTAGAGGCGTCTCTATCGCGGCCACGGAGTGGTCGATCAGCCGTATTATGCGCTGGTGATGCAGGTTCATATGTCTCCTCCTCTAATCGGGGGAGCAGCTTGCGTTTGGGGTAGCTTTTGGAGGGGCATTCGAGCTCATGCTCTTCGGCCGCAAGGACTTCAGTCCATCTGTCGGCTAGCAGATCTTGATCAGCTCTAAGTTGTTGCTACTTTTTCTTGAGGCTGTTTGCCGTGGCCATAAGCCTGCGTTTAAAACGCTCTTGTTCAACGGGATCCTCAGGCACGACAAATTCGTCGTCGTCGAGGCTTGCCTCGTCTCCGGAGGGAGGCATGTAATCCTCTACCTTTTTGTCTGCCGCTCTCTCATGAGGGCTGGCGTCTCCGTCCTCCTGTGCTGAATCTTGCTGGAGGGGGTTGTCTTCGGCACTGTCTGGGGTGTTATTATCTCCGGTGCCGGAATCTCCATTCTTGCCGTGGCGGGATTTAGAGCGGCGCCACTGACGCCGGCGCTTGGGCTGTTTCTTGGAGGGGTCATCCTCCGTTGTTCCTTCGCCATTCCCATCCTTTGGGGTGTCCACTATGTATATGTCATATGATGAGGTGGCTTTCCAGTGCCCAGTAGGCGCTGATTCTTCGTCGTCTCCGGCATCGTCGTCCATACCGTCGATGTCTTCGGAGTCGAAGTCTAGCATGTCGGTTAGATCGTCGACAGTGGCTACTAAGTGGGTGGTGGGTGGGCTTTGAATTTCTTCGTCGTCCACATCCCAACCGTCCTGACCGCAGTCCGGCCAGGGCTCTCCTGATAACGAGAGATACTTTAGCGAACTCAAGATGTCGCCGAAAGGTGCGTGTTGAAAGATGTCCGCAGTGGTGAACTTCATGATCGGCGCCCAATCGGATTCGATTGGAGGGGTCGCGGGAGGTTCGGAGTCCGGCGAGGAGTCCGGCACCTCGGAGTCACGAGCTTCACAAGGGACAAGGCCAGTATTTGGCTCCATCACCGTAGAGGTTGCAGCCCCCGAGGCGGTGTCTAGCCACCCGTCCTCGATCTGCGCAGCCGGCTCCAAATCGAGGGTTGGAGCGGGCTCATGTGCGGCCTCCAGGGCACTGTCCGGCTGCAGAGCTAAATCATGCCCATCGTGACAGTGCGGCACGCTCGGCTGTGGCTCGAATCCATCGAAGATCAAGTCTCCGCGGATGTCAGCCGTGAAGTTCAAACTTCCAAATCTGACCTGACGGCCAGGGGCGTAGCTTTCGATCTGCTCCAGATGGCCAAGCGAATTGGCCCGTAGTGCAAAGCCGCTGAATACGAAGATCTGTCCGGGGAGAAAAGTCTCACCCTGGACTGCGTTGTTGTTGATGATCAAAGAAGCCATCGAGCCTATCGGTGATGACACAGAGGAACTCTCAATGAAAGCACCAATGTCGTGTCAAAACCGGCGGATCTCGGGTAGGGGGTCCCAAACTGTGCGTCTAGGCGGATGGTAACAGGAGATAAGGGACACGATGTTTTACCCAGGTTCGGGCCCTCTTAATGGAGGTAAAACCCTACGTCCTGCTTGATTGATATTGATGATGTGGGTATTACAAGAGTAGATCTACCACGAGATCAAGGAGGCTAAACCCTAGAAGCTAGCCTATGGTATGATTGTTGTTCGTCCTACGGACTAAAACCATCATGTTTATATAGACACCGGAGAGAGCTAGGGTTACACAGAGTCGGTTACAATGGTAGGAGATCTACATATCCGTATCGCCATGCTTGCCTTCCACGCCAAGGAAAGTCCCATCCGGACACGGGACGAAGTCTTCAATCTTGTATCTTCATAGTCTTGGAGTCCGGCCGATGATGATAGTTCGGCTATCCGGACACCCCCTAGTCCAGGACTCCCTCACTCATGTTATGCTTGTGTTAGTATAGATGATCATGTACTTATTTGGTTTCTACACCGAATGACAACTCGAAACACCATTTTGTTCGAGTTCATCTTATTGGTTTGTATGGAGTTATGGTAGTTTGTTATCTCATTGTTTATAGTGTCATATATATCTTCTTGAGTGAGATATTCCCATGAGTATGTGTGCAATGCATATCTTATATGCTCATTGGTTTTCCTTGGTTCATATGTTGAACTTTCTGTGCTATCATATGTTGATTTGTCACTTTGAGTCATTTTGGACAACATGAATGACTAGTGATGTTATTGGAAGTATTAACGGTTATATGTTCATTTGTCAAATTTGTATCTCCCTGGATTTTGGTAGGCTTGTGCATGCATATTTACTATGTGTAAATTCGCATGCCTTGTTTGTTTTATTTGATCCAATATATATATATATATATATATATATATGGTAAATCCATCAAAATTCTTAATTGCTAATATGTGCATGAAATTCAAATTCATATTGATATGCACATATTTAAGTGATTTTACCCTATGTTTTATAGTTATGCTGACTACTTTGAACCCAATAAGTTTGGGGACCATATTGTACTTTAATTGTTTTAGGTACATTTGAGGAGCATTGGGTGCTTGGCTTATTCATGAAGTTGGTGGCACTATGAGGAAATTAGAGCCAAGCTTGAACCATTACCTACTACATCATTCCAATGCTATCTCGGTAACAAGTATTTACTTCATGCATACATTTCTTGCATTCAACCTTGTGTAGGTTGCATCATGGCATGAATTTCTTGACTCGTTCTTGTCATACTTGTTTCCTTTCTCAAAGCATCTCAACAATGATCTCTTGTTGCTAGTTGTGATGTCTTTGATGGTTGTGTGTTTGGAGTTCATTAATATACGATAAGATTATGTTAAGCCATGTGAAAATGTGCTATACTTTCAAGCAAAGATCTCATTGGTATATTTTATGTCTCCCTTTTGGGTATCTTATTCTTTCCTTTTGTAACTATTTCATGTGTACATCCTTCTTTGTGGATATATATCATCATGATTGTCATCTACCTAGAATCTTGTACACATAAGAGAAGTTACATCTCTAGTTGATATCCCTATTCTTTCATGTCCACCATTTCATTCTCTTTTTATATATTTGGTGGCTCCGTGGAAGCATTTGTTGTATGAGTGCGTGTCTTACCTCTTTGCACCTTAGTGCACTCATGTTTGGTGAATATTGTTGTCCTCGTGCTTGTCTTGACAAGCCTATTATTTCCTATCTTCATCATGGGTTGTCACAAACTTTTATTTTTAATTTGCTATTAGTGACCTTGTGAACCCATTTGCTTGAGGTGTGTGTGTCCCTCTTAACTTCGTGTGTGTGGGAAGGACATGTCTTGCACCTTGTATCTAATTTACTCAAGGCTATGTTGATGCTTAATTCTCATCCTTATACTAGTCTTCTCAAGTTCTTTGACATGACTCACACACATCATTTTGGTTGCGCCTATTCTTAGGTTGCCTCATTTTCATGTTGCTCAATCATATGTTTGTTGCAAATGCTACGTTTCTTTTCTTATCTATGCTTGCTTGCAATTGTTTTGTGTTCCTATTGATTTTGGGAGAGTCATGATCCTATTTTGTGCACTTGTATCCAAATACAAGAATTATAAATAGTGCATAAATCATGGGGAGCTTCTCTATTTTCCTCAGAACACTCCTTTACCCAAATCGTAATATTCTTTTATCCTTTTGGCTCATCGGATCTTTTGATTACTTGCTTCACTTTGTGTTATGCAAATGAGATCAATTTGTGCCATGTGCTTTGTGCCATGTGCCTTGCTATTATGACTAGGCTCAAGTTGTATAATAGTGGATTCACTTGTGGATATCATGTTCTTATCAATTGCAACCTTTCTTTTTGTGTATACGAGTTTCTTTGTGGATACATATCATGATTATTATTGGCCACTTAAAAAAATTTACATGAAAAAGTTCATATCTTCATATCGAATTGCGTTCTATAGATTCCGAGCTCGTTTAATTGTTCATCATTTAAATATGTGCATTTGTTTTCAGTCACATTTTGTGATATGCACACATCAAGGAGGAACTCATACTATATTGGTCGGCTAGATGTTTTGTCTTCCATTTTGGCAATTGTTGCCAATGGGGGAGAAGTTTAGAGGGTTTAAGATAAATATTTTTTGTAGTTCTTGTTTTCACTCATGCATATCTACCCTTGTTATATATTCTTATTGCATGGATGAGTATTGCAATGACATTCAAAGTTCATTCACACATGCATATATTGTGGGGGAGTTTGCTCTATATACTATGGGTGTACTATCATCAAATGCTTGTGTAGTGTCTTGATGATAATACAACCATCCCAAGTATATAATTTATCCTCGGATAAATTGCATGCTTGTTTAAAAAGCACTATATAAACCCTCTTGTTGAGATTGTCATCAATTACCAAAATGGGGGAGATTGAAAGTACATGTAGTCCCCATGTGTGGTTTTGGTAATTAAATGACAATCCTAATGGACTAATGTTTGCATTGAGTTGTACATTTTAAGGAAAGTTCCATTTCCAATGCATGAAGAATATTGGATGAACTGAAGGATGTTTGTTCCATGGTGATGCAAGAAGGAGATAGAATGGATTCGAAATGAATGCCATATACATATTGTTGTGCATGCATCAAGGCTTATGGGTTGAACCATGATGGATCAAGATCTTGAGAGAATGATTAAAGAGAAGAATTCTACATATGCTTGATGATAGGATCATTATGAGCTCATTTGTTGAGTCAGGGATTATTATGTCTTGAAGCAAGTAATTCAAGTGAAGAATTCATTGTGCCTCTCAAGATACTATGTTGGAGCATGAGAACGGGCAAATGATGTCCAATATGATATTCATGGAGAAACTTGATATGGTCATGGTGAATTGAGATATTGGTTATTATGTCTTGAAGAAATGAAGCATAGTGAAGATATCAATAGGGCCTTCAAGACATCAATATTAATCATGGAGCAAATATAAATGTTGACCAAGATGAAGATCAAAGATTGACCTGTAAGATGGACAACACACAAGCGCATATCATGTGCACATGAGATCTTGTGGTATGGTAAGAATTTATCAATTGCGCTTTGTGTACTAACCCATACTATGTGTTGTCTATGTTACGTGGGTTAGGTAATTCTCATGAGCTTGGTGCTTATAAGAAAGCTTGGTGCTCATCAAAGTATGTCATCAAGTAATTAATGTTGATGGACAAGTAAAGATGAATGCAAAGCAAATCTTCCCACATTGTGTATGGGGGAGCTACTTGAAGACTTCTCCAATGTCTTGCCTTCAACTTGAGCCATGAAGAAACATCAATATAAAGCTCAAGTGAAAGGCTCTAGTCAAATGTATTAGTTCCTTTGGCTTTAGATGTGAGGATCGATGACCATCGAAAAGGATATATGCTCAGGAATGAGTTTTCGGAAGCTATCTAGTATAGTTCTTTTATGATTCTTGAGTTATAGGGATCCCGCACTATTATGAGGGGATCAAAGGGGTTAGTGATAGATTTGCTCAAGTCAACATCATATATTTCTATTCTTCTCACATCATATTCCAACATAGGCATATTTCGCTCCTATCCAATACAAATACAATATGCCTAAATATCTCAAAAGAAAATCCAAAGCCAACTAGGTTCCGCAAAGTATATGTCTAACCATTGCATGCTTTGCACCCTCCATTATGGCTTATATTGGGTGGTTCTATATGTGAGGACCTGGAGTTTTTCCATAGCTTCAAAACGAGCCCAAGATCATCAAAATCGGAGTCCGGATGTAAAAGTTATGCATGTTTCAGTTTTGGGGTTCCTGCTGTTTTTTGATGGCCGGACATCCGGGACTTGGCCAGATGTCCGGGCTTCCGGGTCGCCCCGGATGTCCGGGATCCTCCCGGAAATCCGGCCCGCAAATTCCAGAACCTGTTTTCAAATGTTGGCTGTGCCCGCCGGATGTCCGGCACTTTCCCGGATGTCCGGCCCTTGCCCGGATGTCCGGCCCGGCGCTATCACTTACTCACAAACGGCTTGTTTTCTAGGCCCTCTATATATACCCCTCTACTAATCCGGTAGAGGGTTGACCACTTCATCCCAAATCGCCCCAAGAACACAAGTGGCTCCCTCTCACTTCTCCTACACCAAATCTTAGATCCCGGAGAGATTTGTGAGAGTTCTTGAGAGTTTTTCCAATCAAGTGATAGATCCACTCCCTCTCCCTTTCTTGACCAAAGGAATTCGTGATTTGAGTAAGTCTTGAGCATTTCCCCTTTGTTCTTGTTACTCTTGGAGGTTGGAGACTCCTAGGCGGTAGGAGTGCTTCGGTGAGGAATCAACTTGTGATTTGTCCCCCGGAAAGTTTGTGAAGGTTTGGAGGCCGCTTCAAGGTCTACCACTAGTGGTTGAGAATCGCCTTCGTGGTGATATCTCAAGGAGAATAGGGTGAGCCTTCGTGGCGTTGGTGTGCCTTTGTGGTAACATCCACCTCTCTAACGGTGACTAGCTTCCCTCTAAGGAAGTGAACATCGGGATACATCCTCGTCTTCGTGACTTTGGTTATCCCTAACCCTAACTCCTTACTTGTGGTTTACTTTGGTCACTTGACCGTGCATTCACTATATCTTGTTGTCCTTATCATATTGTCTTGGTTACCATAGCGTAGAGATCATTTAGGCCAACGCTTTACAGTCCGCAATTCATACTTGCTACCATTGTTCTATCTTGTGCTGAGTGTGAATTGCTAGCTTGTAACATTCATTTCCATATCTTGTGACATAATTTGTGTAATCTTGTATTGCTTACTTGTGGTTGTGTGTATTATTCATTTACATATCTTGTGATATACATTGAGTAAGTTTGTGTACTTACTTGTGCTTACTCATATCCTCGTTGTTCTCATCTTGTTTATCCTAAGCTGTTGGTGCACTTAGTGAGCCTAGTATATTTAGGATTTGTGCTTGAAAAGTATCCGCTTAGTTTATTTCTGCATCAGGATATAGCCAAATCCGTAAAAGATTTTAAAACGCCTATTCACCCCCCCTCTAGGCGACATCGTGGTCCTTTCAGCTGGGGCGAGTCGGCTATTGTGGACGCGTCAGAGACAACTTGTGAGAAGCACAAATCTGGGATGCTCATCCATTTGGAAGGCGGAACGGAGTCAGGCTCCGCCAACAAGTTATTTGTCCCCGCGGCCACGACCTCCGGATTGGTGGTTGTGGCGACAAAGTCCATGTCCTTAGCACCTGGCATGAATGCCATCTCAGGACCGGCCACCTCCACAACTGCCTTCGCCGCCGCCTCACGTTCTTGCTACCTCTAGCGGCGGTCCTTCCGGGCAGGGTTCTCCTCCTTGCAAGGAACCACTAGGCTGGGGAGCCCGACCGATTCTGCCGAGGCATCGTCCAAGGCCATGGCAGTGAACAGGGTTGTTGGTGATGACATTAGCGACAACGGACAAGGAGGACGGCGAGCAAGGGAGAAGGTGGATGGCTGCGCGGAGGCGTTAGGGTTTCTGTCGAAGCGGAGGAGAAGTCAATTTGAGAGGATTTTGAATGGGTCCGGTTTATCGGAGCTGACGTGGCAGACACGTCCGGGCGTTCCAATACCCACCGCAAAAATATGAAGTGCCGGTCATTCCGGGCAGCCGGATTTACGAGGACCGATTGAGTGTGGTTTTTGCGTCCGGCAACCGGGCAGCCCGCCCGGGTGTTTAGAACGGATATGAGGCGTTCGATTATAGATGCTCTAAGACGGTGGCATGGTGTCATCCATGGGATATGAGGCGTCCAATTCTAAGACGGTGGCACGGTGCCATCCATCGGATTCGTGAAGGGCAGGTGGAAGTGGGAGATCCTGTGTCACGGAGTAGCGCACGACGCTCTGGAAGGTACAGCCGCACAACCCCCGTGTGCCACCACAGACAGTCCATGTAACGCACCATCTACGTGTCATCTCCCTCCATTGAAAGGTATACAGGTGCCCATTAGGCCTGATCGTTCGGTATAAACCAAAAATTCAGTTTCTACCAATCAGTTGTTTTTGGGAAATCGGTTAGGAAAATTGAAAACCGAAAAGAACACCTCAAAACAGATAACTGGAAATTCGGTTAACCAAGTTATTCGGTTCCGTAATCGGTTTGTACCGTAATCGGTTTGAGAGAGTCAGCTGCGTGCCTAACTTCCTTGCCACACGCGCTCTTATATAGCCTAGCTATCCATCTCTGTGTGTGTGGCCGGCCGAGGTGGGACTAAACAACCAAACAACAGCGCCACACCACTAGGGCTGCAAATGAGTCGAGTTTGAGCGAGTTGGAGTTGGCTCAGCTCAACTCATATTAAAATTCGAGCGAGCTTAATCTGAGTGAAGCTCAAGATTGAGCTGTAGAACATGACTCGTGCTCAGCTTGTACCGATCTCAAGTCGATCTCGAGCTACTTTCGAGCTAAATAAAATGGTAAAAATTATAAATTTATGATGATTATTCAGACTAGATAAGGACACAACATGACACAACTTTGTACGTAAGTCTCGTCGTGCTCGGGAGAGCTCCGAACACATCTTTGTCTCTTGGGCGAACTAGAAATAGATGGTGGTCTTTGTGGACGAAAAACAAGAAAAAGAAAATGCATATGCTGGGAAATTTTGCCAAAAGCAATAGGATATTTAACACATAGCCGATCACGTACCATAATTAGATCTAAATCTTCTCTACACTTAATTAAGCTACCATGTTTGCTACTTAATAAAATGGAGAAAAATCATGGACATCATATATTGTAACAAATTATCTTATTTTCATTTAATATATGGCATAATCATTAAACATAATGGTATTATGTCGAGCTATCGAGCTAAAATCGAGCGAGCCAATATTGGCTCAAGATCGGCTCGTTTCTCCGTCGAGCTACATAAAGTGCTCAAACTCGGTTCATTTATTTTTGAGTTGATCTCGAGTCGAGCCAAAAAACGAGTCGATCTCAAGTGGCTTAGGAGCCTCGAGCTTTTCTTGCAGCCCTACACACCACTACGTTCACGTGTCGAGAAAAAGGAGCCCACAACAGGTTGCCACCATGGGCCGGGCATGCAGGTCGTCGGTTTAGCCCATGGATTTTTTTACCACGAAAGCACGCGCTGACGAGGCTACCTAGCGCGGGAGCAGTTCCTTTGGCTGTACGTGCACATACCCTCGCCTGTGTTCGGTTTCCTATTCGGTTAACCGTGCTAACACCGAACCGAACAATTTAAGTTCGGTTAGCATAGATAAAAACCGATTTTTTTATAGGAACAGTAAAAACCGAACTTTCGGTTTTTTCGGTTTCAGCTTAGGTTCGGTCTTTGGTTCATCGTTTTTTATGCCCAGCCCTAGTGCCCATACACCCTTGCCGCCACTGAGCGTCAGGATGACACGGAGAATCCCAGCCGGCATCGTAGACGACGCATCACACCGCCGCCCCCTACGCATCACCACCGCTCACATGTCAGAGGTTGTTGAGATCTGATTAGCGGGTCAGGGTTAACTTTAATTGCTTGTGTTATACGTTTGTACTGAAGCATATCCTAATTGAAGGTACTTATAAGCTACTACTAGAAACCAAAAATTATTGGGAGCACTGCGCAAGCCTTCCCATACTGATTGCTTTCTAAGCCCCACATACCAGCGTAACACCGTAACACCACCAACTCGTAACTAGTCCAAGAAAAAGAACTCCTAACTACTCATCCGCATTATTGCTATTTGGCGATGATCTGCTAGTCAGCATCAGCATCAAGCGATCGACAGATCATGCGCCATCCTTTTATGAGTTATAAATTGTTCTTTAAAAAAAGCTGCACCGATTTAGATGTTTTAGCAACAGATGCCACTTGGGTACGTTTTCCCAATGGACGTTGCTACCGCACGACGCGGCGTCCACGCCACAGGCTGTGGATCGACCACGACATTACAACACTTACATATACTCTCTTTTCATCTGAAATGAAAAGACAGTACTTCTGCCGATTCCTTAAAATAGAAAAAGAAACATTCCAACACCACCCTGACATGGTCCTAATGCGTGATGTGGATTGTGGTGATATTGCTTGCCTGCGTAACTCGCACGGTTCGCAATTGCATGTGCTGAACGTGTGCGCACGATCAATTCGGGGCTCATGATAGTGAAGCTCAACGTCTTCGATGCGTCGTTCAATGAAGCTTCTACAAGAGTATATCTAACAGAGTTCTCAAACTGGTCAAACCCTCAAAATAACTGTCAGTTTAAGGGTTGAGTAAAAAAAAAACGCAGATCAGTACCCTCAAATCCCTAAACCCTCAAAAAAAAATTCAGCCACAACCCTCAAGTTCGAGGCCAACCTGCACTAGTGAGGGTTGAAGAGCAATTTCCAGGCCCAACCCTCACTTGGTCAATGAGCTGCGCGGGAATGAAATTTTCCCAACTGCCCCTCACCACCGCGCCGCCGCCAGCCTTGGTCCACGCCGCCACCGCCCGTTCTCGGCATCGCCGCCGGCCATGGACCCCCTCCAGCCCCCGGCCACCCCTTCCGCCGCTCCTCTGCCGCTAGCAACGGCCCCCGCGCCAACACCAGCACCCAGCCCCGCCCCGCGCCTCCCACCCCCGGGCACCCCGACCGCCGCCGCCGTCGCGGAGATGGTGGCAGCCACCCACGTCGGCCAAAAACAGTGGCGGGCGGGCACCCACGTCGACGAACAACGACGAATTCCGGAGGTGAGCAGCGCACGAGGTTGATGAAGACAGAGACGATTCCCTCGCTCCCGAGCGTCCCGGCTCGATTCCCTCCGTGCAGATGAAGATGACGGCGAGACAGAGATTATGAGGGTTGGTTTGAGGGCACTGATCTGCGCCAGGGATTTTCGGCCTTCAAAACGGCATTTTCTCAGCCCTCAAACTGGTTTTGAAGGTTGAGTTTTTGAGGGCCCTGTTAGACATGCTCTAAGCGGGGTCACGGCCTCACGGGAGTTAGTAAATAATGTTGATTAGTATATTTTTTTTGAGAATCAATTATCTTGATTAGTAGGTTTGTTAGTTTAAGTCTTACGATTCGTACGCGATTTCTCCCGCAAACAGGAGACAAACATGGGAGGCTTTGTGGGAGTTCGGACTGCTCCCACGCCCGCTTCTGATCAGTCTGACCCATCCAAACCCCTCCTCCCCCGCCCACGCGCATCCCTCCCCCCCGGACCAGATGTCCGCATTCATGCCGCTGTAGAGCGGACGCGAGCTCTCATTGGCGTCGGCATTGAAGCGGCTCGCCGGCTCAGGGCGCCGCCCGCGACTTGTCTCCGGTGTCCGCGCTTGTTTAATGCCAAAGATGCATGACTAGACGGGATGAGATGGATATTTACCACGCCCGTTCAATGCCCCGTGCGTCCGTATGCCGTCATTAAGCAAGCTCGTCAGCCGAGAAACCCACTCCAGCGTCCCGACGCCTAGCCTCGCCGGAATCCGCTATTTAAGGACGGCCACACTCGGCTATCCCCACAGCACAACACATCCGCTCAACATCCTTCTCCTTTCCTCCACATCCACCATGAACGCCAGCGGGAAAGCAAAGTGGGACAGTCTGTCGCCGGAGATGAAGCACGCGGTGCCCGCCCTTGCCGCCCCCTAGCATAGCCGCCGTGCTTGGTGGGTTGAGGCCGGCTTGCCAGCCAGCTCGCCCGAGGTCTCCGATGATGAGGATGACACCACGATGGAGACATTCTCTGACGACTCCACCCCGGCTCACGTGCCTCCTGTGCACGTTGGCTTCATCATGGCGCGTGCGCACTTCAACGCCGCCATGGCGGAGGTGCAGCCTGTGCCGGTGCCTTTGTCTGCGTTCCAGCAAGCGCAGAAGGAACAACGGTACAACCTGTTCCTCCTGGAGCAGCACCGGCTGGCAGAGGGCCAGATCTATGGCGAGCGCGCAAGTGAGGATGCCGTGGCGAACTCCAACTTTGTGGCAGAGCAGTGTGCTATCTACGATGCCGTCCGCGCTCAAGTCGCTGCTCACCAGGAAGCGGCCGCCGTGGGGGCGCACACTACTAGAGAAAAGCTTATCAGTAGCGCTTGTTTTTGTGCTACCAGTAGCGCGGGTACCAGCGCTACTGCTACGACGCTACAATTATTTTCTAGGAGTAGCGTGTTTATAGACCAGCGCTACTGGTAAGTTCAACTACTGGTAGCGCGTTTTTAGGCCAGCGCTACTGCTAACATTTATGTTTTCTTTTTAATATTTTGGCATTGTACATGTTTAAACAGATATATCTTTTATACAATAACAACTCATCATGAACTAGTCTGTTTAAATAGCATATTCATTACCAGTAGTCATCACCACCAAACAATGTTCGTCAATGAGACATCATATATATAACAAGTTGGTCACTAGTCATAATCACAACTCCTCATCCTCCTCATCAACTCTAACACATTATAGCACATAATAACACATTCTACCTAGGACCTACTCCTCTCATAGGACCTACTTTACCCTCTCTTAGGTAAAATATCATAAAACAAGATAGGCATTGACTCTTCATTAAGAAAACTGAACTCTCCATAATGAAGAACGGAGATCATCCTGTCTCCAAGTCTTGGCCTACGCATAATGTTGCTTCCAAGTAGCTCTCTACGATGGTTGAAACATTTTTTCCAATCATTTATTATCATGGCTTCGTCGCTTTTAGAAATCCGGTATGGACAGGACTGATGTGGATACTGTGGCTGACCTGGCCGTGGTGGCCGTAAGCTCATAACTTCAACGCGACCTCTTGGCAACATCAGATGAGGCACACAATCCATCGGGATTTTCTGTTCCAAAACATAGTAATAACTTTGTAGTTAGCAATGTAGTTAGCAATGTCCAAAGATGCACGGATGTCGTAATAGTAGAAAATCTTACCATGATATCTCCATTGATGTTACCGTAGCACACCGCGTGCACTAGTGGCACATATGGACCATAATTTTGAGGAATTCGATAATAGCTATTGTAATTCTCAAGATCAGTAAAAAAATGATAAGACCATCTTTCTCCTTATAAGTTAATTGTGCTTCATCATTGTAGTAGTAGGTTCTGTCTACCATCTTCTGTACATTTTTTGAAGAATGAAAATAAGGTATCAATGGAAATAAGCTGTCAAATATTTTGAAATTAACAATATAAATTACTTAGTAAATATGTTTAAGAAACTCACACAGCGGTAGAACTGAAAGTGTGTCAACAAGGACCCAAATGGTCATATTTTTTTGTCGATGTCAGGATCACCAAGATCGAACGTGAGAAGCATACCCTCATGAGAATCATACGCCTTGGAAAGGGCTTCCCAATTCGGGCAACCAAAATTGGATGAGTTCACAGAATTGTATAGTTTTACAGCAAAATCATAACCATGATGGGTCCTTAGTTGAATTATCTTTGTCTCCATGCTTTCATGATCTTCAAAACCCATCTTCTCCAAGACATAGCGTCTTGCATGTCATGGGATAAGCTAGTAGAATTGTAAAAGACGGAAATTACACGTTGAAGAAGCAGAGAAGTCGTGCAAAAATAACATAAAAAACTTGTCATCGTTGCGTACCGTATCAACATCGAAGGTCTCTTGGAGCTTGATGCTGAAGCGCCGACCTTCTACCAGGTGAGGCCTGTCGCACATACCACGCTTATCTTTGCAGTAATCGCACATAGCGAATTCCCTTTCGTCATCAGACAATTCCTAATAGGTAATTAATAATCCATCATGAATACATATGTAGTAGTTTTTAGCACAAACCGCGCTCATCTTTTGCATTCAATAAGACAATAACTAATAGGTAATTAGTAATCCATCATCGAATACATATATAGTAGTTTGTAGCAAAGATCATCATATAATAAGACTAATACATCTCGAATAATAGCTCCTCTAGGTTCAGTGGGCCGCGGTGGACACCCAAAGAGAAGGAACCATCACCGGATCATAGCTCCGGTGAGATCCCCAAATAATCTGCCAGGTATTGGAGAACCGGCCGTTCGCCAACGCAACCAAGTAGTGCTAGACGTGCGCGTTCTCCTCCGTGACACGGTGTTGAACCACCTGCGCGGGGGACTAAAGCCTCTCCACCGATGCAGGCCCACGTGACCGCCACCAAAGAAGCTCCGGGTCGATGACGGGCTGGCTCCTCACTAAGTTGTGCTCACTAGAAGGTAGCACAACCCAGTACCAGCCCGGTGGAGCCCAATCCCGGACATGGCCCCTCGGCTCAAGCAGGAGTCCTCCGCCGAGTCGACGACGAGGATGCGGGATAGGCATCGTCGACATCGAGAACAAAATGCTTAATTATGAAAACAAAATTAATAAACACTTAACAAAATTTGACATGACCTTTGCTAAAAACAGGACCAATTAGCGCCTGAAATTTGCCAGAACGTAAAGGAATCGACATTTCTGGCAAAACATAGGCCACTCAGAAAAATATGTCATTGTCCAAAATGTGACATGTTCAAAATATGACATGCCCACTGCAAATTTGCATAAAATGGGAAAAATTGCTTTAACTAAAAAAATAACAACAATTGCTTTAACTAAAAAAATACCTAGAATTCTACTAACTACACCTAAAACAACTAAAACACCTAAAATTCTGTTAACCACACCTAAAACAACTAAACCACCTAAAATTCTATTAACTACACCTAAAACAACTAAAACACCTAAAACAACTAAAACACCTAAAACAAATTCAACATTATTCTAAGAACACCTACATTATTCTAAGAACCTACCTTTTTAACTAAAGCACCTACAAATTTAACTAAAACACCTAAAAATTCAACTAAAGCACCTACATTATTTAACTAAAACACCTACAAATTCAACTAAAACACCTAAAAATTAACTACTCTCTAATAACTATAACTAGGGAGGGAGGGAGGAGGAGGAAGGAGGGAGGAGTATACCTCTCGATGGAGGAGGGCCGGCGCGGGGGGGGGGGGGGGGCGACAGGCGGGGGAGGATGGCCGGTGCGGGGGGGGGGCAGGGGAGGAGGGCCGGTGCGGGGGGGCCGCTGGCAGGGGAGAAGGGCCGTCGCCGAGGAGGGCGGCCGGAGTAGGACGCCGGGGCGGCGGACGGATCGGGGGACGACTGGGATTCGATCTGGTGCGTATGAGTGTGAGTGAGGGGAGGGGTGGTGCACGGGCCGGCGCGGGGGGAAGCAGAGAGGTGGGCTTACCGGCAGCGCGGGGTAGGCGGCCCAGCGCTATAGCTAAAGCTGCAACGGGGGCCCGAGAGCGTGGCCCATTAGCAGTAGCGCTGGCTGTGAAATCCAGTGCTACTGTTAACGTGCACTTGTAGCGCTTGTGCTGGCCGGCTCTACTGCTAAATAGCAGTAGCGATGGGTATCTAACCAACGCTACTGCTAAATGTCTACCTATAAGCATTTTTCTAGTAGTGGCAGCTGTAGGCGATCACGGAGGAGAACAACACCAGCTTCCCCTCCTACGCGCCACCGACGAACTATCAGCCGGCCCGGTGGGACAAAGAAAACACCGGCGCCACCATTTTCATCGTGGACCTCACGTCCACCGGCGACAGACAGGTCGCAGACTCTTCCGAGGATGAGTAGGACATGGAAGACGGCTATGCCTTGTGTCCCATGTGGGCCTGTCCGTCTCCCATGTTCTACTCCTCGTTGGAGACCGCACCTTCACTTCATCGGTCTTATTCGCCGGTGCTCGTGGAGAGGTGGATGGCGGACGACACGGGCTTGGACGCCGGGTGCCACCGCCTTAGGATAGGTTTAGGGGCGAGTCTTTTTTTTGTTCTAGATGTTTGAAATATAATAAAATATGCCGTGTTTGTATGAAATCCGGCCGTGTTTACATAAATTTCATCATATTTGTTAAAAAAGAGTTTTAAAATGTACGCGGCTAGCGTTGGATGTCGTCCTCCCGCATCCATGGCTGCAGACTGGTTCCCTATCTGCGAAAGGACGCGGGACGAGTTGGAGTTGGAGATGCCCTTAGCATTGAAGAACGGATTGCAGCTGGCCATTCAATTGGGCTGCAATCGCATTGTCGTCAACTTGAATAGCCTGTTGCGATCCAAACTACGCTAAAAAAATGCTTTGATCCAAACGATGGTCAACTAGGGTGAATCCTTTACTGCTAGACCAATCTATGCAGACTGTGTACTGGTTTCGAAGGAGTTCGCGGAAGTACCTATACTCACTGGTCACTACCCTAGAAAATAGAATGAGGTGGCAGATACCCTGGCGAGGCATGCTAATAGTAATCAGGTTTAACCATGGTTGGATGAAGCCCTAAATTTTATTCAGTCTGTCTATTTTTCTGGACTCTACTGCAAATCCGACATCAGATTTTTTACCATGCCAAATCGAACATTCTTCATGGCAAATCATGTTCTTCGAGGATAGCAAGTTTAGTTGGTGAGCATGGCAGATTTCTCTTAGTTTACTTTTTTGTCGGAAAATTATTGTGCTTGCAAAATATATTTGACATCATCTCGCCAGTATAAATTGCCATAAAAAATGTTAGATTTGCCATGTCAAGAAATTTGATGTCAGATTTTTAGTGTTCCCAATTCTCTTATTCGGCCTCTATCTGTAAAAGACATACTCTTGACACAATAAAGGAACTGAGATAGAAACCTGAAATTTTTCTACCTCTCCCACCCAAATCGTCCCCGAGTGCAACCAGGAGGACACCCTAAATCGCTGTCGGCTTAGCCCCCCCTCTCCTTGCATCTATCGGTTAGTGTTGTAAGGCGAAGCCCTGGCAGTGCCGGCAGCGGCGGGGCTCATTCTCTCACCTGCTCGAGTGGAGATGGTGTGGGGCATCCTCCTCGGGCAGAGGCACATCACATTCGTGGGGCGCGGCGGTGTAGCGCGGTGGCTGGCGCACCCGTGGCGGCAGCGGGACACCGATTTTGGATCTGGGACAAGCAGGTGACATGGGTGGCCCTGGTGGCTGGGGCCTTCGGGCACGGCGGCTAGTGGCTAGGGGCTACGGCGGGCGGTTGTCGGAGGCCTAGCGACTAGTGACTATCGGAGGTGGTGGGTGCTCCTCCTCCACGCGTAGAGGCTGATGTGCGGCGGCGGGGCTGGGCTTGGTGGGTGGCAGCGGGCTGCGGGCTTGGCTCGTGGTGGCGACGTGGCATCGAGCTCCTGCTTGCTCGTGTTTTGTGCTTTGGCGCCCTAGATGATGCGAGGTGAACACCCACCCTGATATCACGGTGCGAGGGCTCGTTCAGCTTGCCTTGGTCGATGATGAGTGTTGGTGGCATGCCGGTCTCTGGCGGTCGGTGGTGTAGAGCTAGGGCTAGGGGTGGAAGGCGCTGCGGGCTGGACGGGGTCCAGTTTACTATGGGCCTATGGCCTACCACTCTGGCGGCCCCTCTACAGGCTACCACAATGATGATATTGTTGGCTAACTCTAAGGATTTACACCTTGGACGTGAGGATGGTAAGAACCAGTTGGGATATTCCTTCATGTCTGGGATCCTGGGCACGTGGAGCGGCGTTGGATTTGGTAGCTCCTGATCGTGGCAGTGCTTTGGCTCGATGGATCCACTCACCCGCAGTTTGTGTCGCCCTGGTGTCATTGTGGCTTCCGTGACGGTGATCCTTGGTCTGGATCTAAAGGCCAGGCGTTGGAGGTCATGCCCCTCCCTTGTGGGGGTGTGTCAACAACCTTGAGTCCGCGAGTGGCACTGGTGTGGGTCTGAGAGAAAGCATTGGGCTTTGGGCGACGACAAAGGTGGCACCTACAGGTGTCGCTCCCCTCTCGTGTGCATTGCTATGGGTCCTCTCACGGTGCCAGGGTTCCGGGGTGAAAACCTTAGTCCATTTTCGGGCTCGACGGTAGTGGTGTCTGGTGTCATCTCCCTCTTAAGGGCATCTTCACGGAACCTCGATCCCTCTTGGGTGTAAATAGCCTACATCATTGGGTTTGCCACTTCTCTAGCATATCGCGTTCGCGTCTCTTGAGCGGGAGGGTTCTGTTGTTCTCCTATCTTATAGGCGTGTCCTCGTGGTCTCCATTCTCAGTCCTTGGTGTCTCCTGGCAGGAGCGATGCTCCATGGCCCGGAGCGAGGGGGTTGTCTCTACAGTGGGATGGCCCCTTCCGAAGATGACTCGGTGTTCGGATCCTCGGTGTACAGTGGTTTCTCATGGTGGCACGGCTTTGGCCCTTGATGTCTACTACGCAACCTTCTTCTTGTAGACGTTGTTAAGCCTCCAAGTGCAGAGGTTTGTAGGACAGTAGCAAATTTCCCTCGAGTGGATGACCTAAGGTTTATCAATCCCTGGGAGGCGTAGGATGAAGATGGTCTCTCTCAAACAACCCTGCAACCAAATAACAAAGAGTCTCTTGTGTCCCCAACACGCCCAATACAATGGTAAATTGTATAGGTGCACTAGTTCGGCGAAGAGATGGTGATACAAGTGCGATATGGATTGTAGATATAGGTTTTGGTAATCTGAAATTATAAAAACAACAAGGTAACAAGTAATAAAAGTGATCAAAAATGGTATTGCAATGGTAGGAAACATGGCCTAGGGTCCATACTTTCACTAGTGCAAGTTCTCTCAACAATAATAACATAATTGGATCATATAACTATCCCTCAACATGCAACAAAGAGTCAGTCCAAAGTCACTAATAGCGGAGAACAAACGAAGAGATTATTGTAGGGTATGAAACCACATCAAAGTTATTCTTTCCGATCAATCCATTGGGCTATTCCTATAAGTGTCACAAACAGCCCTAGAGTTCATAGAAAAATAACACCTTAAGACGCAAATCAACCAAAATCCTAATGTCACCTAGATACTCCAATGTCACTTCAAGTATCCGTGGGTATGATTATACGATATGCATCACACAATCTCAGATTCATCTATTCAAACCAACACAAAGAACTTCAAAGAGTGCCCCAAAGTTTCTACCGAAGAGTCAAGATGAAAATGTGTGCCAACCCCTATGCATAAGTTCACAAGGTCACGGAACCCGCAAGTTGATCACCAAAACATACATCAAGTAGATCATGTGAATATCCCATTGTCACCATAGATAAGCACATGCAAGACATACATCAAGTGTTCTCAAATCCTTAAAGACTCAATCCGATAATATAACTTTAAAGGGAAAACTCAATCCATTACAAGAGAGTAGAGGGGGAGAAACATCATAAGATCCAACTATAATAGTAAAGCTCGTGATACATCAAGATCGTGCCATATCAAGAACGAGAGAGAGAGAGAGAGAGATCAAACACATAGCTACTGGTACATACCCTCAGCCCCGAGGGTGAACTACTCCCTCCTCGTCATGGAGAGCGCCGGGATGATGAAGATGGCTCCGGTGATGGATCCCCCTCCGGCAGGGTGCCGGAACAGGCTGCCGAGAGGTTTTTGGTAGCTACAGAGGCTTGCGGCGGCGAAACTCCCGATCTAGGTTATTTTCTAGGGGTTTCTGTATTTATAGGAGAGGCTGGCATCGAGAACAAGTTACGGGGACCCATGGGGAGTCCACGAGGCACAGGGCACGCCCGAGGGGGGTGGGCGCGTGATACGTCTCCAATGTATCTACTTTTCCAAACACTTCTGCCCTTGTTTTGGACTCTAACATGCATGATTTGAATGGAACTAACCCGGACTGACGCTGTTTTCAGCAGAACTACCATGGTGTTATTTTTTTGAAGAAAAGTTCTCGAAATGACCTGAAAATCCATGGAGACACATTTTGGAATTAGTAAAAAATATTGGCGAAAGAATCAGCATCAGGGGTCCCACACCCTATCCACGAGGGTGCAGGCCCCCTGGGGCGCGCCCCCTGCCTCGTGGGCCCCCTAGGACTCCACCGACCTCAACCCCAACTCCATATATTCACTTTCTGGGAGAGAGAAAAATCAGAGAGAAGGATTCATCGCGTTTTACGATACGGAGCCGTCGCCAAGCCCTAATCTTCATCGGGAGGGCTGATTTGGAGTCCGTTCGGGGCTCTGGAGAGGGGAATCCGTCGCCATCGTCATCATCGACCATCCTCCATCACCAATTTCATGATGCTCACCGTCCTGCGTGAGTAATCCCATCGTAGGCTTTTTGGACGGTGATGGGTTGGATGAGATTTACCATGTAATCGAGTTAGTTTTGTTAGGGTTTGATCCCTAGTATTCATTATGTTCTAAGATTGATGTTGCTATGACTTTGCCATGATTAATGCTTATCACTAGGGCCCGAGTGCCATGATTTCAGATCTTAACCTATTATGTTTTCATCAATATGTGTGAGTTCTTGATCCTATCTTGCAAGTCAAAAGTCACCTACTATGTGTTATGATCCGACAACCTCGAAGTGACAATAATCGGGACCACTCCCGGTGATGACCATAGTTTGAGGAGTTCATGTATTCACTAAGTGTTAATGCTTTGGTCCGGTACTCTATTAAAAGGAGGCCTTAATATCCCTTAGTTTCCAATAGGACCCCATTGCCACGGGAGGGTAGGACAAAAGATGTCATGCCAGTTCTTTTCCATAAGCACATATGACTATATTCAGAATACATGCCTACATTACATTGATGAACTGGAGCTAGTTCTGTGTCACCCTATGTTATAATTGTTGCATGAGGAATCGCATCCAACATAATTATCCATCACTGATCCATTGCCTACGAGCTTTTCACATATTGATCTTTGCTTAGTTATTTCTCCGTTGCCACTGTTATAATTACTACAAAATTGCTACTATTTATTTTGCCACCGTTGCCGTTACTTCCATACTACTTTGCTACTAAATACTTTGCTGCAGATATTAAGTCTTTCAGGTGTGGTTGAATTGAAAACTCAACTACTAATACTTGAGAATATTCTTTGGCTCCCCTTGTGTCGAATCAATAAATTTGGGTTGAATACTCTACCCTCGAAAACTATTGCGATCCCATATACTTGTGGGTTATCAAGACTATTTTCTGGCGCCATTGCTGGGGAGCATAGCTCTATTCTTTGAGTCACTTGGGATTTATATCTGCTGATCACTATGAGGAACTTGAAAGATGAAAGAACCAAGATTTTTCCCTCAACTACGAGGGGAGGTAAGGAACTGCCATCTAGCTCTGCACTTGATTCACCTTCTATTATGAGTAAATTTGTGACACCTGCACTTGCTATTGATTCTAATATGTCGCATGTTATTGATGATGCCACTTCTGCTATGCATGATGCTTATGATGAAACTACTTCTATGCTTGATAATACTGTGCCATTAGGTGAATTTCTTGATGAACAACTTGCTAGGGTTAGAGAGAATGAAATTATTGAAACTGATAATATTGATGAAAGTGATGATGAAGATTCTCCCCCTAGATATGAATTGCCTGATGTACCTGAGGGTTATGTTATGGATGAAGAAACTACTAGAGACCTTTTTGCTTGCAAATATAGATATGATCTTAAGAAACTGTTAGCTAAGTTGAAAGAAAAGTCTCTGAATGCTAGAATGAAATATGACCCTGCTTTTGCTACTTCACCTATCTGTATTTCTGATAAGGATTATGATTTCTCTGTCGATCCTGAGTTAATTACTTTGGTTGAATCCGATCCTTTTTATGGCTCTGAATCTGAAACTGTTGTGGCACATCTTACTAAATTGAATGATATAGCCACCCTATTTACTCATGACGAAAAAATTCGCTATATCCTTAAGTTATTTCCGTTCTCATTAAAGGGTGATGCTAAAATATGGTTTAATTCTCTTGCTCCTGGTTGTGTGTGTAGTCCTCAGGATATGATTTATTACTTCTCTGCTAAATATAATTTTGTGCAAACTGAAGAAGAGAGTCTCCCACAAGCTTGGGGGAGGCTTCTCCAATTACTTAATGCTTTGCCTGATCATCCTCTCAAGAAAAATGAAATACTTGATATCATTTATAATGGACTAACCGATGCTTCCAGAGACCACCTGGATAGTTGTGTTGGTTCTGTTTTCAAGGAAAAAACTGTCGAGCAAGCTGAATTGCTATTAAATAATATTTTGAGTAATGGTAATGATTGGACACTTCCTGAACCAGCTCCGAAGAAAAGGGATATTCTATTTCTTAGTCCCGAAGATATGCAAGAGGCAAAGAAATCTATGAAAGAAATAAGGTATTAAAGCTGAAGATGTTAAGAATTTACCACCTATTGAACAAATACATGGTCTTGATAACCCGACACAGGTAGTAAAGGTAAATTCTCTCTATAGATTTGAGGAAGAGGATATCCCTCGTCGTAAGTCTGCTAGCCAATGCTTGGATGAGTTTGATAATTTTATTGTTAAACAAGAAAACATCAATGCTTATGTTGGTAGACAATTGAAATGTAATGCTTATATGGTTGAACACTTGCACTAAAAAAAGACACATCCGTGACATTTTGGGCCGAACGAATTTTTTTTCCTGTCATACATATGACACTTCTATGACGATAATTGTGACAAAACCCGATATCATCATAGATGTGGTGGGATCCTACTTCCATGACAAAAAATCATGACATAAAATGGGCTTTTCGTCCTGGGCGGGCCGGAGATGCAGCTGCATGACATTATTTGGGCCGTCCATGACGGAAAAAACCGTGGTAGAAGCGAGGGGGAGGAAAATTTCGGGGAGTTTCCGGTTACGATGGGAGGTGGGGGGCGGAGCGATGCGCATATCTCTCGTACGTACGTGCGTGTGTGCGAGGCGTTGGCTCTAACTGAAGCTGAGCGAGGCGTTGGGCTCTAACTGAACCCGAGCGATTGCACTGTAGGCTACGCATTACTGAATCCGAGCGATCGATCGATGGCTGTTAACTGAACCGATGGAGTGATTCCTTTGCTAGTGCTGCTAACTGAAGCCGATCGATGCTGCCTCTGGGATGAACAGTGAGCGTTGCAGGGGAGTTTGGATGAACAGTGAGCGGTGGCGTTGCCTCTGGATGAACAGGAACCCGTGGTGTGGAGGGCTAGATGAACAGTAGACGGTGGAGGGGTGGCCGTGGAGGGGTGGTTGAACAGGACCCCGTGGTGTGGAGGGCTGGATGAACAGTAGACGGTGGAGGGGTACCCGTGGAGGGGTGGTTGAACAGTAGCCGGTGGAGTAGCGCGCGGTGGAGGCTTGATGAACAGGAGCCCGTGGAGGCTGGAGGAGGTCGACGGTGGAGATGAACAGTATCCCGTGGAGTCCCGTTTTGTGGTACGCCACACCCCTCCCCCCCCCCCGTTTTGACCGTAGCGCTCCAACACAAGTCTGTTTCGTCCGTTTTGCGGTACGCCACACACCTCCCGATGAACAGGACCCCCGTTTCGACCGTAGCGCTCCAACACAAGTCCGTTTCGTCCGTTTTGCGGTACGCCACACCCCTCCCGATCAACAGGACCCCCGTTTCAACCGTAGGAGGTCCTTTCCTACGTTTTGCGTTACGCCACACCCCTCCCGATCAACATGACCCCCGTTTCGACCGTAGGAGGTCCGTTTCCTCCGTTGTGCGGTACGCCAGGCCTCGTGTCCATCGCCTGTTCCGTCCAAGCCGGTTGGCTCCCACGCATTCCGTTGCCTCCCGATGAACATGACGCATTCCGTTGCATCCCCATGAACACGACGCGTTCCGTTGCCTCCTGATGAACACGATGCATTCCGTTGCCTCCCCATGAACACGACGCATTCCGTTGCCTCCCCATGAACACGAGCCCTCGCCGTACGTATGCGCGACTAGGCATTCAAGACCCCACCCGTATGTACACATATGTGGCCGTATTTTCTTTCTTGCACCCTGGCCGCTGTACGTACGTGTACATGCTACGTGCGCGCCTCTACTACGACACGTGCGCGCCTCTACAATGACCAGTATGTATGTACACGTTCACGACCAGAATGACAATGCTACGTACGCTTCGACCAGGTGGGTCCCAATAGTCAGGCACTTCCTTGTGTGCGAAAATGTAGCTGGTGGGTCCCAGCAGTCAGAGGGGCGAATCATTTTTTTCCCGGACGCACTTCCTTGCGTGTGAAGGTGTAGCTGGTGGGTCCCAATAGTCAGATGGGAAACGTTTTTTTCACGAAATACGGTGGCCTATCCGGTGGGTCCCCACTGTCAGGTAGAGGAATAACTATTTTCCGCATAATAAGGAGGCACTTCCTTGCTGCGGCCGTGGACCCAGCTGTCAGCCTCTCCACATACAATCCACGTCTGATGGAAATTGTTCCTTGACCACGTTGACCACGCCGCGCCGAGAGCACCAGGGCGGTGGACGACGGCGAGGCCTAGGAAGGGGACGACGGGGAGCCGGGGAAGACGTGACAGTGGAAGCCCGCGCCGAGAGGAGTACGAGGGTTCACTGGTTCTGCTACGGTGTGAGGCTGCCGTCGCCGCAGGGCCTGGCCAGTGGTGGGAATAGTAGGGGGCGGTGAGGCCTCCGTGGCAGCACATACGGCCACGGGAGGCAGGAGTATGCGGCACGACCGGCGCTGCTTTGGGCGGTTGGAGCAAGAAGACCAGAGGTTGAAGAAGCACTACGGCCGTTGGATGGACATCGTACGGTCACTGGAGCTAGAATCATTTATATTGACTAAGTTGACAAAGCCCTCCGTCCCCGTCAACTTAGTAGGCCCACAAGTCAGCTTCCCACCAAGGTGGGTCCCATCTAGCTGGGGGGTATTCATTTTTTTTGTGCGTAATAAAGAGGCACTTCCGGTGGGTCCGAGCTGACAGCAGGGGGAACGTTTTTTTCGCGAAATACGGTGGCCCGTCGGGTGGGTCCCACCAGCCAGGGGCAAACGTTTTTTTGCAAAATACTGGTGGCCCGTCTGGGTCCCTGTTGTCAAGTGGAGGAATAATTATTTTCTGCGTAATAAGGAGGCACTTCCTTGCGGCTGCCATGGACCCAGCTGTCAGCCACTCCACGTACAGTATTCTTCCGATGGAATTCGGTCGTTGACCACATTGACCACGCCGTGCCCATAGCACCACGGCGGTGGACGACGGCGAGGCCTAGGAAGGGGACGACGCAGAGCCGGGGAAGACGCGGCAGTGGATGCCCACACGGAGAGGAGTACGAGGGTTCACTGGTTCGGCTGCGCTACCGTCGCCGCAGAATAACAGGGGGTGTGGATGAGTGGAGTGGAGGGATGGCCTGGCCAGCGGTGGGAGTAGTATGGAGGCGGTGAGGCCTCCGCGGCAGCACAGCCGGCCACGGGAGGCAGGAGCAGGCGGCACGACCGGCGCTGCTTTGGGCGGCTGGAGCAAGAAGACCAGAGGTTGAAGAAGCACTACGGCCATTGGATGGACATCGTACGGTCAGTCGAGCTAGAATCGTGCATATTGACTAAGTTGACAAAGCCCTTCGTCCCCGTTAACTTAGTAGGCCCACTATACTGGGTCCTAGCTAGAAGGGGGAGTATTCTTTTTTGGGGCATAATAAGGAGGCACTTCCTTGCGTGCGAAGATATAGCTGGTGGGTCCGAGGTGTCAGCGGCGGCAACGTTTTTGTCGCGAAATACAGAGGCCCTTTCGGTGGGTCCCAGATGTCAGGTGGAGGAATCATTATTTTTCACGTAATAAGGAGGCATTTCCTTGCGTGCGGCCGTGGACCCAGCTGTCAGCCTCTCCACGTACAGTCCACTTCCGATGGATGTCGTTCATTGACCACGTTGACCAGGCCACGCCGAGAGCACCAGGGCAGTGGATGACGGTGAGGCCTAGGAAGGGAACGACACGGAGCCAGGGAATACTCGGCAGTTATTTCCCACGCAGAGGAGTACGAGGGTTTACTGGTTCGTCTGCCGTCGCCGGAGAATAATAGCATGTGTGGGACTGAGGGTGAGTAGAGGGATAGCTAGGCCAGTGATGGGAGTATGGTGGGGCAGTGAGGCCTACGCGGCAGCACAGCCGGCCACGGGGAGGAGGGAGCAGGCAGTCCCGCCGACGCTTGTTTGAGCGGTTGGGGCAGGAAGAGCAGAGATTGAAGAAGCCCGACGGCCGTTGGATGGACATCCAACAGTATACATGCCATCTGTGGAAAGCCTCAAATCTGTGGAAAACAGCATACAACCCATCTACCATTATTTCAAATAGTTTACAACCCATTTGCTAATTCTTACGGGTTTTTTTGGAGCCCATATTATTTTTGTTAGCATTACAGCCCGTATTGTGTCCACGGTTAAAAAATTATATGAAATTTTCCATATGTCGGTGCGGTCTGAACTGTTTTTAATCCCGAAATTTCGAGTCACATTCAGACTGATTTTAAAAATAAATGTATATCAATATAAAATCCAATAAATTGTCCACGCATAAAAACCAATGCAATTTAAAATCTCGAAATGAAAAAGAGATATTTGAAACTAATTGCGGGTTTGATGTGTTTTAAAAATGTACAGCCCATTTCTCATTACTGATAGGCCATTTTCTCGGCCAGCCGAATGAAGCTCTCCTCGTCTAGCCCAACAGGCTTGATAAAGTGACTTACTTGACAAATCACAAAAAACTGGGCTAGCCATTTTCAAAAAGAAAAAAAAACTACTGGGCTGGTCTATGGTAAACATAAAAGAAAAGGCTGTCTAGACAGGCCAGAGTGTCCCGCACAACCCAGTTGACACCCTGCTTCCGTCTCAAAAACATATTAGATAAATGCCACTCCAATTATGGCGATTCATAAAAATGCCACTGCAATTTCCAAACTTTGAAAAATGGCACTGCAATTTTTCCAAACTTTGAAAAACGCCACTGCAGTTTGCAAACTTTGAAAACGCCACTCCAGACTTCAAAAAATGCCACTAAAATGGCATGAAATGGCATTTTTCAAAGTTTGGAAATTGCAGTGGCATTTCTCGGAGGCATTTATCAAATTAACCCAAAACAAAAATAACTGGGCGAGCTGCTGGGTCCCTGGTGTCAGCCGCTCGTTGTGCAATTCTCTCGTTTATTGACTACATTGACAATGGCATAGGACCCAGGTGTCAGAAATCCACTAGGAGGAGCCATTTTTTCTTGGCTTAAAATAAGGAGGCACTTGCTTGCGTACTGCCATGACCTTGGCGGGTCTCTGTTGTCATCCTCTCCACGTACAATCATTTCCTAATTGTGTACGCGTCAACTTTCTAGGCCGACAAGTCAGCCTCTAAACCCGTGGAGGACAAATACAACCCATTTAAAAAAATAACAACCCATTCCATACGTTCAAACAGAAAGTTCAACATTCAGAGCAAAGTAACAGGTTTGATCCACATATAGAGTACTGAACTTCCACGTTGACAACCATCATAGCCAAGTTAACTATCTACTCCCACTAGACAAGTACTAACTTACTCTTAGCTTACTAGACGATGCCGGCGGTACACGCTAAACGCCGGCACCGGCGTCCTGCGCCTCGCCTCGGACTTGCCAGAGGTGCGATAGGGTGCGTTGCTCGCGCGCGTTGGCCCTTTCCATGCCGGCGTGGTCCACCGAAGCTTTGGCTTCCAAGCGGGAAACCCACTTGACGAGCTGGTAGTAAAAATCGGTGTCGCGAACGCGTGTGTGCCCGACAGCCTCCAGGGCTATTTGCCGGGCGCCGGCCTCCATGTAGTCGGCCCAGTTGCGGGCGCTCTGCTCGCGACTCAGAGCGTCGGTGCGCTGCTGCTCCATATCCCGCTGGCGGCACAAATCGGCGTTATGCTGCTCCTCCGCAGGCGGTCGCGCTCCAACAACTCCTGCTCCTCCGCCATGCGGTCGCGCTCCAACAACTCCTCGATCTGCGCATTGCCATCTAAAGACAGATAGAATGCCTCCTCCCTTTGTCTGCCTTCCGGTGAAAAACCAAACACTAGTTCCGGTGGTGACCGCCTCCGGCGTCGCCTACCGCGGACGGGCGGGGGCATGGCGGACGTGGCGAGCAACGTCGGGCTGGTGGGGGCTTATGAGGATATGGCGAGTTGGGTCACGGTGGCACTGGAGAATGTCGGGAAACAATACTTATAGGGGGAAGATAGCGCGACGGTCATCGGAATTCAATGCATAATGGCTTAGCGCGCCAGCTTGCCGTGGAAAACTAGGGAAACTGAAATTATGACTGTGTCGTCCCGTCCCGTCTGGGTCGCACGCCGGCATGGCGGTCAAACGAGTGCACTCGAATCATCTCCCTCCTTGTCAATAATGATTTCATGGATTTAAAAAGCCCGCAACAATTAAAGCGTATCTTTTTTCGCATCAGTTAGCTGCCTTAATTACGGCCGGCTGCATGCAGGCACTCAGAATCACTCGCAGGCAGTACGCGAAGCAGCATGCAACGAGTCGCAGCCGAGGGCACGCATGCAGCCACTTAAATCGCTAGAATTAATTAGGCTTAAACTTCTACATGCCGTTAATTATTGCCATGCCTTGGTCTTGATGCTTTGCTCATGGGACTAATAAACCTGGACGGAGGGAGTACCTTGGTTGGTGAGAGGTTTGAATTAAGCCCTGCAAACCGGAAAGGAGGTACTAGTACGTGCATGATCCGCTATTTATTCGTGTAGGATCGAGTAGGTCGTTTCTTGAATTGAGCCATGCAAACCGGAAAGGAGGTAGTACGTGCGTGATACGCTATTTAACTGTGTAGGATTGATAGTGTAGCTTGTCAGTTTCTTCATAGGCAGACATTTTTATCCGTGTAGGATCAATAGTGTAGCTTGTCAGTTTCTTCAGAGGTAGGTGAGGGAGTCCTGGATTAGGGGGTGTCCGGACAGCCGAACTATCATCGTCGGCCGGAATCCAAGACTATGAAGATACAAGATTGAAGACTTCGTCCCGTGTCCAGATGGGACTTTCCTTGGCGTGGGAGGCAAGCTTGGCGATACGGATATGTAGATCTCCTACCATTGTAACCGACTCTGTGTAACCCTAGCCCTCTCCGGTGTCTATATAAACCAGATGGCTTTAGTCCGTAGGAGGAACAACAATCATACCATAGGCTAGCTTCTAGGGTTTAGCCTCCTTGATCTCATGGTAGATCTACTCTTGTAATACCCACATCATCAATATCAATCAAGCGGACGTAGGGTTTTACCTCCATCAAGAGGGCCCGAACCTGGGTAAAACATTGTGTCCCTTGTCTCCTGTTACCATCCGCCTAGACGCATAGTTCGGGACCCCATACCCGAGATCCGCCGGTTTTGACACCGACATTGGTGCTTTCATTGGGAGTTCCTCTATGCCGTCGCAATCAGGAGGGATGCCTTTTCCCGTCTTTAAAGACGGCGTCGTCGTCAAGGGAGCTTTGGCCACCGGCCAAACTATCCGGCTGGGCGATTTTCTTATGACCGCCAGTTCGGCCACCGCTCCAACAATGACCTCTCAGGTCATCAAAAGCGATCTTCACGTCAACTCGGAATTCGCCGAGCAGCTAGATCCAACGGAGCTCTCCTCTATAAATGAGCTCTTGGATCGCATTGCAGCCCTGGGAGTCGCTACAGACTATGATCAGATTGGGCTTAAAACCGATCTGAGAGAAATTAACTCTCCCCAGGCTACCCACCACGTTGTTGTCGTAGAGGAACAACGCGGCGACTCTTCTTCTATTTTAAAAACCAGTTATGTCCGGATTCTCGATCCCTCCATGCCGGATTCCCGCGGAGGGACGGACGTCAATCAAGTACTGAACCTAAAGTCAGGCATCGGACCAGATCCGTTGGATAACATCCAACAATCCAAGCTTCCAAATCTGGAAACTTCTCGGCCTTTGAGCCTCAGATTGGGCAGGGTTCCGAATTTAATTCCGCCCGCCCACCCAAACATAAGTGATCTATCTCGAATACGGCAAGAGCCCGATGAAATAGTACATCATTACTGGGCCAGATTCCTCTTGGTTATGGACAGGATAAAGGACTGCCGTGAGGAAAGCGCAATCTCAATTTTCTACAACAATTGCACGGACAAGGGAATCATGAACGCCATAAGTCATCGCAAAGTTACATGCTTCTCCAACGTGGCGACCATAGTACAAAAATACTGTGCGATGGAGAGTGCTTGGAAAACCGAAACCAGGTTTTGGGACAATCCGTCCCTGAACACAACCCTAGTTCGAAATAAAAGGGTGTGTCATACTCAAGTACCTGGGTTAAAAACCAAAAAGCAAAAAACCCCTAAAGGGCACGGAACCATACTGGAGGGATGGCTCAACGGACCCTGTAAAATCCATAATACAGAGGGAGCCACTCCAACACATAGCCTTCGAGCATGTTGGATACTACGGCAGGTGGCCAAAAGTGGCGAAGGTTTTCTAGCCCCGGGTAACCAGCCCAATAGTACCAGTACGGTATTAACAGTCTTCGAGACTTTCACATCAAATAATATGCGGAAACGAACAATCCGCAGCCTCGCCGAAGTCTACCAAGTAGCAACAGCAAATCCATGGAGCGACACGGATATCACCTTCAATGCCAGGACGAACCTAAATTCCGAACAGCCCGAGCACCAGCCGCATTGGTCCTCAGTCCGATAGTGGACGGCTTTCGTCTCACCAAGGTACTCATGGATGGCGGCAGTGGATTAAACCTCATCTACGAGGAAACCCTCAAAAAAATGGAAATTGACTGGAGCCGCATTGAGCGAAGCAGCACAACCTTAGAGGAATAATCCCTAGTCGGGAAGTACGTTGCATAGGAAAAATCACACTAGATGTAGTGTTCGGCTCACCGGACAATTATAGGTCCGAGGAGGTCACGTTCCAAGTGGCCCCGTTCGGCAGCGGATATCACGCCTTGTTGGGGCGAGAGGCATTCACAATTTTCCAAGCTATACCCCATTATGGGTACATGAAGCTTAAAATGCCTGGGCCCAATGGAATCATCACTCTTGTCAGTGATCCAGATATAACACTCCACGCTGAAAATAAGACAGCCGCACTAGCCCTAGAGGCACTATCCGAAGCCCTAGCGGCAGAGGAACTCACTGCGCTGCGCTCAATGGTGGATAAGGACGATGTGATACTCGATAAGAGATCTAAGTCCACCTCTTTTAAACCAGCAGACGAAATAGTCAAATTCTAGGTCCATCCAACGGACCCCACAAAGACGGCCTCCATTGGGGCACAATTAAACCCTGATGTAGAAGCCGCACTATGAGAATTCCTTCAGGAAAATTGGGACATTTTTGCATGGCACCCTTCAGACATGCCAGGAATCCCACGCAGGCTAGCAGAACACAGCCTAAATATCCTAAAAGGATTCAAGCCAGTCAAACAGGCTCTTCGGCGATTTTCCGAACCCAAAAGACAGGCAATGGGATAGGAGCTAGCCAAACTCTTAGAAGCCGGATTCATCAGAGATATAAAACATCCGTAATGGCTAGCAAACCTGGTAATGGTACCAAAAAAGTACAAATCCTAGCGCCTTTGTGTCGATTTCAAAGACCTTAACAAGGCCTGCCCAAAGGATCCTTTCCCCCTCCCGCACATCGACCAAATCATCGATGCTACCGCAGGGCACGATTCATTGTGCTTCCTCGACGCATACTCCGGATACCGTCAAATCAAGATGGCGGAGAAAGACCAGACTGCAATGGCATTCATTACTCCATACGGACCATTCTGCTTCAACACAATGCCCTTCGGACTCAAAAATGCCGGCGCAACATATCAGCGCATGATTCAGACATGTCTGGCTACCCAGATAGGCAAAACAGTGGAGGCATACATAGACGATGTGGTCATTAAGAAGGGCACAAATTCCCTCTTCAAAAACCAGTGTACTACGTATCCACTGTCTTAACTCCATGCAAGTCCCGGTACCCACATTATCAAAAAATAGCGTACGCGGTGTTCATGGCATCCCGCAAGCTGCGACACTCTTTCAAGAGTGTTCCATAACGGTGGCCTCTGAAGTACCTCTCAACGATATTATAAACAATCGCGACGCGACAGGCAGGATTGCAAAATGGGCCATTGAGCTCTTACCATTTGACATAACCTACAAACCATGGCGAGCTATAAAGTCGCAAGTTTTGGCTGACTTCATCGCCGAATGGACGGAAGCCGAACTCCCTAAAGACTACGGTGCATAATCCAATTGGATCATGCATTTCGACGGCTCCAAAATGTTGGCTGGCTTGGGGGCTGGCATCGTCTTGACGTTCCCAACCGGAGAAATAGTCCAATACGTACTTCAAATAATGTACACGGACTCCAACAACGCAGCCGAATACGAGGCCCTTCTACATGGTCTCCGGATGGCAATCTCCATGGGTATTCAATGCCTAGAGGTGCGCGGGAATTCAAACCTCGCAATATCCCAAGTAAATGGAGACTTTGATGCCAAGGATCCAAAAATGGCAGCCTACGGTAACGCTGTCCTAAAAATGTTAGCTCGGTTCGAAGGACTCAAATTCCACCATGTAGCCCGGGATAATAACCAGGCAACAGACGTGTTGGCACGCATCGGCGCAAAACGCGATGCCATCCCTCCAAACATCTTCCTGGAGCGGCTCTTTAAGCCATCCGTATTATGGGAAGAGGAGTCCGGAAATAACAACCCGGAAACAACCGCGCCATCCAACATGGAACATTCTGACACAATCGATGGCTCACCCAATGAAATAACACGTTCAGCCCACGAAATAATGGCAGTAATTGCCCCGTGGACGGAACCATTCCTAGCCTACTTAATTAGGCAGGAACTTCCTGAAGACCAAAATGAGGCCCGCTGCATAGTTCGTCGATCTAAAGCCTACAAGGTCCATGAGGGAGAACTTTATAAGAAAAGCACAACCGGAGTCCTTCAAAGGTGTATCTCCGAAGAGGAAGGGCGAAATCTCCTGGCTGAAATTCACGCCAGACTCGGCGGGCACCACGCCGCAGCCTGGGCCCTTGTAGGCAAGGCCTTCCGTACAGGATTTTATTGGCCGACAGCCCGGGCAGATGCTCAGGACCTAGTCCAACGATGCGTCGGTTGCCAGCTCTTTGCTAATCAAAGCCACATGCCACCCACCGCCCTCAAAACTATACCCATCACTTGGCCGTTCGCGGTCTGGGGGCTTGACATGGTTGGACCCCTTAAAGGGGGAACCCACAAGCAAAAATACTTATTGGTCATGGTGGACAAATTCACCAAATGGATAGAGGCCAAGCCGGTTAAAACGGCCGAATACGGACCTGTGATAGACTTCATATCCAGGGTAGTACACTGTTTTGGCGTCCCCCACAGCATCATCACTGATAACGGCACGAATTTCATGGCCAACGAGGTTAAACTCTAGTGCAAAAACATGAGCATCAAGCTCGACTATGCTTCAGTCTATCACCCTCAAACTAACGGTCAAGTCGAACGAGCAAACGGTCTAATCATGAGCGGCATTAAACCCAGATTAGTGCGATCCCTCACGGAATCTAACACGCACTGGGTAGAGGAGCTCGACTCCGTACTCTGGGGGCTGTGGACCACGCCAAACCGCACTACCGGATTCACACCATTTTTTATTGTATACGGCGCAGAGGCAGTTTTTCCCTACGATATAATTCATGACTCACCTCGCGTGCGCATGTACGAAGAAAGAGAAGCCGAGTTGGATCGGCAGGACAGTTTGGACGCCTTAGAGGAGGAGCGCGACGTGGCAAAATCCCGTTCCGCATTCTATCAGCAGCAGGCTCGAAGATATCAAAGCAGGGAAGTACGGGCCAAAACTTACAATGTTGGCGAGCTAGTTCTACGCCTGCTGGACAAGAAAAAGGACAAACTTAAGCCCAAATGGGAAGGTCCCTGCATCATCGATCAAGTCCTTACCGATGGTGCATACCGTCTACGCAAGGCATCTAACAACCGACTCGAGCCGAACCCATGGAACGCAGCCCGTCTCCGAAGATTCTACGCCTAAGCGACGGACTTAGAGTTCGTCTCCTTCCTTTGTCCACCTTTCATATTTTTTCGCTGTCTTTTGTTTCCCTCCTTTTTCCTCCCTCTTTCATTAAAAGCCTTCAAGGGCTGATCTGCGCATTGTTCGCACACACTCGATGTGCTACTCGCACTCGTTATACCTGGGGGCTTCTTTAACAGAAGCTTATTTATGCGGGCTTAATGCCCAACACTTGTGTCATACTTCCGCATGTACCTTTTACTCACCATTATATGCATCGATATGACCTAAGTTTTGGCCAAGCCGGGTTGCCTGGCTCCTGTGCTTACCCCTACGTTCCCGATTGTTCGGCTAGGAGGTAAAGGGAGCACCTCTGCTATTGTTACTGCCGGGTCAGCCTGATGTGTACCTCAGACTGTGTGAAGCCGAAGGCTAGCGTTCTTAAGGGAATATTCGGTCGGTGACTTGAAAGATGATTTATTACTTATTTATTTATCTGCCCCCAGATGCTTTTTCTGCTCTTTTCGCAGTCCGGACATGCACTTTAGGGCATGCCTCCCAGGGAAAGGAACCCCTAACGGAACTATTCTCCCTGGAAGATGTTTCTTACTAACCATGTAATATAACATAGCTAGTTGGGCACTTGTCTGATAAAGCACTTATGACCCCTACGCCTGGTCTCCATGCATGCCCCGGTTTTTGTATAACCGTGAGGGTATTCGGACACACTCCGGACTGTTGGGTCCCGAGGTTGAAGCGAAAAGGTCCGCAAAGACAAACGATCTACAATCCGGCTCGAAGGCATATTACATGTCATTTTAAATTACATCGTCAAACTGACTGATTGTACTCCTCTTCAATCCCATCTAACAGGCTGTCTAGTTTACAGTCCCGCTGGGAATATTTCGGGGCCAACTCTACTTGGCCGTACATCAGGCTCACGAGGATCTCCTTCCCATCGGGCCCCACAGGTCCGACCTCGGCCATGTGGTTTGGATCAGCCTTCGTGTACCGCGTCTTCACCATGGCCTAGGCCTCCCTGGTGCCTTGCCGGCAGGCTGATATCTTCCACAAACGGAAGCACTGCCATACTCCCTGAAGCTTCTCAGCAAGCCCTCCAAGACCCTCGGGTAGGGAGACGGAAGGCCATAAGGCCTGAACGACGCCGCTCATCGCCTGCCGGACATGTTTGCGCAGTTGCAGCAACTCGGGAAGAAGGTCACCCGTGGAACCAGGCATTTCCTCCGCCGGACGACCCATGAGCACACCTACAGACACATTTCTGTCAATCGACTTCCTTGCCGAATTCTTCTTCTCAAAAGAGTTTGCTCAAGCACTTACTATAAATGCCGCAACGAAGCCGCCGATTCTCCTTTACGGAGTTAGACAGCTGGACCCGAACACCTTTTAGTTCTTCGCCCAGCTGGGTATTGGCATCTTGCAGTTTGTTCCTCTCCTGCTGCACCCTCATAAGCACCTTCTCGCCGGCCTTCAGCTGGCGTAGCAGATGTTGCTTGTCCGGATCTAGTCCGGCACCCTCTGCAATATTATTGTCAGACTATACACACATGCCGCACTTCATAAACTACTTCTCTTTTCGAAATATGAATTACCAGAGGGGGTCTCTGTGGCTCCCCCGGCAGCGGCTAGTGCGGCCTCAAGTTGGGCCTTGCATTCTTGAAGCTCCTAGGACAGGTGGGTATTCTTTTCTGTAAGATCCTGCATAACAAATGATCCTTAAATCAGTTAGTTTAACTATTTTAAGTCTCGGGGGCTACTGGCATATATAACTATTAAAATTCCTCACCCGTATGTCTTTTACATACTGCTCCGTGGCTCTGGTTAAACCATCTTGAGCAGCACGGAGGTGCGCGTCTCCCGCATTAAAGGCATTCAATGCCTCTGGGGAGAAACATGCGTCACGAAGAACTGTCCGACGGCGCCTGTGATTCATGGCGCTCTCCACCTCAAACCTGGTGGCGGACAACCTGTCAGCATCCTCCGTTGGAGGAGCATCTGGCTCGCGCCTTGCGCTCGCCTCCCCCTCCGGACCAGGCATTGGAGCCTGGCTGGCGGAGGCTTGGTTGGCAACCTCTCTGGGCTCAGACCAGTGAGCGTTCCTTCTCCTGGAAGAATCATGAGCATTAATATACCCCCCAGGAGTCTTTCCCTTAAAGAAAATGGTGCGCCATACCTTAGTGGTGATGTTTCGATTCGCGCCGCACTCCTCTTCCGCCTGCTGGGCCGCACTAACCCTGGTTGGTCAGTCGCCGCGGGCTCAGCTTCCCGCCGTAAAGGCACCTCCTACGAAGCACCGTTGGTACACGGTGGTCAGAAATAAGCATTAAAAAGTAATGGTGTCAGGACTTCTACCTGGGAAGCCGGAGATAAACCGGGGTAGTCAGCCGTAATGGCGACTAGAGCATTGTCTATTCTGAGCTGGTGGAATACCCCGTCAATCAGTTCCACCATTATGTCCGGATCCTCTCTGGAGGCCGGGTCAAGGGATCTTCCAGGATCCTCGGGTTGTGGAGTCGGGCTTTCTATGCCCTCCACATCCCGGCGCAGTTCCAGCGTCAAAATCATAAAGTAAGACACTTATCTTTGAAAGCACGGATCGGATACATAAACGTCCGCTTACCCAGCTCCGAGGGTTATTCATGGAGAACCCATTCAATGGACTCGTGCGGAGGAATTCCTCCCTCTCCCCCTTGTACAAGCCGGATAGGATCTTCACCAGATCGGCGGCCGATCCCGGCCCCCTGCGGCCATGACGAGTGGCGTCATTCTCCCCGTTGAAATCCCACATGGGGTGGCCCCTATATTGGAGCGGCTGCACCCCTCGCATAATGCATGTGGCCATGATTCCAATCATGGTCAGTCTGGAATGGGCCAGTAACCTTATCCGGCCCATCAGATATTGGACGCTCCTATCATCCTCCAGTCGAGGGCTCCGCAGGCGCCAACTCAGGCGTTTTCTCATAGGAGCGTTGCTGAACTCCGGGAGGCCGATCCGAACATGATCCAGCAGCGGGGCGTCTTCCATATGGAACCATTCCGAAGGCCAGTCTTTGGATGCCTTCTTCGGGGTTCCGAATAGATATCCGGTCCCGGTGATGCGCCATATTTCGGCTCCGCCCACTTGATATATTGACCCCTTGTGAGAACGGGGTACGAGGCAAAACAATCTCTTCCACAGCGCAAAATGGGGCTCGATGCCCAAGAACAGCTCGCAAAGAGCTACAAAGCCCGTGATGTGCAAGATGGAGGCAGGTGTGAGGTGGTGAAGTTGGAGTCCATAGAACTCCAGGAGCCGCCGGAGAAACGGATGTATGGGAAATCCGAGTCCCCTTATTAGGTAGGGGATGAAGCATACCCGCTCTCCTTTGGAGGGATTGGGGACGCTCTCCGCCTGCTTCCCGCCCTTGTAGGTGGCCAGTCCGGCTCGAACCGGAACCATAAAGGCTGGGGAAAGATATCCCTCTGCTTGGAGCGTCACTAACTCGCTATGCGGGACCGAACATCTCCTCCAATCTCCTGGCTGAGGACTGGGAGCGCGAGAGGAGGAGCCGCGTCGACTGTCCATGTTGGAATGGATTTTTGTCGGATGCGCTTCGATGAGAACTTGCAGAAGGAGGATGGTGTGATTCGGATCTGGATCCTCGCCTCTCTTATAGGCAGCTTATTCGCGCAGCTAGGGGGTAAAATGTAAAAATACCCTGGCTTTTCGCATTCATACGACACGTGGAAGAGGGCCATTATTGGACGTAGAAGCCAAGGAGCGCAACATTTATAAGGAAACCGGACACTGTTCGGTAAACACATGGAATAAGGAGGAGAACCCGCCTTGCAAACACCAAAGACAATATATGCGCCGGACTCGTCGTCATTGAAGCCTGGTTTGGGGGCTACTAAGGGAGTCCCGGATTAGGGGGTGTCCGGACAGCCGAACTATCATCGTCGGCCGGACTCCAAGACTATGAAGATACAAGATTGAAGACTTTGTCCCGTGTCCGGATGGGACTTTCCTTGGCGTGGGAGGCAAGCTTGGCGATACGGATATGTAGATCTCCTACCATTGTAACCGACTCTGTGTAACCCTAGCCCTCTCCGGTGTCTATATAAACCGGATGGCTTTAGTCCATAGGAGGAACAACAATCATACCATAGGCTAGCTTCTAGGGATTAGCCTCCTTGATCTCGTGGTAGATCTACTCTTGTAATACCCACATCATCAATATCAGTCAAGCAGGACGTAGGGTTTTACCTCCATCAAGAGGGCCCGAACCTGGGTAAAACATTGTGTCCCTTGTCTCCTGTTACCATCCGCCTAGACGCACAGTTCGGGACCCCCTACCCGAGATCCGCCGGTTTTGACACCGACAGTAGGCATTTTTATTCAAAAAACTGCCACTTCGCATCTTGCGTCGCAAATAAAACTGCTAGGTGCACATTTGTAGGCTAGCTAGTGACCGATCAGTAACTTGTAAACATTGAACGAACAGAAATAAGTAACTGTTAATGCATCTCAATGATTCACAGATCATATACAAATATGTAGCTCCAAAAGCAAAGATCAGCCAGTTCGGATCTTGCGTCGCAACTAAAACTAACTAGTACGATTCCCATACATAAGATCAACATGTTAATGCATCTCAATGATTCACAGATCAGATACACATATGTAGCTCCAAAAGCAAAGATCTAGAAAAAACATTTGTTCTTCCTACTAACATGGATGCTTCTCTTGGCCAACATTCAGTACAGACTGAAAGACAAATTTGTTTGTGAAGTCTACAATTCCTCTTGCAAACGTAAGTGGTTTCACCAACAACTGGAACCATGAGAATGAACCACACATGATGGAGGAACATCCACAACAATATGATTTGGTCTTCCCTCGATCACACCGCGAGACTATTTTCGGAATACAAACTTTAACTTAGGGGAAATGATGCCCATTGTATAATCAGACCAAAGCAATGAAGCACCAATTGTTGACCAGTAAATAGTACGGTACTACTTTTCTGCAGTCCATGAAGTGACTATCCAATCTTTGTGTCTATTTTCAAATGGCACTGCATGCAGTGACTATACTATTCTCTTGTGCAGTTCAACCAAAATTGCGGACACTTTGTTTGTTTGCCAAATAGCAACGACAGACATCTCTGTGTGCACAAATATCAAGCAGCTAGTAAACATATACCACACCATGTTTGCAGTGATGGAAGAGGTGAAATCGATACAACCGAAATTGAGCATCCAATTATTGAATCCTGTCCTGCACCTCCAATGTAGGTCCACCTTGCCAATAAATTCACATGCAAACCACTAGTATTACTATCTAATGACAGTACAAAAAGAGTAGCAAGATAGTAGCAAACCATGTACCTTCGTAATGAACAGCTCATAGTGCCACCAATTGGATATAAAGGTTTGGAAAAAAAACATGCTCCTAATGTTGAACCAGTTGGACTTTTTGTGCAGCTCCACTAAAATCGAGCATCCCTGTTTGCATAGATATTGAAAGTGTGATTACTATAAAAGTGGCACTAGTTGAAGCATAGACTCACAAATATAAGCATTCCAATTTCTTAATGGGAAAAGGTAGCAAGACTGTTTCTAACCACCTGTTTGAAGGAATAAATAAAGCAACAACGGCTGATGTCAGGAAGGCATAGATAGTTTTCTTCTGAAAAACTGAGCCATTCCTGACCTTTCCTCTTCTTTTAAGCAAATTTTGTGAAGTTCTAGTAAAATAAAATACCATCACCGCCTTGACAATCTAGTTACACTGTACAAAAGGAAATGACTTAACATTACATCATGATGTCGGGTATGTAGTAGACAGGCATTAGAGACAAACATACAGACCTCCTCCGATAACATAATAATTTTAACAAAGGTGTGACTAGCTTTACCGGGATAATTTGAGTGAACTCTACACCCTTTGTTCCTTAATATAAGACGTTTTCGCGGTTCAATTTAAAGTACCCAAACGTCTAGTATTTAGAAAAACAGGTAGTAGTTTTCTTGAGCACATATCTGGGAAAGCTTGCCACATTTATGTCCATACGCTAATGCAACACCATTCGAATACTACAATTATACACTAATCCAGTGGCTAGTGCAACAGTAGAGTAGTTAGTTTATTACAGGGTATAGTACAATGGTTTTACTGAACAGATTTCAATAAACTCTAGCACTGGAAGGTTTCTATAAGAATTAACAATACAAAATGTAAAGGTAACAAGTTTCAGTATTGGTATACTAGCTGTGCATGAGCATTAAACCAAATACAAAAGTCTGAAGATAACTAGCATTATTAACTAATGACAGTATAAAAAAATTGCAAACCATGTACCTCCAAGGTAAATATCATTTCGAACTGGGGGGGACCTTAAAAATTGCTATCCCAATCTTGATAATCGATGAAACATAAAAACTTGATCTTTCCTCTTGATAATCAAGAGAACAGCCAGAGGAGGAGGTGCCCACTCTTGACCTTTCCTCTTGTCTTCATAATTATCTGTGCAGTTTAACCAAAATAAAATGACATCAGCGCCTTGGCATTTTAGTGACACTGTACAAAAAAATTAACTTATCTCATGAAAGTGAGGTATGTAATCTATAAGCATTAACAGTGCAAAAATCTGAAGGTAGTAACAAGTTTCATCGTTGGTATACTGGCTGTGCAACAGCATTAGAATGCCTTAGCTGAAAAATCTTTAATACATCCACAATCAATAGCTAACCCTGAAATGATCCAGTGACATTAAATGGCACTGCTTAAATTTATCTGTGGCATTAGACTGAGAGCGGCATTAGTTAAATGTGGCATCACTTTAGCAGTAGCATTGCTTGACTTGACTGCTAGCGTTATACTAACAGTAAAAAAAGTGGGAATAAGATCATGGGAGGCCCATTCGGACAATGGGCCCACCAGTACGATGTACCTCCACGGACGCAGAGTGGTGATGGAGGTATGGTTGCCTAGAGCAACAAATATCCAGGCAGCATATGTGGATTACGTCCCATTTTTGTTCTCTTTAGCCACCTTTTTCCTATGTGAGGACAACAAACCGATCGACCTGGTCATTCTCTATTGCGTTGTCATGCCTTTCTACCCTTCTTCAACCAAGAGACACGAGACTCGTTCCTTAGCTACTGATTTTCCCCTTTTCAACCTAGATGCGGGTTCAATGCCTACTCTCTTGGACAGTACAGTCTCCCTTCCATTCCTTATTCAACCCAGACATGCATTAGTCTGCATGAAGTAGGGTTTACTTTAATAGTGCAAATTATGGTTTTCATCTGCGTGGCCAGCAGAGCAGAGGATAGCAAATTGGGAAGATGGTGGAGTGGAAAAAGATCCACATGCAACGACGTGCCAGATGGTGCGATATAACAAGGGTATGGTTCGAAAAGAGGTAGCATACCTGATGGTCAGCGGGAGTGGCTTCGCTCGTGGTCGTCGTCCTTCGCACACACTACGGCAGTGATCCCGCACGGGCGCTAGGTCTGATAGGAAGGCCTTGTCGTTAGTGCGTGACCTCGCTCGCCGCCGACGAGTGCGTCAACGCTGCATGTCCTTTTCTTCCCTGGCGGATCTGTGACCACCGGTGAGGACGGAGAGAGGGGCCATCTTTTTTAGATCTGGAGAGAGGGTGGTAGTGTGAGAAGCAAGTGGGCAGCCCTTGGCAAGAAAGCGCTGAAGCTCCAGCCTATATATCTTCTTTATACTACTAGTACTGGAGGTGGAGTAGTGGTAGAGTAGTTTATATTTTCTCTGCGTACAGTACCAGTTAGTTGTGCTTCAAAACTGAACGGCGTGCCATTAAAAAAATACAGGCTGATAACTAATGCGGCACCTTGGGCCAACGCGGCCAGATCGCATTTTGCACGAGAAATTACACACCATGTCTCGTTGACATGTGGTCCCATTCCACATATCAGTGAGACGACAACGAGTAGTAGGAGTATTTCCGAACCGACGTGTAGGCCGGGGCGCCCCTTCGTGAACCGTGGCAAACTGGCAACCGTCCACCGACTCTTCGCCTTTCCCTCTCGATTTGGAACTGCTGTCGCACGCTCTTCCTCTCCCTCCTCCATTTTCCTTCAGCCCTTCACCCTTTCTTCTTCCATTATTCGATCGTCTTCTCCATGGAGGGAACAGGACAGAAACGACCCAGTTATTCTTGCCCCGATCTGAAAGATGACGTGGTGGAGGAACTCATTGATCGATGCAACGTCATCACCTCGGCTAGCATGGCAGGTTCGTTCAAGCCCATTCTTGACTCAACTAATAACATCATTACAAGGAACCCAAGAGTCAAGGAGCGGTTTGATCTCCCCTATCTTCTTCACCTGATGACTGGCGCCGTCACGACGGAGGCCTCGCCCTGTGCAAGTTGATGCCGCTTGATAATGATACGTATGATGTTAAGATGCCATCGCTTGAGGGCAAGGCTTGGGCAGGCGCAAATGGAGATTGGGTTGTTTACATTGGGTCCAACTGCGAGTGGGAACTTGTGAATGTGTACACTCGTGACCGGGTTCCACTTCCAGAAATCTTAGTAGACTGTCCAGAGGTTGAGCACACCGGTATTGTACGCATGTTCAAATACAATCATGGTGACTGTCTTCTACAGAAGGTAGCAATTTCTCGAGTCCCCAACTGCTCTTGGAATTACAACAACTATGAAGTTGTTGCTATCTTCGACAAGCTTGTTGCCGTCGTCAGTGGTTTGACTAGATGGATATTGCTCAAAAATCAGTTTCTGTACATGGATGAGTACTGTGATGCAATTCAATACGAGGGCCTTGTGTTTGCTGCCACCACTCGTGGCACTGTTTTTGCATGGCATCCTTGTTGTTTCGGTACGTTTGTCTTCCACCGTAATTATAATTGTTTCATCCACATGCATGCGGGTTAGCAAGGCTGGTCATAGTGGGGAGTAACTTAGACTAGTAACATGCATATGTTACTAGTTTATGTTACTACCTCTATAGTGCATAGTATCTTAGATTAGTATCATAGGTGGTCTCATTTATTGCCATGCATGACACATAGTAGCATCACATTTATTATGTTACGGTATCTACCTATGTTACTATAACCATCTCTCTCTTCCTTAATTGCCTGCCACATAAGCATGTTTGCGAGTCCCAAGTGCATGACACTACTTATGTTACCCCCACTATGGCCAGCCTTACTAATTAACCTTCTTCTTGTGTTTCCAAGGTCCTATGAACATTCCACCACCTATACTTGAAGATTTTTATAACCAAGGGGGAGATGATGATGGTGATGATCACGAGCATGAGGACGAGCGGTGCCCATATACTATTTGGCACCTGGCAACTAATTCCGATGGATCACCTCTTCTCGTGTGTATACAGCCCACTGATGATGTTACTGCTAAGGAAGCAGGTGTAGTCTCCCATGGTCGCACTCTTCGGACCTATTCCAACACCCGTTGCATGGTATTCGGGATGGATACTAGTGTGCTAGCGCCAACTCCTACTCCTTGGTACAGAATTGATAGTCTTGGAGAAAACTCGCTCTTCCTTGGACAAAACTATCCAATGATGGTGAAAGGCGATCCAACTGCTGTTTACACAACGTTACTACCATTTATGAGAAGAAATTGTGTCTATACCTTGGACAGTTGGGTGATTCCCTATACCTTGAGACTACCAAACATGACATGCAGTGTTTAGTTCATTGCATGTAATCCTATTAAGACTCTAGTTAGCAAGAAAACATTAAGTTCTCTCGCCGATAGGAATAAAACACCATGTATTTATTTACAGAGGGAGTAGTACATTTTTTGTGACATGCATTACTAGATATTGCTAGTCAAATACTAAAATCCAGATGGACGTGGTAGTACTCCTAAATCCAGACGGTGATGCTACTAGTACTAGTAGTAGTACTACCAATGTAGTACTCCTAGGAGTACTAGCACTGTACTACCCGTTGGACAAATTATTACGTGCTGCTCCTCACAGTGAAGTGACAAGACCCTGCGCCGGAGATGACACCTGAGTATAGGCGCCGTGTTCGGCATACCATAGTCAGCCTCACCGTCTGCAGTCACTATCATCATGGCTGTAGAGCTAGCCTGCTTACAACTAGCCCTGTCCGACATAATTTCCCGTACGTAGATGCCCGTGCATTGCACGGAACACCAAGATTGGGGGTGGACTGCTCCGGTAGCGGCCATCACGCCAGATTTTTCCACGGCCTTCTAGATGTGGTGGGGAGGAGATAAGGCTGATTGTGAGAGACAAGGAGTTGTTTGTAAATAGGGAAGAAGTGCGGGCATCTTTTTGCAAAAATGGAGAAGCTTGGTTTGTATGCGTCAGATCTAGATCCGACGGCTACTGGTGAAAGATGGGAGGCACAACATCATCACCAACTCAGGACCTATTTGATTCGCAGGATTTTGAAAACACAGGAATAGGACACGGCAATATTACAAGTTTCAAACTGATATTACAAATGTTAGGAGTAATGCTGCACTTAGGAAGAGGGAATTACTAGGAAGTTCATGTAAGAACTTCCGTTACTTTAGGTTGATGCAGTGTTATCGTACAAACTAAAATCCACCGCCCTGACAAGTCACTAATGGGCAAATAAGTTTTTGAGTCTCTGGCCACTTGATGTTTCAAAAACAAATTCAGCTTCTGCGGAGACTTTGTCATTTAGGCTTATACGCTTGTGGTGATCAGCACGCCATTCATTGTTGCGCCAGAGAACGCCAAACCTCATTACCTTGAGCACACTTGCCTCCAGAACAAAGAACCTAGCCAATTTAATCTCAGATGTGCTGCCTCGGTAGTCGATCAAATCAATTTCTGTAAGATGGAGATCAAGGCATTCGATGAGATTGTTATAGTGCAGCACATTTTTCACTTTCGGGTCTTTTTTTATCTGCAAAAGAAGAGAACATATTAGAGCAGTTGGCTGCATAAGATTGCCGTGTCATCAAGAGGTACCAATATCATTCGCTCATACGATAGGGTTGGCTGGCTAGTGATATTTTTTCACTCTCTCTCTCTCCCTCTCTCTCTCTCTCTGTTTCTGTTTCCTCTCATTTAACTAGGAGCACGTGAAGAGCTTGGGCATTTGTTGCCTTCCACTATGTGGCCGATGCCATATTTCGCAAAAGTATGCCACATAATATGCATCGATGTCAAATCAAAAGATTTTGGCACCGCTCTCGCGATGTGAGAGAGTTGGCATCGCTGTGCACACAGACACACATGTATAAACAAATCAATCAAACCAACTACACCAGCCTCTCACTCTCCCAAACAAGTGTTTTTTTATTGCCTCAGTCCTCTCTCTCTCCCACGCAGTGTTTTTCATTGCGTGAGTTAATTTGGCACCGGAGGAAAGTAGGTGCTCCAGATTGGGGCACCAGGTGAGCAATGGAGGGGCATCGATGCCAAATGCATCACAAGTGAATTTGGCACATGTTTTGGCCTACATAGCCCACTTTTGTACTCCCTCCGTCCCAAAATTCTTGTCTTAAATTTGTCTAAATATGGATGTATCTAGTTACATTTTAGTGTTAGATACATCCGTATCTAAACAAATGTAAGACAAGAATTTTGGGACGGAGGGAATACTACCTCGTATTTAGTATAAAATTTTGACCATAGATTTACCTAAGAAAATGCCAATGCATGTCACTAAGAATTACACCATTTGAAATTATGTTCAAATACGAATCCAACTATATAGTTCTTAGTGACATGCATTAACATTTTGTCAGTTAAATCTATGGTCAAATTTTGATACTACAAAATTGGAAGAGTAAACCAGGACGGAGGTAGTACTTGCCCTTAGGGTAACTATAGAGTTACTGGAGTAGTCTAAGTTACTTTCCACTATGACTAGCCTAGGCTACTATAGTAGTACAGCATAAAAATGATGCAGGTGATCACGTGAGGAAAAATACTAAAAACATATCTTTTGGTGCAGTGCGTAGATGTAGTTTTGAACACTACACTTGTCATTATAATTTGGGAAAATTACGAAAAAATTGAGGTACGTTGTGATTACTGTTTACCAATAGGAAAGAAGTTTCACCTCGATGAGTAGCTTCTCCATGCATGGAAAGCATGTAAGGAATCCAACAACTTGATCCAGATTGGGGCCGATAGATTTTAGTGCTAAGATCTTCACTGTGCGCATGGACTGGATCAAGCTTGTGGGAATCATTTTCTGGAAGACGGTCGTAAATACATCAAGAAGAAATTTAAAAATGTGAATTACAAGAAGACGGAGAAGAAGATGAGTGATGTACCTGAACGATTACGGATCCAATAAAGAGTTCGGAGAATTTGGCAGACAAGTACACCAACGCTGTCAATTTCGGCGCGTCAATGACCCTGATTTTTGTTGGACCTTCTAGATCTGATACAAGCAATCTCTCAAGGAAAGGCGCATTCTCAATGACCATAACGTGGAACAGCTGGAGTGATCTCTTCCCAATTGATGTCTTGTTGCGGGGCCAGCAAGACACATAAATCCATCGGAGATTCATCGAGGCGATGTGGAGGCTAATGAACCCGTGGATCTGCTCAAGACAAAGGTACTCGAGCGCAGTATAGCTGCGGAGCAGGTGCTCCATAGCCTTCTTCGAGATGACAACGTCGAAGAGGTCGAGCTGCTTAAGTTGAGGGAGAAGAAGGGCGGGCGCGACATTAATCTAGGGAAGATAGCAGGAGCTGAAGCTGGCGCGGCGCAGCGTTGGCGTGAGGCAGAGCACGGACGGCGGCAGAGAGCGATATCGTCCAGCTTCAAAGCTGAGCTCCTCGAGCTGATCTAGGGCGGGGGATAAGAACCACTAGTTGAACTTGGGTTGGACCTTGCAGTTGGTACTAAACATGCGGATGTCAAGGCGTCTGGCTGGCCCAGGGTGCGATGAAAGGATCTTGGAGACTGCGGCCATGCGTTTGCAATCCCCGTCGCGGAGGCAGCTGTCGACAGTGAGGTTGAGGGGGACGCGGCACCAGAGGGGGCGCCACCACCGGTAGAGCAGGGCGGTCCGCACGGCAGATTTGGTGGGGAGGAGGCCGATGATGACGAGCAGCATGTCATCGGGGAGGCTGCTGATGAAGTCCAGGCTCGTCGGATGCGGTTTTGGCTCGAGCGGCCTCCGCTTGTTGGCTGCCTCGCCGTCCATCTCAACCGGCGGCGACGCCGATGTACACGTGTGCTGGTGTGTGTTTGTGTGCTGGGTGTGTGCGAGTGTGTCCTTCTATGCATGTCGCCGCGCAGTGGTGAATTGTGCGTGAGTGCATCCTTCCCGCGCAAGAAGTTTGTCCTCAATGCGCCCTCAATTTACTAGCATGCGGGGTGCTACCCCGAGTGGTTTCAACTTTGTTTCCTTCACCGCGTGTCAGATGGGCCTCTAGTTTACTTATTTTCACCCACTGCCACATGGGCCAGCACACCAAGATACAGAACACGAGCTGACAACGCAGCAAGTGGATTGGTTGACTGGTCAACTAAACAATATACAGAGCAATAAGCTGACACAGTGAGCGTATAATGCATCGGTATAGAGAGTTTGATTGAGAGGGGAGGCCCATGAGAGATAGCAGAGAGAGAGAGAAAGAGCTCCTCCCTCCGTTCGATAATGTAGTTACAACATTTTTTAAAGTCAAACTTTTGAAACTTTAACCAAGTTTATAAAGAAATTACTTATATCGGCAATACCAAAGATAAATGATAGTATGAAGTAAGTACATGTTGTGATGAATCTAATGATCGTTCCGTATGTAAATGTTTTTCTCCACATATACCTAGTCAAACTTTTCTGAGGTTTGACTTTTCAAAACATCCATATGCTTATGGACGTGACAGAGTCCCTGACGAGAGAGAGAGAGAGAGAGAGAGAGAGAGAGAGAGAGTGAAAAAAGTGTGTGTGCGTGTGTGAAAGAGACATGGACAACACACGATAAAAGTGGAGAAAAAGCGTGCGTGTCTTATGCAAACATATCACACATGCATCTTCAACAATGGAGGCAAGGTGAGGAGATAGTGTGTGGTTGTTTGGAACCGAGAGAGGAAGACCCCTAGCATGTGGCCAAGAGGGGTCTGACAAACAAGGGAGAGAGGTCGAGAGAGACGTACGGAGAAAATGCAGACATGGGGAGGAGAGAGTGTATGTTTGTCATAGAGAGATCCCCTGGAGATCGTGATGGGACTACATGGGTGGGAGATCGAGTGACAAGGTGTGTGCGCGATAGAAGATGCCCCGAGAGATATCGAGATAGACGTATGGATGGAAGGAGACAATACATGTGTTCCTGGTGGCTAGTAAGAGATAATCATACTTAGGAGGGGGGAGTGCTTGCGCCTATGGCCCTTTTTGGATACTCTAACTCAGTTAGAGGTTAGAGTTAGATTCTAACCCTGAACTAACTCTAAGTAAAGAGGTGTTTGGATGGCATGGTTAGATGGAGCGCGGATACGGCGAGGCACCTTCACGGGTGGTGCGAGAGGGAGGGAGGGAGAGGACGAGAAGCTTCGAGGAAGTGGGGAGTGATCTACTGCGGGGAGAGCAAGATAAAAAAGTGTTTATTAGTGGTCCCGAGAAGAACTAACCCAAATAAGCACCTCTTGGATGGGTTAGTTTTTTTGGATGGGTTAGATGCATCTAACCTAAACTAAACCTCCTATTTGGATCTTTTTGGGTTAGTTGACTCCAAACTAACCCAAACTAACTCTAACCCATGGATCCAAACAGAGCCTATGATGGAGTGAGGGATTATGGTACTTAGGGGGGTGCGTGTCACATGGAGAGAGAACAAGGGCGGAGAGTGTTGGATGGGTCTATATGTATAGCGCGAGCGAGACATGTGTATGTGTGAACCAAGGAGATATAAGGCCCATTTGGCTTGCATCGTGAGCATCTTTTGCGTGGCCTGGGGTTGTGGCTGGATTTCATGCACGCTTGTTTGGTTGCTACCCTGTGAAAAAGAAAGCCCGCCTGGGCTGGGTTCCCTTGCACTTTAATTAGCCCGGCTGAACTCCAGACACTGCAAGTAGCCTGGCCCAAGCGACCGATTTCGAATGCCTGGCCGTGCTTGGTCGTGCGGCCACGAGGCTAACAGCAACATGGATGGATATTAGCATTAAATAATTGATGCATGGATTGATTGATGGGACGTTGATGCTTTGCCTGGCCCAGGCATGAACCAAACGCTTCAGCACCACACAAGCCTGGCCAGGCAGAAATATTTTACATCTCACGTCCACACCAGGCAGTACCGACCATCAAGGCATGAGGGTCAGGTCACGAACCAAATTGACCAATAAAGTTTGAGAGAGATTGAGGAGCCCCGATAAGGCTGAGTGGTGCGTCAGATAGTTGAGAGGGGGAAAGAGATATTCCATCCGCTCGATAATGCAGTGCATGTAAATTTTTTAGAAGTCAAACTTTGGAAACTTTGATCAGGTTTACGCAAATGTTATTTGTATCTACAATACCAAAGATACATCATACAAAACTACATCTCATGGTGAATCTAATGGTATATGTTTGCCGTACTAGATGTAATTCTTTTTCTCCACGTACATGGTCAAACTTTGTGATGTTTGACTTTTCAATAAATCTATGTGCTATGGACGGAGGTGAGTGCCTCAGTCGAGACAGATCAAGTGCGTGTGAAGGAGAATGAGTAAGTGTGCAAAATGAGTATGTGTGTGAAAGAGAAAGTGACAACAAACGATAAATTTGAGAGAGAGTGTATTTTTTCGTTTCTTATGCGAACATATCACGCATGCATCTCCCAGATGGAAAAGTGAGGCGAGGAGATACACGAAGATAGCTAGTGTGTGATTGTTTGCAAAGGAGAGAGACACCCCTATAACACATGTCCAATAGAGGTCTGGCCAACAAGGAAAAAAGGTCGAGAGGGACACATGGATGGCATGGACGCAAGGGGAGGGAGAGAGGGTGTGTTTGTGATAGAGAGATCCCCTCGAGATCGTGAGGGGACTATATGGGTGGGAGATCGAGGGAGTGCGTGCGCGATAGAAAGATGCCCCGAGAGAAATCGAGATAGACCATGCACATGTTTGTGATGGAGACTAAGATTAGCTAGTCATATACATATACGGGGGACTGCGTGTGCCTACAATTGAGTGAGAGACCATCATACTTGGCTAGCTGGGCATGAGATTGTGTGTGTGTGTGTGCGTGTGAGATAGAGAGAGAACGATGGAGAGAGATAGAGTTTTAGATGGGCCTATCGAGTGCGAGTGAGATATGCATGTGTATGTGTGACCCAGGTGGATGGAGAGTTTGAGAGAGGGGGGGGAGAGCTCCGAGATGACATAGTGGTGCGTGAGAGAGTTACAGGCAAAGAGCCAAGGAATTTGTGTGTGTACAATGAGTGCACCCAAGATATCTAGCTTGTACTAGCTAGAGTATCATACATAATGTGCGAGAGAGACCTATAGATGGTGTATATATGAATGCAGACTAGAAACTCCCCCCCCCCCCACACACACACAAAGAGAGAGAAAGGGAGAGGGACCAACAAGGTTTTTGTGTCGGATGCGTGCGACATAATTGAAGATTTTCGGTGAGAGAGTGAGAGAGAGAGAGAGAGAGAGAACAAGAGTCCGGGAGAGGGGGAGGTCGCGTTTTATGCATCAAAGACTGATATAAACTTGCATTCAAATATTTAAATTGGAGACCATGTTGTCTGCAATCCACACATGAACGGATATATGTGTATATCAAACAAGTTCATTAATTTGACTTTCAACATGTTCATGGAGTACTATAATACTGTACTACATGCTACTCGATTGAGGTGTTCAATTTTGGATTTAGTACACTATTTTGACCTACTGAACGAGCTAGTTCATTGAATCGAGATATTTTATTTTGGGTTTGATTCGCGTTTTTGAGTGGGTCAACTATTTGTCATATAGTAAATCGCTAGCAACGAGCATGTAAAAACACATTACTCCCGAGCATCATATCTCCATCTAAAAAAGAAGTGGCAAGATAATATTTCAAAATTTGATTCAAATCGACTTGGTAAGGTAAACGTGGATGCTCGTTCTTCCAAAATTTGAACAAACCTTTAAACATCCTCTCCGCTCAGTGGAATTCGCCCGAGCAAATAGATGGGAGACGCGAAATTACCATCCTATGTGGGACACGCATCAATTGCCCATTGTACATCGAGGGTAGGTTCGTAACTTCATCCAAGCGCGCCTTCTCCTCAGCCGAAATGACATGTGCCGAATAATTCATAAACCATGGTCGGAAAAACACGCTCTCCTCGCCGAAATAGCTCGCGCCCACTATTTCAAAACACGCTCTCCTCGCCCGAATTCGCTCGCGCCCACTATAGTGCAAAACACGCCCTCCTCGCCCGAAATCGCTCCCGCTCACTATTTGGGGAGAAGCAAAGTTACTCTACTATCCCTGACCCTCGGTACACAGACCCAAGCGGAGAAGCCTATAGGCAAGGTAGAACTGTAACTCCCCCTCACATTTCAGACAAATGCGTCGTAAGACATGGTTCCACTCCCTCCCAATTCCCCCCCCCGCCCGCCCCCATTCATACCTCGTGGGCGCCAAATCACCTTCTCCCCAGGAAGCTCCCTTCTCCCGAGCCGTGAAACCTCAGCCCCACCTCCATGGCACCCCCACCGCACCAATTTCACATCCGCCCTCCTCCCTAATGCCGGAGATGCTGTCCAATTGCCGTCGTGCACTAGGCCGTGTGCCTCTTACTCTGTGCTGCTGGTGCTTCCATGACAACGGCTGCGTGAACCGTACCAGAGCCGATTCACCCCCGCCGTTGTTCACGACGTCGGAGTGGCTCCAACTTCGAATCCGTCGAGAGTCCTGGCGCTGCTTCCGCGTAGCCGTCGACCGTCGCGACATCGCTCTTTCCCTGCCGCTGGTCACCACCGCAACCGCACCGGCCTCACTGACTCGGCAGCTGGATCTGCCTACTTCACCATGCCGCCAGATAGGTCACACCCTCATCTGAAATCACTTTATTTAGGCATCAGCTGTCTGAATTTTTATTCTAGGCCAAACGATTCCCAATGGGAAGCAACACCCGTCGAGGCGGCGGAGCTCCTAGGCTGCCGTTTGGCTGGTGTCTAATGTAAGGGTGCGGGGCCGCAAGTTCGCCACGGAAGCAGCGCTTAGATGGCTATATTTTAGAGTTGCGTGGGTTGAAGGTACTGTCGCCGCCGGATCTGGATGACGGGGAGTCTTTGTGGATTGGCCCGGGGGCGGCGCAACCACGGCAGTGCGGTGGGGCGGGGAGCGGGGTTTTGGACGGGGCCACGGACGGCGGAGGCAGGCTGCTCTGTCGTTGTTCGCTGGCTCTTCGGGGAAGATTCCGAACAGTGTCAGTCGGGAGGCACAAGACGGCCATCAAGCCATCCGGCGTAGATCGGACGGTACCAAAATAAAATAAAATCGTGTGACCCCAATTTAGTCTTCAGTCAACAGATGTGTGACCACTCTCGTACCTTACTGTTGATCTCTTAGTGTATTTCTTCGGATCAAAGAGATATGTCGTTCTTAACTTTATGCGTTATCTGCATCTTCAGACACACCGTCTTCCAACTCACCGCCAGCTACTCCAACAAGGGAAGCATACACCAGAAGGAAGCTACAGTCCCCACTCAACAGTTCCCGGCATCGAATGCGCGTGCCCGACATGGACAGCCACAACAACTATAGGGCCATCGACAAGTCAGCACATGATGCTCACTCCTATGGATAGCAGCCAGATAGGTTGTACCCTCATCTTACTTGTGTGCAACATTTATGGCTTTGTTATTCATCTAACCATGGAAACTAGATCATCACATTTCACTGTATATTCATGCTGATCTCTTACGGGTCTTGTTCAGGAGTTCACGTTGTTCCATAGTTCAGCTAAGATACTTGTTCTTTAGGTAACATTGTTCCATAGTTATCATCCATCAGCCAATGCTATCCCACAGGCTGGTGATTATAGTATTATACCACTTCTAGTATTACCTACGTTGTTCTTTAATACTTTTGTGTGCCATCTAGTTAATCTTGAGTACAAACGATACATATTATGTAGCTTTCATCTTTGTTCTCCCTTTAGTTTATGAGACTTGTTGCTGCTAGTTAACCCCAGTCCTACTATTTATGTCGTCTCCTATAGGCACTCAATTACATAAATCTAACTACTAGTTGTCTTCCATGCATGTCAGATATAATTGCACACACTGATATATCCACAAGAACCTCACGGAGCAATGTAAAGGCCAATAAACTTGATGTCAATGATACCCAATATGATGGAACATGTAAAGGCAGTTCTTCAGAAGACTTGCAGAAAGATGATGAATCATCTTCACCCACAAGGTCCTTGCTCTAACTTGGCCTGTGATATGGGTACAACATGCATATAATGTCCTGGAGTGTATCTACTCTATTGCAATGCCATGTGCTTAGCATGCTGATCATGCATGTAAATATGTCATGCCTTCCTGTTTTTCAGTACCTATTCCATTCATGATAACATGTTTTCAAATTCAAGTACTGTCATTCTACTCTATCGCAATGCCATCTTCTTAATTTGTACATCATGCTTCTGAATATCTTATGCATTGTTATTCATCAGTATGTACTTCATCTGTCTGTCATACCATGTTTTTTACATTGAAGTGTTGTTCTAGTGCTCTGTTGCAATGCCATCTTATTTTCCCAATCATACACGTGTATGTTGCCTTGGTTATTTCTGTACGTATTCCGCTAGCATATAGTTTTACATTCAACTAGTTTTTTTGCTGTGTTGTCCTGTCGTATCCCTAGCTCTTACACCATACTCCCTCCGTCCGGATTACATGTTGCCGAAATGGATAAAAAGGGATGTATCTAGAACTGAAATACGCCTAGACCCATCCATTTTTTTTCTGGATGGAGGGAATACATGTCAATATGTCATGCCTTTCTATTCTTCAGTACCTATTCCATCTCTCTGCTGTCGCATGTTTTATAATTAAAGCACCATTCTTCTATACAAGGCATGCAAGGGGAAGACGACTATGTTAGAATCTGAAGGGTTACAAACAAGGCCTTTGCAAAAGATCCAAACGCCGGGAGATAATAAACCAACTCCAATTTTTATAGATACTGCTCCAGCACAGAGAAACCCAACTCCTACTGATAATAAACAGATTCCAGTGGCCGAAGAACAAGTCCGCTCCAGTCGAGCAAAAATATGTCAACTCAATTCTAAGAAGCGTGTGCGTATCCTTGCATCATGAAATTTTATAGCATGCTGATCATATTTTCTACATGTTTCTTACCCATCTCTCTTTTAGAAAATAAGCTTAACAGATAGAAGAATTTCTGCAATGGTATCATTTGTGAGGAAAGATTCTTGCAGGAATTCTCTGTGCTCCAATGTAGATGTAAGTACCTGTTGTATATCACTATATTTTTACATCAGCATGTATTTTGTTAATCGGCGTGAATCCAACCTTTATCTGATCTAAATTTAGTTGTAGCAAAATGTATGATTAAAGGCCACAATGTTGATTTTTGTAAGGAAAACTACCTGGTAGCTTTGCATCCTGAGCTGCATGAGTGTACTATCTCATATCAGTGGGTTTGAATACTTTGGTTCTGCGGTGGGTTTTTCATTGTTTTTTTACTGTGTTGTCCTGTCGTATCCCTAGCTCTTACATCATACTCCCTCCGTCCGGATTAAATGTCGCGGAAATGGATAAAACTGGATGTATCTAGAACTGAAATACGCCTAGACCCGTCCATTTATTTCTGGATGGAGGGAATACATGTCAATATGTCATGCCTTTCTATTCTTCAGTAACTATTCCATCTCTGCTATAGCATGTCTTATAACTGAATCACCATTGTTCTATATAAGGCATGCAAGGGGAAGACGGTTCTGTTAGAATCTGAAGGGTTACAAACCAGGTCTTTGCAAAAGATCCAAACGCCAGGAGATAATAAACCAACTCCATTTTTCATAGATACTGCTCCAGCACAGAGAAACCCAACTCCCACTGATAATAAGCAGATTCCAGTGGCCAAAGAACTAGTCCGCTCCAGTCCAGCAAAAGAATGTCAACTCCATTCTAAGAAGCGTGTGCGTATCCTCGCATCATGAAATTTTATAGCATTCTGACCATATTCTCTACATGTTTCTTACCCATCTCTCTTTTAGAAAATAAGGTTAAACGATAGAAGACTTCCTCCATTGGGATCGTATTCGAGGAAAATATCTTGCGGGAATTCTCTGTGCTCCAATGCTGATGTAAGTACCTGTTGTATATCACTATATTTTTACATCAACATGTATTTTGTTAATCGGCGTGAATCTAACCTTTATCTGATCTAAAATTATTTGTAGCAAAATGTTAAAGGCGCCAATGTTGATTTTTGTAAGGAAAACTGCCTGGTAGTTTTGCGTACTGAGCTGCATGAATGTACTATCTCATATCATGCACATTACTGAATTGTAGTGCTTCTCTGGTTGCCCATTCATTCATTGTGTCAATGTTGCTTTCGTACTACCTTACCTGGCTGATGATAGCTGTGACATATTGTGTTAATTTGGTGTAGGCTACTTGCCCAAACGTTCGTTGTGTCAATGTTGCTTTCCTATTACTGACTTGGCCAATGATAGCAATGCTAGTGTGTTAATTTTGTGCAGGCTGCTGAAGATAAGAAGACAAACTCTGAAAACAGCAAGGCAACCCCATTCTTTCTTTCCAGTAAATCTAGGCCAGGTAATATGGCAATAACTCATGATTAATCTGTTTGGTTCCCGTCCTAATTTATGTTATGATGAAGTGGTCGAGACACTCTCCACTATCATTAATACAAGCCTGCCAAAATCGCCATCTGAATCTGTTCAGTATCCTCTGTCTCGAATGCAACGGAATAAATGTATGTTTGTGAACCAATTAATGGCTGAAGCAATGATGGAAATGGTGGATGAATCAGAGGTGCAGAGTCGTGCGACACAACAACTGATCAATGTTTTCAGAGACAGTATACCAAAGCAGAAAGAACTTGCCCACATGCTTATGGGCGTCATCTATGCTGAGGTTGCAGATTGTGAGATTGTAGATGGTTAGGTTCTGCTCATTTATTTGCACTGGCATCAATCTTTGATTGCCCAGTGGATGTTATTCCCTGTATATGCGGTGCACGTTATCCTGTATGCGTACTTGCTGATCGGTTTTGGTCCTGTGCATAATTGCTTGTCGTAATGGGCTCAAATTATCTAATTTGGCCAAAAGACATGTACAAACTTTAGTGGGCCCATTAAGTAATGGGCCATTACTAGGCCGAAAGTTAATGGTCGACCCTCTTACCTCCCGGGTAGTTAACAGGCCGACATCAAAGCGGGCAACAGGTGGCCCCAGTTTATTTCTCGGGCCGTTAACAGGCCGTTACTAAGTTTGGGCTACATATGGCCCAACTATACTGTAGGCCTTTAGCAGGACGAAAGAGACAGCAGGCCCAACTCATTTATGGTCCGTTAACAGGCCGAAAGTCACACAGGGCCGGGAATTGGCCCAACACTTAAATGGGTCACTAAAAGGCCAAAACTCAGGTCTGACTAAAACTGGCCCAACTGATTTATGGGCCGTCAACAGGCTGAAAGTGACACCGGGCCAGAAAATTGGCCCAACACTTAAATGGGCCGCTAAAAGGCCGAAACTCAGGTCCGACAACAAATGGCCCATCAGATTTATGGGCCGTCAACAGGCTCAAAGACACACCGGGCTGGAAACTAGCCCAACATTTAAATGGGTCGCTAAAAGGCCGAAAGATGTACATCCTGAAAATTGGCCCATCCATTAAACGGGCCGTTAACAAGCCGAAATCTCATCGGGCCGATATTGAGCCCAGATATATAGCAGGTTGTTAACGGGCTCGAACTGACGATGGGCTGCAATGGTGTCAAATCTTTAACGGGCCGTTGACGGGCCGAATTGGCTCATCTCGTATGGGCCATGGGCTTAAATGGACCTGACACAAGTAGGCCTTATATGGGCTGGCCTGCTAATTTTTACTGGGCCGGCCTTTTCACAGGAATGGGCCCCTGTTGGGTTGTGCCACGTGTCGACGTACCATAGGCGTCTTCCATCCAATGAGTGGATGACATCTGTCCCAATAGTGAGCCGACACGTGTTTCCTCCAGCCAATGATGATTTTACACGTGAAAAATCCCCATTGGTCGGGGCTGTTAACGGGTTATCGGATCCATAACCCGACCCGATAGCTTAACGGCGTTCCCTTACGGTGGATGCCACGTGTCGGTCACCCTTGACGAAAGCACTTCTGTGACGCGCGATTTATCGTCATGGAAGTGGACACTTCCGTGATGATAATTTTGGTAATGTCATGGAACACTTCTACGAAAGCACATGTATGACTATCTTGATTCTGTCATAAATTTGTCATGGATGTACATGCATGACGAAAAACACGACCTACTGTGACAAACACGTAGCATCACGGAAGTGTATTTTTTTTTGTAGTGTTGAGTGATTATATGTCCAAAGTTAAGGGTGACCTTAAGCTTATTAGTAAACATGCATTTATGGTTACCACTCAAGTAGAACAAGTGCTTAAAGAGCAAGATGATTTGCTCAATGAGTTAAATAATAAAAACAATGATAATGATGTTAGAGTTATGATTAGTGGTGGTAGAATGATTCAAAAACCTTTGTATCCTGAGGGCCATCCTAAGAGAGTTGAGCAAGATTCTCAGAGAACTAATGTTGATACACCTAGTCTTCTAAGAAAAAGAAAAAGAAAAATAATAGGACTTTGCATGCTTCTAGTGAACCTGTTATAGATACACCTGAGAATCCCAATGATATTTCTATTTCTGACACTGAAACACAATCCAGTAATGAAAATGAACCTAGTGATAATGTTAATGATGATGTTCATGTTGATGCTCAACCTAGTAATAACAATGATGTAGAAATTGAACCTGCTGTTGATCTTGATAACCCACAATCAAAGAATCAATGTTATGATAAGAGAGACTTCGTTGCTAGGAAGCACGGTAAAGAAAGAGAACTATGGGTTCAGAAACCCATGCCTTTTCCTCCTAAGCCATCCAAGAAAAAGGATGATGAGGATTTTGAGCGCTTTGCTGAAATGATTAGACCTACCTTTTTGCATATGCGTTTGACTGATATGCTTAAAATGAATCCATATGCCAAGTACATGAAAGATATTGTTACAAATAAAAGAAAGATACCAGAAGCTGAAATTTCCACCATGCTTGCTAATTATACTTTTAAGGGTGGAATACCAAAGAAACTAGGAGATCCAGGAGTACCAACTATACCATGCTCCATTAAAAGAAACTATGTTAAAACTGCGTTATGTGATCTTGGAGCCAGTGTTAGTGTTATGCCTCTATCTTTATATCATAGACTTGATTTGAATAAGTTGACACCTACTGAAATCTCTTTGCAAATGGCCGATAAATCAACTGCTATACCTGTTGGTATTTTTGAGGATGTGCCTCTTGTGGTTGCAAATGTTACTATTTTAATGGACTTTGATATTCTTGATATTCCCGAGGACGATAGTATGTCAATTATCCCTGGTAGACCCTTTTTGAATACTGTAGGGGCTGTTATTGATTGCAACAAAGGCAATGCCACTTTTCATGTTAATGGTAATGAGCATACGGTACACTTACCGAGGAAACAACCTCAAGTTCACAGTATCAATTCTATTGGAAAAAATTCAACGATTACTATAGGTGGTTTTGAATTCCCCCTTCCTACTATCAAAAATAAATATGATATTATTATTATTGGGGACATGCATATCCCCATTGAGGTAACCTAGTGTTATTCGAAAATTCTCCGGTTTCATGTTATTCGGAAGAAGTTTGTTAACAAGACTTGATCAACCTTGTTAGTGGATTCCTTTTGATGAGCATGAGATGGATGAAGTTAGAAAGCACAACTCTCTGTACCTTCCTTTAATTTCAGTTATTTACTTTAAATAAAGCAAAAATAGTATTTTTCTGTCTATTTTTTGAATTATCCTTGCAATAAAAAATATCCCAAAAATAAAAGTTCTCCAAATGCGCTGAAAATGAAGTATGATTTTTTGTAGAATATTTAAGAGTTTCTGGCACTGAGAACACACCAGGGGGGCCCACCATTTGGCCACGAGGGCACAGGGCGCGCCCCCTACCTCGTGGGCCCCATGTGGACCCCCTCCACTTATTCCAGCACCCACTCACTTCGTCTTCCTCCAGAAAAAATCCTCCCATACCTCAAACCCGTGTTCTAGCTCATCTTGCTGCCATTTTCGATCTCCTTGCTCAAAGCTCCATTCACAAAACTGTTTTGGGGGATTGTTCTTCGGTATGTGACTCCTCCAATGGTCCAATTAGTTTTTGTTCTAGTGCTTTATTTATTGCAAATTTTTGTTGCTAAGGTGACCCTATTCTTGAGCTTGCATGTCAAATTTATATGGTCCAAAGTAGTTTTAATGCATGATATAGCCTCTAGGAACTTGTGGGAGTAGTTGCTATCAATCTTGTTGAGTTTGGTTCATTTTTTATTTTGAGTCACTAAAATTTCAGAAATTTTTTAGAGAGAGAAAATGATGAAGAGATTGTTGAGGGGCTCTGATATGTATCCAACGTATCTACTTTTCCAAACACTTTTGCCCTTGTTTTGGACTCTAACTTGCATGATTTGAATGAAACTAACCCGGACTGATGCTGTTTTCAGCAGAACTGCCATGATGTTGTTTTATGTGTAGAAAAGAAAATTTCTCGGAATGTCCTGGAAACCCATGGAGGCACTTTTTGGAATTAATAAGAATTTTTGGCGAAAGAATTAATGCCAGGGGGCCCACAACCTGTCCACGAGACAGGGGGGCGCCCCCCCCCCCCAGGGCGTGACCTCCTATCTTGTGGGCCCCCTGGACCTCCTCCGACCTCAACTCCAACTCAATATATTCCGTCTCGGGGAGAAAAAAATCAGAGACAAAACTTCATCGCTTTTTACGACACGGAGCCGCTGCCAAGCCCTAATCTCTCTCGGGAGGGCTGATCTGGAGTCCGTTCGGGGCTCCGAAGAGGGGGATTCATCGTCGTCGTCATCATCAACCATCCTCTGTCACCAATTTCATGATGCTCACCGCCGTGCGTGAGTAATTCTATCGTAGGCTTGCTGGACGGTGATGGGTTGGATGTGATTTACCATGTAATCAAGTTAGTTTTTTTAGGGTTTGATCCCTAGTATCCACTGTGTTCTGAGATTGATGTTGCTATGACTTTGCTATGCTTAATGCTTGTCACTAGGGCCCGAGTGCCATGATTTCAGATCTGAACCTATTATGTTTTCATGAATATATGTGTGTTCTCGATCCTATCTTGAAAGTCTATAGTCACCTATTATGTGTTATGATCCGACAACCCCGAAGTGACAATAGTCGGGATACTTCTCGGTGATGACCGTAGTTTGAGGAGTTCATGTATTCACTATGTGCTAATGCTTTGTTCCGGTTCTCTATTAAAAGGAGGCCTTAATATCCCTTAGTTTCCGTAAGGACCCCGCTGCAACGGGAGGGTAGGACAAAAGATGTCATGCAAGTTCTTTTCCATAAGCACGTATGACTATTTACGGATTACATGCCTACATTACATTGATGAATTGGAGCTAGTTCTATATCACCCTATGTTATAACTATTACATAAGGAATCGCATCCGGAATAATTATCCATCACTGATCCATTGCCTACGAGCTTTTCATATATTGTTCTTCGCTTATTTACTTTTTCGTTGCTACTGTTACAACTACTACAAAAACCCCAAAACATTTATCTTTACTTTCGCACCGTTACCTTTATTATCATACCACTTTTGCTACTAAATACTTTGCTGCAGATACTAAGTTATCCAGGTGTGGTTGAATTGACAACTCAACTGCTAATACTCAAGAATATTCTTTGGCTCCCCTTGTGTTTAATTAATAAATTGGGTTGAATACTCTACCCCTGAAAGCTGTTGCGATCCCCTATACTTGTGGGTTATCCAGACTAATTTATGGCGCCGTTGCCGGGGAGCGCAACTCTATTCTCTGAGTCACTTGGGATTTATATCTGTTGATCACTATGAAGAACTTGAAAGACGCTAAGACCAAGATTTTGCCCTCAACTACGAGGGGAGGTAAGGAACTGCCATCTAGCTCTGCACTAGATTCTCCTTCCGTTAGTAGTAGCCTTGCGACACCTAAACCTGCTACTGCTATGAATTCTGATATGTCGCATGTTATTGATGATGCCACTTCTGCTATGCATGATGAAACTACTTCTGTGTCTGATACTACTTTGCCATCAGGTGAATTTCTTGATGAACAACTTGCTAGAGTTAGGGGGAATGAAAATATTGAAGAACCTATTATTGATGATGGTGATGATGAACGTTCCCCCAATGATTATGTATTACCTGTTGTTCCTAAGGGTTATGTTATGAATGAAGCAGCTGCTATGGAAATTCTTGCTTGCAATGATAGAAATGATCTTAAGAAATTATAAGCTAAATGGAAGTAACAATCTCTTAATGCTAGAATGAAACCCGATCCTGCTTTTGCTACTTCACCTATCTGTGTTACTGATAAGGATTATGAATTCTCTGTTGATCCTGATGTTATTACTTTAGTTGAATCTGATCCTTTTTATGGCCTTGAATCTGAAACTGTTGTGGCACATCTTACCAAGTTGAATGATATAGCCACCCTGTTCACTCATGATGAGAAGTCTCGCTATTTATATATCCTTAAGATATTTCCGTTCTCATTAAAGGGTGATGCTAAGACTTGGTATAATTCTATTGCTCTTGGTTGTGTGCGTAGTCCCCAGGATATGATTTATTACTTCTCTGCTAAATATTTCCTTGCTCATAAGAAACAAGCTGCCTTGCAGGAAATATATAATTTTGTGCAAATCAAAGAGGAGAGTCTCCCACAAGCTTGGGGGAGGCTTCTCCGATCACTTAATGCTTTGCCCGATCATCCTCTTAAGAAAAATGAAATACTTGATATCTTTTATAATGGACTAACCGATGCTTCCAAGGACTACTTGGATAGTTGTGCTGGTTGTGTTTTCAGGAAAGAACAGTCGACGAAGCTGAAATATTACTGAATAATATGTTGACTAATGAAAATAATTGGACTCTTCCCGAGCCAGTTCCTGAAGTAATTCCTGAACCAATTGAGCCAACTCGTGAGCCTATTCCTAAACCCACTCTGAAGAAGAGAGGTGTTTAATTTCTCAGTCCTAAAGATATGCAAGAGGCAAAGAAGTCAATGAAAGAAAAAGGTATTAAAGCTGAAGATGTTAAGAATTTACCACCTATTGAAGAAATACATGGTCTTAATTTACCGCCTGAAGAACCACATTGTCTTGATAACCCGACACAGGTAGTAAAGGTAAATTCTCTCTATAGATATGATAAAGTTGAAATACCCTCTACTAAATTTCATAGTCCATGCTTAGATGAATTTGATGACTTTATGGCTAGACAAGAAAGTTTTAATGCTTATGTTGGTAGAGAGTAAAAGAATAATGCTTTTGAGATAGGACGTGTAGGTGATAATCTGGCTAGAGTTAAAGATGAACTTCACCACGTTAGCAAATATGCTTCTATGGTTGCTACTCAAGCTGAGCAAGTACTCAAAGCTCAAAATGATTTGCTTGATGAATTGAATAATAAAAATGACTTTGACGTTAGAGTGGCTACTAGAACTGGTAGAATGACTCAGGAACCTTTGTATCCTGAAGGCCACCCTAACAGAATCGAGCAAGATTCTCAGAGAAATAATTTAGAGGCACCTAGTTCTTCTAAAAAGAAGAAGAAGAAAGACGATAGAACCTTGCATGCTTCTATTGAACCTATTGTAGACACACTTGAAAATCCCAATGATATTTCTATTTCTGATGCTGAAACACAATCAGGTGATGAACATGAACCTTGTGATAATGTTAACGATAATGTTCATGTTGATGCTCAACCTACCAAAAACAATGATGTAGAGATTGAACCTGCTGTTGATCTTGATAACCCACAAAGAATCAATGTTATGATAAGAGAGATTATGTTGCTAGGAAGCATGGTAAAGAAAGAGAACCATGGGTTCAGAAACCCATGCCCTTTCCTCCTAAACCATCCAAGTCAACGGATGATGAGGATTTTGAGCGCTTTGCTGAAATGATTAGACCTATTTTCTTATGTATGCGCTTAACTGATATGCTTAAAGTAAATCCTTATGCTAAGTATATGAAGGATATCATTACAAATAAAAGAAAGATACCGGAAGCTAAAATTTCCACCATGCTTGCTAATTACACTTTTAAGGGTGGAATACCAAATAAACTTGGAGATCCAGGTGTGCCAACTATACCATGCTCCATTAAAAGAAATTATGTTAGAACTGCTTTATGTGATCTTGGAGCCGGGGTTAGTGTTATGCCTCTCTCTTTATATCGTAGACTTGAATTGAATAAGTTGACACCTACTGAAATATCTTTGCAAATGGCTGATAAATCAACTGCTATACCTGTCGGTATTTGTGAGGATGTGCCTGTTGTGGTTGCAAATGTCACTATCTTAACGGACTTTGTTATTCTTGATATTCCCGAGGACGATAGTATGTCTATTATCCTTGGTAGACCTTTTCTTAATACTGCAGGGGCTGTTATTGATTGCAACAAAGGCAATGTCACTTTTCATGTTAATGGCAATGAGCATACGGTACACTTTCCGAGGAAACAATCTCAAGTTCATAGCATCAATTCTTTTGAAAAAGTTCCAACTATCATTTTTGGAGGTTTTGAATTTCCTCTCCCTACTATCAAGAAAAATAATGATATTCTTATTGTTGGGGATTTTCATATCCCCGTTGAGGTAACTTAGTGTTATTCGAAATTTCTCCGATTCCGTGTTATTCGGAATGAGTTTGTTAACAAGACCTAATCAACCTTGTTAGCGGGTTCATTTTGATGATCACGAGATGGATGAAACTAGAAGGCACAACCTTCTGTACCCTCTTTTTACTTTCTGTTATTTAGAATAAATAAAGCAAAAATAGTATTATCCGTCTGTTTTTTGAATTATCCGTGCATTAAAAATAGTCCGAAAATAAAAGTGCCCCAAATGCCCAGCAAATTTAGTATGATTTTTTCTGGAATATTTGAGGAATTTAGGCACTAAAAACACTCCAGGAGGGGCAAGCACCAGGCCACGAGAGAGGAGCCCCCCCCCCCTTGTAGGGCGCGCCCCCTGTCTCGTGGGCCCCTGGTGGCTCCCCTCCACTTATGCCAGCACCCACACACTTCATCTTCTACCCAGAAAAATCCCCATCCAGCTCAAGCACGAGTTCTAGCTCGTTTTGCTGCGATTTTCGATCTCTTAGCTCAAAGCTCCATTCACAAAACTGCTTTGGGAGATTGTTGCTTGGTATGTGACTCCTCCATTGGTCCAATTAGTTTTTGTTCTAGTGCTTTATTCATTGTAAATTTTTGCTACTTAGGTGACCGTGTTCTTGAGCTTGCATGTTAAATTTTTGAGGTCCCAAGCAATTCCAATGCATGATATGGGCTCTAGGCACTTGTAGGAGTAGTTGCTATCAATCTTGTTTAGTTTTATCCACTTTTATTTCGAAGTTACTAAAATTTCAGAAATTTTCAAAAAATGTTAAGGAGGCTCTTTAAAGGCTCTTCTAGCCAAAGCTCTAAGGAAAAACAAGCCAAAGAGAAGGAAAAAGCCAAGTATAATCTTCCTCGCTTAGCGGAAGTACGGTCGTGTGAATGGCCATGCGAGGATTTCTTGAAAGAAGCCAGAATTCATGAAGACTTTTATGCTTTAATCGAGACAGCAGGCCTCACCGATTTCATCAACGACCAAATCGATCAGTATCTCTTACTTACCAATACTTGCACACAAAACTTTTATTATTATCCTAAGAAATCACCACCTGCAGTATCATTTCCTTTATATGATGAATTCAAAGAAATGTCTTTACGTCATTTTTGCGCGGTATGTAGGGTACCTTATGAGGGAGAATTAGATGAACCCCATCGAGAAGATGTGGGTGGCTTTGTTAATACTATTGCTGTAGAGGAGCCAAAGAAGGGTTCCGAGGCAAAAGTCTCTAGCATACACTTTCCTGTTTTACGCTACTTTGCCATATTTGCTAGTAGATGCTTGATTGGTCGTGGAAATAGTGGAAATTTGAGCGTTCCAGATATTATTATTCTTCAACATGCTTTGCTGGGAGACAATACTTTTAATATGGGTGCCGTCATTGCTAAACGGCTAGCCCTGAATCGTACAAAAGGCCCCATATTTGGAGGTATCTATGATGCACGTCTTGCTAGACATTTTTAGATACCCATTAGGCACCTTGAGGAAAAGGAGACAATATTGCCTCCTCACATTTTAGATTACAAGAGCATGGTAGCACACAAGTTTATTGTTGACAACGAAGATAGGATGCTCTTGTATAAACTTAGATTCAATAAGAAACACTTTGAGATCATTATTTTGCCTGCGCCTTTGTTGTTTGATTTGCTTGCAGAAATTTTTCTCGTCACATCGGAGGTGGTGAACAATCATCGAGCTCAAGCTTTTATTCCAAAACCTGAACATGAACTGGAACCTGAGCTGGACCCTTATCGTGCATCATCTGTCCAGTGGATTCCGAAGATGACCACCAATGTATCCTGATTACACCTCCCAGTACACCGGGGAGAAGCGGCGGTCCTTGGTATTAAACCAACTTAGGCCAAAAGCCTAAGCTTGGGGGAGTACATATTTCTCACCGACTTTACATTCATGTTCACACACTAGTCGTCGGTGCTCATACTCTTTCATTGTATTATCCATGCTAGTTTAAATTTCTTTTTCTAGTTTTCTTCTTGTGTGTTTGATAAACCTTAAGAAAAACCAAAAAAAAAATAGTTAGTTTAATTTCCATGCTTGTAGTAGAATTAAAATGAAAACCCAAAAAGATTTTTAGTTCTTCTTCTTACTTGTTGGGAGCTTTCCCGTGTAAATAGTTTTCTTTTCTTTTCTTTCCTTTGGGGGTCGAGAAGACAATATTGAAAATGCTTAGTGGCTCTTATATGCATGATTGTTTATTTAATTTAGAGCCCATATTACTTGTCTTCTCTTTTGAGTTGAATGCTTGCAGATTCCAGCTTAGTCCAATGCACGTACACTCTTATTATTATACACATTGTTCGGTCGTGCGAGTGAAAGGCAATAATGACGATATATGATGGACTTACTGGGATGAGAAAAGCTGGTATGAACTCGACCTCTATTGTTTTTGTACATATGATGAGTTCATCGTTCCTGAGTCAGCTATTATGAAGTAAACATATTTGCGATGACATTTAGAGATTATAGTTACTTGTGACATGCTTGATTAGCTATGAGTTATAATGATTTACCTTGCGTGCCAACATGCTATTAGAATGATTATGATGTGATATGATAGGATGGTATCCTCCTTTGAATGTATTAAGTGACTCGACTTGGCACATGTTCACGCATGTAGTTGAATAAAATCAACATAGCCTTCACGATATTTATGTTCATGGTGGATTATATCCTACTCATGCGTGTACTTGGTGTGAATTTATTTTAATGCATGCTTACAACTGTTGTCGCTCTCTTAGTTGGTCGCTTTCCAGTCTTTTGCTAGCCTTCACCTGTACCAAGCGGGAATACTGCTTGTGCATCCAAACTCCTTAAACCCCAAAGTTGTTCCATATGAGTCCACTATACCTGCCTATATGCGGTATCTACCTGCCGTTCTAAGTAAATTTGTATGTGCCAAACTCCAAATCTTCAAATGAAATTCTATTTTGTATGCTCGAGCAGCTCATGTTACAACTAGGGCTGCCTATATCTTCCATGCTAGGTGGGTTATTGTCAAGAGGAGTGGACTCCGCTCCTCATTCACGAGAAGGGGTCGGTAACCGGGATGCCCAGTCCCATGATCCAAAAAGATCCAAGCAAAGCAAAATAATTAAACAAACCCCCCCAGGGCTGTTGTATGTTGGAGGCACTCGTTGTTTCGAGCAAGCCATGGATTGATGCTTATTGGTGGTTGGGGGAGTATAAAGCTTTACCATTCTGTTTGGGAACTGCCTATAATGCATGTAGAATGGAAGATACAGCCATCTCATAGTTGTTGCGTTGACAGCAAAAGTATACCGCTCAAAATGTTATTCAATCTCTATTTTAAAATTGAGCTCTGGCACCTCTACAAATCCCTGCTTCCCTCTGCGAAGGGCCTATCTATTTACTTTTATGTTGAGTCATCACCCTTCTTATTAAAAGCACCCGCTGGAGAGCACACTGTCATTTGCATTCGTTATTATTGGTTTATATTGGGTATGACTTGACTGGATATCTTTTACCATGAATTACAATGTTTAGTCAGTCCTTGATCTTTAAAGGTGCTCTGCATTTATGTTTTGCGGTCTCAGAAAGGGCTAGCGAGATACCATTTTGTTATATCATGTTATAATAATTTTGAGAAAGTGTTGTCATCCGAGTTTTATTATTATGGCTCGCTAGCTGATTATGCTATTGATATGAGTGATTGTGAGAGCTAAGTATTATGGTGAGTATGGCTAGTTCATAATATTTGCTGAAACTTGAATGCTGGCGTTTCATGTTTACAACAACAAGAGCAAACAGAGTTTGTAAAAGTTTTTCTTTATCACTTTAAGTTTATCAACTGAATTGCTTGAGGACAAGCAAAGGTTTAAGCTTGGGGGAGTTGATACGTCTCCAACGTATCTACTTTTCCAAACACTTTTGCCCTTGTTTTGGACTCTAACTTGCATGATTTGAATGAAACTAACCTGGACTGACGCTGTTTTCAGCAGAACTGCCATGGTGTTGTTTTATGTGTAGAAAAGAGAAGTTCTCGGAATGTCCTGGAAATCCACGGAGGCACTTTTTGGAATTAATAAGAATTTTTGGCGAAAGAATTAATGCTAGGGGCCCACAGCCTATCCACGAGACAGGGGGCCCCCCTAGGGAGCGGCCTCCTATCTCGTGGGCCCCCTGGACCTCCTCCAACCTCAACTCCAACTCCATATATTCCATCTCGGGGAGAAAAAAATTAGAGAGAAAATTTCATCACGTTTTACGACACGGAGCCGCCGCCAAGCCCTAATCTCTCTCGGGAGGGCTGATCTGGAGTCCATTCGGGGCTCCGGAGAGGGAGATTCATTGCCGTCGTCATCATTAACCATCCTCCATCACCAATTTCATGATGCTCACCGCCATGCATGAGTAATTCCATCGTAGGCTTGCTGGACGGTGATGGGTTGGATGAGATTTACCATGTAATCAAGTTAGTTTTGTTAGGGTTTGATCCCTAGTATCCACTGTGTTCTGAGATTGATGTTGCTATGACTTTGCTATGCTTAATGCTTGTCACTAGGGCCCGAGTGCCATGATTTCAGATCTGAACCTATTATGTTTTCATGAATATATGTGTGTTCTTGATCCTATCTTGCAACTCTATAGTCACCTATTATGTGTTAAGATCCGACAATCCCGAAGTGACAATAATCGGGATACTTCTCGGTGATGACCGTAGTTTCAGGAGTTCATGTATTCACTATGAGCTAATGCTTTGTTCCGGTTCTCTATTAAAAGGAGGCCTTAATATCCCTTAGTTTCCGTAAGGACCCTGCTGCAACGGGAGGGTAGGACAAAAGATGTCATGCAAGTTCTTTTCCATAAGCACGTATGACTATTTACGGAATACATGCCTACATTACATTGATGAATTAGAGCTAGTTCTATATCACCCTATGTTATAACTATTACATAAGGAATCGCATCCGGCATAATTATCCATCACTGATCCATTGCCTACGAGCTTTTCATATATTGTTCTTCGCTTATTTACTTTTCCGTTGCTACTGTTACAACTACTACAAAAACCCAAAAACATTTATCTTTACTTTCACTACCGTTACCTTTATTATCATACCACTTTTGCTACTAAATACTTTGCTGCAGATACTAAGTTATCCAGGTGTGGTTGAATTGACAACTCAACTGCCAATACTCAAGAATATTCTTTGGCTCCCCTTGTGTCGAATCAATAAATTTGGGTTGAATACTCTACCCTCGAAAGCTGTTGCGATCCCCTATACTTGTGGGTTATCAGGCTCTTCGAGCCGAAGCTTGAAGGATAAGCAGAATGAGGAGAACAAAAATCCGAAGTACAATCTTCCTCACACCGCGGAAGTCCGGCCGTGTGAGTGGCCTTGTGATGCGTTCTTGAGTGCCGCCGGAATTCACGATGTTTTTTATTATCTGGCTGAGAATGCAGGCCTCACCGACTTCCTCCATGACCAGCGCGAACAGTATCTCCTACTCACTAATATTTTCGTGCAAAAAAAAATTTCCATGCTAAGAAATCACCACCTTTAGTGGAGTTTCACTTGTATGATGAGGTTAAGGAGATGTCACTCCGTGATTTTTGGCGGGTCTACAAGATACCCTTTGTGGGAAGCATCGAGAAACCACATCGTAGTGATGTGGAGGGATTTATTGATAGAATTGTTGTAGGGGAAACGAGGAAAGTTTCCGATGTAAGAATTACTAGTATACATTTTCCTATTCTATGTTATTTTGCGATATTTGCTAGTATATGCTTAATTGGTCGTGGGAACAGTGGAAATCTTAGTGCTCCTGATCTTGTTATTTTGCGCCATGCTTTGTTTCGTGATACAACTTTCAGTCTAGGCGCTATTGTTGCTAAACGGTTAAGTCTGAACCGTTCAAAGGGCCCCATCTTCGAAGGCATCTTTGCTTCACGCCTTGCTATACACTTTGAGATACCTATTAGGCATTATGAGAAAGAGGAAAAGTTGCTGCCCCCTATTTTTCTAGATTATAAGAGTATGGTAGCACATGAATTTATTGTTAAAAATAAGAAGAAGATGCTTAAGTATAATTTGATATTTGATAAAACTCACTGTGATACTATTACCTTGCATGCACCCTTTTGTTTAACATACTTTCAGGCACGTACCTCATCTTGCCCGAGGCCATTTATGTATACTGGAGGCTGACACAATTCCCAGAGCCTAAGTGTGAGCCACCACTTGACCCATATCAATAGTCTGTTTATCAGTGGGATCCGGAGGAGATCGCTAACCAGTGGCACCCTGAGGACCCTCCTTAATACACTGGAGAGAGTAGCTTCGAGCAGTGGCCATAGACCAACTTAGGCCAAAAGCCTAAGCTTGGGGGAGTACGTATCTCTCACCGACATTACATTCATGTTCACACACTCATGCCAGTTGTCGGTGCTCATAATTTTTCATTGTACTATCCATGCTAGTTTATTTTCTTTTCTTGCTTTCTTCTTGTGTGTTTGAAAAACCTTAAGAAAAACCAAAAAAAATAGTTGTAGCTTTTAGCTAGTTTACTTTCCATGCTTGTAGTAGTAATATTAAAAGAAAACCCAAAAGGATTTCTCGTTCTTCTTTTGCTTGTTGGGAGCTTTCCTATGTAAATAGTTTTATTTCTTTTCTTTTCTTTGGGGGTCGAGAGGAGAAGAACACAATGACAATGTTGAGTGGCTCTCATGTGCATTACTGTTGATCTAATCAAGAGCCCATATTACCTTGTATTCCCCTTTGTATTAAATGCTTGCAGATTCCAGCTTAGTCCAATGCACGTGCACTATTATTATTATCCACACCGTTTGGTCGTGCGAGTGAAAGGTAGTAATGAGATATATGATGGACTGATTGAGATGAGAGAAGCTGGTATGAAATCGACCTATCTTGTTTTTGTAAATATGATTAGTCCATCATTCCTGATTCAGCCTATTATGGATGAAACATGTTTGCAATGACAATTAGAGATTATAGTTGCTCATGCCCCGATTAATTAGCTAGGAGTTTATAATGGTTTACCTTGCATGCCAACATGCTATTAAAATGGTTGTGATGTGGTATGATAGGGTGGTATCCTCCTTTGAATGATTCGAGTGGCTTGACTTGGCACATGTTCACGCATGTAGTTGAAACAAAATTAACATAGCCTCCACGATATTTATGTTCATGGTGATTTATATCCTACTCATGCTTGCACCCATTGTTGATTAATCTTAATGCATGTTCATGACTGTTGTCGCTCTCTAGTTGGTCGTTTCCCAGTCTCTTTCTAGCCATCACTTGTACTAAGCGGGAATACTGCTTGTGCATCCACTTCCATAGACCCCAAAGTTATGCCATATGAGTCCACCATACCTTCCTATATGCGATATTTACCTGCCGTTCCAAGTAAATTTGTATGTGCCAAACTCTAAACCTTCAAATAAATTATGTTTTGTATGCTCGAATAGCTCATGTGGTTGTGGAGAAGACAAAAAAAGGAGATAGTCTCACATCAACTAGGCGTATCAATGGGCTATGGAGATGCCCATCAATAGATATCAATGTGACTGAGTAGGGATTGCCATGCAATGGATGCACTAGAGCTATAAATGTATGAAAGCTCAATAAAAGAAACTAAGTGGGTGTGCATCCAACTTGCTTGCTCATGAATACCTAGGGCATTTTGAGGAAGCCCGTCATTGGAATATACAAGCCAAGTTCTATAACAAAAATTCCCACTAGTATATGAAAGTGACAAAATAAGAGACTCTCTATCATGAAGATCATGGTGCTACTTTGAAGCACAAGTGTGGTAAAAGGATAGTAGCATTGTCCCTTCTCTCTTTTCTCTATTTTTTTGTTTTTTTAATTGGCTTCTTTGGCCTCTTTTTTTATTGGCTTCTTTGGCCTCTTTTTTTTATTTCCTCACATGGGACAATGCTCTAATAATGATGATCATCACACTCTTATTTACTTACAACTCGATACTTAGAACAAAATATGACTTTATATGAATGCCTCTGGCAGTGTACCGGGATGTGCAATGAATCAAGAGTGACATGTATGAAAGAATTATGAATGGTAGCTTTGCCACAAAAACGATGTCAACTACATGATCATGCAAAGCAATATGACAATGATGGAGCATGTCATAATAAATAGAATGGTGGAAAGTTGCATGGCAATATATCTTGGAATGGCTATGGAAATGCCATAATAGGTAGGTATGGTAGTTGTTTTGAGGAAGGTAAATGGTGAGTGTATGGTACCAGCGAAAGTTGCACGGTACTAGAGAGGCTAGCAATGGTGGAAGAGTGAGAGTGCGTATAATCCATGGACTCAACATTAGTCATAAAGAACTCACATACTTATTGCAAAAATCTACACATCATCAAAACCAAGCACTACATGCATGCTCCTAGGGGAAGGGTTGGTAGGAGTTAACCATATCGCGATCCCGACCTCCACACATAAGGAGGACAATCAAAGAGATACATCATGCTTCAAATTTGTTACACAACGGTTACCATACGTGTATGCTACGGGACTCACAAACCTCAACACAAGTATTTCTCAAATTCACAATTACACCACTATCATGACTCTAATATCACCATCTTCATATCTCAAAACAATCATAAAGAATCAAACTTCTCATAATATTCAATGCACTTTATATGAAAGTTTTTATTATATCCCTCTTGGATGCCTACCATGTTAGGACTAAATTTATAACCCAAGAAAATTACCATGCTGTTCAAAAAGACTCTCGAAATAATATAAGTGAAGCATGAGAGTTCATCTATTTCTTCAAAATGAAACCACCGACGTGCTCTAAAAGATATAAGTGAAGAACTAGAGCAAACGACAAACTACTCCAAAAGATATAATTGAAGATCAATGAGTAGTCGAACAATTATGTAACTATGTGAAGCCTATCTAACATTTAAGAATTTCAGCTCTTGGGATTTTATTCAAACAGCAAGCAAAACAAAAGAAAATAAAATGACGCTCCAAGCAAAACACATATCATGTGGTGAATAAAAGTATAGCTCCAAGTAAAGTTACCGATGAACGAAGACGAAAGAGGGGATGACATCTGGGGCATCCCCAAGCTTAGGCTCTCGATTTTCCTTTAATATTACCTTGGGGTGACTTGGGCATCCCCAAGCTTAGGCTCTTGCTACTCCTTATTCCATAGTCCATCGAATCTTTACCCAACACTTGAAAACTTCACAACACAAAACTCAACAGAAAACTCGTAAGCTCCGTTAGTATAAGAAAATAAATCACCACTTTTGGTAATGTTGTGAACTCATTATTTATTCATATTGGTGTTATATCTACTGTATTCCAACTTATCTATGGTTCATACCCTCCGATACTACTCATATATTCATCAAAATAAGCAAACAACACATGGAAAAAAAGAATATGTCAAAAACAGAACAGTCTGCAGTAATCTGTAACTCACGGATACTTTTGTAACTCCAAAAATTCTGAAATAAATTGGTGGACGTGAGGAATTTGTATATTAATCTTCTGCATAAATAATCAACTCAAAATCACTCTTATGTAAAAAATGACAGCTAATCTCGTGAGCGCAAAGTTTCTGTTTTTTACAGCAAGATCGCATTAACTTTCACCCAAGTCTTCCCAAAGGTTCTACTTGGCACTTTATTGAAACAAAAGCTATAAAACATGATTACTACAGTAGCTTAATCATGTGAGAAAACAAAAATAGTAGGGGTAAATATTGGGTTGTCTCCCAACAAGCGTTTTTCTTTAATGCCTTTTTAGCTAGGCATGATGATGACAACGATGCTCACATAAAAGATAAGAGTTGAAACATAATGATAACATCATGAAGTATATGACTAGCACATTTAAGTCTAACCCACTTCCTATGCCTAGGGATTTTGTGAGCAAACAACTTATGGCAACAATAATCAACTAGCATAGGAAAGCAAAACAAGCATAGCTTCAAGATTTTCCACACATAGAGAGGAAACTTGATATTATTGCAATTCCTACAAGCATATATTCCTCCCTCATAATAATTTTCAGTAGCATAATGAATGAATTCAACAATATAACTATCACCTAAAGCATTATTTTCATGATCCCCAAGCATATGAGTTTTATTATTCTCCACATAAGCAAAGTTCTTCTCATTCGGAATAGTGGTAGTATCATAAGAAACTCGAATACTATAAAATGTTTCCACATTAAAAGAGTAATGTTCAGGAAAAGGGTAATCATAATCATGACAAGTTTTATAAATATAATCATCACTACTTTTTATAGCATAAGTATCATCATAATAATCATCATAAGTAGCAACTTTGTTCTCATCATAATCAATTGAAACCTCTTCCAAGATAATGGAATCATTACTAAATAAAGTCATGACCTCTCCAAATCCACTTTCATCAATATAATCATCATAAATAGGAGGCATGCTATCATCATAATAAATTTGCATCAAAACTTGGGAGGTTAAAAATATCATCTTCAATAAGTATAGCATCCCCAAGCTTGGGACAAACTTTAATTGCAGCAAATAAATTCTCAAACATGTCATTCTAATCAAACATAGCATCTCCAAGCTTGGGCCTTTTCATATCATAAGCATAATCACTCTCATCATTAATAGTATGGATAGCACCAATAGTATAACAACTATTATCATCACAATGAGTAGTAGGAGCAACATCATTTGGGAGGGATGCCTTTTTACCTTTGCTTCTCCGTCTTTTATTTTTCTTCTTCACATCATGTGTGGGTTTAATCCTCTTTTTGGAGATCCTAATTAATGAGATTGTTTGAATAGAAGGCTCCTCCTCGTTACCTGATTCATCATAAGAAATAGTAGGAGGATATTGGGAAGTCTCTTCCCTTTCATTAGTATTCTCTTCATCTTCTATTTGTTTTCTTGTCTTTATGTAATTGGCAATATAAGGATTTTCAATGAAATTCACCACACAATACATATAAATTTCCTCTAGATCAAAATCAAGAACTGTCTCAAGGGCAAATTCTGGAATATCCTTAGTTATATGTTTCATTTCTTCATAACCCAGAAGCAAACTAAGTTCATTATGATGTGCAAGGGAAATCAAGTCATCACAATTTTTGGACACGATTCAATCATGAAACAATTTTCATTGGATATTTAAATGACCACGTTCATTGCAAAGTTCACAAGGATGGCTAAGAAAATTTAAATTTTCAGCACAAACATTTAGCCTTTCTTGCAACCATTTAGTTTCTAAATACTTATTCCTCTTGCAAAATATATCTTCCCTATTTGGTGTGTACTTGCAAACTCTATGCACTCCACAAAAGTTGACATGCTTATAAGAGACATTTTCATCATGACTAGTGCAATCATCATTAGTACTATGGATATTCAAAGAGTTCATACTAACAACATTTCAATCATGCTCATCATTCAAAGATTTAGTGCCAAACATTTTAATACATTCTTCTTCTAGCACTTCGGCACAATTTTCCTTTCCATCATTTTCACGAAAGATATTAAAAAGATGAAGCATGTGAGGCACCCTCAATTCCTTTTCTTGTAATTTTCTTTTATGTACTAAACTAGTGATAAAACAAGAAAATAAAAGATTTAATTGCAAGATCTAAAGATATACCTTAAAGCACTAACCTCACCGGCAACGGCGCCAGAAAAGAGCTTGATGTCTACTACGCAACCTTCTTCTTGTGGATGTTGTTGGGCCTCCAAGTGCAGAGGTTGTAGGACAGTAGCAAATTTCCCTCAAGTGGATGACCTAAGGTTTATCAATCCGTGGGAGACGTAGGATGAAGATGGTCTCTCTCAAACAACCCTGCAACCAAATAACAAAGAGTCTCTTGTGTCCCCAACACACCCAATACAATGGTAAATTGTATAGGTGCGCTAGTTCGGCGAAGAGATGGTGATACAAGTGCGATATGGATGGTAGATATAGGTTTTGGTAATCTGAAATTATAAAAACAGCAAGGTAACAAGTAATAAAAGAGAGCGAAAATGGTATTGCAATGGTAGGAAACAAGGCCTAGGGTCCATACTTTCACTAGTGAAAGTTCTCTCAACAATAATAACATAATTGGATCATGTAACTATCCCTCAACATGCAACAAAGAGTCACTCCAAAGTCACTAATAGCAGAGAACGAACGAAGAGATTATTGTAGGGTATGAAACCACATCAAAGTTATTCTTTCCGATCAATCCATTGGGCTATTCCTATAAGTGTCACAAACAGCCCTAGAGTTCGTAGTAAAATAACACCTTAAGACACAAATCAACCAAAACCCTAATGTCACCTAGATACTCCAATGTCACTTCAAGTATCCGTGGGTATGATTATACGATATGCATCACACAATCTCATATTCATCTATTCAAACCAACACAAAGAACTTCAAAGAGTGCCCCAAAGTTTCTACCGGAGAGTCAAGATGAAAACGTGTGCCAACCCCTATGCATAAGTTCACAAGGTCACGGAACCCGCAAGTTGATCACCAAAACATACATCAAGTAGATCATGTGAATATTCCATTGTCACCACAGATAAGCACATGCAAGACATACATCAAGTGTTCTCAAATCCTTAAAGACTCAATCCGATAAGATAACTTCAAAGGGAAAACTCAGTCCATTACAAGAGAGTAGAGGGGGATAAACATCATAAGATCTAACTATAATAGCAAAGCTCGTGTTACATCAAGATCGTGCCATATCAAGAACACGAGAGAGAGAGAGAGAGATCAAACACATAGCTACTGGTACATACCCTCAGCCCCGGGGGTGAACTACTCCCTCCTTGTCATGGAGAGCGTCAGGATGATGAAGATGGCCACCGGTGATGGATCTCCCTCCGGCAGGGTGCCGGAACGTGCTCCCGAGAGGTTTTTGGTGGCTACAGAGGCTTGCGGCGGCGGAACTCCCGATCTAGGTTATTTTCTGGGGGTTTCTGTATTTATAGGAGAGGTTGGCGTCGAGAACAAGTTAGGGGGACCCACTGGGAGCCAATGTGGCACAGGGGCGCGCCCCAGGTGGGTGGGTGCGCCATCCACCCTCGTGGGCCCCACGGGACTCCCCTCCGATAACTTTTTGTTCCAGTATTTTTTATATTTTCGAGAAAAAATCTCCGTTGATTTTCAGCGCATTCCAAGAACTTTTATTTCTGCACAAAAACAACACCACGGTAGTTCTGCTGAAAACAACGTCAGTCCGGGTTAGTTCTAACCAAATCATACCAAAATCAGGTAGAAATATTATAAACATGGCATGAATACATCAAAAATTATATATACGTTGGAGACGTGTTAGCCCTCTTGAGTAGTCTTGATGTCATTTGTTAGAGATGGCCTCTCCTATTTTTGTTGCTCGGTGTTGGGTTTGTGGCACTTGTGACATCCGCCTTGTGTCATTTTATTTTAGTTTTAGCCTGCTTGATTGAGGGTTTCTCACCACTTTGCATCAGTTTGATCATTTGTGCCTTCATACATAAGGAGGGGCGGCTGAAAGCCTATTTCGAGAAAGACTTACTCTTGTTTGACCAATAATAAGTTTCTTGCCTATCAAAAATAAAAAATATTGAAGTTATTATTTTATTTTTTCTTAAAAAAACTATTGATTATTTTTAGCAAATACTCATCCATGCTACACGAGAATTATGAATTAAACCTTATGGAATGACGTGACACTATCTGATTAGAGATTATGATGGTTCACACAGTTAAATTCAGGGAGGAGGTATTAGGGAGTGTAGCATCTCCAACTGGACCCCCTATCCCCACATTTGTATAGGCGAACAGCTTGAACAAGGCGTGTATAGGAATTTGTCATCCAATCGGACCCCCGCCCATTTCCAGTCCATACGCGGGCGGATTTGGTGTCGTTCAGACGCGTCGTCCACATTGGACTGGCCCACCATGACCCCACAAAACTAGACCCCATCCCACCACACCCCATACAAAACCCTAGCTCATTCTCACTATCTTCTCCCTCTTCTCACCCCTCTCCTTTTCTAGCCATCTCTAACCGTCTTTCTTATGTTGAGCCCCGATCATCAGATCCGACTCCACCAGATCTAGTCCCAACGATGATCTCGACTCGGGCTTGCCACCTATTCAAATGAGGAGCAGATAGCCCTCCGAATCGCGCTCCATTGTATAGGTCGAGACCCGAGCTCCGCCATAGGATCCACGCTGATGCAGATCCAGAAGTCGGGCGCCTTCTGTGACGCCCGGGTAATCAGGCTACAGTAATCCCATGTTAACGATGCCACGTCACCTCGGTTATTGTTGATAATTCCATGTTAGATCGAAACGGATTCAAATTCTAAATTTGAATTAAAGTTAAAACAATTAAAGTTTTCAAAAGTCAAAACTGAAATGTTCAGTGTGTTGAAAATATTCCCTAACTAATTGTCATGTAGAAACCATGTTTTTATATAAGGCCTATATTTTTAAAATGAGCTAAAATAGTAAAAGAAAATAAAGAAAAATAAAAAAAATAAAAACATAAAACAAAACTACAAAAAAAAGAAAGAGAAAACCCCTTGCCCCCCTTGGGCTTCGGCCCAGCAAGCCAAGGCCCAACCGGCCAGCCCACCTAGCCCAGCCGGTCCACCCCGCCGGCTTAACCCCCCACTCCCCCCTGGTCAAACCCTAGCCGCTACCGCACTACCCCCCCCCCCACTCGCCACCACTCCCCACCCCACGATCCCCATCTCTCCCTGGTTTCTCTCTCGATCCCATCTGGATCGAGCCCGTCGCCGAACCTCACCGCTCCCGACACCGTGATGTCGCCGCCACCTCGTCGCGCCAGACCGCGTCATCCCCGCCTCTCCCTCTCGCTACTTCCTCCCCGAGATGGACGCCGTCGCCTCGCCATACCCGTCGCCGGCGCTGCCCGATCTCGTCGTCCTCGCCGTCAGCGCCACCTCCCCGACCTCGACCTCCTCCTCGCGGCCCCGTCGCCTCTACCTCTTCGCCCCGACGCCGGCGCCCCGCCGCTCGCCGGCGCCGGCGCCCCGATGCCGCCTCACCGCTGGACCGCCCCGCCAGCCTCCCCGAGCGCTTCCCCGTCTCCTCCCCGAGCACGCCTCGCTCAACTACAGGGCGCTGTGAGCTCCCCTTCCCTTCTTCCTCCCTAGTGGATCCGGCACCGTGCCCACACGCGAGCGCTCGTCCTCCCCAGTATCTCACTGCACCCCCCTGCACTGCTCATGCCCACACGCGCCCATCTACGCTGATCCGCGCCCATCATGGCCATCGCGCACACTCGCCCCGCCGAACTGCTCCGGCCGGTTGCGGCTGCCTTGCCGTGGCCGCCGGCCGGCCTGCCCGCGCCCTGCGGCCTCCCCGTGTCGTGCTCCTCTGCCGCCGTGCTCGGCCTGCTGTTGTGGCCTCGGGCACGAGCGCCTGCACCCAGCGCCCGCCCCGTTAACCGCCGCCCAAACCCGCTATGGCCCCTAGGGCCAATGACATGTGGGGCCGCCCCCTCTAAAACGTTAAAAAAAAGATAATAAAAATAATAACAATTAATTAATTAATTAGGATAATTAATTAACTTAATTAACTCTGTTTAGTTAACTAACTAAATCTAATTAACCTGCTAATTAAAATGTTAGCTGCTAATTAGTGAACAACCTATGACATGCGGGACCCACATGTTAGTTGACCAGTCAACGCCCTTGTTGACTGCTGACGTCATGCTGATGTCATGCTGACGCCAGCGTGCACTGTTCTGGATAATGTTGAATTTAAATAATTAAATAAATCCTAAAAATGAATTAAATCTTTTAAAATTAATATTAAATAAACTGTAGCTCGGATGGAAAAACTTTGTACATGAAAGTTACTCAGAACGACGAGACGAATCCGGATACGCAGTCCGTTCGTCCGCCACGCACCCCTAACATATCAAACTCGCAACTTTCCTCCTCCGGCTCCTCTGCCCGAAAACACGAAACACCGGGGATATTTTCCCGGATGTTTCCCCCTTCACCGGTATCGCCCATCCCTACATTAGGTCACCCCTAGCACAACGTATTGCCGCGTCTTGCTTTGTGTTACATTTGATTGCTCCGTTATTTATTGTGTTCCCCCTCCGTTACTCCTTTCCGGTAGACTCCGAGACCGATGCTGATGCCCCTGTGGTCGACTACGTCACCGACGACCCCTCTCTCTTGCCAGAGCAACCAAGCAAGCCCCCCCCCCTTGATCACCAGATATCGCCTATTCTCCTCTATACTTCTTGCATTAGAGTAGTGTAGCACGTTACTGCTTTCCGTTGATCCTATTCTGATGCATAGCCTGACATTGTTGCTACATCTGTTGATACCTTACCTGCAATCCTAAATGCTTAGTATAGGATGCTAGTTTATCATCATTGGCCCTACATTCTTGTCCGTCTGCCATGCTATACTACTGGGCTGTGATCACTTCGGGAGGTGATCACGGGCATATACTATATACCTTACACTGTTACATTACCTATGATACTGTTCGGAGATGGGGGTTGAAAGGACAGGTGGCTCCATCCCGGTAGAGGTGGGCCTGGGTTCCCGACGGCCCCCAACTGTTACTTTGTGGCGGAGCGACAGGGCAGGTTGAGACCGCCTAGGGGAGAGGTGGGCCTGGCCCTGTTCGGCGTTCACGGATACTTAACACGCTTAACGAGATCTTGGTATTTGATCTGAGTTGGCTACGAGCTTATACGCACTAACCATCTACGTGGGAGTAGTTATGGGTATCCCGGCGTCGTGGTATCAGCCGAAGCACTTCAGACGTCAGCGACGGAGCGGCGCGCGCCGGATTGGACTGGAACGCCTGCTAGGCTAGGTCTGCTTCCGTCCGCCCTCGCAACGTGCAGGTGTGCTATGGGCGATGGGCCCAGACCCCTGTGCGCTTAGGTTTAGACCGGCGTGCTGGCCTCTCTGTTTTGCCTAGGTGGGGCTGCGACGTGTTGATCTTCCGAGGCCGGGCATGACCCGGGAAAGTGTGTCCGGCCAAATGGGATCAAGCGTGTTGGGTAAGTTGGTGCACCCCTGCAGGGAAGTTAATCTATTCGAATAGCCGTGATCTTTGGTAACAGGACGACTTGGAGTTGTACCTTGACCTTATGACAACTAGAACTGGATACTTAATAAAACACACCCTTCCAAGTTCCACAGACAACCCGGTGATCGCTTTTCCACAGGGCGACGAGGGGAGGATCGCCGGGTAGGATTATGCTATGCGATGCTACTGGAGATGCTACTTGGAGATGCTATTTGAAGATGCTACTTGGAGATGCTACTTGAAGGACTTCAATCTACTCTCTTCTACATGCTGCAAGACGGAGGCTGCCAGAAGCGTAGTCTTCGATAGGACTAGCTATCCCCCTCTTATTCTGGCATTTTGTAGTTCAGTCCACCGATATGGCCTCCTTACACATATACCCATGCATATGTAGTGTAGTTCCTTGCTTGCGAGTACTTTGGATGAGTACTCACGGTTGCTTTCTCCCCCTTTTTTCCCCTTTCCTTTCTTTCTGGTTGTCGCAACCAGATGCTGGAGTCCAGGAGCCATACGCTACCGTCGACGACGACTCCTACTACTCAGGAGGTGCCTACTACTACGTGCAGGCTGCTGACGATGACCATGAGTAGTTTAGGAGGATCCCAGGCAGGAGGCCTGAGCCTCTTTCGATCTGTATCCCAGTTTGTGCTAGCCTTCTTAAGGCAAACTTGTTTAACTTATGTCTGTACTCAGATATTGTTGCTTCCGCTGACTCGTCTATGATCGAGCACTTGTATTCGAGCCCTCGAGGCCCCTGGCTTGTATTATGATGCTTGTATGACTTATTTTATTTGTAGAGTTGTGTTGTGATATCTTCCCGTGAGTCCCTGATCTTGATCGTACACGTTTGCGTGTATGATTAGTGTACGATTGAATTGGGGGCGTCACAAGTTGGTATCAGAGCCGACTGCCTATAGGAATCCCCCTTCCAACTCCTTGGCCGAAGTCGAGTCTAGACTTTACAAAACTTTAACTAACATGGCTGTGCGGCCCATGGGCCCACGTCGCCATTGGGTGGTAATAGAATACTTTACTCCTCGACCTTTACTCTGGGACTCTGATCTCTCCTCTATTCGGGTTAAAGGAATTTTGCTAAATCTAACCTTAGGATCTCGTTATCACTTTCACCTGGAGAGCCCCTTATTACTGATGATCATTTGCGGCACGTGAAGACCCTGAAGATACTCTCCGCTGTTAACCCGAGAACTTATGTTCATCGCATTTGCAATTCCCCTTCCACCGTCAACCCTTATGGATAACTACTTGCAGTTGTTATTCTTACATTCATCCCGAGTTGGTCTTGTTATTACCAGATACCTCGAAACACTCGTTGTTGTTTCGATAATCCTTTGAGCTTATCGCCTTGCTGTTCTTTGTCACCTGAATACCCCTATGGATAATTCTCGCACTTATTGAGTATCCGCTCATCCCCCAGTTGTTCATGTGTTTCACAATGGTCTTCGAAATACTATTCGATCCTCCAAAAATCCTTAGTAGCTTATTGCTCTGTCATACTTGTCTACTTGCATGATGGATGCTTTCCATATGTCTGGCAATATTCGTTAGTATCCTTAGGCATCGTCATTTTGATCCTTTTGATTCAACATGAGTGCGAATGCACGCAATCATCAGTCGATCCTTTAAATTATCTTTCCGGCTCAGACGTCATTTTAAACATGAGCTGGTTCTCAACCAATCCAACTGCCGTCGATAGTACCCCTAAGGCTATTCAACTTATCCACCCCTAATCAGAACATTGCTTCTGTTCCCTTAATTTGGAAATCATAATTCTTTTGCATTTGAGCTCTGGATTAGTCAGTTGTTTCTATAATCCAATGCCCTTGCATTGTTACTTCCTCTGATTGTGTGCTGATGCTAACATCAGCTCTGTTATGGACCGACAGATCCTTTAATGGATTTTATCCGACATCGCCCTTCATGTTCAATAACCTTGCGAGCCTTCCCTCGGATACATAATGCCTTTGTTAAATTGTATCATCTACTTTCTCAACATTGCTCTACTTTCGAGCTTGTGATATTTACTCTTGAAACTTGTGGTATATGTTTCTAGGAAGCCCCTATGGGTTGAACATATGCCTTCTCTAAACCGTGTGAACCCGAAAGTTTTCACGAGTCATACTCTTCTGGTGTTTTACCAGATAATTTTCTACCATACAACTTCTTTGAAGACGAGAAGTGAATGGAAGGTTATACATTGAAGAAGTGGGAGTCGACCTTGAACTTTGTGTTCATGCCCATGGACACGATGTGGGACCTACCATAGAAGCTTCTTGTTATAATAACTATTTCGTTGATATAATATCATCTGGTATCGGTGAATTGATTCTTTGCAATCGTGGTTCCGACCATATGTTCTTCTTTGATCCCATTTCTCGGGCAAGTTTAAGCACTTGTCTTCTGTGGATCAATACACATGGCCAACCTTTACTTTGGTCTGTCATCGAGTATTACCCCCTAGTATCTCGAGATTGTCACGGAACTGCATAACTTCTTATGAGTTCTTCGTCAAGTACATTTTCCTGGGTTTTGAGTGGTTAGTCACTCGAGTACCCCGATAAACGAATCGAGTCCGCACTACGGTTCAACAACTCTTAGTAATCTTCCTTACTTACGAGTTTGTACCCGATCACGTCATTCCTATCCTGTTTGGCTATATCCTTGTCATGCTGATTTTAACTGTGCTACCTGGTCCTTACTCCCAAAGCACAACTTCGGTGATGAGCTAAGCTTACATCGATCTTCCTTGTCTTATCGTTCCACCTTGAACGACAAGCTTGAATTCGAGTTTGTGTCGTACCCATGGTCCCAATGACTTTTGGCTTCATCATTTCCGTTGACTTGATGTCATCACCGATCAGTTACATCTTCTCGAAACCTCTCAACAAATGTGTCATGATCATCATCAACATTCTGAGGTCTTCCAAGATATCTATCGAATTCTTGATGAGAAATAGCATCCTTTGCCCCCGATGGTTTGGGTTATCATCCACAACATTATTGCATTCCCTCCAACACAAAAATTGTTCCTATTTTGTGATGTGCCTTGAGTTCCTCGTTATCCAACTTATGTTATGATTCTACCGCGGAGTGTTACCATCTTTGATGTCAAGAATGTTGTGAGGATTGCTCCACCTCTTAAGAATTCTTGCTATAGTGATACTTCTCATAATCACCATTCTTTCTTGGTCCTCGCGTTGATCCCAACCGGGGTACCAACAAGTGAATGGTGCTGTTTGGATTCTGCCTATTTAGCAACCCTATTGCTTTGAAGTTAATGGTCGGCCATTCATTCTTAGACTATTGATTATTGAATCACCATTCTGACATTGGTCGTGCAGCCCAACCCATATTTCGGTCGCACCTATCAACCAATGTTTAACTGTGTATGTTTTCCTCAAACATGCTTCATTATATCATTTGATCTGACAAATGCTATCTCCTTATCCACATAATTGAGGAGATGCATCCTTTTGGATGCCTCGTTGAATTATCGCTGAGTCCACCAGCCATCTCCCTCCCCTCTCCTTGGTTTACTGATGAACTCTTGTTTAGGAACTCGCTTCCATAGTTCATTCCCGAGAATCTTACAATGCCCTCCCGTCAATTTGTGTTGCACCTTTTCTTCTCAGACATCCTGAGTCTGAGGTATCCTGACACCAATCAGATCTGAATCTCGGTCAGATATGATGGTTGGAACATACTTCCAGGAGTTATAAACATCTTTACATGACCCGGTAAGGTGATGTCACCTAACACACCTGGCCGAAGGCCCTATTGTTATAGATTCATTTTCTGCAAGGTTATCCATTCTTCCATGAGGAAATTGTAAGACTTATTCTACAAGTTGTTCCTGATGGATCCTTCCTTTATCCAAAGTCTGGCCCTTGATTGAAACACCATACATTGCTATCTCGAAACATGTTCATGGTACTCCGCTTTTCAACAAGGACATTTGAAGCCCAATGCTAAATGTTTCCTGCTCAATTATCCAAACACCGCTGTATGGAAAATTTCTCTCCCCTCACCTAGAGGCTTTTCTACCTTATATCCTGTCAAGGATATCATTCTCTACTTGTCCTTGGTAAGGATATACCCTTGAAATATGTGTTTAGACACATTTTCCTTTCCATTGTTCTGTTTAAACCTGATAATCACCTTTCCTTTCCATTGGTTTGTTTGACCTCTCTTGTGATCTATATAATCTAAGCAGTAATGATTCACTGCTTATGTAAACACCTCGGTGCGCAATTTCGTCAGCAAAATCCTGTTACTATTGTTGATGACATTTCCGAAATACATCGATGAACGGGAACCTTGCCTATTGGTCCGCCTCGTTCAACGAGCGGGAAAATGGTTCTCTTCGTCCCTCGCCCTTGGTATCGATGTTGTTGCCGACATAACTGACATGCTACTCTCTGACATGCCTTACTATCATGATCGTGCAAGACGTCACCGCCCTTCCTACTGTTAATTCACATGGTGGGCCCATAACCCACAGTTTCACAGGATCGAAACCTGACTCTCCTGTACACCCCCTGTTCCCAAAGTTATTCCTCGCGAGTGGACTCGTATGTAATTCACGGACCACCGTTCCAAGTGATCTATTTTGGTATCAGACGCAATACTTATTCTCTTTGCCCTGAACCCTTTTCGCCTGCTGATTAGGCATCGAACGCTTGCCTATCCATTTGAAACTTCTCATGGTACCTCCTTACTTTGCTCTCGATATTTTCTTAAGATTCAATTCGAGAGTAACTTCCGCCACCTTCCTCGGTGTTATCGACCAGATAGTCAACCTTGTAGAGGTCTGTCCTTTTGAAGCTACCCCTTATCCTTTCCGTAAGTACGATGAAGATCCCCAAGGAAGGACGATAACTTCATCATGATGGCCCGAAGCGGAGAACTAAAGACATCAATGTGATGGATCGACCTCTTCGAGAAGAGCAACCAAAGATGAGAAGATTCGTTAGGATTTCGTAACCAGACCTTTCCCCCTAGTCCCCCTCTTAAATCTCGGGACGAGATTTCTTGTAGCGGAGGAGATTTGTGACGCCCGGGTAATCAGGCTACAGTAATCCCATGTTAACGATGCCACGTCACCTCGGTTATTGTTGATAATTCCATGTTAGATCGAAACGGATTCAAATTCTAAATTTGAATTAAAGTTAAAACAATTAAAGTTTTCAAAAGTCAAAACTAAAATGTTCAGTGTGTTGAAAATATTCCCTAACTAATTGTCATGTAGAAACCATGTTTTTATATAAGGCCTATATTTTTAAAATGAGCTAAAATAGTAAAAGAAAATAAAGAAAAATAAAAAAAATAAAAACATAAAACAAAACTACAAAAAAAGAAAGAGAAAACCCCCTGCCCCCCTTGGGCTTCGGCCCAGCAAGCCAAGGCCCAACCGGCCAGCCCACCTGGCCCAGCCGGTCCACCCCGCCGGCTTAACCCCCCACTCCCCCCTGGTCAAACCCTAGCCGCTACCGCACTACCCCCCACTCGCCACCACTCCCCACCCCACGATCCCCATCTCTCCCTGGTTTCTCTCTCGATCCCATCTGGATCGAGCCCGTCGCCGAACCTCACCGCTCCCGACACCGCGATGTCGCCGCCACCTCGTCGCGCCAGACCGCGTCGTCCCCGCCTCTCCCTCTCGCTACTTCCTCCCCGAGATGAACGCCGTCGCCTCGCCGTACCCGTCGCCGGCGCTGCCCGATCTCGTCGTCCTCGCCGTCAGCGCCACCTCCCCGACCTCGACCTCCTCCTCGCGGCCCCGTCGCCTCTACCTCTTCGCCCCGATGCCGGCGCCCCGCCGCTCGCCGGCGCCGGCGCCCCGATGCCGCCTCACCGCTGGACCGCCCTGCCAGCCTCCCCGAGCGCTTCCCCGTCTCCTCCCCGAGCACGCCTCGCTCAACTACAGGGCGCTGTGAGCTCCCCTTCCCTTCTTCCTCCCTAGTGGATCCGGCACCGTGCCCACACGCGAGCGCTCGTCCTCCCCAGTATTTCACTGCACCCCCCTGCACTGCTCATGCCCACACGCGCCCATCTACGCTGATCCGCGCCCATCATGGCCATCGCGCACACTCGCCCCGCCGAACTGCTCTGGCCTGTTGCGGCTGCCTTGCCGTGGCCGCCGGCCGGCCTGCCCGCGCCCTGCGGCCTCCCCGTGTCGTGCTCCTCTGCCGCCGTGCTCGGCCTGCTGCTGTGGCCTCGGGCACGAGCGCCTGCACCCAGCGCCCGCCCCGTTAACCGCCGCCCAAACCCGCTATGGCCCCTAGGGCCAATGACATGTGGGGCCGCCCCCTCTAAAACGTTTAAAAAAAGATAATAAAAATAATAACAATTAATTAATTAATTAGGATAATTAATTAACTTAATTAACTCTGTTTAGTTAACTAACTAAATCTAATTAACCTGCTAATTAAAATGTTAGCTGCTAATTAGTGAACAACCTATGACATGCGGGACCCACATGTTAGTTGACCAGTCAACGCCCTTGTTGACTGCTGATGTCATGCTGATGTCATGCCGACGCCAGCGTGCACTGTTCTGGATAATGTTGAATTTAAATAATTAAATAAATCCTAAAAATGAATTAAATCTTTTAAAATTAATATTAAATAAACCGTAGCTCGGATGGAAAAACTTTGTACATGAAAGTTACTCAGAACAACGAGACGAATCCGGATACGCAGTCCGTTCGTCTGCCACGCACCCCTAACATATCAAACTCACAACTTTCCTCCTCCGGCTCCTCTGCCTGAAAACACGAAACACCGGGGATATTTTCCCGGATGTTTCCCCCTTCACCGGTATCGCCCATCCCTACATTAGGTCACCCCTAGCACAACGTATTGCCGCGTCTTGCTTTGTGTTACATTTGATTGCTCCGTTATTTATTGTGTTCCCCCTCCGTTACTCCTTTCCGGTAGACTCCGAGACCGATGCTGATGCCCCTGTGGTCGACTACGTCACTGACGACCCCTCTCTCTTGCCAGAGCAACCAGGCAAGCCCCCCCCCTTGATCACCAGATATCGCCTATTCTCCTCTATACTGCTTGCATTAGAGTAGTGTAGCACGTTACTGCTTTCCGTTGATCCTATTCTGATGCATAGCCTGACATTGTTGCTACATCTGTTGATACCTTACCTGCAATCCTAAATGCTTAGTATAGGATGCTAGTTTATCATCATTGGCCCTACATTCTTGTCCGTCTGCCATGCTATACTACTGGGCTGTGATCACTTCGGGAGGTGATCACGGGCATATACTATATACCTTACACTGTTACATTACCTATGATACTGTTCGGAGATGGGGGCTGAAAGGACAGGTGGCTCCATCCCGGTAGAGGTGGGCCTGGGTTCCCGACGGCCCCCAACTGTTACTTTGTGGCGGAGCGACAGGGCAGGTTGAGACCGCCTAGGGGAGAGGTGGGCCTGGCCCTGTTCGGCGTTCGCGGATACTTAACACGCTTAACGAGATCTTGGTATTTGATCTGAGTTGGCTACGAGCTTATACGCACTAACCATCTACGTGGGAGTAGTTATGGGTATCCCGGCGTCGTGGTATCAGCCGAAGCACTTCAGACGTCAGCGACGGAGCGGCGCGCGCCGGATTGGACTGGAACGCCTGCTAGGCTAGGTCTGCTTCCGGCCGCCCTCGCAACGTGCAGGTGTGCTATGGGCGATGGGCCCAGACCCCTGTGCGCTTAGGTTTAGACCGGCGTGCTGGCCTCTCTGTTTTGCCTAGGTGGGGCTGCGACGTGTTGATCTTCCGAGGCCGGGCATGACCCGGGAAAGTGTGTCCGGCCAAATGGGATCAAGCGTGTTGGGTAAGTTGGTGCACCCCTGCAGGGAAGTTAATCTATTCGAATAGCCGTGATCTTTGGTAACAGGACGACTTGGAGTTGTACCTTCACCTTATGACAACTAGAACTGGATACTTAATAAAACACACCCTTCCAAGTTCCACAGACAACCCGGTGATCGCTTTTCCACAGGGCGACGAGGGGAGGATCGCCAGGTAGGATTATGCTATGCGATGCTACTGGAGATGCTACTTGGAGATGCTATTTGAAGATGCTACTTGGAGATGCTACTTGAAGGACTTCAATCTACTCTCTTCTACATGCTGCAAGACGGAGGCTGCCAGAAGCGTAGTCTTTGATAGGACTAGCTATCCCCCTCTTATTCTGGCATTTTGTAGTTCAGTCCACCGATATGGCCTCCTTACACATATACCCATGCATATGTAGTGTAGTTCCTTGCTTGCGAGTACTTTGGATGAGTACTCACAGTTGCTTTCTCCCCCTTTTTTCCCCTTTCCTTTCTTTCTGGTTGTCGCAACCAGATGCTGGAGTCCAGGAGCCAGACGCTACCGTCGACGACGACTCCTACTACTCAGGAGGTGCCTACTACTACGTGTAGGCTGCTGACGATGACCATGAGTAGTTTAGGAGGATCCCAGGCAGGAGGCCTGCGCCTCTTTCGATCTGTATCCCAGTTTGTGCTAGCCTTCTTAAGGCAAACTTGTTTAACTTATGTCTGTACTCAGATATTGTTGCTTCTGCTGACTCGTCTATGATCGAGCACTTGTATTCGAGCCCTCGAGGCCCCTGGCTTGTATTATGATGCTTGTATGACTTATTTTATTTGTAGAGTTGTGTTGTGATATCTTCCCGTGAGTCCCTGATCTTGATCGTACACGTTTGCGTGTATGATTAGTGTACGATTGAATCGGGGGCGTCACAAGTTGGTATCAGAGCCGACTGCCTGTAGGAATCCCCCTTCCAACTCCTTGGCCGAAGTCGAGTCTAGACTTTACAAAACTTTAACTAACATGGCTGTGCGGCCCATGGGCCCACGTCGCCATTGGGTGGTAATAGAATCCTTTACTCCTCGACCTTTACTCTGGGACTCTGATCTCTCCTCTATTCGGGTTAAAGGAATTTTGCTAAATCTAACCTTAGGATCTCGTTATCACTTTCACCCGGAGAGCCCCTTATTACTGATGATCATTTGCGGCACGTGAAGACCCTGAAGATACTCTCCGCTGTTAACCCGAGAACTTATGTTCATCGCATTTGCAATTCCCCTTCCACCGTCAACCCTTATGGATAACTACTTGCAGTTGTTATTCTTACATTCATCCCGAGTTGGTCTTGTTATTACCAGATACCTCGAAACACTCGTCGTTGTTTCGATAATCCTTTGAGCTTATCGCCTTGCTGTTCTTTGTCACCTGAATACCCCTATGGATAATTCTCGCACTTATTGAGTATCCGCTCATCCCCCAGTTGTTCATGTGTTTCACAATGGTCTTCGAAATACTATTCGATCCTCCAAAAATCCTTAGTAGCTTATTGCTCTGTCATACTTGTCTACTTGCATGATGGATTCTTTCCATATGTCTGGCAATATTCGTTAGTATCCTTAGGCATCGTCATTTTGATCCTTTTGATTCAACATGAGTGCGAATGCACGCAATCATCAGTTGATCCTTTAAATTATCTTTCCGGCTCATACGTCATTTTAAACATGAGCTGGTTCTCAACCAATCCAAATGCCGTCGATAGTACCCCTAAGGCTATTCAACTTATCCACCCCTAATCAGAACATTGCTTCTGTTCCCTTAATTTGGAAATCATAATTCTTTTGCATTTGAGCTCTGGATTAGTCAGTTGTTTCTATAATCCAATGCCCTTGCATTGTTACTTCCTCTGATTGTGTGCTGATGCTAACATCAGCTCTGTTATGGACCGACAGATCCTTTAATGGATTTTATCCGACATCGCCCTTCATGTTCAATAACCTTGCGAGCCTTCCCTCGGATACATAATGCCTTTGTTAAATTGTATCATCTACTTTCTCAACATTGCTCTACTTTCGAGCTTGTGATATTTACTCTTGAAACTTGTGGTATATGTTTCTAGGAAGCCCCTATGGGTTGAACATATGCCTTCTCTAAACCGTGTGAACCCGAAAGTTTTCACGAGTCATACTCTTCTGGTGTTTTACCAGATAATTTTCTACCATACAACTTCTTTGAAGACGAGAAGTGAATGGAAGGTTATACATTGAAGAAGTGGGAGTCGACCTTGAACTTTGTGTTCATGCCCATGGACACGATGTGGGACCTACCATAGAAGCTTCTTGTTATAATAACTATTTCGTTGATATAATATCATCTGGTATCGGTGAATTGATTCTTTGCAATCGTGGTTCCGACCATATGTTCTTCTTTGATCCCATTTCTCGGGCAAGTTTAAGCACTTGTCTTCTGTGGATCAATACACATGGCCAACCTTTACTTTGGTCTGTCATCGAGTATTACCCCCTAGTATCTCGAGATTGTCACGGAACTGCATAACTTCTTATGAGTTCTTCGTCAAGTACATTTTCCTGGGTTTTGAGTGGTTAGTCACTCGAGTACCCCGATAAACGAATCGAGTCCGCACTACGGTTCAACAACTCTTAGTAATCTTCCTTACTTACGAGTTTGTACCCGATCACGTCATTCCTATCCTGTTTGGCTATATCCTTGTCATGCTGATTTTAACTGTGCTACCTAGTCCTTACTCCCAAAGCACAACTTCGGTGATGAGCTAAGCTTACATCGATCTTCCTTGTCTTATCGTTCCACCTTGAACGACAAGCTTGAATTCGAGTTTGTGTCGTACCCATGGTCCCAATGACTTTTGGCTTCATCATTTCCGTTGACTTGATGTCATCACCGATCAGTTACATCTTCTCGAAACCTCTCGACAAATGTGTCGTGATCATCATCAACATTCTGAGGTCTTCCAAGATATCTATCGAATTCTTGATGAGAAATAGCATCCTTTGCCCCCGATGGTTTGGGTTATCATCCACAACATTATTGCATTCCCTCCAACACAAAAATTGTTCCTATTTTGTGTTGTGCCTTGAGTTCCTCGTTATCCAACTTATGTTATGATTCTACCGCGGAGTGTTACCATCTTTGATGTCAAGAATGTTGTGAGGATTGCTCCACCTCTTAAGAATTCTTGCTATAGTGATACTTCTCATAATCACCATTCTTTCTTGGTCCTCGCGTTGATCCCAACCGGGGTACCAACAAGTGAACGGTGCTGTTTGGATTCTGCCTATTTAGCAACCCTATTGCTTTGAAGTTAATGGTCGGCCATTCATTCTTAGACTATTGATTATTGAATCACCATTCTGACATTGGTCGTGCAGCCCAACCCATATTTCGGTCGCACCTATCAACCAATGTTTAACTGTGTATGTTTTCCTCAAACATGCTTCATTATATCATTTGATCTGACAAATGCTATCTCCTTATCCACATAATTGAGGAGATGCATCCTTTTGGATGCCTCGTTGAATTATCGCTGAGTCCACCAGCCATCTCCCTCCCCTCTCCTTGGTTTACTGATGAACTCTTGTTTAGGAACTCGCTTCCATAGTTCATTCCCGAGAATCTTACAATGCCCTCCCGTCAATTTGTGTTGCACCTTTTCTTCTCAGACATCCTGAGTCTGAGGTATCCTGACACCAATCAGATCTGAATCTCGGTCAGATATGATGATTGGAACATACTTCCAGGAGTTATAAACATCTTTACATGACCCGGTAAGGTGATGTCACCTAACACACCTGGCCGAAGGCCCTATTGTTATAGATTCCTTTTCTGCAAGGTTATCCATTCTTCCATGAGGAAATTGTAAGACTTATTCTACAAGTTGTTCCTGATGGATCCTTCCTTTATCCAAAGTCTGGCCCTTGATTGAAACACCATACATTGCTATCTCGAAACATGTTCATGGTACTCCGCTTTTCAACAAGGACATTTGAAGCCCAATGCTAAATGTTTCCTGCTCAATTATCCAAACACCGCTGTATGGAAAATTTCTCTCCCCTCACCTAGAGGCTTTTCTACCTTATATCCTGTCAAGGATATCATTCTCTACTTGTCCTTGGTAAGGATATACCCTTGAAATATGTGTTTAGACACATTTTCCTTTCCATTGTTCTGTTTAAACCTGATAATCACCTTTCCTTTCCATTGGTTTGTTTGACCTCTCTTGTGACCTATATAATCTAAGCAGTAATGATTCACTGCTTATGTAAACACCTCGGTGCGCAATTTCGTCAGCAAAATCCTGTTACTATTGTTGATGACATTTCCGAAATACATCGATGAACGGGAACCTTGCCTATTGGTCCGCCTCGTTCAACGAGCGGGAAAATGGTTCTCTTCGTCCCTCGCCCTTGGTATCGATGTTGTTGCCGACATAACTGACATGCTACTCTCTGACATGCCTTACTATCATGATCGTGCAAGACGTCACCGCCCTTCCTACTGTTAATCCACATGGTGGGCCCATAACCCACAGTTTCACAGGATCGAAACCTGACTCTCCTGTACACCCCCTGTTCCCAAAGTTATTCCTCGCGAGTGGACTCGTATGTAATTCACGGATCACCGTTCCAAGTGATCTATTTTGGTATCAGACGCAATACTTATTCTCTTTGCCCTGAACCCTTTTCGCCTGCTGATTAGGCATCGAACGCTTGCCTATCCATTTGAAACTTCTCATGGTACCTCCTTACTTTGCTCTCGATATTTTCTTAAGATTCAATTCGAGAGTAACTTCCGCCACCTTCCTCGGTGTTATCGACCAGATAGTCAACCTTGTAGAGGTCTGTCCTTTTGAAGCTACCCCTTATCCTTTCCGTAAGTACGATGAAGATCCCCAAGGAAGGACGATAACTTCATCATGATGGCCCGAAGCGGAGAACTGAAGACATCAATGTGATGGATCGACCTCTTCGAGAAGAGCAACCAAAGACGAGAAGATTCGTTAGGATTTCGTAACCAGACCTTTCCCCCTAGTCCCCCTCTTAAATCTCGGGACGAGATTTCTTGTAGCGGAGGAGATTTGTGACGCCCGGGTAATCAGGCTACAGTAATCCCATGTTAACGATGCCACGTCACCTCGGTTATTGTTGATAATTCCATGTTAGATCGAAACGGATTCAAATTCTAAATTTGAATTAAAGTTAAAACAATTAAAGTTTTCAAAAGTCAAAACTAAAATGTTCAGTGTGTTGAAAATATTCCCTAACTAATTGTCATGTAGAAACCATGTTTTTATATAAGGCCTATATTTTTAAAATGAGCTAAAATAGTAAAAGAAAATAAAGAAAAATAAAAAAAAATAAAAACATAAAACAAAACTACAAAAAAAGAAAGAGAAAACCCCCTGCCCCCCTTGGGCTTCGGCCCAGCAAGCCAAGGCCCAACCGGCCAGCCCACCTGGCCCAGCCGGTCCACCCCGCCGGCTTAACCCCCCACTCCCCCCTGGTCAAACCCTAGCCCCTACCGCACTACCCCCCCACTCGCCACCACTCCCCACCCCACGATCCCCATCTCTCCCTGGTTTCTCTCTCGATCCCATCTGGATCGAGCCCGTCGCCGAACCTCACTGCTCCTGACACCGCGATGTCGCCGCCACCTCGTCGCGCCAGACCGCGTCGTCCCCGCCTCTCCCTCTCGCTACTTCCTCCCCGAGATGAACGCCGTCGCCTCGCCGTACCCGTCGCCGGCACTGCCCGATCTCGTCGTCCTCGCCGTCAGCGCCACCTCCCCGACCTCGACCTCCTCCTCACGGCCCCGTCGCCTCTACCTCTTCGCCCCGACGCCGGCGCCCCGCCGCTCGCCGGCGCCGGCGCCCCGATGCCGCCTCACCGCTGGACCGCCCTGCCAGCCTCCCCGAGCGCTTCCCCGTCTCCTCCCCGAGCACGCCTCGCTCAACTACAGGGCGCTGTGAGCTCCCCTTCCCTTCTTCCTCCCTAGTGGATCCGGCACCGTGCCCACACGCGAGCGCTCGTCCTCCCCAGTATCTCACTGCACCCCCCTGCACTGCTCATGCCCACACGCGCCCATCTACGCTGATCCGCGCCCATCATGGCCATCGCGCACACTCGCCCCGCCGAACTGCTCCGGCCGGTTGCGGCTGCCTTGCCGTGGCCGCCGGCCGGCCTGCCCGCGCCCTGCGGCCTCCCCGTGTCGTGCTCCTCTGCCGCCGTGCTCGGCCTGCTGCTGTGGCCTCGGGCACGAGCGCCTGCACCCAGCGCCCGCCCCGTTAACCGCCGCCCAAACCCGCTATGGCCCCTAGGGCCAATGACATGTGGGGCCGCCCCCTCTAAAACGTTAAAAAAAAGATAATAAAAATAATAACAATTAATTAATTAATTAGGATAATTAATTAACTTAATTAACTCTGTTTAGTTAACTAACTAAATCTAATTAACCTGCTAATTAAAATGTTAGCTGCTAATTAGTGAACAACCTATGACATGCGGGACCCACATGTTAGTTGACCAGTCAACGCCCTTGTTGACTGCTGACGTCATGCTGATGTCATGCTGACGCCAGCGTGCACTGTTCTGGATAATGTTGAATTTAAATAATTAAATAAATCCTAAAAATGAATTAAATCTTTTAAAATTAATATTAAATAAACCGTAGCTCGGATGGAAAAACTTTGTACATTAAAGTTACTCAGAACGACGAGACGAATCCGGATACGCAGTCCGTTCGTCCGCCACGCACCCCTAACATATCAAACTCGCAACTTTCCCCCTCCGGCTCCTCTGCCCGAAAACACGAAACACCGGGGATATTTTCCCGGATGTTTCCCCCTTCACCGGTATCGCCCATCCCTACATTAGGTCACCCCTAGCACAATGTATTGTCGCGTCTTGCTTTGTGTTACATTTGATTGCTCCATTATTTATTGTGTTCCCCCTCTGTTACTCCTTTCCGGTAGACTCCGAGACCGATGTTGATGCCCCTGTGGTCGACTACGTCACCGACGACCCCTCTCTCTTGCCAGAGCAACCAGGCAAGCCCCCCCCCCCTTGATCACCAAATATCGCCTATTCTCCTCTATACTGCTTGCATTAGAGTAGTGTATCATGTTACTGCTTTCCGTTGATCCTATTCTGATGCATAGCCTGACATTGTTGCTACATCTGTTGATACCTTACCTGCAATCCTAAATGCTTAGTATAGGATGCTAGTTTATCATCATTGGCCCTACATTCTTGTCCGTCTGCCATGCTATACTACTGGGCTGTGATCACTTCGGGAGGTGATCACGGGCATATACTATATACCTTACACGGTTACATTACCTGTCATACTATTCGGAGATGGGGGCTGAAAGGACAGGTGGCTCCATCCTGGTAGAGGTGGGCCTGGGTTCCCGACGGCCCCCAACTGTTACTTTGTGGCGGAGCGACAGGGCAGGTTGAGACCGCCTAGGGGAGAGGTGGGCCTGGCCCTGTTCGGCGTTCGCGGATACTTAACACGCTTAACGAGATCTTGGTATTTGATCTGAGTTGGCTACGAGCTTATACGCACTAACCATCTACGTGGGAGTAGTTATGGGTATCCCGGTGTCGTGGTATCAGCCGAAGCACTTCAGACGTCAGCGACGGAGCGGCGCGCGCCGGATTGGACTGGAACGCCTGCTAGGCTAGGTCTGCTTCCGGCCGCCCTCGCAACATGCAGGTGTGCTATGGGCGATGGGCCCAGACCCCTGTGCGCTTAGGTTTAGACCGGCGTGCTGGCCTCTCTGTTTTTCCTAGGTGGGGCTGCGACGTGTTGATCTTCCGAGGCCGGGCATGACCCAGGAAAGTGTGTCCGGCCAAATGGGATCAAGCGTGTTGGGTAAGTTGGTGCACCCCTGCAGGGAAGTTAATCTATTCGAATAGCCGTGATCTTCGGTAACAGGACGACTTGGAGTTGTACCTTGACCTTATGACAACTAGAACCGGATACTTAATAAAACACACCCTTCCAAGTTCCACAGACAACCCGGTGATCGCTTTTCCACAGGGCGACGAGGGGAGGATCGCCGGGTAGGATTATGCTATGCGATGCTACTGGAGATGCTACTTGGAGATGCTATTTGAAGATGCTACTTGGAGATGCTACTTGAAGGACTTCAATCTACTCTCTTCTACATGCTGGAAGACGGAGGCTGCCAGAAGCGTAGTCTTCGATAGGACTAGCTATCCCCCTCTTATTCTGGCATTCTGTAGTTCAGTCCACCGATATGGCCTCCTTACACATATACCCATGCATATGTAGTGTAGTTCCTTGCTTGCGAGTACTTTGGATGAGTACTCACGGTTGCTTTCTCCCCCCTTTTTTCCCCTTCCCTTTCTTTCTGGTTGTCGCAACCAGATGCTGGAGTCCAGGAGCCAGACGCTACCGTCGACGACGACTCCTACTACTCAGGAGGTGCCTACTACTACGTGCAGGCTGCTGACGACGACCATGAGTAGTTTAGGAGGATCCCAGGCAGGAGGCCTGCGCCTCTTTCGATCTGTATCCCAGTTTGTGCTAGCCTTCTTAAGGCAAACTTGTTTAACTTATGTCTGTACTCAGATATTGTTGCTTCCGCTGACTCGTCTATGATCGAGCACTTGTATTCGAGCCCTCGAGGCCCCTGGCTTGTATTATGATGCTTGTATGACTTATTTTATTTGTAGAGTTGTGTTGTGATATCTTCCCGTGAGTCCCTGATCTTGATCGTACACGTTTGCGTGTATGATTAGTGTACGATTGAATCGGGGGCGTCACACCTTCACCACCACCCTAGTGTGGATCCAGCAACGACGCCACTTCATCGCCAGCTCGCGACACGTTTATGCTCTGTAGCCGCAATGTAGGTGATACGTCTCAAACGTATCTATAATTTTTTATTGTTCCATGCTATTATATTATCCATCTTGGATGTTTTATATGCATTTATATGCTATTTTATATTATTTTTGGGACTAACCTATTAACTTAGAGCCCAGTGCCAGTTTCTATTTTTTCCTTGTTTTTGAGTTTTACAGAAAAGGGATGCCAAACGGAGTCCAAACGAGTTGAAAATTTACAGTAATTTTTTGTGGACCAGAAGAAGCCCCCGAAGCAAAAGAGTTGGGCCAGAAGAGTCCCGAGTCAACCACAAGGGTGGAGGGCGAGCCCTACCCCCCGGGAGGGTGCTCCGGTCTTGTCGTTGACTCGTGGACCCCCCCCCCTAACTTGTTCTCGACGCCAAAAAATCCTATAAACATATAAATCCCCAGAAATAAACCTAGATCGAGAGTTCCACCGCTGCAAGCATCTATAGCCACCAAAAACCAAACGGGAGCCCGTTCCGGCACCCTACCGGAGGAGGAAACCATCACCGGTGGCCATCTTCATCAACTCGGCGCTCTCCATGACGAGGAGGGAGTAGTTGACCCTCGGGGCTGAGGGTATGTACGATTAGCTATGTGTTTGATGTCTCTCTCTCTCTCGTGTTCTTGATATGGCACGATCTTGATGTACCGCGAGCTTTGCTATTATAGTTGAATCATATGGTGTTTCTCCCCTCTACCTTCTTGTAATGGATTGAGTTTTCCCTTTGAAGTTATCTTATCAGATTGAGTCTTTAAGGATTTGTGAACACTTGATGTATGTCTTGCATGTGCTTATCTATGGTGACAATGGGATATTCATGTGATCTACTTGATGTATGTTTTGGTGATCAACTTGCGGGTTCCGTGACCTTATGAACTTATGCATAGGGGTTGGCACACGTTTTCGTCTTGACTCTCTGGTGGAAACTTTGGGGCACTCTTTGAAGTTCTTTGTGTTGGCCTGAATAGATGAATCTGAGATTGTGTGATGCATATTGTATAATCAAACTCGCGGGTACTCATGGTGACAGTAGAGTGCCTAGGTGACATTAGGGTTTTGGTTGATGTGTATCTTAAGGTGTTATTTTAGTGCAAACTCTAGGGCTGTTTGTGGCACTTATAGGAATAGCCCCATAGATCGATCAGAAAAAATAACTTTGAGGTGGTTTCATACCCTACAATAATCTCTTCGTTTGTTCTCTGTTATTAGTGACTTTGGAGTGACTCTTTGTTGCACGTTGAGGGATTGTTATATGATCTAATTATATTATCATTGTTGAGAGAACTTGCACTAGTGAAAGTGTTAACCCTAGGCCTTGTTTCCAAGCATTGCAATACCGTTTTCGCTCGCTTTTATTACTAGTTACCTTGTTGTTTTTATATTTTCAAATCAAAAGACCTATATCTCTATCCATATTGCACTTGTATCACCATCTGTTCGCTGAACTATTGCACCTATACAATTTACCATTGTATTGGGTGTGTTTGGGACACAAGAGACTCTTTGTTATTTTGTTGCATGGTTGTTTGAGAGAGACCATCTTCATCCTACGCCTCCCACGGATTGATAAACCTTAGGTCATCCACTTGAGGGAAATTTGCTACTTTCCTACAAAACCATACGCTTGGAGGCCCAACACGAGTCTACAAGAAGAAGGTTGCATAGTAGACATCAAGCTCTTTTCTGGCGCCGTTGCCGGGGAGGCTAGGTAAGCGGCACTCACATCCCGTCAACGAAGCTCTTTTCTGGCGCCGTTGCCTGGGAGGTGAGTGCTTGAAGGTATATCTTTAGATCTTGCAATCGAATCTTTTAGTTTCTTGTTTTATCACTAGTTTAGTCTATTAAAGAAAACTACAAAAAATGGAATTGAGGTTGCCTCATATGCTTCATCTTTTTAATGTCTTTTGTGAAAATGATGGAAAGGAAAATGGTGCTCAAGTGTTAGAAGTAGAAGTTAATAAAATGTTTGGCATAAAATATTTGTATGATGAGCATGATTGCAATGTTGTTAGTATGAATTCTTTTAATATCCATGATGCTAATTATATGCAAAGCTACAAGCTTGGGGATGCTATCTTTGATGAATATGAAATTTTTAGTCCCCCAAGTTTCGATGAGAATATTTATTATGATGATAGCATGCCTCCTATGTATGATGATTATGTTGATGAAAGTGGGTTTGGAAGAGTGTCAACTATAGGAAATAATTATCCCACTATTTTGGAGGGTGTTGAATCTTATAATATTTATGAAAGTGGATTTGGATAGGTCATGAATTTATTTAGTGATGAATCCACTATTTTGGAAGAGGTTCCAATTGGTTATGAGAACAAAGTTGCTATCTATGATGATTATTGTGATGACATGTATGCTATAAAGAATAATGATAACCATGAAACTTGTCGTCATTATTTTAGTTTTCAATTGGATTATGACTCACATGATAGTTATTTTGTTGAATTTGCTCCCACTACTATTCATGAGAAGAAATTTGCTTATATGGAGAGTAATAAAATTTCTATGTTTGTGGATCATGAAAAGAATGCTCTATGTGATGGATATATTGTTGAATTCATTCATGATGCTACTGAAAATTATTATGAGGGAGGAGTATATGCTTGTAGGAATTGCAATAATATCAAGTTTCCTCTCTATGTGCTTAAAATCTTGAAGTTTTGCTTGTTTTACCTTCCTGTGCTAGTTGATCCTTGTTCCCATAAGTTATTTGCTCACAAAATGCCTATGCATAGGAAGTGGGTTAGACTTAAATGTTCTAGTCATATGCTTCATGATGCTCCCATTATGTTTCAATTCTTATCTTTTATGTGAGCATCATTGAAATCATCATGCCTAGATAAAAAGGCATTAAAGAAAAGCGATTGTTGGGAGACAACCCAATATTTAGCCCTACTGTTTTTATGTGTTCAGATGATTAGGCTACTGTAGTAATCATGTTTTTATAGCTTTTGTTCCAATAAAGTTCCAAGTAAAGCCTTTGGGATAGTGTGGATGATAGCTGACTTGATTCTGTGCAAAAACAGAAACTTTTGCTCTCAGTCTAGGAATTTTGAAAATTCTATGAAACGTGATTTTGATCTGAATTTTTGACACATGATTGATATACTAAATTTCTACATTGTCTTAATTTTTCAGAAATTTTGGAGTTACATAGGTATGGAAAATTTCCAAATTACTACAGACTGTTCTGTTTTTGACAGATTATTTTTTCATTGTGTTGTTTGCTTATTTTGATGAATCTATGGGTAGTATCGGAGGGTATGAACCATGGGGAAATTGTAATACAATAGATATAACACCAATATGAATTTAGAATGAGTTCACAACAGTACCACAAAGTTGTGATTTACTTTCTTATACTAACGGATCTCATAAGATTTTCTGTTGAGTTTTGTGTTGTGAAGTTTTCAAGTTTTGGATGAAGTTTCGATGGACTACGGAATGAGGAGTGGCAAAAGCCTAAGCTTGGGGATTCCCAAGGCACCCCAAGGTAATATTCAAGGACAACTAAGCATCTAAGCTTGGGGATGCCACGGATGGCATCCCCTCTTTCGTCTTCGTTCATCGATAACATTACTTGAGGCTATATTTTTATTCACCACATGATATGAGTTTTGCTTGGAGCGTCATTTTCTTTTGTTTAGCTTTGCTTGCTGTTATTAAGAGACATGTTTTCTATCTTTTAGTTCAATAAAAAGGTCAAGTATAGCCTTTACCATGCTTATTTTACAAGTCTTTATGTTGCTGTTTGAAAATAGTAAGTTTGCTGTTATGTTTTGAATATTGGTGAATAGTCAGAACATGATAAAATCTTGAAATTTTTACACTATAAGGTACAAAAAAATTCTATAGTGTGGTAATTTTTCAGAATTTTTGGTGTTAGGAAAGTATGATTCCTCTTGCATTCTTTACAGACTGTTCTATTTAGACAGATTGCTGTTATGTTTGCATTGTTTGCATATGTTTGCTTGTTTAATGATTCTATTTGAGTAAGGGAGTATTACATATGCAGAGGCATTTAGTATGCAATGTCAAATTATAATTTTAGTAATTTTCTACAGTAGATAATGATAAGGTTTTGCATTGATTTATACTAACTTATCTCACAAGTTCTTGTTGAGTTTTGTGTGGATGAAGTTTTTAAAATTTAGGGAAACTGTGATATGAGAGAAATTAAGGAGACACAAAAGCTCAAGCTTGGGGATGTCCAAGGCATCCCTAATTAATATTTCAAGAAGTCTCAAGCATCTAAGCTTGGTGATGCCCCGGTTGGCATCCCACCTTTCTTCTTCAACAATGATCGGTCAGTTTTGGTTGAGCCTAAAGTTTTTGCTTCTTCACATGATATGTGTTATCCTTAGAATGTTATTTTTTTGCTTGATGTTTGAATAAAGTACTTCAGATCTAAATTTTCCTTATGAGAGAGAGTCTTCACATAGCTACATAATTATTTTACTACTCATTGATCTTCACTTATATCTTTTTGGAGTAGTTTGTCATTTACTCCCGCGCTTCACTTATATCCTATGAGTAAATGGCTGAATGAATTGAATATCATAAATCTGAAATTATATATGTTTCATATGCTTATACCATGGGGATTAATGAATTTACATATAAGAAGTAGAGGTGGTAAATTTATTGAAAGATAGCAAACATAGTATTGGTCACTTGAACAATTCATGAAAGAATATTGAAGGAAGAGAGATTTCATATATAAATATATTATCTTGGACATCTTCTATGATTGTGAGCCCCATTAATTATTTTCAAACTTGAGCATATTAGTTGAAGTTGAACAAGGAAGACAACATAATGGGTTATGCTTGGGTATATTTGTATAGAAGTTATATTGTTATGGATCCTCCAACATGTGGTGCTTGCTATTTAGAATCTTTTGCTAGCCAAAATTTCTGTACTAAGAGGGAATACTGCTTGTGTATCCAAAATCCTTGAACCAAGTTTCTTCCATGGGTGTCCACCATATCTACCTATATGCGGTATTTACCTGTCGTTCCAAAGTAAATTTGAATGTGCCAAACTCTAAACCTTCAAATAATAATCTGTTTCGTATGCCCAAATCACTCATGTAGCGACTAGGGGCTGTTAGTATCTTCCATGCTAGGTGGGTTATTCTCACGATGAGTGTTTATTCACTTATCATTCACGATAGAGTGGCTGGTAATTGGGATGCCCAGTCCTATGATCAAAAGATCAAAAACAAAATCGCAAATAAATTAAAAAATCCCCTCCCCCCGGATTGTTGATAGTTGGACGGTACACGTTGTTTCGGACCAGCCGTGGAATGTGATTGTTGGTGGAGGGGGAGTAAAAACATTACCATTCTATTTGGGAACCCCCTATAATGTATCTAGTATGGAAGATATTGGGAACTCTTGGTTGTTATGTTGACAATGAAAGCATACCTCTCAAAATTATTTTAATCTCTATTTTAAAAGCTTCGACCTCTGGCACCTCTGCAAATCCCTGCTTCCCTCTGCGAAGGGCCTATCTTTTACTTTTATGCAAGAGTCAATAGTATTCCTTATCATTCCAACCTACTCTTTAGTTGGCAAGCATCATGTGACGGGGAAAGATCTAAGCATATATGTCCATTCAAATATATTTGATCATGAATTATTATTGTTGACAATTATCTATATGATAAATAAGTTGGGAGGCGAAACATTAAGCCCATATCTTTCTCTGTGTTCAATGGATGCTATTTGTTCTAAAAATATGCTTTGAGTGGTAGCAATCATGAAAGACTATATGATAGTTGAGTTTGTGGGATTTTATAAATCAAAGCTCTTACATAGCCCCTTGCTGGAAATAAGATGAATTGCAATTTTTTGATGACTGAGAACCTAGTTTTTTAGTTTTCAAGAAAGTTTATGATCTATGCTTTAACATGTGAATAGCTTATTACTTGATCATGAGAAGTTTTATGAGATGCGCTACTGTTATGATATATAACGATGCTACAAAAAGTGATTGAAATTATCATTGATCAAACTTGTGCACTTGCTAGCATTCCACATCAAAAATTCTGTTTTTATCATTTACCTAATCGAGGACGAGCAAGAATTAAGCTTGGGGATGCTTGATACGTCTCCAACGTATCTATAATTTTTGATTGTTCCATGCTATTATACTATCCATCTTGGATGTTTTATATGCATTTATATGCTATTTTATATTATTTTTGGGACTAACCTATTAACTTAGAGCCCAATGCCAGTTTCTATTTTTTTCCTTGTTTTTGAGTTTTACATAAAAGGAATACCAAACGGAGTCCAAACGAGCTGAAAATTTAAGGGGATTTTTTATGGATCAGAAGAAGCCCCCGAAGCAAAAGAGTTGGGCCAGAAGAGTCCCGAGTCAACCACAAGGGTGGAGGGCGCGCCCTACCCCCGGGAGGGTGCTCTGGTTTTGCCGTTGACTCGTGGACCCCCCCTGACTTGTTCTCGGCGACAAAAAATCATGTAAATATAGAAACCCCCAGAAATAAACCTAGACCAGGAGTTTCACCGCCGCAAGCCTCTATAGCCACCAAAAACCAACCGGGAACCCATTCTGGCACCCTGTCAGAGGGGGAAGCCATCACCGGTGGCCATCTTCATCATCCCGGCGCTCTCCATGACGAGGAGGGAGTAGTTCACCCTCGGGGCTGAGGGTATGTACCAGTAGCTATGTTTTTGATCTCTCTCTCTCTCTCTCTCTCGTGTTCTTGATATGGCACGGTCTTGATGTACCGCAAGCTTTGCTATTATAGTTGAATCATATGGTGTTTCTCCCCCTCTACCTTCTTGTAATGGATTGAGTTTTCCCTTTGAAGTTATCTTATCGGATTGAGTCTTTAAGGATTTGAGAACACTTGATGTATGTCTTGCATGTGCTTATCTGTGGTGACGATGGGATATTCACGTGATCTACTTGATGTATGTTTTAGTGATCAACTTGCGGGTTCCGTGACCTTGTGAACTTATGCATAGGGGTTGGCACACGTTTTCTTGACTCTCCGGTGGAAACTTTGGGGAACTCTTTGAAGTTCTTTGTGTTGGTTTGATTAGATGAATCTGAGATTGTGATACATATCGTATAATCAAACTCGCAGGTGCTCGTGGTGACAATGGAGTGCCTAGGTGACATTAGGGTTTTGGTTGATGTGTATCTTAAGGTGTTATTTTAGTGCGAACTCTAGGGCTATTTGTGGGACTTATAGGAATGGCCCAATAGGTCGATCAGAAAGAATAACTTTGAGGTGGTTTTGTACCATACAATAATCTCTTCGTTTGTTCTCCGCTATTAGTGACTTTGGAGTGACTCTTTGTTGCACATTGAGGGATTGTTATATGATCCAATTATGTTATCATTGTTGAGAGAACTTGCACTAGTGAAAGTATGAACCATAGGCCTTGTTTTCAAGCATTGCAATACCGTTTTCGCTCACTTTTATTACTAGTTACCTTGCTGTTTTTATATTTTCAGATTACAAAAACCTATATTTATTATCCATATTGCACTTGTATCACCATCTCTTCGCCGAACTAGTGCACCTATACAATTTACCATTGTATTGGGTGTGTTGGGGACACAAGAGACTCTTTGTTATTTGGCCGCAGGGTTGTTTGAGAGAGACCATCTTCATCCTACGCCTCCCACGGATTGATAAACCTTGGGTCATCCACTTGAGGGAAATTTTCTATTGTCATAAAAAAACTCTATGCTTGGAGGCCCAACACGAGTCTACAAGAAGAAGGTTGTGTAGTAGACATCAGGAGGCGCGATGATAGAACGTCTCTACTGTGTCTGAGCCACCCCGACGATGAGTGCTTGACCGTCGCGCGTCAACATCATCCTCGGACCGACTATGATTTGCATGCATGTAGCCTATGCGGCACCTGTGGTGGCTACAATGAGGCCGAGACACGCCATGCCTGTCGCGAGAAGGCGAAGGCGGTGTTAGTGACGTCCCGATCCAACGACAATCCGGTCATCCGCGTCGTCCAGCAGCGGGCCCTCACCTCCAAGGAATCAAATGCGCGCTGCCGCCGTCAAGTCAACACCAAGGTCCTCGCGGATGGCATCAATGATTTGGTCCGCGCCACCGAGAAGGTCGCGCATGATGCTCAGCTCACCTATGTCGTCCCAGGCCACCCCCGAACTCCGGCAACCCCACGCAGGGCACCTCCACAGATTCCTCGTCCTCCGACTATGAGATCTGTGGCGTTCCAGCCATCCCTACATTTTCTTTAGCCGCTACTACCGTGACAAAGACGACAAGGGCAAGGGCAGTCGTCGGTGTGAAACTTTCATTGTCCTAGTCTAGTTTATTGTTGTGTTTTGTTGTCATGTGTTCCAGTGTTGAACAATGTCCTATGTTAAACTTTGTTCCTATGTGCATGCTATGTACATATATGATGATCGAGGTTGCATTTATTTGTATGAATTTGAGGATTGAAAAATGAGGGATTCGACTACCCGAACAAATGAAGGTTGAGTCCATGCTACCGGGGACACGTCTGGACAAATGAGGCGCCAAGATAGCCCGTCCCATTGTGGTTGAAGATGATCTTACAATCCGTAACTTCTCTCCTTATGTTTAGCAATTTTGAAAAAGTTTACACTTTTGATTATCGAAAGTCCTACATCCACGGGCTCTTATGAAGCCCCTACATAAACTTCCTTATTAACTCTATCTCCCCCCCCCCCCCCCGCCACCCTAATTTAACGAGGGTGGGCCCTAGCCCCTGATCCGGGTCCAATTAATTACTTTCACGTCAATTTTTATGTAAAATTCTCACGTAAATTTTTGTAGGTGTAACATTATTCTTTGACTATTCACTTGTGAGACCTAGGGGGAGGGGCTCGAAAGTTGAACAAATATATAGTATCAAGTGACATAGGATTAAAAACTAAAAGAAAAAACTAAAAAAATATTACGCCAGTCTCCATGCAAGATCTCACGAATATAATATCGACTAAGACATAACAAAGTCTTAGTCGACTGAAATTTAGCAACACTGATGAATATATAAACCATGCATCCACACGGATAGCTGTGGAGGGCTCTTGCAGTATTACTATTATCGCTATCCAGCTCGTGAGTCGTGGCTATCGTCAATGGCGGCCTATGCAAAGGTCGGCACGGAGTTTCTCAAGGATCCACTGATCTGGTTGTTCCTCGCCTCGCTGGCTTTCGTCATTCTGCAGAGGCGGCGGCTGGGCAGCGCGCCATTTCCTCCGGGCCCGAAGCCGCTGCCGGTCATCGGCAACATGGCGTTGGTGGACCAGCTGACACACCGCGGCCTAGCGGCGCTAGCGAAGCAGTACGGCGGGCTGCTGCACCTTCGCCTCGGCAGGCTCCACGTCTACGCGGTGTCGACGCCGGAGTACGCGCGCGAGGTGCTGCACGTGCAGGACGCCGCCCTCTCGAACCGCCCGGCCACCATCGCCGTCGTCTACCTCACCTACGGCCGCTCCGACATGGCGTTCGCGCACAACGGCGCCTACTGGCGGCAGATGCGCAAGCTCTGCGTCACCAAGATCTTCAGCCGACGCCGCGCCGAGACGTGGCTCGCTGTGCGCGAGGGGTACGGGGCGCTGGCCTGCGCCGTTAGCAGGCGCTGTGGCGAGGCCGTCAACCTCGGCGAGCTCATCTTCAACCTCACCGTCAGTGTCATCTTCCGCGCCGCCTTCAGCACCCGCGACGAGGATGGGCTGGATGAGTTCATCGCCATTCTCCAGGAGTTCTCAAGCCTCCTAGGATTGTTCCACATCGGTGACTTCTTCCCGTGGCTCGGCTGGGTGGGCCGGCGGGGCTTCAACCGCCGCCTCCGCACGGCGCGCGGCGCTCTCGACAAGTTTATCGACAGGATCATCGACGAGCACATGAAGAGGGGAAAGAACGCCGCCGACCCCGAAGCTGACTTGGTAGACGGCCTGCTCGCGTTTCTCGCCGAGGCAAACCCAATCAGCGGGAAGCACAGAGAGGACGCCCTCCGCTTCACCCGCGATAACGCCAAGGCCATGATTATGGTACGTAACTGGTACTGTATTTACCATCTTACAGTCTTTACTCTTTACTGTATATCCATGGCGGTGTGCTCCTGCTCCACACTAGTTCTACTGACGGACGGCTTGATCTGCAGAGTAGTATGACCAATATCCTACGACAGAAACCTCGTACATGTAGGCTAGCACCTCTCTTTCTTTTTGACGTGTTTGCTATTTGTAATTGTAAGTTGCTTGATAATGACAAAAACGAGATCGGTCGATTTTCCTTAATGAAGAAAGGCGAGGCGGCGCCGAGCTCCAAGGCGGAGAGGGGGGCGACGAGGCCAGTGTCCTGAGTAAGAGTAAGAGCATCTACAGCCGTACGCCTCAAATCATCCCACATAAGCCCGCGGACACGCCCGGCCAGTGACCGGAAGGGAGAGAGAAGAAAAAACGTGACCCAATCGGATCCCTCGTACCATCCCTATATGCCCGGGCTGTCCGCGAACCCTCATATCCATCTCAAATATGGGGAGGATATGAGGGCTCGCGGACGCGCCCGAGCGCGTTCGGGCATTCTGCCACGTAGGACTCGGCCCCACACCAGACCACCTTTTTTTCTTTATTCATTCTTTTATTTCTCTCTCTTCATCTCCACCGATCACGTGCAAGTGACCGGAGAAGAAAAATAAGGAGTGTGGCTGCGCGGACGAATAAATGGGGGCTCAAAACGGACACGCCCGGCCACTGGCCGGACATGTCCACGGGTGTTTAAGGGGTCATATTTGCTATGTCCAGCTGTAGATACTCTCAGAAAAAGCCATTAACTAGCGGGAGACGGGGATGCAGCGAGTGGGAGCCTTGACGGTTGGTGGTGTGGAGTTGGCACCCGGGATCAGAGAAGAAGGGTGGTGGAGGGTTAGAGGGGTAGCAGGGGTGGCTTGGGCACGGAGGCGAGGCGCGTGAGGCAGTGGCGCCAGCTGTAGGTGACGAGGGCTGATGGTCTGGCGGATGTCAGACGGGCGGCTCGGCGCAAGGAGGAAGGGAAGGGAGTGCTAAAAAATGCACGATCCCTTTTTTCAACTCACTGGTCCTTTTCTTTCTATCCTCGTTATTTTTAGTTTCTTTTTTTACTTTTGTATTTCGGTCAATTGACTTTCTACTACGTGGTTTTGATACCTAATTATTATCTATTATTTAGGTAATATACTCTGGCTTGGATGGTGGTTTTTTGCTTGTTGCTGATTTCTTGTTTTATTATAATTATTTTCCCTCTTATTGTTTTTGTTTTTATTTTTGGTTTGTTGCTAGTTTCATCAAGTGCATATACGTATTTAGATGTCCTTTTGTGTCTTTTCTTCACAAAAAAGTGTATATACGTATTTTAGTGTTTTTTACATTTCAAAGTAACGGAGTCGCAGTAGACATGTACCTTTGATCTTTAGAGTATAAGTATTAATAGTATTACGACAAATACAAATACACTTGTTCACTGAATGGTTTATGGTGAAAGGTGAGATTCATGTAGGTTGTATTTTCATTGTGTTTTTGGCGCAAGATCTTTGTCTAGAATAAGTAACCGTGCATTACAATTGTTTTCACATGCTATGAAACATGAAAAACATAGCAAGCAATGCTGTAACTGAGGTTTGAAATCACATAAATTTGGTTTTTATTTGATAGAGACGTGTGTCATTGTTTGTATGGTGCATTTTTTTATTTATACTGAGTTGGAAATCGGTCAACATGATAGTGCCATTCGTCGCTGTTTGTATGGTGCAAAATTTTGATTTGTTTTTTGTAGCAAAAATGTTGTACGGAACCATGGTTCAGCCGAAGCTACGCTCGACACCATTGATTTTTAGGCACTATTCATAAGGATCCATGCATGGTTGATTAAAAAATACAGCTGACATGCATGTCTACTCATGAGGATCCATGCATGGTTGATTAAAAAATGCAGTTGACATGCATGTCACAGATCCACATGTAGTAGGATGTTAAATCGTATGACATAGACCATAGGTTCGATTGAACCATGGTCCTGAATCATGTCTCTCTTTTTGTAGCTTGTCCTTCGTGGTACCTGCTATCGTAGCCATTCATATATGCTCAGTTCCATGTGGATGTGTGCATCGATGGAAAATTAGCAACTGGCGTTAGCTCTCAAATCTTAATCTCCTGCCGCTAGGACTAGTAGGGACTGTATCTAATGTGACGTTCTTTTTGTCCACCCCCCCCCCCCCCCACCCACAGACTGAGACGTAGTGCAGACCTCTCTCTCTTTTTGCATGCAGCGCATCTTTCTCTCATAAACTTTACATGCAACTCTCTCTTTTTTTCTCTCTTTCGGTAAAGTCTGCTCTTTAAAAATGTCAAATAAAAATCCTAAAAATCACTTCCTTGAAAAAGAAATCACTATTACTCAATGCACATGGGACAGAGGGGTGGAGATAAAAGATTCTCCATGCAAACCCCTCTCTTTCTCCCGGTTGGACAAAGATTCCTTCATGGACCCGTTCTCTTCTCTCGCCTAGCACATTTAGTGAGATGGAGCTAGGAAGGAACTTTGCGAATTTTGATTGGTACCAATTGAAAACCAATTTAATGGTAAAAAATAGTCACTCTCTACATAAGTATGTATAATCAAAGGCTAATATAGGTTAATATGCACAACTCCTTGCCACTGAAGACATGAATAATTTTGTAATGGAAATAAAATTCTTCAAGGTGCCCTTTAGAATAAAGGAACCGTGGAGAATAAGAAAGTGAGGCTTGCAATCATAGGATACACAAATATGGGATTTGTACATTTTTTATTATTAGATTGCATTAAAGAAAATTTATGTATGACTTGAACTTTTGCTACAAATTTGGGAGGAAATTAAGTCTGAGTTCCAGTCTCGTGTCAAACTTCTTTAGAAAGTTCAAATGTGTCTTCTTTGTTTTTGTCTCTTAAATATAACACCTAATCTCAAAGTCCATGTATCTTGTGCATTTTTTGAAAAGATGTATCTTTTGTGCGCGCATCTAAATATGTCTTCTCAACAACTCGTATTTCTCAGATGAAAAAATAGCCAAGTAAATCATTGTGTGTTTTTTTGTTCTTACCTTGTCAGATTCATGTGTTTAAGGGAAAGAACCCAAAACATTAACAATAGTTAAAATAACTTATCGAGTATGTTAAATCCAAACGCGGTTTTGGGTGGGAGAGAGAGAGAGACTACCTACCATCAACATCACCGAATTCCTTTAGCAATAAAGAATTATTCCTATATATAGTACTCCCTCTGTTTTAAAATATAGTGCGTCCGCGCTTTCTGATGTTCAACTTTAATCATAAATTTAATCAATGAGACCGACTATGGCGGGAGCAAAAAATATATACTCCCTCCGTCCGAAAAAGCTTGTCCCAAGCTTATCTCTCAAATGGATGTATCTAGCACTAATTTGATGCTAGATACATCCATTTGAGGGACAAGTTTTTTCGGACGGAGGGAGTAATTGAAAATTTCTTTTGAATACGAATTCATTGGTATAACTTTTGCTCCCAACACAGTTGGTCTCGTTGGTTAAATTTATAATCAAAGTTGAAGCACAGGAACCGAGGACGCACTATATTTTGGAACGGAGAAAGTATGTGGTAACTTGCATGTGGCTATCTACACAGGACATGTTGTTTGGTGGGCCAGAGACAGTGGGGTCCATGACCGAGTGGGCGATGGCGGAGATGATGCGTAGCCCAGACGACCTACGGCGACTGCAGCGGGAGCTCGCCAATGTGGTGGGGCTCCACCGTACCGTGGATGAGACCGACCTCGACAAGCTCCCTTTCCTCAGATGCGTCGTCAAGGAGGCGCTCCGCATGCACCCACCCATCCCACTACTCCTCCACGAGGCTGCTAAAGATTGCTTTGTCGGTGGCTACTCTGTGCCCAAAGGCTCCCGCGTGTTGGTGAATGCTTGGGCGATCAACCGTGACCCCGGGGCCTGGAAGGACGGCGACACGTTCCGACCTTCGCGGTTCATGCCCGGCGAGGGAGAGGCCGCCGAGCTGGACCTCAACGGCGGCTGCTACGAGTTCTTGCCGTTTGGGTCCGGCCGGCGCTCGTGCCCTGCGCAGGGGCTTGGCCAACATGCGGTGGAGTTCGCTGTCGCGCAGCTCGCGCACGGATTCAACTGGGAGCTGCCCGATGGCATGAAGCCCGCGGAGCTTGACATGGGCGACATCTTTGGCCTCACCGCATTACGTGCCACGCGGCTCTACGCCGTGCCCACACCACGCCTCACTTGCCCCATGTAAGTATCGCACCAGACTTGCTCATGGAGTGCCTTGTAACCGTTGGTCCGTTCATTGTGTACCCCGACCGGCTTGGTTTGTTTTGGACTTGATCTCCGAGTCCTAATTCGCAAGAAGAGACTTCCTATCAATAAAGATCATGGTCATAGATGTGCGTTCATGAGCTATCTCAATATTCAAATTGCTCATGATATTCGCGGGGGCGTGCGTGTGCGTGTGCGTGTGCGTGTGTGTGTGTGAGAGAGAGAGAGAGAGAGAGATTTTACATCATATCAAAAGGATGTGCTTTTCAGAACCATATTGGTATATTATAGTTGTTGATATTCTGATCTATGATATGGAATTTTATAATGTTTGAATTATAATAGAAAAAAAACATGCTTTATGTTTAGAAACCGGCGAGTGCCATTTAGGGCCAGTTATTTTGGAATAATACCATTTTTTGGGTAAAAAACAAATTACCGAATTCCTCCCCAATCCTAGCCCAATAGACTCCGCACCATGCCCATCCTAAGATTCGCTACGCTCCGTGATCATTACTCCTTCCAACTCCAAAATGAAGTCTTATAAGTTTTGTCTAAAGTCAAATGGTGCAAAGTTTGATCGATTTTTTAACATAAGTTATAGGTGTTCTTTTTGGAGCCGAAAGGAGTTCACCACAACCCATTATGCTCTTGAGCATACTCTCTTCCCCCTAGGTTCTTAAATAGTTTACATGCATCTACTTGTATAGGCCTAAGTCCGTAAAAAAAGTACTTGTATGCAACTCCAATGATGTACATCAAAATGAACACCTCAAATGTCCGCGGTCAGCGGAGTTGGTCCTTCAACCGTATGCATCAAATCCGGACAGCGGAGTGAGCCAGACGAACCTAAAGGACAAAATACATGAGTTGGGAAGGACATGTGGTCCAACTGATAGTGGTTCAAATGGATTATCCGAACTCTCCTAAAGCTCCCTCAGGTTTGGTTCAGGTTTGTAGGAATTCAGATGTCCAACCTAGTCCGCAGACGTTTGCTGAACTGCATTGGAGGGCAAAAAGTGTCTGTACCGCGTGGTTCAAACGTTCAAGGGTGATTTGGTGCACATCGTTTCCAAACTAGGTTCAGAGCCAGCTCTTTTTAGTTTACTTTGCAACTTATGGTCAAAATAAGCTAAAGCTAGACATAACTTGAAATTTCTCTCCAGCTTAATTTCTAAGCCCGTCCAAATAATAGTTGGTAGAAAAAAACTACAAGAGAAGTGCTTCTAGAGCTTCTCCGTTAGGGCTGGAATTCGAGCCGAGTCGAGCCAGCTCGGCTCGACTTGCTAAAGCTCGTTTCGTTAACGAGCTAGCTCGACTCGACTCGTTACTATAACGAGCTCAAATCCAAGATTGGCTCGACTCATATAACTCGCGAGCTGGCTCGTTTAGCTTGTTAAGCTCGTTAAGGATATGAACATAAAACCTTACGAATATGAAAAAAAATATTACTTGAGAATGTATAATGTACATATTAAATATGTACAATGTTCACAAAAAATTGTAAGCATGTATGAGCATCACTTACAATTGTTAGTATCGTGCAGGCGCAGCGCCGACGCCGTCACAATTTATAGGATAAAGAAACAAGGAAGACATGAGGGAAATCGACCGCCTATAACTTCGCTAGGAATAGAAATGGAATGAGAGAAATCTTCGTGTGCGATGTGTGAGTCTTGTGGGCAGTTGGGCCTTGTGTTGTGCGCCTGGGACACCGAGAGCTTGGCTGATCTTTTGTACCGAGCCTAAACGAGTTACACGAGTACTCGTGAGATCGTCTCGTTTAACTTGGTCTGTAAATGATCTTAAACTAGAGCTCGGCTCGACTCGTTATTCTTCGAGTTCGAGTCGATTCGAGCCGAGTCATGAGCTACTCGTTTAGCTCGCGAGCTTCGAGCTTTTCTTCCAGCCCTATTCTCCGTAATTCAAACCCTTCCATAAAAAAAAGATAATGTTTCCCTCTTTTTAGGAAAAAAATGCTACCGCATAACTCTTCGTGCTCGAATAGAAAACCACATGCGCAATTGCTTCCCCTTTGCTCCAACACCAACTACTACTACGCCTAACTCCACTTAATTAACCCCAAGGGACAATTGAAGTACTTTCTAGTTTGATGTGGAAGTATTGAGTGTTCAAGCCCTAAGGAGCAAATGGATAAGCCTCATATTCTATCAAGTTATATATGGTTGTGTGAATTTCTTTGGTACTCTACTCGTTTTAATAAATGGTTGTCTACATTGCTTGATGCATAGGCTAGGGGTAATCCTCCTTTTTGAAAAAAGAAAAAAAATCAAGTTATATATGGCACTTACTAAACCTTCTATGCAGTTTTAATGTCGACTTTTTTAGAAATCAACTTGCTATGAGTTTTTGTAACTCGTAGGTGGAAGTCAATTAAATTTAGGTTGTGTTATCAATTAGTTTGCAAGTAAATAAAGAGTAGTATCCAATGGCAAGTGTTCTAGGAACTTAACTATTTTCTTATAAAGTGTTTGTCTTTCTTATAGATTGTGGGCAAAGTCTAGAGGCAATGACATCTAGATGTTCTACCTATGTAATTTCTCTCTAATATCACCTCAAGACCCTCTCACAACGTCAGTACAGGGTACCAAACGTATCAATAATTTTTGAAGTTATCATGCCTATTTCTTATCAATTTTGTGCGATATTTATATTTTATTTGTATAACCTACTAATTATCAGCTAAAACCAATTTTTATGTTTCAATTTATCGATGCATGATGTTCCCAAACTCAAAAAAGTGAAACTTCATGTAAATTATTCATGAAAGAGAGCAGGGCCCACAGGTACCCCATGGCCTTTGGTGGCATGCCCTTAGCTATATGCATCAAACCCTTCCATGATTTATCTTGCAATTTCCTACCTCTGCCATTTTGTGAACCAAGGTGAAACTCGTCTGCAACCCTGCGTATGTATAGGGCTATTCACCTCCATCTCACTAAGATATCATCCTCCGATGCTCCCCGGGTTTGTAGTTGTAGTTATGTAGCATGCCGTCTCTCTATCCTTCAATAGAAATATCACATGAGTGGGTTTTTTCCACAAGGGGTTTTCCACTTAAAAATCTTTATTACTGTGTGATGAATAATTATTTTATGATCAGATCAATGATGGTTTATTGAATAATTTATAGATGCATATTGTTGTCATATTCATTAGTCTATTCGTTGACTTGGTTAGATGAAAGGTCAGTAGATGGACTTGTGTACATTATGTGGAGTAGATCCCTAATTGTGACGAACTATCAGCAACAACGAGAGGAAAAGCTTAGACGGATTTACTGCACTATTTATAAAAGGTTCCTTGACTTGTTATCAACCGTACCACAGTTTGTGAGATGGATTCTTTCAACGATATGACATCTTGTTTAATGGAATTCCCTATTTTGCTTCTTAGTTTGGGTTCATTCATGAGGGTTTTGGGCACCTTGGGTGAAGTATTAGCTATAAGATGGGCCATTCATTGGTGTACCAGATTTAGGAACGTATTATATCTATATAACATGATTCTTATTTATGATGGTACTTACATGATTTTTCCATTGATCATTAAACTTATCTATGCTTATGTTTACGTGTCACTGATGTTATGAGAAATCCAATTAATAAAGCGACCATGTTTGCCTACAAAAACTTCACCTTTGGTTTTCTTCCTACAAAATAAAATCGAGCTGCTTCACTGTTCTAAAATCAGCTCAGTATTAGAAACATTAGGTTACCACGGGAGCACTATTGTAAACTGACCAGAATTAGCGGTATTTTGTGTTAGAAGTGTGTGCACGCGCTAGTTGATTGGAGTTTGGAGAATAGGTACCAAGAATTTGGCATTGATAGATACTACCTCTATTCCTAAATATAAGACATTTCATCATTTTAAATTAAACCAACGGGACATCTTATACTTAGAAGCAGAGGATGTATTACCGCGGCAGCAGCTATCCCATGGGCAACGACTAAATTGGTGCCTTATGATAAAACACTTAATAGAAGAAATTGTAGTTGAAGACAACCCACTCAATTTTTTCCCCTCTCTCTCGGAAAAAAAAAGTGCGTGCATGTTCCACTTTCGTTGGTTACAAACATGCAGCCAAACTACACCATAGTTCATAGTAGGTCGAATGAACTTGATCGTACATATACATCATACTACCAACACATCATCCTGTCAAAGTGTCAACCCAATCAATCCCCCTCCAGATGGGAAAGGGAGAGTCACCTGAAAACGAATATGCTTGTTACTAATATAATCACTGCCCCTGATATAATGCAGTTGAACCGTATATTTATACCTGTTACAATAAGACACATCTTCTCTTTCACTCGTGAATGGAGAAATTAATTAGAAAAAATAGTTCTGTATTCTGCTTTTGTGGGATTTTCTTAATCTAATTATCAATTGTCAAGGCGGTATAAAGAAATCCACAAGTAGCAAAATTACATCCAGCTTCATAGATCACCGATCAACTACTGCAAGCAATGGAGCGGGCCGAAGGCGTGCCACCATCATCGCCCCACCCTCGCATGAGCCGGACAAACCTTATTGTAGTAAACAGTCAGCGAAAAAAATCGAATTCTTTCAAGCCCCAAAAAATATAGAAACAATCTTTACCTATCTGTATCTGTATCTGTATCTGTATCTGTATCTGTATCTAATATTAAAGGAAGGATTGTTTCTCCAACTTTTTTGGTTTACGATGGGACCCAGATTAATTTTCGTTCGTCGGACGAGTCGTTTCTCGTTCGTCCCGATTACTTTCTTCAAAAAAAACGCACGACGCACAGAGAGGAGTCGCGATGGGCCGGCCCATTAGCGGATGCCGTACAAACAGCTCGCCCACTGGAAAAAGTAGCCGGACAAATCTTGTTGTAGTAAACAGTCAGCAAAAAAATCAAATTCTTTCAAGCCCCAAAAATATAGAAACAATCTCTACCTATCTGTTTCTTTTATATAATATTAAAAGAAGGATTGTTTCTCCAACTTTTTTGGTTTACGATGGGACCCAGATTAGTTTTCGTCCGTCGGACGAGTCCCGATTACTTTCTTCAAAAAAACCGCACGACGCACAGAGAGGAGTCGCGATGGGCCGGCCCATTAGCGGATGCCGTACAAACAGCTCGCCCAGTGAAAAGAGTCAAAGAAATAAATTAAGTGACGTGAGGACTTGAACCTGGGCGCTCACGCTGGACGCATCAGCATGCTAGCCACTGGACTAGGCACTACAATATGTCTAAGTTGCAGCGTGACATGCTAAATTAGCAAAGAGCCGCACCAGATAATAAAAGGAAATATATTTTTTTGGAAAAAGTAGATATATTTTAGAACGCGAATATTTTAGCAAATTTCTAAACAAAAAATTTAAACTCGAGCATATTTTTCACGAAGAACTATATTTTTCTTTTTAATTTTTTTGAAACCTGAACATTTTTTGAAAACTAGAAGGTACTATAGAGAACATTGTTCCAAATTTGAGACCATTTTCTAAAAACACAAATATTTTCTGAAATTTGAGTTTCAGAAGGTAAACATTTTTTCAAAATATGAAAGACCATTTTCTAAAAACACAAATATTTTTTGAAATTTGAGTTTCAAAAGGCAAACATTTTTTTTCAAAATATGAACAGTTTTTTAAAACTGGGAAGTATTGTATCTAACACTTTTTAATCTGTACCAACTAATAAAGCAAGGCGCGGTTCTCTGAATTTTCAGTCTGTCAATCACATAGGATTTTTCATCCGTCTTGCACAAGGGGCACACACAAGTGAAAGAAAAAACACCTTTTGTTCTCAGGTGAAAGAAAAACGCTTAGCGTTTTTTATTCCTCAGTGTGCTTGTTTTTTTTTTTGAATGTCTCACTTGGCCTCAGTCTGCGTTGTGGCCCAGCGAAGACGGCCCAAGGAAAAAAATATTAGTTCCTGTTTGGAATCAAACTGGCGACCTCCCTCCTCGTCCATGTAAATTCATCGCAACCGATTGAGCTAGATCAATGTTTGTGTTTAGGTGAAGGTTGTTTTGTCTATTCAATAGTCTCACCTTGGTTGCTTATAGATAATCCCTTTACTTGATATACATATTTTAGTTTTTAGGTGAAGTTTTTAGGTAAGGAACGATGTGACAAAAATAATAAAGGAGGGAAATTTAGTTGAGACAACTACATGTCAAATGACATGAGACCTGACAAAGGAATGAAAGAACTAGGAGAGAGAGAAATAAAAAGGAAGAAGAGAGAAAAATTTAGGGCTAGGAAGAGAACTAGACCTGATATGGAAGGAAGAAGATAACTTTTTTTTACATCCGCTCAGTGACACCCGTCATAATGCATGAAGAGTCCAACTAAGGATTAACGGTCTATCTAATACAAACTACTCAATTTACATGATAACACGGACATATATTAGGTGTAGTGACTTTCCCTATTATATTAGCTAGATGTAAAAAAATTGTGTTCAAATCTCTTGATCTCGTCGGACACGAAGGATGCTCAACGATCCAGCTATTGGACATGTCCAACATTGGTTAGTGACAACTGGTACCGCGATCACTGGCGACGAGGACAACATAAAGGACAAGCGGAAACATGGTTCTGATGTCATATTCAAATGAAGGATATGGACCTAAGGGTGAGGTATTAGTCAAGTTTTTATGCCAGGGGCATAAAGGGTGGGGCCTTTAGGCATGTTCAATGGATAAGAGGGTGTGGCCGTGTGGGGGTTGTTTTTTCCGTTGCAACGCACGGGCATGTTTGCTAGTTACTAATAAACCAGCGATCGCTTCTGGTTGTACGCCGTCCGTGTTTTTGCAAAAACGCCCCTCGGTTTATTTGAAATAAACCCGGAGTGCAAGTTAGAAAACACCTGGGCCAAAGCCAGTCGGGTGCCGCCTGTATGCCGCACCCGCAGCCACGCGCCCGAGGCCGAGCTCCCGAGCGCGCCGCCGCCTCGACCTCGCGACCCGCCGGCGACCGGATCCTCGCCGGGGATGAGTGCCGCCGTCCCCTGCTCCCTCCTCTCCCCCTCTGTCTCCTCTCACCTTGCTCATCCCCCGATCTCTCTGTCCCCCAGAACGAAAGGAGCATGCCATGGCCTCGGATCCGCGCCGCCGTCGCCGGAGAACCTCGTCCGCCACCGGTTCTTCGACCACAACTACCGGATCAAGTTGCCCCGCCTCTGATCTACCCGTTCCCGGCCACCCCAACCTCGCCTCGTCATCGGGCGCGCAGAGAGACGGCCATGGCCGCCTGATTCCCGAGCGCCGCCGGCCAAGGTATTGGAGGGGTGGTTCTGGAGCACAAGCTGCGGCGAGTTGTGCGCTATGTGACAGAGGAGACCGCCGAGATCTTGCAAGGGTGGTTCCGGAGCGAAGTGGGATGTGTGTCGGGTGAAGGACGCCCTTGTGGCGAACGGCGCTAGGTGCTATCAGCTGGGAAGGCTTCGGACCGGACCATGGATGGTGCAGCGGGTGAGAGTTGGGGCAGACGGCGAGTGTGGTGGATGCCGATGCCGCCTAGGTTCTGTTGATATCGACATGGAGGATACATAGAGTTTGCTGACTCTATTTCTGTGTTGGCCCTTGAGAGGGAAACCAAGGCAAAATTCAGCCAATTTCAGGTGCATATATATATCTATCCCATGGGTTTGAGTCCCTAGCTAACTTGGAGCATTGCACGTATTGTTAAATATAGTTAGTTTCTTTAGTTTACTCGCAATAATTGTGATAAGCAGAGCGGATACGTGCTTGATTTTATTTTGATACATAGCTGGCATGATGTGATTTACTAAGTATTAATTTGGAAAAACTAGGCCTGGAGATAATATGCCTCCCCGTTTTCTGAGGATAGTGACTTGTGCAGTGATCAAATTCAATAGGTTTATATGATAAGCTTCTTCATCTATGTTAATTTTTACCTCCGTTTATAGAACTCTGGTTGTGTTAACAGCTTGAGACGTCCTTAAAGACCTTGTGGTTGATTTCCATGTCTGCATGATAATTGCTTGCTGAAATAACTGGTCCTTCAGCTGTAGTTAGGGAAATCCATAATCTTCATATACTTAAAGCATGACATTTACCTGGAGATAGTGTGCCTCCCTGTTTTGTGCAACAATCGATTGTGGTGATATACTGTGGCCAAATTGAATGAGCTTATACGATTAACTTCTTCATCCACATTTTCAGTTTGGTTTATGGAAATTGAACTACTGTCGTGTTAACACACTCAGCCAGGGCGTCGCCGCACTCTATCAGCCTCGTGGGGCTTGCAGGTTAAGTAGGTTGCGCCCACTCCATCAGGATGTCCTCCCCCACTGTTAGTGTTAACTGATTAATCATGCACATCCATTGAAGCAAAGATTCAGACAAATGTTTGATTCACTATAATTAATCAATCAGTAAAAGACCAATTGCTTAATCCTACTAGCTAGACACTCCATCCATCCAATCCAGTGAGTTTAAATTGATTAATCCTGCACATCCTTAAATTATGAAGAGTAATGAAAATATTTTGGTGTTGGAGGAGCAGCCAGCAAGTGCAGTTTCTATGGAGAACACTGATTTGCGACCTCAGCTCAGCCATATTGAATAAATTGATTACTCTATGAAATAGGAGTTAGCCCATAATAGTAATGCCACTCCAATATTGGAGGAAGTGTCGATTGAGCTGAGAAAATTACTTGACGATGAAAGGAACGGCTTGCTTCAAAATTTGCAAAATAACTTCTCCAAGCTCTCAGTAGAGAAGCAATAATATGACTCCCAGGTGCCACTCTGAGAGAAAAGCTGGAGATGCTTTGGCAGTGGCAAAATAATAAGTAATTGCTACAGACGCCAGCCAGGTGTTCATCTGCCTATTTGATTACTGTTTTCTGCTCTTAATAATGCTTCCGTTTTCCCTATTTTAGAACCCTTCTTTTGTACTCCTACAGATAGCAGATGAAAGGACAAGGGTGAAAAAGTCAAGCTATTGGAGAGGTCAATTGAGGAGATCAGAAGTACTTTATGTGCTCTCAAAAGTAGCTTTATTCAGTTTGAGTGGATTTTGTGGCCTAACTTCCAGACTAGCACTTTGGAAGAAGTTAGAATTTATGTTAATACAACTTTAGTTTAGCCTGACTGAAATAAGGGGCAATACTTAATTTTGTAATGTATGTATATGTGTACTTTGCTGTTTGCTCAAATCTACATCTTAAGAGCATCTCCAATAGCCGCGCTTCGCGCCGCGCGCAAAAAACCTGTTTGCGGCGCGCGCTTCGGCTGGTTTAGCGTGGCTGCCAACGCTGGCTTGAGCAGCCGCGCTATAATGCAGCGCACTCGCGTCGCTCCAGCAGCGCGCAAAAATACAGCGCGCGTGACTCGCCGGGCATTTTAACATATATGATATTTTGGACACAGAATGAGTTTGAAACATTCATCAAAATGCAATGAACATGTGAAATTTGACACAAACAAGTTGATGAATAAAAGTTCATGCCCACAAGTTCAAAATCATGCCCACAAGTTCATCCTACCAAGTTAAAATGCAAACTAAAGTTCAAGACATAAATGAAAGACACATCAATCATCTTCCTCGTCTTCGTCCTCATCTTCCGAAGACGATTCTTCCGCCTCCGAAGATGAATCTTCCTTCCTAACCTCATCAGGCACCGCATCACGTGAAGCTCCGACGGTGTTGGCTAGATCTTCAACGGCATCTTCATGACAATGCCCTCACCCTCTTCGTCCACCTCAAACTCATGGTCTTCGAAATGGATGTCATTGGTTTGAGACCAATGTGAATTGTTGGACCCAACACCCATAGTTGACATGTATGCATCATCGTTGAGACTACAAAGTTTTTTGAACAATGCAAATAAGCTATTTATATGTGAGATGCATTGAAAAAATAACAAGAAAAGAAAAGTTGGAATTTTTTTCACCTTGGGGGCATTTCGTCGAACACGTGGTGCGAGTCGGCGGCCGGCTCAATGAGTGAGCTCGCCGGTGCTTCGGTAGCCGCCGCGGCCGTCGAACGCCCTGCAAGCTTCTTTCCCCTCGCCTTCGTGCTGCCGGAGCCGTCCGCCGTCTTGTTCTTCTACGCGGATGTTTTGCCCTTCTTCGGCCGCGCCGCATTGGGGACCTTCGACGGTGCGGCGGTGGCATGGGACGGCGCCGGCGCGACGCCACCCGTCGCCGTGGTCATCCGCGGCGGCAAGAAGAGGCTGCACGCGAGGCCGACGCTCAGCGGAGCTCCGATGGTGGCGACACCAACGCTCCCCGCGCTAGGGTTTCCGGCGCGGCGGAGGCGGGGGGAGGGGGGGTCGCGGCTGTACAACGGGGTGAGCGGGGTGCCGGTGTGCGCGTCCATGGGTGGCAGGGCGCCGACGCTGGCGCGCGCGGGGCGTAGGAGGAGGAGAGGAGAGAGTGCGGCGCGAGCGCTCGAGTATGCCGCGCGCGGTAGCGGGCGTCCGAAATACACCATGTTGGATAGTGCTTCCGACCGCGCGCCCAACTCGTTATAGCGCGCGCGCCGTTTTTGCGCGCCCGCTGGAGCGACCCGCCGCGTTGCGCGCGCGCTAAAACAGACTAATTTGCGGCGCGACGCTAGTTTAGCGCGGCTGTTGGAGATGCTCTAATACTGCCCTATTTTCTGGGATTCAAATTTTCAGGCTGGAATCAACAAGCCCACATAATCTTCAGTCTTTCACAATTATGTTTTGCTTCATGTTCTTTGATCAGGTTGTAATCTGCTGGTGCGGTGCTGCCCTGCTTTGATTTGGGTATTCATCTCGGATCTAATTTTGACCGAACAAAGGTGGTTTGTTGGCTGCTGGCTGGTGTCACCCGATGATACTGTGCTACAGAGAGAGATGTTTTTCTAGCAATAGAAGTGGCCAGTTTAGTTAAGTTGAGGATTTGTGCGTCCTCTTCTTCAGGCCTGTAGCTTGTGGTTTCAATCGGATAGTTAAAGTTGCACTTTCAGTCGGACACATGTTTGTTGTTTTGCCTGCTTTTTTCTTGACTGCACACTCTTGCTGTTCGTTGTTGTGCAATGCTGAAATTGTTCATGCGGTGTGGTGGATGAAAGTGAGTACCAGACTAGCACTTTGGTTGTCCCTGTTTGGTGATAAAAAGCTTTGACTGAATATCAATAATGTTTCTTTTCAGCAATCCTTCTCCTATTGCCACTGCTTCCGATTCATCAAGATATCTATCCATGCATATTTTCTTGATGGAGAGACATAAAACCTTGGATGCCCATAAATATGTTAGGTAATCACCTGTGTTTACTGAACATATGTGTATTTGCATTTTCTTTTACTTTTATATGCTTCAACTCCAGCTAACAATCTGCTGATAAGAAGCGGTCCCAACAGATTTTACACATAAAAAAGAATTGTAACTTCATCAAACGAATTAGAGGACTAACCGTAGGTTTCATGGACGTGTGAATCAGCAGACAAGTCTAATTGTTTTTCTATATATGCGCCAAAGAAGAACTATATTCATCCACGGATATTCTTAGTCTCTTGCTTGGAGAACCTTTTTTTTTTGCCCCATTGGTTGCATATAAACCCCAACCTCAAATTGTAGTCATATTATGTGAATATTGGAAAAGGAAAAAGGGGTGTATTGTACTTTAAAAAGCTGGTGTTACTTGAGAACTTAATGATGCCTTTGTTCGATGCAAAGAATTTCATTTTTAAGAAAAGGCTGGGACATCTATTGTTGTTTGTATCTTAGTGTTACAATGTAAATCATCTGTGGTAGCAAACATGATAGCCAGGGCGCAAGTATGGTATTCATGTTGTATTGTACTTAAATCAGTTTTTTATAATCCACAGAACTAACTACATGCTTCATTTGATTTTTTATAATCAGCTGTTTGGCTTCATTCCAATCGGTTGGTGCCTCAAAAAGGCTCAAATACGGTGGAAGATGGATTTGTGCTTTGGTTTTGTTGGCAAATCGAGGGAAGGAGGACGGAGGAGAAACCAAGTTATGGAGAAAAATAATCGAGCCTAGACCCCATGGCCTTGAGTTGTGTGCATGTGTGGTGCGACAAATTGGCGCCCATTAGGCGGTGATTAGACACTAAGTGGTCATGTGGGGACATGTGAGGGACCCATCCTACCTCAGTGGAACAAATCCATGACACAAGTTCTCCCTCAGATGGAACAAGTCCATGACATTTGATCTTCAATTGCGAGAGGTAGTGTGATGAACGATGTATAGAACAGGTATAGGGTATAGTTCGGATCTTGAGCAATGGTTATTATTGGGCTAGGGGCTTGTGTTATTGTTTTCGTTGGAACGCACGGACATTTTTCCTAGTAATAATAAAGAGAATTGGGTTTCTGTCCGTACGTCATAAAAAATACCCTCGAAGTTGGCAAAAATTACCCACCAATCCGCCCGTAAGTAGAGCTGCACTAACGAGCAGCTCGGCTCGTTTAGCTCGTACTCGTTAAGCTCGTGCTCGTTAAGGCTCGGCTCGTTAAGCTCGTTAAGATTAACGAGCAAAAAACCCTGCTCGGCTCGGCTCGTCTGAAGCTCGTTAAGCTCGTGAGTGCTCGCGAGCGCTCGTTAACAGATTATAATGTGTTACGATATACATGATGAATGTGTAGATATGGTTTTCGAGATGGAATATGGTGACTACAAAAAGAAATAAAGTAGTTTGTTGCCTCATATGTTGATTAGATTAAATAGATGGCTGAGATGCTACACAAAGTTTGTCACGTAATGTGAAAATATGTGTTGTGTTGTTACTAACAAGCTTAACGAGCTACTCGTGAAACTCGTTAGCTCGCTCGTTAAGCTCGTTAAGCTTAACGAGCTAAAATCAATGATTGGCTCTGTTCATTAAGAAGCGAGCTACGAGCTTAACGAGCCGAACTATCGAGCGCTCATTAACCTCGCGAGCTACGAGCTTTTGGTCCAGCCCTACCTGTAAGTGTCAAAAGACGGTTCACACATCGCACTGTTGGTTTTGGTTTATATATGCCAAGATCCCTTTATATGACATGAAGATACGCTGAGCACAGTGGCGAGCGTCGCACGTCTCCACTACAGAGACTAGGGTTCGATCCCTAGCCTGCCACCTTTTATTTCTCTTTTTTTCTCTCGCAAGCGCGCCTATTCCTCCCGCACACGGTCATGGGCCGGCCCATTTGCAGGTTGCAACGCCCCTGTTTTCTATTTCATTTTATGCCTTTCACGTTCTCATTTATGTTTTAGTTATTTCTTCTTTAAAATTATTCATGATTTCCAGAAAAACAATATTTCAGAAAAAGTCTTGGAAAAATTATAAACTATTTGTGAATTAAAAAAACATTCGGAAAATCATAAAATGATCATGATTTCGAAACATTGTTCACGTATTATAAAAAACTATCACGAATTCAAATAAATTTTCAGGAAATAAAAAATGTTCATGATTTTTTTAAAATATCCACTATTCAAAACATATTAGAAAATTTAAAAAATGTCCATTAAAGTTTGGAATATGTTCACAAAAAATTAAAACAGATCCATAAATAATGAACATAACGAACCGTCATCTGTAGGGGTCGCTTCATGATTGTATTCAGTCCCTTGATTTGGATAAGAAAAAGTTTTCCATGTCTTGTACAACGCTGAGCCCTCAAAAATTGACACAACTTTCTATGGGTTAATTTTTATAAGCTATATAAAAATGACTAAATTTCTATTTTGCCTTCATACACAGCTATATTTTTTTGGTACCACATTACTGATTGCTATGGGTTAATTTTTATTTCTCCTTTTTTTCTCTCGCAAGCGCGCCTATTCCTCCCGCACACGGTCATGGGCCGGCCCATTTGCAGGTTGCAACGCCCCTGTTTTCTATTTCATTTTTTGCCTTTCAAGTTCTCATTTATGTTTTAGTTATTTCTTCTTTAAAATTATTCATGATTTCCAGAAAAACAATATTTCAAAAAAAGTCTTGGAAAAATTATAAACTATTTGTGAATTAAAAAAACATTCGGAAAATCATAAAATGATCATGATTTCGAAACATTGTTCACGTATTATAAAAAACTATCACGAATTCAAATAAATTTTCAGGAAATAAAAAATGTTCATGATTTTTTTAAAATATCCAGTATTCAAAACATATTAGGAAATTTAAAAAATGTCCATTAAAGTTTGGAATATGTTCACAAAAAATTAAAACAGATCCATAAATAATGAACATAACGAACCGTCATCTGTAGGGGTCGCTTCATGATTGTATTCAGTCCCTTGATTTGGATAAGAAAAAGTTTTCCATGTCTTGTACAACGCTGAGCCCTCAAAAATTGACACAACTTTCTATGGGTTAATTTTTATAAGCTATATAAAAATGACTAAATTTCTATTTTGCCTTCATACACAGCTATATTTTTTTTGGTACCACATTACTGATTGCTATGGGTTAATTTTTATTTCTCCTTTTTTTCTCTCGCAAGCGCGCCTATTCCTCCCGCACACGGTCATGGGCCGGCCCATTTGCAGGTTGCAACGCCCCTGTTTTCTATTTCATTTTTTGCCTTTCAAGTTCTCATTTATGTTTTAGTTATTTCTTCTTTAAAATTATTCATGATTTCCAGAAAAACAATATTTCAAAAAAAGTCTTGGAAAAATTATAAACTATTTGTGAATTAAAAAAACATTCGGAAAATCATAAAATGATCATGATTTCGAAACATTGTTCACGTATTATAAAAAACTATCACGAATTCAAATAAATTTTCAGGAAATAAAAAATGTTCATGATTTTTTTAAAATATCCAGTATTCAAAACGTATTAGGAAATTTAAAAAATGTCCATTAAAGTTTGGAATATGTTCACAAAAAATTAAAACAGATCCATAAATAATGAACATAACGAACCGTCATCTGTAGGGGTCGCTTCATGATTGTATTCAGTCCCTTGATTTGGATAAGAAAAAGTTTTCCATGTCTTGTACAACGCTGAGCCCTCAAAAATTGACACAACTTTCTATGGGTTAATTTTTATAAGCTATATAAAAATGACTAAATTTCTATTTTGCCTTCATACACAGCTATATTTTTTTGGTACCACATTACTGATTGCTATGGGTTAATTTTTATTTCTCCTTTTTTTCTCTCGCAAGCGCGCCTATTCCTCCCGCACACGGTCATGGGCCGGCCCATTTGCAGGTTGCAACGCCCCTGTTTTCTATTTCATTTTTTGCCTTTCAAGTTCTCATTTATGTTTTAGTTATTTCTTCTTTAAAATTATTCGTGATTTCCAGAAAAACAATATTTAAAAAAAAGTCTTGGAAAAATTATAAACTGTTTGTGAATTAAAAAAACATTCGGAAAATCATAAAATGATCATGATTTCGAAACATTGTTCACGTATTATAAAAAACTATCACGATTTCAAATAAATTTTCAGGAAATAAAAAATGTTCATGATTTTTTAAAAATATCCAGTATTCAAAACATATTAGGAAATTTAAAAAATGTCCATTAAAGTTTGGAATATGTTCACAAAAATTAAAACAGATCCATAAATAATGAACATAACAAACCGTCATCTGTAGGGGTCGCTCCATGATTGTATTCAGTCCCTTGATTTGGATAAGAAAAAGTTTTCCATGTCTTGTACAACGCTGAGCCCTCAAAAATTGACACAACTTTCTATGGGTTAATTTTTATAAGCTATATAAAAATGACTACATTTCTATTTTGCCTTCATACACAGCTATATTTTTTTGGTACCACATTACTGATTGCTATAAACACCGCTACGCTAGGTCAAGGCGAGACACTCACTCATCAGTCTAGCTCATGCAGTGTCCAACAATGCAGTTTGATCACCGACATTTTTTTTGTTATGACGCGTTAGAAAATCAAGTCGTGATGAGACCATCACATTTTTATTTTTTAAATGACTTTTAAAAGCCCCTTATCTCATCATGACATCACCCAGACATACTTTATGAAATTAAATTCTAAAAGTCCTTATCTCCTCCTGGCATTTGGTTCAAATTTTTTTATATCTATCGCACGTGAATAATCTAATAGCTTTTCTCCCGTTGCAACGCACGGACATATTTGCTAGTCACAACTAATACACCCACTGTTGATGGTGGACTGTACGTGAATACTGGTGGCATTGTACCAGCTGGTAATACAACGGATATGGTTGGACAGTTTGAGGGTTCGGAACCTCCTGGCAGCTCTAATGTTGGAACTCCACAAAAGAATGCGAACCGGAAGAAACTGAAGGCAGATGATGCATGGCCATAGACTACACTTCAACAAGCACATCGGCGGCCTCCTCGGGGGGGGGGGGGGGGGGCAGGTGCAATGAATCCGCTCAGTTGGAACTGTTGAGGGGGAGGGAACTCCCGGACAGTTCGAGATTTGGCGACGCTAGTAAAGTCGCATTCCCCCACTATTGTGTTTTTATGTGAAACTAGACAATCAGTGAGTAAGATGAAGAGATACCGAGCAAGGTTGGGTCTGCAGGGCTTCGATGGTGTGGACTCAAATGGAAATAGCGGTGGTCTGGCCTTATATTGGCATGAAAGTTTAACTGTGGAGGTGAAGTTTTCCAATGCACGATGCATTGATGCAGTTGTAAATGCAGGCTCGGACGTTCCACCATGGAGATTAACATGTGTATACGGAGAACCGAGAGTGGAGGATCGCCACTTGATGTGGTCACTTTTACAGAACATGTGTGTTAGTTCGGACCTACCATGGCTTGTGGTCGGGGATTTCAACGAGTGTATGTGGGACTTTGAACACGTTTCGTTATCAGCAAGGGCACCGAGTCAGATGCAAGCATTCAGGGATGTTCTGGACACATGTGACTTGGCCGATTTGGGGTTCACTGGTGTTCCCCACACATACAACAATAAGCGGAGTGGTAACTCGAACGTGAGAGTTCGGCTGGACCGAGCAGTGGCAAGCCCATCTTGGAGGAATTCTTTGTCAATGCTGCTGTTCGCCACTTAATTTCTCTTTGTTCGGACCATGTGCCCGTCCATGTTTCTTGTGACTCGGAGGTAGATATGCCAATTAAACCTAAACTTAGACAGTATGAGATTATGTGGGAGCGAGAGCCAGCTCTACAGGCGGTTATTGCGAATGCTTGGCAAGAAGCGGGTGAGAAGAATTCTCTTGGAGATGTACATGCAGCCCTTAGGGGCACCATGAGAAAACTATGCGGCTGGAGTAAGGAAAACTTTGGCAATGTGGCCAAAGAAATAGAGAAATCCCATACACAATTGGAGGAACTTATGTTAATGAATGCAGACAGATGTGAGATCCGTAGAGTAACGGATAGGATGAATGAGCTACTCTATCGGGAGGAGCTAATGTGGATGCAGCGTTCCCGTGTCACTTGGCTCAAAGATGGGGACCGAAATACAAAAAATTTCCAGTCCAAATCTGTGTGGCGAGCACGAAAGAATAGAATAAGGAAATTGGAGGACACTAGTGGCAACGTGTTTACAAAAAATGATGAGATGGGGCAGGCGGCTACAGGGTACTTCAAACATATTTTCTTTGTTGATCCATCCTTGGACGCAACCCCCATTATTCATCTAGTTGATCCTATTACAAACAATGAAACAAATGAGATGTTATGTGCTGAGTTCACTAAGAAGGAGATATCTGACGCGTTGTTTCAAATTGGTCCTCTGAAGGCACCGGGCCCCGATGGGTTTCCCACTTGTTTCTTTTCAGCGTAACTGGGGAACCGTGAAGGAGAGTATTGTTGCTGCAGTGAAGGATTTCTTCCGTACTGGTATAATGCCACCCGAGGTAAACAACACTACAGTAGTTTTAGTCCCTAAAATCCCAAATCTGATCAAGATCACAGACTTCCGTCCAATTAGTTTATGCAATGTAATTTACAAGGTGGTTTCAAAATGTATGGTCAACCGGCTGAGACCGGTGCTTGATGGTATTATTTCTCCTACTCAAAGTGCTTTCATCCCGGGGCGGATGATCGCTGATAATTCGTTGATCGCTTTTGAGTGTATTCATCACATTAAACAGGAGAAAGACCCCACAAAGAGTTTTTGTGCTTACAAGCTAGATCTCTCTAAAGCTTATGACAGGGTTGATTGGAACTACCTTAAGAAAATGATGCAAAAGCTTGGCTTTGCTCACCGTTGGGTTGATTGGATTATGTCATGTGTAACCTCGGTGAGATATTCCGTGAAATTTAATGGAGCCATCTTGAATTCTTTTGCACCGTCGCATGGGCTATGGCAAGGTGACCCTTTGTCTCCATACTTGTTTCTCTTTGTTTCTGATGGTCTCTCTGCTCTATTCAATAAGGGCATTGCCTCAGGTGATTTGTCCCCTCTAAAGATTGCCAGAAGAGCATCAGGAATCTCTCATCTTCTGTTCATTGATGATACACTTTTATTCTTCAAAGCTAATGTGCAGCAAGCTCAGTACGTGAGGCAATTATTGCAAGATTATGGGCATGCCACTGGTCAACTATTAAACTCCGCTAAATCATCCATGGAAGCGATCAAAAATATTTTGGGTGTCACAGCTTCTGGTTTTGAGGAGAAGTACCTAGGCTTACCCACCCCTGATGGGTGGCTAACTAAGGGTAAGCTTCAAAATTTGCAAGTCAAGATGAGTAAGCGCTTATTTGCTTTTGATGGACATCCCACACAGGCCCGTAAAGAAGTTTTGGTTAAGTCAGTTGCTCAATCAATTCCTACCTTTATTATGAGTGTGTTTAAGATTCCTCTTGTTGTTTGCGATGACCTGAATCGTATGGTTCAGAACTATTACTGGGGAGCGGAGAAGGGTAAAAGAAAGACTCACTGGTATGCTTGGCACAATATGACCCGTCCTAAATCACAAGGCGGCCTCGGTTTTAGGGATTTCCGGATTTTCAATCAGGCACTACTGGCGAGACAGGCCTGGCGCCTCTTAGCCTTTCCAGATAGCCTCTGTGCAAGGCCGCTCAAAGCCAAGTATTACCCAAGTGGACGGTTGGAGGACACGGTGTTCTCAAGGAATCCTTCTCAGTCTTGGCAAGGTGTCTCCTACGGGGTCGAGCTCTTAAAGAAAGGACTGATCTAGCGTATTGCTAATGGGCAGAAGGTCCGAATCTGGCGTGACCATTGGGTTGTCCGTGGTAACATGGGTTCACTTGTTTCAAACAGAGGAAGATGCCGGCTCAAATGGGTATCTGACTTGCTGGATCATAATGGTCACTGGGATATGGTGAAGTTACAGCAGTTTTTTTTGCCCATGGACATACATGAGATTTGTAAGATTCATCCTTCACCCCGTTTGGGAGAGGATTTTTTAGCCTGGGCCCCTGAACGCAGTGGTCTTTTTTATGTGCGCAGCGCCTACTGGCTTGCTGTTGATGAGGTTAATAGCTCCTTAATTCCATCTACGAGCATTTCTCCGGATGGTCGAAGAGATATCTGGAAATTGATTTGGCCTTGTCCAGCACCACCCAAAGTGCTCTCCTTTGCATGGCGTGCTGCTACAAATTCACTATCAACTTGGCTGAATAAAAAGCGGAGATCTCTGGAGGTTTTTAGTACATGCCCAGTCTGTGGAAGAGAAGAAGAGGATTCTTTTCATGTTTTATGTGCCTGTGACAATGCCCAACGTCTATGGAAGGCCATGTCTAAGATTTGGGAACTGCCAGAACTAACTAGTATTAAACACCATGACGACTGGTTCATTCAGCTCATTCGTGATGTAGATGTTCATGCCCGGGTCCGTGTGCTCATGCTCCTCTGGAGAGTGTGGTACGTATGAAACCAAGTGGCTCACGCAAAACCAGCTCCGCCCATTGACGTCTCAACAAGGTTCTTGGCAAGTTATCTTGAGTCGCTCGTTAGTATTAAGCTGGATCCTAATGCAGATTTCGTCAAAGGCAAAATGGAGGTCAGCCACTGTTTTCCAATGGTGCGATCCACTTGTGATAGTACTGCAATTGCTAGCACCCTGTGGCACCCTACATGTCAAGGGCGGGTGAAATTAAATATGGACGGATCGGTACTTAGTGGAAAGGCGGGAGTCGGTATGGTGCTTCGGGGCCACCAGGGAAATACCATTTTTAGTGCCTGCAGATATCTTGATGTCTGTACAGATGTTCTGGAATCAGAAATCCTTGCGCTTCGAGAGGGAGTTAGTTTGGCACTGCAATGGAGTCTTCTATCATTTGATGTTGAATCTGACTATTTGGAAGCGGTATCCATGGTGAAAAGCATTGGGAGCAACTTTTCTAAATATTCCTTTTTGATCAAAGAGATAAAGCAAAGTATGAGGGAACATGACTCTTCTATTACTTATATTCATCGTAAAGGCAATGGTGCTAGTCATGCTATGGCAAATTTTGGTAGAGGCCAGGGTCGTACCATGGTTTGGCTTGGTTTGGCCCCTAGTGAGGTCTTAGATATTGTCTTACTAGAATAATGTAATCCCTAATTCTGAGTAATAAAGAGTTATTTCACAAAAGAATAGGACCAGCTCACCAGAACAGCAACCGCCGTAGATGAAGAATAACATAGATCAGGAAGATCCAATCCGAAGACACACGAACATAGACGAACAACGACGAGATCCGAGCAAATCCACCAAAGTTAGATCCGCCCACACGCCCACCAACGGTGCTAGACGCACCACCGAAATGGGGGCTAGGCGGGGAGACCTTTATTTCATCTTCAGGGAGCCACCACCGTCTTGTCTTCCTGAGCAGGACACAAACCCTGGCAAAATTGAAAGAAACAACTAAAAACTAAAAATTGAAGGTAAATAAATTAAGATGATTGATTATCATATACATGAAAAGTTGGATGAAGGTGTGGTGGAAAAAAAAGATAAATAGAAACTTTACGTTCGTTTTAAGTAGCAGAGATATACATGGAAGGTTGAAGGAGTGGGGAAAGAAAGATGAAATAGGAATCTTATGTTTGTTTTATAGTCGAGGGACGCGCCAGCGGCCCAACACCATGCGAGGCCCGGCGCCTAGGAACAAACAACTTTGTTTTTGAGAAATACATATCTTTATATTTATACCTAATAATAAAAGCAAACTGGGTTTCTTTCGTCCGTCATGGCATTTTTTTAGAAAAGTCCCTCTATTTCAAAGAATTCAACCCGCAGTCCTGTTTTAAGTTAAAACGAAGCGTTATTTTCGTATTTTACACAAAAGTTCCTGTCTTTTCTTGAAATCCACCCGCCGTCCGGATTTAAGTCATTCCCGAACGTTATTTTACATTTTTCGAACCCCCCCTGATGTTTTAGGTAATTCATCTGTGGATCATATTTAAGCTAAACAAATGCTTTTTAAAATCATCCATATCTTTTAAACCCTTTTAAACCGTAACTCCGATTTGAACATGTTATATATGAAATTTGATTAGAAAAATATGTAGAATATGAATATGAGATTATTTTTACCTGTTAAGTATTTTTAAATATTATTTTGGAATATATTTGAGTCAAACCAAATGATTTTCTAAATTATCTGTATCTTTTAAACCGTAACTTCGATTTTAACATATTATATATGAAATTTTATTAGAAAAATGTGTGGAATCTAAATATGGTGTTAATTTTACCTGTTAAATATTTTAAAAATATTTTTATGGAAGCAAACTTATAATTTATAGCGCAAGATTCGTTTTTTTCATACCGGCGGCGATTCGGATTGCAAATAAATACCCCACTATAACCATATACAGAAAAGAAAACATCGATAACTACACGTGCATACCTTTGAAAAATGTTGCAAGGGAAAACAACAGATTTCTCATCGCGAGAGTGAGAGAGAGGGGGAGAGAGAGAGGGAGAGGGAGAAGAGAGGGAGTGAGAGACGCCTTAGGATTAACCATATTGAACACACGTTTTTTGTTATTTTGTGTGAACACCGAGGCCATCGCCGGCGAGGGTGAGAAGGAGGATAAGCGGCAACACAAATATGATGCCTCACAAAAATAAAGAAGATGAACCTATTGTGGTCTTGAGTGATGGTTGTTGAGTTAAGAGTGTGTGTTATGTTTTCTCTCCCGTTGCAACGCACGGGCTCTTTTGTTAGTTAAGCCTATATAAAAATTTGGGGCCCAAAATGTATGGGCCTTGCATGGGCCACACAGTCCGCACACCTATGGGCCCGGCCCTGTTTGGGGAACCGTTTTATAGACAGGCCCCAAATCACTCACTAATGCTGCACTACCAACGAATTACGTTGCTAAGCTAGCATGCGTGGGCTGGGCGGATAGAGGGAAACTCAATCATACTGGGCTGAACGCGCGCCCCATCTCTCTTCTCCACTGCAGTATATATAAGGCAGTATTTTAGGGTTGGCGTGGCCTGGTCAATCTCTTTCCGGTCCATCTCCGAGCGCCGTCTCTTTCCCTATCTCTCTGGCCTGGTCATCTATCCAGGGAGGTCGCTGCTGCATCTGGCTTCTCCACCACACAACGCACCTCCGCCTCTTCTCGCCGGTCGCTGCTAGTTCCCCCTGCCTTTCCTGCTAGCTCCCCCGGCCGCTACGAGCTCGGTGTCCGGTGCCCTGTTGCCGGGCTGCGCGGGCTGTCTGATCCGCCGGCGCCTTGGGCTACGTGCTCTCATCCGTCAGCCGGTGACCGGTGCGCTGCTGGCGTTCGACGGGCTGCCTGATCCGCCAGCCGCCAACAGCAGCGGCTTCCAACACCGGCCCCGCTGGCAACCGGCTGCTATGCGTGCGGTGCTGAGACTGCACTGATCTGCCTGCAGTCCCGGACTCCCGGCAGGGACCGCTGTTCCTGCGGCCGGCGAGAGTCTCCTTCCTCTTCCTCTGGTGCACAGACACAGCACCGGTCTCAGGTTCCCTGCTGCTCATCTCTGCTCTGTTTTCTGGTAGGAGTTTGTTCCAGTTCTCCACCAGCAGCCAAGCCACTCTAGACTCTAATACTCCACTTACTACCGCCCACCCACCAGGCTGAGAGGCAGAGCTGAGCCATACTACTGTATATCAGTACAAGAATAACTGCGGATGTGACCTCGTGGTGGTCCCTCTATCCCTTCCCTTTGCGTTGGGTGTGAGTACTTATAAAAAGAAAATAAAAAGGACTAGGACACGTGTCAACATGCAGACGGAGCGATCTCCCTGGCTTTGCTAACCCTATAAGATTAGCCACGGTGGGAGTAACTTCGATAGTAACACCGAGTTCAACTCAGCAAATTTGCTTATGTGGCAATGAGTTAATGAGGAGAGATGTAGTACTAGTAACTTAGCTAGTTACTGTAACATCACATGTCCCAATGCAATATTAGTCTATAACCTAATAAATGAAACTTTGCATGTTACCACACTTATGTTACTACCACTATTGAGGTAGTAACATAGTCTAGGGATATGTGTATTTACTAGTGTATGTTACTCTCCATTGTGCCTAGTCTAATCCCAGCCGTGATTTGTCTTAGAGCATCTCCAGCCGCGCCCCCAACAGGCCCCCCAGGCCACTTTTTCGGCCCCGGCGCCAAAAAAATGGCCCAGTCGCGCCCCAGGATGACGAAAAGCGCCGGTTCGGCCCTTTTTTCCGCCCGGCGGCCGCAGGCCGAACCCGGCGCACTGGGGGGCGCCTGGGGGCTCCGGCGCGAGGGAAAAGCGCGGCTGGCCCACGCCGTCAGGTGAAAAGTCAAGATTTTCTTCCTCGACCGCCTCCCACCCCCCGCGCTCTCGGCCGCAAGTAGGTATATCCCGGCGCCGTCCCTCGCCGCCCCGCCGCTCTTCACCTGTAGATAGCCATTCCCCGCCGGAAAAAAGCATAGTTTCGCTGCAACAACCCTTCCGGCACCAGCTGGGCGTTTCCGGCCGCCCTTTCCGGCCGCGGAGGGGCAGTTTGGCGGCGGGTGCACGCCCACCGCGCGCAAGGTGTTCGGCGATTTGCCTGCCTCGGCGATGGACTCGGATGACGAGGAAGTGCTTGCCACGCTGCTGGAGGAGGAAGCCGAGGCCGACGTCCAGGAGGAAGAGCATCTCATGGTGCTCGCCGCCCTCGCCCAGCTGCTGGCGACCAATGAAAAGCCGCGGCGAGGTGGCTCGGCGCCGGGCCGGGTGAAAGCAAAGAACCGGCATCGTCTCGAAGGCTACTGCATGCTCTACTCCGACTACTTCGCCGATGCTCCACTTCACGGCGACAGAACATTTCGGCGCCGTTATCGGATAAACAGAAAGCTTTTCCTCAGGATTGTGAATTCCATCCGGGAGTTCGACAACTACTTCAAATGCAAGATGGATTGCACTAGCAAACTTGGATTCACCTCCATCCAGAAATGCACGACAGCGATGAGGATGCTTGCATACGGAGCTCCCGGTGACTCACAGGACGACTATGGGCGCATGGCCGAGTCCACCAGCATAGAGTGTTTCTACAAGTTCTGTCCGGCAGTGGTGGGAGTGTTTGGACCGCAATACTTGAGAACACCCAATGCGGAAGACACTGCTCGGATCCTAGCACAGAATGCAGCAAAAGGATTTCCTGGGATGCTTGGAAGCATCGACTGCATGCATTGGAAATGGAAGAATTGCCCATTTGCTTGGCAGGGGATGTACAAAGGCGCCAAAGGTGGTTGCAGTGTGGTACTTGAGGCGGTGGCCACACAAGACCTCTGGATTTGGCACAGCTTCTTTGTTATGCCAGGAACTCACAATGACACCAACGTGCTGCAGTGCTCTCCTGTCTTTGCCAAGCTTGTTGAAGGTCATTCTCCTCCGGTGAACTTCGAGATCAATGGGCGGCACTACAACAAGGGGTACTATCTAGCTGATGGCATCTATCCGAGATGGTCGACATTTGTCAAGACCATCAAAAACCCTGTGCCTAGAGGCAAGAACGCCTGGTTTGCAAAGATTCAGGAGGCTTGCAGGAAGGATGTCGAGCGGGCATTTGGTGTGCTCCAATCTCGATTTGCTGTTGTCCGGTACCCCGCTCAGACCTGGTCGAAAGATCAAATGTGGGAGATCATGACCTGCTGTGTCATCTTGCACAACATGATCATTGAGAGCGAGCAGGAGGAGCCAGTGTTTGACACTGAACCATACCATCGGCAGGGTCCTCTTGCCCAAGTTGATCGCCAGCTACCGGCAACCTGGACTGCCTATCTCAGTATGCTTCAGGAGATCCGAGACCCACAAGTGCATCATCAACTGCAACAAGATCTGATAGAGCACCTATGGAGGCTCAAGGGCGACACCGGGTGCGATGTGTGATGAAATATGAGTTTTTATTTGTTGAACTATATAATTTGTATTGAACTATTTGTTGTTGTACTATTTTGTTGAAGTACTTGAATTTTCTGTGATGAAATATGTGATAAAAAATTATTTATGTTGATAATTGAACGCCGAGCCATGGCGAACCACGCCAAATATGGGCCTATTCTCGCCCATATGGGCCTTTTTCGCCGAAATGGGGCTTCAAAAGTGGGCCAAAATCGGCGACTGGGGGCGACGACTGGACGCAAAACCGCCCCCAGCGCCGAAAGAATCGCCGGCTCGCCCCCAGGGGGCGATTTTTATGCGCCCGGGGGGGGGGGGGGGGGGGGGGGGGGCGAATGGCTGGATATGCTCTTAACCCAGACCGAGACCCCAATACTTATATTGATTAATTGCCATATTAATCGCCTCCCTCCGCTCTGACTTTTTCTTTCTTCGTCGAGAGATTAAAAACAGTAAAACTGAGCCCAATTCTTGCCCTCCCATGATTTAGCCGTTTTTGGCCGTTTGATTTCATTTGTTAAATGTTTCTGGCCGTCCGATCTAAAGTTGATACTACCTTTGCCGCGAACTGGGCCTAACATTGCAAGGGCAGCTACTCACGTAGCTATTTTAGAGCCCGGTGGTTAATTGGGCCTTTTTTTTCCTGCTCGGCCCAATGCGGCGAAGGCCCTCTCCTACAAGCGCTCCCCTTCTGTGAAAGGAAAAAACTCGCCACACGAGAACGAATCAAGGGCGGTTGAGAGGATGTGACGGGTGGTCGAATGAGAGCGGATGCGGCGGCCGCTCTATCAAGGCGAAGCAGGCGACCTGCTGTTGGATCGAACCGACGCGCGAGCGAATCCAGCCTACGATCCACTCATGAGTGAATCCAGTGTGAGGGGATCGAGCATAAACGCCGGATGCTTGTCAACCGAGGGTCGGTCGATCCAGCCGTCGGCCGATCAGCCTGCAAGGTATGAAGGTGTGGGGGACGCGGGTGATGATGGCGCATTATCTCCTGGAAACTGCTCCACCCAGCCTTAATTAACACAATCATACTTCAGTTTTCAAGCAGGCAATCATGCCTAGGGGCGACGTCTCATCTGTACACTTCAGTTTCCAACTGATGCGTGTATATATGCTTCCTCTCCGGCCACTCTTCTCTCACCCTCTCTACTCTAGCAGCACAAAATATTCATCATCATGCTTGGGTAGATCTCCATGTGTTCTTCCTTAAGCGTACGTGTCGTGGAGATTGTTGTCCCAAGGTGAGCAGATCAACTCTTATTTTGTAGTATCCGATCAGTTCTTACATTTGATAAAGATGGTGAATACCAATTCTTTGTTTTTGATCAAGATCTGAGAATGGCATATGTTCCAGCCTCCATGTGAAAAATTGTTTGACTTTCAACTTATTCAGTTTGGTACTTTTGTCCGTTCAAAGCTTATGTGTTAAGCTGTGTAAGTAACTGTTTACTTGTACTACAACCAATGCTAATTAAGCTAAAGGATTTATGAGTCGGTAGCATGTAGAATTGTTCTGTGAAAAGCGGTAGCAGGTAAATATAGACTCGAAAACAGAAACTAATATAAGGTTCATGGTTTCATCCTCTCCGATGACTAACGAATCTTAAGATATTTACTCATAAAAGGAGCTAATTAACCATAGCTTCCACTTTAGTGTTATACAAGTATGCCATCTTAGGTGAAACAAGTAGATAGGATAATATTTTCTGTCCTTCATCATGTCCTCCTAAAATTTGTTCAGGACATTGTGAACTAAATTACTAACATATCTATTTTGAAAGAATGTAGGATCCATTTCCATTTTTCCTGATGGTGTATTTTTTTACTGTCCTAAATTTCAGTAGAGTTTCTTTCATGAAATTTAGGCCTGACATATTTGTGGTTTTCTGTTTAATGTTACAGATTATTCATTTCAATGCAATACAGTTGTTTTGACTATCTGTATGCTTTACATGCGCACACAAAAATCAACGGTCGATCCTATCAGAACTTGATAATTTTCAGAACCTAATTAGATTGGGCTTGTACAAGAATAACACTTGGGAACCTGGTGTTGGAAATATGCCCTAGAGGCAATAATAAAAGAATATTATTATATTTCTTTGTTCATGATAATTGTCTATTATTGGTGCTATAATTGTGTTATCCGAAAATCGTAATACATGTGTGAATACATAGACCACAACATGTCCCTAGTGAGCCTCTAGTTGACTAGCTCGTTGATCAACAGATAGTCATGGTTTCCTGACTATGAACATTGGATGTCATTGATAATGGGATTACATCATTAGGAGAATGATGTGATGGATAAGACCCAATCCTAAGCATAGCACAAGATCGTGTAGTTTGTTTGCTAGAGCTTTTCCAATGTCAAGTATCATTTCCTTAGACCATGAGATCGTGTAACTCCTGGATGCCGTAGGAGTGCTTTGGGTGTACCAAACGTCACAACGTAACTGGGTGACTATGAAGGTATACTACAGGTATCCCCGAAAGTATCTGTTGGGTTGACATGGATCGAGACTGGGATTTGTCACTCCGTATGACAGAGAGGTATCTCTGGGCCCACTCGGTAATGCATCATCATAATGAGCTCAATGTGACCAAGTGTTTTGTCACGGGATCATGCATTACGGTACGAGTAAAGTGACTTGCCGGTAACGAGATTGAACGAGGTATTGAGATACCGACGATCGAATCTCGGGCAAGTAACGTACCGATTGACAAAGGGAATTGTATACGGGGTTGTTCGAATCCTCGACATCGTGGTTCATCCGATGAGATCATCGAGGAGCATGTGGGAGCCAACATGGGTATCCAGATCCCGCTGTTGGTTATTGCCCGAGAGCCGTCTCGGTCATGTCTACGTGTCTCCCGAACCCGTAGGGTCTACACACTTAAGGTTCGGTGACGCTAGGGTTGTATGAATATGAGTATGCAGCATACCGAATGTTGTTCGGAGTCCCGGATGAGATCCCGGACGTCACGAGGAGTTCCGGAATGGTCCGGAGGTGAAGAATTATATATAGGAAGTGACATTTCGGCCATCGGGAAAGTTTCGGGGTCGCCCGTTATTGTACCGGGACCACCGAAAGGGTCCCGGGGGTCCACCGGGTGGGGCCACCTGTCCCGGAGGGCCCCAAGGGCTGAAGTGGGGAGGGGAACCAGCCCATAGTGGGCTGGTGCGCCCCCCTTGGCCCACCCCCTACGCCTAGGGTTGAAACCCTAGGGTGGGGGGCGCCCCACTTGCCTTGGGGGGTACTCCACCCCCCTTGGCCGCCGCCCCCCTTGGGAGATTGGATCTCCCAGGGCCGGCGCCCCCCCGGGGGCCTATATAAAGGGAGGGGGGAGGGGGCAGCCGCACCCTGAAGTTCTAGCGCCTCCCTCCCCCTGCTACACCTCTTCCTCCTCCGTCACGTGCTTGGCGAAGCCCTGCCGGAGTGCTGCTGTTTCACCACCACCACGCCGTTGTGCTGCTGCTGGAGCCATCATCATCAACATCTCCTTCCCCCTTGCTGGACTTGAATCCTCGACATCGTGGTTCATTCGATGAGATCATCGTGGAACATGTGGGAGCCAACATGGGTATCCAGATCCCGTTGTTGGTTATTGGCCAGAGAGCTGTCTCGGTCATGTCTGCGTGATTCCTGAACCCGTAGGGTCTACACACTTAAGGTTCGGTGACGCTAGGGTTGTAGAGATATTAGTATGCGGTAACCCGAAAGTTGTTTGGAGTCCCGGATGAGATCCCGGACGTCACGAGGAGTTCCGGAATGGTCCGGAGGTGAAGAATTGTATATAGGAAGTCCAGTTTCGGCCACCAGGAAAGTTTCGGGGGTCACAGGTATTGTACCGGGACCACCTGAAGGGTCCCGGGGGTCCACCGGGTGGGGCCACCTATCCCGGAGGGCCCCATGGGCTTAAGTGGGAAGGGAACCAGCCCCTGGTGGGCTGGTGCGCCCCCCTTGGGCCTCCCCCTGCGCCTAGGGTTGGAAACCCTATGGTGGGAGGCGCCCCACTTGGCTTGGGGGGCAAGTCCCCCCCCTTGGCCGCCCCCCCTTGAGATGGGATCTCTAGGGGGCCGGCGCACCCCCTAGGGCCCCTATATAAAGAGGGGGGAGGGAGGGCAGCCACACCCTAGTCCTTGGCGCCCCCTCTCCCCCCGTAACACCTCTCCCTCTCGCTGAGCTTGGCGGAGCCCTGCCGAGATCGCTGCTACTTCCACCACCACGCCGTCGTGCTGCTGGATCTCCATCAACCTCTCCTCCCCCCTTGCTGGATCAAGAAGGAGGAGACATCTTCCCCAACCGTACGTCTGTTGAACGCGGAGGTGCCGTCCGTTCGGCACTAGGATCTTCGGTGATTTGGATCATGACGAGTACGACTCCCTCAACCCCGTTCTCTTGAACGCTTCCGCTCGTGATCTACAAGGGTATGTAGATGCACTCCTCTCTCTCGTTGCTAGATGACTCCATAGATTGATCTTGGTGAAGCGTAGAATTTTTTTATTTTCTGCAACGTTCCCCAACAGTGGCATCATGAGCTAGGTCTATGCGTAGTTTCTATGCACGAGTAGAACCCAATCTTGTTGTGGGCGTAGATGTTGTTAATTTTCTTGCCACTACTAGTCTTATCTTGTTTCGGTGGCATCGTGGGATGAAGCGGCCCGGACCGACCTTACACGTGCGCTTATGTGAGACAGGTTTCACCGACTGACATGCACTAGTTGCATAAGGTGGCTAGCGGGTGTCTGTCTCTCCCACTTTAGTCCAATCGGATTCGATGAAAAGGGTCCTTATGAAGGGTAAATAGAAATTGGCATATCACGTTGTGGTTTTTACGTAGGTATGAAACGTTCTTGCTAGAACCCTATTGCAGCCACGTAAAAACTTGCAACAACAATTAGAGGACGTCTAACTTGTTTTTGCAGCATATGCCTTGTGATGTGATATGGCCAAAAAGGTTGTGATGAATGATATATATGTGATGTATGAGATTGATCATGTTCTTGTAATAGGAATCACGACTTGCATGTCGATGAGTATGACAACCGGCAGGAGCCATAGGAGTTGTCTTAATTATTGTATGACCTGCGTGTCAATGAATAAACGTCATGTAATTACTTTACTTTATTGCTAAACCGTTAGCAATAGTAGCAGAAGTAATAGTTGGCGAACAACTTCATGGAGACACGATGATGGAGATCATGATAATGGAGATCATGGTGTCATGCCGGTGACGAAGATGATCATGGCGCCCCGAAGATGGAGATCAAAGGAGCAATATGATATTGGCCATATCATGTCACTATTTGATTGCATGTGATGTTTATCATGTTTTTGCATCTTATTTGCTTAGAACGACGGTAGTAAATAAGATGATCCCTCATAATAATTTTGAAAAAGTGTTCCCCCTAACTGTGTGCCATTGCGAAAGTTCGTTGTTTCGAAGCACCACGTGATGATCGGGTGTGATAGATTCCAACATCCACATACAACGGGTGTAAGACAGATTTACACATGCAAAACACTTAGGTTGACTTGATGAGCCTAGCATGTACAGACATGGCCTCGGAACACAAGAGACCGAAAGGTCGAACATGTGTCGTATGGAAGATACGATCAACATGGAGATGTTCACCGATGATGACTAGTCCGTCTCACGTGATGATCGGACACGGTCTAGTTGAGTCGGATCATGTATCACTTAGATGACTAGAGGGATGTCTAATCTGAGTGAGAGTTCATTAAATAATTTGATTAGATGGACTTAATTATCATGAACTTAGTCTAAAAATCTTTGCAAATTGTCTTGTAGATCAAATGGCCCACGCTCATGTCAACCTCAACTTCAACGCGTTCCTAGAGAAAACCAAGCTGAAAGATGATGGCAGCAACTATACGGACTCGGTACGGAACCTGAGGATCATCCTCATAGCTGCCAAGAAAGCATATGTCCTAGAAGCACCGCTAGGTGAAGCACCCATCCCAGAGAACCAAGACATTATGAACGCTTGGCAGTCGCGTGCTGATGATTACTCCCTCGTTCAGTGCGGCATGCTTTACAGCTTAGAACCAGGGCTCCAAAAGCGTTTTGAGCAACACGGAGCATATGAGATGTTCGAAGAGCTGAAAATGGTTTTCCAAGCTCATTCCCGGGTCAAGAGATATGAAGTCTCCCACAAGTTCTACAGTTGTAAGATGGAGGAAATTAGTTCTGTCAGTGAGCACATACTCAAAATGTTTGGGTTGCACAACCGCTTGTCCCAGCTGGACATTAACCTCCCGGATGAGGCGGTCATTGACAGAATCCTTCAGTCGCTCCCACCTAGCTACAAGAGCTTTTTGAAGAACTACAATATGCAGGGGATGGTGAAAACTATTCCTGAAGTATTTTCAATGCTGAAATCAGTGGAGGTGGAAATCAAAAAGGAACATCAAGTGTTGATGGTCAATAAAACCACTAGTTTCAAGAAAGGCAAGGGTAAGAAGAACTTCAAGAAGGACGGTAAGGGAGTTGCCACGCCCGGTAAGCCAGTTGCCGGGAAGAAGCCAAAGAATGGACCCAAACCTGAGACTGAGTGCTTTTATTGCAAGGGAAGTGGACACTGGATGCAGAACTGCCCCAAATACTTAGCGGACAAGAAGGCCGGCAACACTAAAGGTATATGTGATATACATGTAATTGATGTGTACCTTACCAGTACTCGTAGTAGCTCCTGGGTATTTGATACCGGTGCGGTTGCTCATATTTGTAACTCAAAATAGGAGCTGCGGAATAAGCGGAGACTGGATAAGGACGAGGTGACGATACGCGTCGGGAATGGTTCCAAGGTCGATGTGATCGCCGTCGGCACGCTACCTCTACATTTACCTACAGGATTAGTTTTAAACCTCAATAATTGTTATTTAGTGCCAACTTTGAGCATGAACATTGTATCTGGATCTCGTTTAATACGAGATGGCTACTCATTTAAATCCGAGAATAATGGTTGTTCTATTTATATGAGAGATACGTTTTACGGTCATACCCCGCTGGTCAATGGTTTATTCTTAATGAATCTCGAACGTGATGTTACACATATTCATAGTGTGAATACCAAAAGATGTAAGATTGATAATGATAGTCCCACATATCTGTGGCACTGCCACCTTGGTCACATTGGTGTCAAACGCATGAAGAAGCTCCATACAGATGGACTTTTGGAGTCTCTTGATTTCGAATCATTTGACACGTGTGAACCATGCCTCATGGGTAAAATGACCACGACTTCGTTCTCGGAAACAATGCAGCGAGCAACCAACTTACTGGAAATTATACATACTGATGTGTGCGGTCCAATGAGCGTTGAGGCTCGTGGTGGCTATCGTTATGTTCTCACCCTCACTGATGACTTAAGTAGATATGGGTATGTTTACTTGATGAAACACAAGCCTGAGACCTTTGAAAAGTTCATGGAATTTCAGAATGAGGTAGAGAATCAACGTGACCGAAAAGTAAAGTTCTTACGATCAGATCGTGGAGGAGAATATTTAAGTCACGAATTTGGTACGCACTTAAGGAAATGTGGAATCGTTTCACAACTCACGCCACCTAGAACACCTTAGTGTAACGGTGTGTCTGAACATCGTAATCGCACTTTATTGGATATGGTGCGGTCTATGATGTCTCTTACCGATTTATCGCTATCATTTTGGGGATACGCTCTAGAGACAGCTACATTCACTTTAAATAGGGCACCGTCTAAATCCGTTGAGACGACACCGTATGAATTATGGTTTGGGAAGAAACCTAAGCTGTCGTTTCTAAAAGTTTGGGGATGTGATGCTTATGTCAAGAAACTTCAACCTGATAAGCTCGAACCCAAGTCGGAAAAATGCGTCTCCATAGGATACCCTAAGGAAACCATTGGGTATACCTTCTACCTTAGATCCGAAGGCAAGATCTTTGTTGCCAAGAACGGGTCCTTTCTGGAGAAAGAGTTTCTCTCGAAAGAAGTAAGTGCGAGGAAAGTGGAACTTGATGAAGTACTACCTCTTGAACCGATAAGTAGCGCAGCTCAGGAAGATGTTCCTGTGGTGCCTGCACCGACTAGAGAGGAAATTAATGATGATGATGAAGGTACTTCGGATCAAGTTACTACTGAACTTCGTAGGTCCACAAGGACACGTTCCACACCAGAGTGGTATGGCAACCCTGTCCTGGAAATCATGTTGTTAGACAACGGTGAACCTTCAAACTAAGAAGCAATGGCGGGCCTAGATTCCAACAAATGGCTTGAAGCCATGCAATCCGAGATAGGATCCATGTATGAAAACAAAGTGTGGACTTTGACAGACTTGCTCGATGATCGACGAACGATAGAAAACAAATGGATCTTTAAGAAGAAGACGGACCCGAATGGTAATGTTACCATCTATAAAGCTCGACTTGTCGCTAAGGGTTATCGGCAAGTTCAAGGGGTTGACTACGATGAGACTTTCTCTCCCGTAGCAAAGTTGAAGTCCGTCTGAATCGTGTTAGCAATTGCCGCATACTATGATTATGAGATATGGCAAATGGACATCAAAACGGCATTCCTTAACGGCTATCTTAAGGAAGAACTGTATATGATGCAGCCAGAAGGTTTTGTCGATCCTAAGAATGCTAACAAGGTATGCAAGCTCCAGCGATCCATTTATGGGCTGGTGCAAGCATCTCGGAGTTGGAACATTCGCTTTGATGAGATGATCAAAGCGTTTGGGTTTATGCAGACTTATGGAGAAGCCTGCATTTACAAGAAAGTGAGTGGGAGCTCTGTAGCATTTCTCATATTGTATGTAGATGACATACTTTTGATGGGAAATGATATAGAACTTTTGGATAACATTAAGGCCTACTTGAATAAATGTTTTTCAATGAAGGACCTTGGAGAAGCTGTTTACATATTAGGCATCAAGATCTATAGAGATAGATCGAGACGCCTCATAGGTCTTTCACAAAGCACATACCTTGATAAGATATTGATGAAGTTCAATATGGATCAGTCCAAGAAGGGGTTCTTGCCTGTGTTGCAAGGTGTGAAATTGAGCTCGGCTCAATGCCTGACCACGGCAGAAGATAGAGAAAAGATGAGTGTCATCCCCTATGCCTTGGCTATAGGGTCTATTATGTATGCCATGTTGTGTACCAGACCTGATGTAAACCTTGCTGTAAGTTTGGTAGGAAGGTACCAAAGTAATCCCGGCATGGAACACTGGACAGCGGTCAAGAATATCCTGAAGTACCTGAAAAGGACTAAGGATAAGTTTCTCGTTTATGGAGGTGATGAAGAGCTCGTCGTAAAGGGTTACGTCGACGCTAGCTTCGACACAGATCTGGATGACTTTAAGTCACAAACCGGATACATGTATATTTTGAATGGTGGGGCAGTAAGTTGGTGCAGCTGCAAGCAGAGCGTCGTGGCGGGATCTACATGTGAAGCGGAGTACATGGAAGCCTCGGAGGCAGCACATGAAGCAATATGGATGAATGAGTTCATCACATACCTAGGAGTCATACCCAATGCGTCGGGGCCGATCACTCTCTTCTGTGACAACACTGGAGCTATTGCCCTTGCCAAGGAGCCCAGGTTTCACAAGAAGACCAGGCACATCAAGCGTCTCTTCAACTCCATTCGTGAAAATGTTCAAGATGGAGACATAGATATTTGCAAAGTGCATACGAATCTGAATGTCGCAGATCCGTTGACTAAACCTCTTCCGCGTGCAAAACATGATCAACACGAGAACACTATGGGTGTTCGATTCATCACAATGTAACTAGATTATTGACTCTAGTGCAAGTGGGAGACTATTGGAAATATGCCCTAGAGGCAATAATAAAATGATTATTATTATATTTCCTTGTTCATGATAATTGTCTTTTATTCATGCTATAATTGTGTTATCGGGAAATCGTAATACATATGTGAACACATAGACCACAACATGTCCCTAGTGAGCCTCTAGTTGACTAGCTCGTTGATCAACAGATAGTCATGGTTTCCTGACTATGGACATTGGATGTCATTGATAACGGGATCACATCATTAGGAGAATGATGTGATGGACAAGACCCAATCCTAAGCATAGCACAAGATCGTGTAGTTCATTTGCTAGAGCTTTTCCAATGTCAAGTATCATTTCCTTAGACCACGTGTAACTCCCGGATGCCGTAGGAGTTCTTTGGGTGTACCAAACGTCACAACGTAACTGGGTGACTATAAAGGTATACTACAGGTATCCCCGAAAGTATCTGTTGGGTTGACACGGATCGAGACTGGGATTTGTCACTTTGTATGACGGAGAGGTATCTCTGGGCCCACTCGGTAATGCATCATCATAATGAGCTCAATGTGACCAAGTGTTTGGTCAGGGGACCATGCATTACGGTACGAGTAAAGTGACTTGCCGGTAACGAGATTTAACGAGGTATTGGGATACCGACGATCGAATCTCGGGCAAGTAACGTACGATTGACAAAGGGAATTGTATACAGGATTACTTGAATCCTCGACATCGTGGTTCATTCAATGAGATCATCGTGGAACATGTGGGAGCCAACATGGGTATCTAGATCCCGCTGTTGGTTATTGGCTAGAGAGATGTCTCGGTCATGTCTGTGTGATTCCCGAACCCGTAGGGTCTACACACTTAAGGTTCGGTGACGCTAGGGTTGTAGAGATATTAGTATGCGGTAACCCGAAAGTTGTTCGGAGTCCCGGATGAGATCCCGGATGTCACGAGGAGTTCCGGAATGGTCCGGAGGTGAAGAATTGTTTCTAGGAAGTCCAGTTTCGGCCACCGGGAAAGTTTCGGGGGTCACCGATATTGTACCGGGACCACCGGAAGGGTCCTGAGGGTCCATCGGGTGGGGCCACCTATCCCGGAGGGCCCCATGGACTGAAGTGGGAAGGGAACCAGCCCCTGGTGGGCTGGTGCGCCCCCCTTGGACCTCCCCCTGCGCCTAGGGTTGGAAACCCTAGGGGTGGGGGCGCCCCACTTGGCTTGGGGGGCAAGTCCCCCCCTCCTTGGCCGCCGCCCCCCTTGAGGTGGGATCTCTAGGGGGCCGGCGCACCCCCTAGGGCCCCTATATAAAGAGGGGGGAGGGAGGGCAGCTACACCCTAGTCCCTGGCGCCTCCCTTTACCCCCGTAACACCTCTCCCTCTCGCTGATCTTGGCGAAGCCCTGCCGAGATCGCCGCTAGTTCCACCACCACGCCGTCGTGCTGCTGGATCTCCATCAACCTCTCCTTCCCCCTTGTTGGATCAAGAAGGAGGAGACGTCTTCCCCAACCGTACGTGTGTTGAACGCGGAGGTGCCATCCGTTCGGCACTAGGATCTTCGGTGATTTGGATCACGAAGAGTACGACTCCCTCAACCCCGTTCTCTTGAACGCTTCCGCTCGTGATCTACAAGGGTATGTAGATGCACTCCTCTCTCTCGTTGCTAGATGACTCCATAGATTGATCTTGGTGAAGCGTAGAATTTTTTTATTTTCTGCAACATTCCACAACACCTGGAAGGCCAGTTGTAAGCTCGCCACCTGCGTTTGATCCACATGGCTCCAATCACCTGAAATTTTTGTTGCTTCCAGGTAACCGAGCGACGATTTGTTAGTTCAAGCGCATGGTTGTAAGCTCGCTCATCCGTGTTTGATCCACAATGGTGCATCATTTGTACCTAACAACATACACTTAAGGAAGGGGACTTTCCCCTACAACCATGTTTTTGCATGTGTTTCCAGTCACTTGCATGAATGAAGTTTGCCTGGCGAAAATGGTTGTACTGCTTTTTTTGTGTGTGATGTGTTTTGTTGCTCATGAAGGGGAGCTATGATGACCCACAAGTGTAGGGGATATATCGTAGTCCTTTTGATAAGTAAGAGTGTCGAACCCAACGAGGAGCAGAAGGAAACGATAAGCGGTTTTCAGTAAGGTTTTCTCTGCAAGCACTGAAATTGTAGGTAATAGATAGTTTTGTGATAAGATAAATTGTAACAAGTAACAAGCAATGAAAGTAAATAAGGTGCAGCAAGGTGGCCTAATCCTTTTTGTAGCAAAGGATAAGCCTGGACAATTTCTTATAATGAGAAAAGCGCTCCCGAGGACACATGGGAATTATCGTCAAGCTAGTTTCATCACGCTCATATGATTCACGTTCGGTACTTTGATAATTTGATATGTGGGTGGGCCGGTGCTTGGGTACTGGCCTTACTTGGAAAAGCATCCCACTTATGATTAACCCCTATTGCAAGCATCCGCAACTACAACAAAAGTATTAAGGTAAACCTAACCACAACATTAAACATATGGATCCAAATCAGCCCCTTACGAAGCAACACATAAACTAGGGTTTAAGCTTCTGTCACCCTAGCAACCCATCATCTACTTATTACTTCCCAATGCCTTCCTCTAGGCCAAAATGATGAAGTGTCATGTAGTCGACGTTCACATAACACCACTAGAGGAAAGACAACATACATCTCATCAAAATATCAAACGAATACCAAAGTCACATGACTACTAATAGCAAGACTTCACTCATGTCCTCAGGAACAAACGTAACTACTCACAAAGCATATTCATGTTCATAATCAGAGGTGTAATAATATGCATTAAGGATCTGAACATATGATCTTCCACCAAGTAAACCAATAAGCATCAACTACAAGGAGTAATCAACACTACTAGCAACCCACAGGTACCAATTTGTGGTTTTGGATACAAGATTGGATACGAGAGATGAACTAGGGTTTGGGAGGAGATGGTGCTGGTGAAGATGTTGATGGAGATTGACCCTCTCCCGATGGGAGGATCATTGGTGATGATGATGGTGATGATTTCCCCCTCCCGGAGGGAAGTGCCCCGACAGAACAGCTCTGCCGGAGCTCTAGATTGGTTCAGCCTAGGTTCCGCCTCGTGGCGGCGGATTTTCGTCCCGTAAGCTTGCCCGTGATTTTTTCCAGGGTAAAAGCCTTCAAATAGCAGAAGATGGACACCGGAGGGCCACCAGGGGGCCCAGGAGACAGGGGGACGCGCCCAGTAGGGGTGGACGTTCCCCCAACCCTCCTGGCCAGGGTGTGGCCCCCCTGAGGTGTTTCTTCCACTCAATAATTCTTATTAATTCCAAAAATACGTTTCATGGAGTTTCAGGTCTTTTGGAGCAGTGAGAATAGGTTTCCAATGTTTGCTCCTTTTCCAGCCAGAATTCCAGCTGCCGGCATTCCCCCTCTTCATGGTAAACCTTATAAAATAAGAGAGAATATCCATAAGTATTGATATATAATGTGTAATAACAGCCCATAATGCAATAAATATTGATATAAAAGCATGATGCAAAATGGACGTATCAACTCCCCTAAGCTTAGACCTCGCTTGTCCTCAAGCGGAAGCCGAAATCGAAAAATATGTCCACATGTTTAGAGATAGAGGTGTCGATAAAAATAAAAGATGGACATGAGGGCATCATGATTATTCTTATAACAGCAACATAAATAGATTTAATCATATGACTTCTTATGCTCAAGTAACAATCAATTCACAATGTCAAGTATGGTTCAGAAACTTCATTGAAAGCTAACAAACTATAATCCCAGTCATTGAAGCAATTGCAATTTATCATAAAATCAGAAAGAGTCAAGAATAGAGCTTTTCAGCAAGTCCACATACTCAACCATCATATAGTCTTCTACAATTGCTAACACTCACGCAATACTTGTGGTTATGGAGTTTCAGCCGGACACTGAGAAAGATAGGGGCTTATTGTGTTGCCTCCCAACGTATTCACCTTTAGGTGATGTCAACAATAATAGTCCCTGCTAACGAACATCCAATTGGATATATATATCATGATCTTTCAAATACGAGGAGCTTGCCAAAGCATAAAATGAAAAATGGAAAGGTCAAGATCACCTTGACTCAAGCATAAAGTAAAAACATAAAGTAAAAGATAGGCCCTTTGCAGAGGGAAGCAGAGGTTGTCATGCGCTTTTAGGGTTGGATACACAAAATCCTAGTACGAAAGAACGTCACTTTATATTTCCACTTGTATATGGACCTTTATTATGCAGTCCATCGCTTTTATTGCTTCCATAACAAGATCGTATAAAGCTTATTTTCTCCACACTAATAAGTCATGCATATTTAGAGGGCAATTTTATTGCCTGCACCGATGACAACTTACTTGAAGGATCTTACTCAATCCATAGGTAGATATGGTCGACTCTCATGTCAAAACTGGGTTTAAGGATATTTGGAAGCACAAGTAGTATCTCTACTTGGTGCTAGGAATTTGGATAGCATGAGGGGGAAATGCAAGCTCAACATGTTTGGACGGACAATGACAATATACTTTAACTGAGATGTGAGAAAACATAAACCATTATGTTGTCTTCCTTGTCCAACATCGACTCTTTTAGCATGTCATATTTAATGAGTGCTCAAAATCATAAAAGATGTCCAAGATAGTATATTTATATGTGAAACCTCTCTTTCCTTATTACTTCCTATTAATTGCAACCATGACCAAAACTATGCTTATCAACTCTCAACAACTTTTAAGCCTCATACTTTCTATGTGTGAAGTCATTACTATCCATAAGATCAATATGAACTGTTCTATTCTTTTTATTCTTTCTATTTTTCTCAGGATTAAAGCAAGATAGTAAAGCCCTTGACTCAACACTAATCTTTATTATAGATAGCTCACATACTCGATTACATAAAGAGATCACAAAGCAAAACTCAAAACTACTTGATATCAAAACTTCAATCTACTAGATCAAGATACTACTAAAAGGATCGAACTAAATAAAACAGTAAAGATGGGAGTGTGATGGTGATACGATATCGGGGCACCTCCCCCAAGCATGGCAGTTTGTCAGGACCTCGACTCGATGTCACATCGATCTAGCCGGTAACACCTCATATCACTTTGCGGCCTCACGCACGGTATCCCCACGGGTGTCGTCTTACCTTTTCCCGGGACCGTTTGCGCCTTTTGGCTCACGTATATGATAGTGTCGCTAGCATCCATATGATAAGGAGCCCGGGCTGACATGACTAGTCGTAAACCCAAAGTGGCACAGACTTACAGGGACAGGCATCCATGACCCAGCTTCGAACGTGTCGGTCATCAGCAAGTGGGTCCGGGCTGTAGCACTGGGCTAGCAGGACTCCGGTAAACCGAGCTGTAGCGGGCTAACAGGACTCCGGTACTCAAAGCGTGACATTTCCCTGAAGGGACAGACACAGGAACGAAGAAGGACACATGCCGGCCAGCCTAAGTGTTCCAGAGCAGTAGCAAGCTACCATGGCTCAGCGGTAACACTAGGAGACATTTCCCGGTAAGAGAGGCTACTAAAGATAAACAACTAGATAGTCAGATCCCACACATAGCACTACACATTACACGTACGCATAACATGCAAGTATGTGCTGTACAACATGGCATCACAGCATAACTCAACAATTATATAGATAAAGGCTCGGAAGAGCCATCATAGCATTTATTGCAAACAGGGGTCACAAGACCCGTCATACAGAGCATACAAGCAACAAGCGGAAGCATTACATGTCTGGGTACAGACATCTATAAATGAAAAAGACTGGAAGCCTGACTATCTACAACATCCGATCAAGATCGTAGCTGAGGTACTAGCTACTAGTCGAAGTCCACGAGAACACTAGTAAGACCGAAGTCTCCGCTGCAAAAACATAAATAAAGCAACATGAGTACAAAGGTACTCAGCAAGACTTACATCAGATCCTATCATACATGCATTTGTATCAAGAGGGTAATGTGGGGTTTAGTTGCAGCAAGCCAGCTTTGACTCTGTGGCTATCCTAATCTACGACTACCAGAAACTCTGGAGGTGAAACAACGTACACGAGTCCACTAATCACCACACAATACACTACTATGGATTCATCCCCGTCTCCCTACGAGAAGGCCATCCATAGCACTCACACTTGTCTTGAGCATTTTAGAGTATCCACTTCAAGTTGTCTATGTACCATGTAAGCATCCAAGAAGTCCATAACCGCGGACCCGGCTATTCGAATAGATCATGTGAACCCTGCAGGGGTGTACTTCTTCACACACGCTCTCGCCACTTACCGCCATGTACAGGTCATGTATCTCGGCAACCTTCAAGCGGAAGCCTGGCGAGGGTGTCGGCCACGACCTGACTAACTACACAAGACTCTAGTCCAGGTTTATCGCCTATTCGGGTTCCATCCGCAAGGAGATCCGGCCGGGGTGTCGCTCACGGCCCCAAACGATGTGAGCAGGGTTCCCGAGCCCACCAACCGGGTGCCACTCGGTACACCGTGCCACGTGTGCCTAGTCTGTCCCAAGCCCACCCTGCCGGGTGCCACTTGGTAGAAGAATAGCACTACCTACAAACACCAGAAACTAGTTGCGACTCCTGGACAGAGACCAAGTTGGTTAATAAGTCGAGAGGGGTCGAGTTACCGGAACCCAATGTGTGGTAGTATCGAGTCATTGGACAACATACACAGAACTCAGTGCTTAAGGACGGTTCCAGTGAGACAACCCACCATGTACTCCTACATGGCCTCTCACCGCTACCTTTACCAAATCGTGTTCACACACTTCACTCTCAGCATCAGAACATATCGTAACACTCCAATTCATTCCCAGTGAACCAGACCTGACACAACTCTAAGCAATAGCAGGCATAGCATGGTAGGAACACAACAATGGCTTCAATCAACTCCTACACATGCTAGTGGGTTTCAACTATTTACTGTGGCAATGACAGGTCATGCAGAGGAATGGGTTCAACTACCGCAGCACAAAGTAGCAGATGAATCGTTGTTGTCCTAATGCAATAACTGAGAGCAGGAGCGAGAGAGTAGGGTTTTATCGAAATGAACAAGGGGGTTTGCTTGCCTGGTAAATCAACAAGGGAGGCACTGCTTCACAGACAGGTACTCTGGAACGTCTCCGGAGCAGGACCTATCGAGAAGGAACGGTGCCGGCAATCAATACACAATCATATGCAACAATATGATGCATGAACATGGCATGTAGATGTGATGCTGTTGAGCTAATGCAACTAGTGTTCAATTGGTTTGAAGTCCATTTGAACCAAAGGTTCAAATGCATTTCTAAATTAGGTCTCTTATATATGCCATAATGTGTTTTCCCCATATTCAGCATGTATAGGTTGGTTTTTCATGCATGAAACTAGTACAGATGGAAAGGTTGCATTTTTCTGATAATTTTTCATATATAAATTATTTCAATCTGAGCTACGGTTGAATTGTTATGAATTTTTGAAGTTTAAATCAATTTCTGGAATTTCCTGATTTAATTAAATCTAGAAATTATATACTGCGCCAGCATGACGTCAGCACGACGTCAGCGGGTCAACGCGGCTGTCCAGGGTCAAACCTGACGTGTGGGACCCACACGTTAGTGACACTGGGGTTAACAGGGTTAATTTAATTTAATTAAAAGGTTAGGGGGGGGTCGGGCCCACTGTCAGTGTCAGGGGGGGGGTTAGTTAACGGTGATTAGCACTAAGCTAATCACCTGACGGGCCGGCCCCACCTGGCAGGGCTCAGGCGACGGGGGCTCATCGCCGGCGACCTCTGGACGCGGCAGAGTCCGCGCCACAGGCCACGGGGACGGCGTCGGAGAGCACCGGGGCGTAGCCCGGGCTCTCGCGCATCTGGTGGAACAGGTGGGAGGAGCGGGGACGGCCGGAGCTCGCCGGAGCAAGGCTCGCGGCGGCGGCCGGAGTTCGGGCGCGAGCGGGATCGGGCTGCGGGGCACGGGGAGGCCACCTGAGGGGCTCGGCGACACCCTCGTGGCACCAGGAGCGCGAAGGGGGGGCTTGGTTTGGGCGGAGGCGGGCCGAGACGGCGACGGCGGCATGGACGGCGGCGAGAGGCTTCGGCCGTGGTGGGGAGCGGCGCTACGGCGCGGGAACGGGAGGGAGAAGAGAGGGGAACGGCGGCGGAGCTCACCGCGATCACGCAGAGCAGCACAGCGGGGTCGGGGAGGACCTGGTGACGGCGAATCGACGTCGGCGGACGGCGGAGCCCGAGGAGGAAGACGGTGGCGATGGCGGCTACACAGGGCGTCCGGAGGTTCGTGGCTCGACGAGGAGGTGGAGGGGGTTGTGGCGGAGCTCGGAAGCATGTCAGGGAGGCGAGGGGAGGCCGGTGGCCATGGCAACGGCGAGCGATGGCGACGGCTGCGCTCGGGTGCGCTCGGGGAAGAGAGAACCAGGGAGGAGGGAGAGCGAGAGGGAGGGGAAAAGGACCGGGGCGGCTGCGTGGCGACGTTCCGGATGTCCAGGCGTCGAGGGGGAGGACAGGCAGGCAGGTGCCGTGGCGGCACGACGGTGCGCACGCGCCGGCCACACGCCCCTGGCCTCCTGGCGCGAGGAGGGGGACGACTGGCGCTAGCCAGTCGGCTGGGCCGGCCAGCTGGGCCGCACAGGGGAGGGGAGGCCCAGGTAAGTCCCTCCTTCCTTTTATTTCTGTTTTCTTTTTTAATTTTTTGACATTTGTTTGATTTAATAAATATATTAAATCATTTAATTTTATTATGCCAATTTTTGCAGGAGCTGGATATATTATTCCAGAGCTCTTTTATAAATGGCATAATTTTTGGGCCATATTTCATATATATAGAAATATATTTCCAATGCAAATATTTATCGAATTAATCCAAATGGCCAAAATAAATGTCCATGAGCTCCTAAAAATATTGTTTTGATTTTTTAACTCTGTCCAATATTTTCAGAGGGCAACATGAGCATTTTCTTGGACCCTTTTGGAGAAATTTTTATTTGGGTCATTTTCAAAAATGATTCTGAGGGTTCCACCAATCCTCATTTCAAATTTAAATGGAATTTAAATATGATGCACAACTAGCTAGCTAGCCTAGGTCATACCAGACTAGGGATGTGACACAGTTGCCACGGGGAGTGCCCATACCCATGTAGTTATGTCTCCTTCTTCAAAGTTGGGGTTGTAATCTTTTTGGCGATAATTCCCCTCAGGATACGATTCTCCTCCTCGAGCTTATTGACTTGTTGTTTGAGGTTCATATTTTCCTTGCGGAGCTTGCCTGCTATTGCTAAAGCTCCTTTTACCCAAGGGTGCTACATAGCTTCTGGAGAACAAGTAACACTCTTTTTCATATTTTCGTAAGAAAGAAATTTAGCATTGGAAGGGATGACCGAATTTGGAACAGCCGAGCTCTGTAGTTCCACCATTATGAATCCTGCTTGAAAATGGGAGGTGACTTCTTGATCTTCCTCCATGGCATCTATCCTTTTCAAGTCGGCCTCCATCTCATCCTCCGTCGATGGTCCAAAGTAATAAGCATCGCTTTTTGCTCCTGGACCTAGTGTCGGGTGAGACACCCGACTCTCCCCGACTGACTCTTGAGAAGACATCTTGCTCTAAATCTGCAACAGGGACAGCTTGAAACAAAAACAGAGGATATTTGCGTGATACGATGGTCAAAACTTTCGGGAGATTATATAATGAATATTTACTGACCAAAATATGTATCGTGCAAGAAAACAGAGTCCATGTGGCACACGAGGTGTCCACGAGATAGGGGGGCGCGCCCTCCACTCTCGTGGAGGCCTCGTGTCCTTCCCGGACTACTTCTTTCTTCCTAATTTTTTTAAATATTCCAAAACTGATAAAAATTGCTATTAGGATTGTTTTGGAGTCGGTTTACTTACCGTACCACATACCTATTCCTTTTCGGAGTCTGGAACGTTCTGGAAAGTGTCCCTTATGTATTCCTCCGGGGTTACGGTTTCAATAATATTAGTTTCAACATTGATAGGATTACCTGAGATATAATGTTTAATTCTCTGACCGTTTACCACCCTCGGACTTGTGCCTTCGAAGTTGTTGATTTTTATGGCACCTGAACGGTAGACCTCCTCGATAACATAAGGACCTTCCCATTTAGAGAGAAGTTTTCCTGCAAAAAACCTTAAATGAGAGTTGAATAATAACACATAATCACCTACGTTAAACTCACGCTTTTGTATCCTTTTGTCATGCCAGCGTTTGACTTTTTCTTTGAATAGCTTGGCATTCTCATAGGCTTGGGTTCTCCATTCATCAAGTGAGCTAATATCAAACAACCTCTTCTCTCTGGCAAGTTTGAAGTCATAGTTGAGCTCTTTGATAGCCCAATATGCTTTATGTTCAAGTTCTAGAGGTAAATGAAAAGCTTTTCCATAAAGCATCTTATACAGAGACATACCCATAGGATTTTTGTATGCAGTTCTATAGGCCCATAATGCATCATCAAGTTTCTTGGACCAATTCTTTCTAGATCTATTAACGGTCTTTTGCAAAATTAATTTGAGCTCTCTATTGCTCAACTCTACTTGACCACTAGACTGTAGATGATAAGGAGATGCAATTCTATGATTAACATCGTACTTAGCAAGCATCTTACGGAAAGCACCATGAATAAAATGTGAACCACCATCAGTCATAAGATATCTAGGGACTCCAAACCTCGGAAAAACAACTTCTTTAAGCATTTTAATAGAAGTGTTATGATCAGCACTACTAGTTGGAATAGCTTCTACCCACTTAGTAATTGGGGAACATAGTAATTTCAAAAAAAAATCCTATGCACACACAGGATCATGGTGATGCATAGCAACGAGAGGGGAGAGTGTGTCTACGTACCCTCGTAGACCGAAAGCGGAAGCATTAGAACAACGCGGTTGATGTAGTCGTATGTCTTCACGGCCCGACCGATCAAGCACCGAAACTACGACACCTCCGAGTTCTAGCACAAGTTCAGCTCGATGACGTCCCTCGAACTCCGATCCAGCCAAGTGTCGAGGGAGAGTTCCGTCAGCACAATGGCGTGGCGACGATCTTGATGTTCTACCGTCGCAGGGCTTCGCCTAAGCACCGCTACAATATTATCGAGGAGGACTATGGTGGAGGGGGGCACCGCACACGGCTAAGAGATCCAAGGATCAATTGTTGTGTCTAGAGGTGCCCTCCTGCCCTCGTATATAAAGGAGCAAGGGGGAGGGGCCGGCCGGCTAGGGAGGAGGCGCGCCAAGGGGAGTCCTACTCCCACCGGGAGTGGGACTCCCTCCTTTCCTTGTCCAAGTAGGAGAGGGGGAAGGAAGGGAGAGAGGGGAGGAAGGAAAGGGGGGGGGGCGCCGCCCCCCTCCTTGTCCAATTCGGACTAGAGGGGGAAGGGCACGTGGCCTGCCCTGGCCGTCCCTCCTCTTCTCCACTTTGGGCCCAAGTGGCCCATTAACCTCCCGGGGGGTTCCGGTAACCCCCCGGTACTCCGGTATATCTCCGATAACCTCCGAAACTTATTCCGGTGTCCGAATATAGTTGTCCAATATACCAATCTTCATGTCTCGACCATTTCGAGACTCCTAGTCATGTCCATAATCACATTCGGGACTCCGAACAAACTTCGGTACATTAAAACTCATAAGCTCATAATATAACTATCATCGAAACCTTAAGCGTGCGGACCCTACGGGTTCGAGAACTATGTAGACATGACCGGGAACCATTTCCGGTCAATAACCAATAGCGGAACCTGGATGCTCATATTGGCTCCTACATATTCTACGAAGATCTTTATCGGTCAAACGACTCAAACCGCATAACAACATACGTTGTTCCCTTTGTCATCGGTATGTTACTTGCCCGAGATTTGATCGTCGGTATCTCAATACCTAGTTCAATATTGTTGCCGGCAAGTCTCTTTACTCGTTACGTAATGCATCATTCCATAACTAACTCATTAGCTACATTGCTTGCAAGGCTTATAGTGATGTGCATTACCGAGAGGGCCCAGAGATACCTCTCCGACAATCGGAGTGACAAAACCTAATCTCGAAATACGCCAACTCAACATGTACCTTTGGAGACACCTGTAGAGCTCCTTTATAATCACCCAGTTACGTTGTGACGTTTGGTAGCACACAAAGTGTTCCTCCGATAAATGGGAGTTGCATAATCTCATAGTTGTAGGAGCATGTATAAGTCATGAAGAAAGCAATAGCAACATACTAAACGATCAAGTGCTAAGCTAACTGAATGGGTCATGTCAATTATATCATTCTCCTAATGATGTGATCCCGTTAATCAAATGACAACTCATGTATTATTGCATCTAGGGCATATTTCCTTCATTAGTAACGTAATCAACAGCAACTAAAATATGTGTGTAACCATTAGAGGCAGGAAAAGGTCTCATATAATCAAAGCCCCAAACATCAAATGGTTCAATAACAAGAGAATAATTTATAGGCATTTCTTGATGTCTACTAATATTACCAACACTACAAAAAAAAGACACATCCGTGACATTTTGGGCTGAACGAATTTTTTTCTGCCATACATATGACACTTCTATGATGATAATTGTGACAAAACCCGGTATCATCATAGATATGGTGGGCTCCTACTTCTATGACAAAAAATCATGACATAAAATGAGATTTTCGTCCTGGGCGGGCCGGAGATGCAGCTGCATGACATTCTTTGGGCCGTCCATGATGGAAAAAACCGTGGTAGAAGCGAGGGCGAGGAAAATTTCAGGAAGTTCCCGGTTACGGTGGGTGGTCGGGGGCCGAGCGATGCGCGTTTCTCTCGTACACGTACGCGCTTGTGTGCGAGGCGTTGGCTCTAACTGAACCCGAGCGAGGCGTTGGGCTCTAACTGAACCCGAGCGATTGCACTGCAGGCTACGCGTTACTGAACCTGAGCGATTGATTCCTTCGCTACAACTGCTAACTTCAGCTAGTCGATGCTGCCTCTCTATATGAACAGTGAGCATTGCAGGGGGGGGGGGGGTTGGATGAACAGTGGGCGGTGGGAGTGGATGAACATGACCCGTGGCATTGCCTCTGGATGAACAGGACCCCGATCGATCGAGCCGGTTGGGGCTGGATGAACAGGACCCCGTGGAGGGATGGATGAATAGGACGACCCCGTGGAGGGCTGGATGAACAGTAGATGGTGGAGGGGTGGATGAACAGTAGCCCGTGGAGGGGTGGTTGAACAGGAGCCCGTGGAGAGGGGTGGTTGAACAGTAGCCGGTGGAGTAGCGCGTGGTGGAGGCTGGATGAACAGGAGCCCGTGGATGAACAATCGCAGGTGGAGGCTAGAGGAGGTTGATGGTGGATGAACAGTAGCCCGTGGAGGCTGGAGGAGGTCGACGGTGGAGATGAACAATATCCCGTGGAGTCCCGTTTTGCGGTACGCCACACCCCTCCCGATGAACAGGACCCCCGTTTCGACCGTAGCGCTCCAACACAAGTCTGTTTCGTCCGTTTTGCGGTACGCCACACCCCTCCCGATCAACAGGACCCCCATTTCGACCGTAGCGCTCCGACACAAGTCCGTTTTGTCCGTTTTGTGGTACGCCACACCCCTCCCAATCAACAGGACCCCCGTTTTGACTGTAGGAGGTCCGTTTCCTCCGTTTTGCGGTACGCCACACCCCTACCGATGAACAGGATCCCGTTTCGAACATGGCCGGTCGAACACAAGGCCGTTTCCTCCGTTCTGCAGTAAGCCAGGCCTCGTTTCCGTCGCCTGTTCCGTCCAAGCCCTCCCGATGAACACGACCACGCATTCCGTTCCGACCCAGCCGGTTGGCTCCCCATGAACACGACGACGATGATGTTTCTCCGTTTCGAGCCAGCCATGTACACGAGCCCTGGCCGTACGTATGCGTGAGTAGGCGTTCGAGACCCCGCCCGTATGTACACATACGTGGCTGTATTTTCTTTCTTGCACACTGGCCAATGTACGTACGTGTACATGCTACGTGCGCGCCTCTACTACGACACGTGCGCGCCTCTACTACGACACGTGTGCGCCTCTACATCGATCAGTATATATGTACATACACGTTCGCGACCAGAATGACAACGCTACGTACGCTTCAACCAGGTGGGTCCTGACTGTCAGGCACTTCCTTGCGTGCGAAGATGTAGCTGGTGGATCCCAGCAGTCAGGGGGGCGAATCATTTTTTTCCCGGACGCACTTCCTTGCGTGCGAAGATGTAGCTGGTGGGTCCCAGCAGTCAGGGGGTCGAATTGTTTTTTTTGCTCGAACGCACTTCCTTGCATGCGAAGATGTAGCTGGTGGGTCCCAGCAGTTAGGGGGGGAAATGTTTTTTTTCGCGAAATAAGGTGGCCTGTCCGGTGGGTCCCTGCTGTTAGGTGGAGGAATAATTATTTTGCGCGTAATAAGGAGGCACTTCCTCGCTGCGACCGTGGACCCAGCTGTCAGCCTCTCCACGTACAGTCCACTTCAGATGCATGTTAGTCGTTGATCACGTTGACCAGGCCGCACCGAGAGCACCAAGGTGATGGACGACGGCGAGGCCTAGGAAGGGAACGAGACGGAGGCAGGGAAGAGTCGGTAGTTGTTTCCCATGCGGAGGGGAGTACGACTGTAGGAGGGTTTATTGGTTCGTCTGCCGTCGCTGGAGAATAACATCATGTGTGGGTCAGTAGAGGGATGGCTAGGCCAGCGATGGGAGTACGGTGGGGCGGTGAGGCCTGCGCGGCAGCACAGCCGGCCGCAGGGAGGAGGGAGCATGCAGTCCCGCCGGCGCTTGTTTGAACGGCTGGAGCAGGAAGAGAAGAGATTGAAGAAGCACGATGGCCGTTGGATGGATATCCAACAGTCCGTGCTTGTGCGTCAACCTTTTTTTAGGAAAGACTCAAATCTGTGGAAAACAGCATACAACCCATCTGCCATTATTTCTAATAATTTACAACCCATTTGCTAATTCTTAAGGTTTTTTTGGACCCCATATTCTTTTTGTAAGCATTACAGCCCATATTGTGGCCACAGTTAAAAAATTATACGAAATTTTGCATATTTCGGTGCGGTCCGAACTGTTTTTAATCCTGAAATTTTTACTCACATTCAAACTGATTTTAAAAATAAATGTATATCAATATAAAATCCAACAAATTGTCCACGCATAAAAATTAATGTAATTTAAAATCTCAAAATGAAAAAAAGATATTTGAAACTAATTGCTGGTTTGATGTGTTTTAAAAATGTACAACCCATTTCTCATTACTTATGGGCCATTTTCTCGGCCAGCCGAATGAAAGCTCTCCTCGTCTTGAAAGATTGCAGCCCAACATGCCTGACAAAGCAACTTACTTGGCAAATCACAAAAAAACTGGGCTATGGCCGTGGACCCAGCTGCGGCCGTTGACCCAGCTGTCAGCCTCTCCACGTACAGTACTCTTCTGATGGAAGTTGGTCGTTGACCACATTGACCACGCCGCGCCGAGAGCACCAAGGCGGTGGACGATGGCGAGGCCTAGGAAGGGGAAGACACGGAGCCGGGGAAGATGCGGTAGTGGATGCCCACGCGGAGAGGAGTACGAGGGTTCACTGGTTCGGCTGTGGCGTGAGGCTGCCGTCGCCGCAGAATAACAAGGGGTGTGGATGAGTAGAGGGATGCCCTGGGCCAGTGGTAGGAGTAGTAGGGGGCGGTGAGGCCTCTACGACATCACAGCCGGCCACGAGAGGCAGGAGCATGCGGCACGACCGGCGCTTCTTTGGCCGGCTGGAGCAAGAAGACCAGAGGTTGAAGAAGCACTATGGCCGTTGGATGGACATTGTACAGTCACTGGAGCTAGAATAGTTCATATTGACTAAGTTGACAAAGCCCTCCGTCCCCGTCAACTTAGTAGGCCCACAAGTCAGCCACGCACTATGGTGGGTCCCATCTAGCAGGGGGGTATTCATTTTTTTGTGCGTAATAAGGAGGCACTTCCTTGCGTGCGAAGATATAGCTGGTGGGTCCGACCTTGGGGGGAACATTTTTTCACGAAATACAGAAGCCCTTCCCACGTACAGTCCACGTACAGTGCGTAATAAGGAGGAACTTTCCTTGCCTGCTACCATGGACCTCGTGGGTCCCAGCCGTCAGGCTCTCAATGTACAGTCCTCTTCCGATGATTCATATGTTGACCACGCCGCGCTGAGCGCACCGAGGCGGTGGACTACGGCGAGGCCCTAGACTGGAACGACCCGGAGACAGGGAAGACGCGGCAGTGGAGTCGTAGACGGAGAGGAGTGGGAAACTTGACTGGTTCGGGAGCGGGGTGGGCCTACACTTGGCAGACAATAATAGGAGGTGCGGAGTGGAGGGATGGCCTGGCCGTCGGCGGGGTAGCGTTTCACTGAGGAGCGCAAAACAACGCCGCTGAACGCTGAAGGCTGGAGCAGGCGGTCCCGGCAGCTCTGGGGGAAGAAGACGAGAGATTGAAGAAGAATGCCAGCCATTGGATGTAAATCCAACGCCTTCTTAGGCTACGACCTACTTGCCCACATGTCAGCCAGTCCATTTGTTTTTTAGTCCATGTGGTGGGCTGGGTGAAACAATGATGTAGCATCTATGCAGCCCATTTATATTGGTAGAATTTAAATCCCATTTTCATTTTTCTCGAAATCCTCGGACTTGCTGGGTTGGGTGAAAATATCATGTTGGGCTAGACGGAGAAATGTTATAAAAACATAAACACATGATTGCACGTCTATTACTGCATTGGTCAGTAAAATCTTTGCAAGCTTATGTACGCAATCACTAGGAGTTAACTTGCCAAGTTATATATAAACAATTATTATTATTATTTTGTAAGAACTTTCAACTTACGAAATAAAATATCATTTAAATTTGATGATTTAATAGTACGTGGGGTATTAAATTTTTTTAGGCTAGACGTGGGACAGTTGAGTTGGTTGTAAGGAAAAGTACTAGGAGAAAACTCAGTTTACATCGAAAAAGAAAGTGGGAAAAATTCAGGGACCTGCTGGGTCCACCTGAGGAGGGGGATATGTTGGGAGGAAGGAGATTCAAAGCACGGCAGCCGAGTGAACTAGTTTTTTTTAACAGACAAGTGAACTAGTTACATACATAAGCAAATAGCCACTAAAAAAGCAGTCAGGTTAATCGGTTCTTAAAGAAATATTTCGGATAAAACAGATAATTACGACACATAGGCCAATGCATGAAACACTCAGATGATAAAGGTGCTTGTAAACAGATAAAGTACAACATCTAGACCTTCCTGGCACGCTTGATCATGACGCTGTGGCTGTCCGTGTACTCGTCGGTTACGGGAAGCAGACACGCCCTCATGTCCAAGATCTGCCTGTAGATGTCGTAGCATGCGTATGCGTCCTTGGCCGCATAGGTTATGTAGGATAGATTCATAGGTACCTCCCACGTGTTCAGGTCCTTGGTATTGTTGTCTTCTTTCATGTTGGCGTATCAGGGGTCAATGATGATCTCGGCAAGGTCAACCATGGAGTCCTTCTCTTGCCCATTGCTGATGACCTTGTATTGCTTCTGGATGTCGACAAGCTTGTTGCACCAGATGGCCGAATCGTTGCGTTCTTCCTTCTCTCCACCGTAGCAAAGGTGCAGTCGGCGCTGTCGATGAAACGGGCGAATGCTCCAGAACCTCTGATGGCCCTGCAGAAGTGGTAGATGAGAACCTCGTTCCGCACACATACCTGGGCGACAGTGATCCGCTGGTCCCTGTCAGGAGACGAATGGATGGGAACAAGGTCTAGTCCTGCAAACTTGTGCTTTCTCGTCCTATAGGTACTGCTTGAACTCGGCAAGGCAGAGCTTCACCGAGTCCTGTTCGTTGGTGTACATCACATTCAACTTGGTGCAGCCATAGGACTGAATGGCGAACTCAAAGGGGAACTCCTTGCTGAAGTCCATATCCATCAGGCTCACCCCTCGGATCGCCATTGGAGTCTCTTCAAGTGAACGAGTGTGTAGGTTGCGGCAGCAGTTCGTTTTTCAGCTCTTAGGGAACTAGATTCAACAGTAAACTGAGTGTGTAGAGGCGACAACAGTTACTACCCCTCTCTCGTCCGCTGCACACCTGGCAGAAGATGCACCCTCGGCGCATTCAAACGCCTCCATTAAGAAACCTACTCCAGCCACACGTCGGTTCACGAGCGGGTCTGTATTGGTGCTGTAATAACAGGAGTTAGTGGCCACTTTACTTAAATTTAATTAGCTTTAATAAAAATTTATACTTAAAACAACCAATGCATTGGCTCATTCTATCAGTGCCAGAGGATCAACATGCACGACAATTAGAATTATTATTCTCAGGACGCACACGATCAACACATTTGTCCCACTTTCACAAAGATAATACTACCAAGTTGGAACTGTTTGTTATGGTTGTTGTCCTCTGCATGATCATGTCGTGTTTCCCAGCTTGCAAGATTCAGAACCAACAAATAAGATCCAAATAATAAGTACAACAAAGATGCCTACACATCTCATTGATTCCTAGCTTGCAAGATTCAGAACCAACAAATAAGATTCAAATAATAAGTACAACAAACATGCCTACACATCTCATTGATACCCAGCTTGCAAGATTCAGAACCAACCCATTAGAGCCTTTTGATAAAGTGAATATCAGGATTAAATCCATCTTGGCTAGCCATGTCATACAATCGAAGAACTTGGCGAATGCTCTTGACCGTCACAACATCTGTAGTTGAGTATTCCTGTTTGCACAACACAAACAAGGAGAGCATGATTTCACTTTAATAGTGGCCTCCTTGAACTCAACCTATAGGTCCACGATGATGAGGCCTGCCTGGAGTTTCATGATTCAATTCATGCGCCTGTTTCTGTAGTTCACCTGAAATGAAGCAAAGATTGCATCATTCAGCTAGCAAGAAGTACTTGCTCTCGTGAGCTGGCAGGTTCTTCTTTAGTAGTTGCACTAAAATTGAGGAACATTAAGGTTGGCTGTCCAGCTCATGTAAGGTGTAACTATAATTTTCCTATCCTTGTGTGCAGTTCCACTAAAATAAAGTGCCATTGTGGTGACAATGACGGATCATCTTGCAAAGGCTAATAGAATGTTGCACGAGATTACCAGCAGAACTTGACGGAGATTTTGGAAACTCCAATCACCATTTTGTGCAGTTCCACCAAAATTGAGAGATGTTGCCCACGTGACATTTTAGTTGAACTGCACAAGACACTCATTCAAAAAAAAGTGTTTTGTGCAGTTCACCAAAAGGTCACAATAGCAACAAGGTGAAATGGATATCCCTATCTGCACAAAAAGATAGAAAGTAAACAGTTGCTAGTCAATAAGAATATACGAAACATATACAAAATGAAAAGAAGCATCTTAATTATGTTCATGGCAATCACGCAAGGATAGTAGAAATTTTAAAACGTCAGCAATGCTTCATGTTACCAGAAGCATTACGATCAACAATGAGATTCCTCAAATATGGGATTACTTTAATGGTGGCATTGCTTGTTTACGAGACACAGTAAATCAAAAACAGCTAAAGAGTTGGTTTAAGGGCATGGGACCATGGGGACACCAGGACACTCAGCAGCGTAAAGGAGCAACTTACTTATCATACTAGGGAAAACAGCAGGAGTGCCATTTGTAACACAGTTTAATTGCATCTTATCACTGGAGGCATTAGATTAACAATAACACTGGTTAGACATGTCCCTAAGGTAACAGTGTGATCGCTTCATTTTACATGCACCCTGATATTAACAACAGCAAAAGGTTGGTATAAGGACATGCGACAATGGATGCATCAGCACAATGTACCTACAAGGAGGCATAAAGTGGTGATGCCGAGTTTGTTCATGCTATGTGAGGGCAGCACACCTAATCTTGGAGACCTTGTACTATGTGAGGGCAGCAAATCTAATCCTGGAGACCTTTTACTATGTGAGGGCAGCAAATCTAATCCTGGAGACCTTTTACTATGTCAGGGCAGCAAATCTAATCCTGAGACCTTTTACTATGTGAGGGAAGCAATTCTAATCCTGGAAACCTTTTACTATGTGAGGGCAGCAAATCTAATCCTGTACATACTATGTTGACTTGTCCACCAGCCGCCACTTTCTATCCTTTTTTCAACCAATAATCTGTTCCTTATCCAGTTTGTACTGCGTTTTCCCATTATTTCCCTTTTCAGCCAAGAGATGGGTTGGGTATCCGGTCTCTACTACTTTCACCATATCATTTCCTCTTTGAATCAAGTCCTAGATTCATGCTACAACTTTCCCCCCTTTCTTCGTTGTTTGAACAAAGCCCTAGATTCGAATGCATGAAGTAGCTTTGCCTCTAATAATGCTAAAAATTTAGGTGGCTTTGGAGGAGCTGATGGGAGTAGAAAAAGATGCACATGCAGACACGTGGGGAGCTGGGGCAGTAGAGCAAGGCCGCTTTCGAAGAACTTATACCTGAGGGTCGCCGAGCTGTCTGTCGGCGTTCTGGGAATGGGGGTACCCAGACTTGCCTGCCTGCGGCCTGCGGCGTGGCTCAAGGAGTGGCCCAGTACGGCCCATCTTCATTGACGCAAGCTCAAGACCCTCGGGAGGGGCCAAGCATCGCGAGGCGGACGATAGGAAGCTTCCTCAGGCACATCCTCGTCAGGTTGGCTCGCGAGGAGGCGGAGAGATCAAGGCAGGGTACCTCATGAGGTGCCCGTGACGCAAGCCATGACGAGCGAAGCCAGGCGGGCGCCGGCCTGCGTAGAGTCCTTGTTTCCTCTTTGGTGCAAAGGGGGCAAGCGCAGGCGAGAGTATCAAGCAAAGGCAACCATTTCGGTGCAACAAGACCAAGACCAGCAGAACGGCGGGATGGAGGTCATCGTGGAGCCCAAGCCGGCGTCACCGTCAGAGTCTTTGGCAGGCGAGGACCGACTTTAGCCAGGATAAGTGTACTAGATGTTCCCCTTCAAAATGGCCAATTGTTGGCACCCTTCCCGTTCAATATTTGGGAAGAGGACCAGGGCCTCGCTCTATAAATTGGACTAGCCACCATAGTATAGAGGGATCGGAAGGTCGACCAATCGAACCTTAGCCATAACCACCAACACAAGAATCCCTCCCCTCGCGAGGCAGTTCTTTCCTTGTATTGTTCATCATTAGCCCCAGAGGCAATCCACCACACCACAAACTAGAGTAGGGTATTAGACCACAATGGTGGCCCGAACTAGTATAAACCTTGTGTCCCTTGTGTTGTTCTTCGTGTAGTTTTAGATCCTTACGAGGCGACGAAACGTGAGTAGGTAGGAGGTGTGATCTCCACGCACACCCTAGAGTTCGAACCTTGAGGGTCTGCCGGAACCCGAAATCCGCCACTGTCGGTGGCGGCATGTCGGATCTGCGGACAATACGGCAGGAAGGAAGAAGGGTCGGAGGACCTCCCGAGCCGGCGCTGTGTCGGAGAGAACGGCGCGGGCAGAGGATTGGGCCCCTCCGTCATCTTTGGGTTTACTCCCTCGATGGCGATGACCGCGTGAACGATGCACCTTTTAGTCCTCTACACACACACCGGCCGAAGGGATCCGGCCGGATCTGTGACCAGCGGTGAGCAGAGAGAAAATGTCGCTACCACTGTCTTGTTTATATCTGGAGAGGACGAGAGAATGGGAGAGAATGAAGAGAGCAACCCTAGTAAAGCAAGCGCCCAGGCCCCTGTGTACATATATAGTGGAGTGATTATCTTTTTCTCTCCACAACAAGCGTTTCAATTTGTGTACGTGGCATTAAAGAAAAGAAATTTTCTACTATTTAAGGTGACTGCTGTATGACTCCTACTTACTACTACTAGTAGTACTAGTATTGTTCACTTGTGCTCCCCGCCCCTCCATTCATTGAAGAACCCATCGGGTGAATAAACATACTGTAAGTATTTATATAGAATGAACAAGCTCGAACTATTTTCGCGTAGTTAAAAGTTGAGGGCGGGGCTTTTCCCGGGATTTACGCGCGGCAGTTTTCGGGTAGGCAGTTTGACAAAGAGGCGAGGAGGGTGAGCGAGTGGCGGATTCTCAATCACTAGCAAGATGCCCATGCATTGCACGGAACATCAAGATGCATTTGTATGAGTAGTTTATCTTGTGGGAGAAAAGGATGAATGAGGGAAGGCCTTATTTGCAAATGTTGAGTGGCTGTGGGTATCTTTTTGCAAAATTTCCATTTTTCCTTCCTATCCGTCAGATATAAATCGGACGGCTTATATTGCAGGATGGCAGGCACACCATCATCACCAACTATGTTTTTTATAAATCAGACGATTTATATCTGACGGATAGGAAGGAAAAATGGAAATTTTGCAAAAAGATACCCACAGCCACTCAACATTTACAAATAAGGCCTTCCCTCATTCATTCTTTTCTCCCACAAGATAAACTACTCATACAAATGCATCTTGATGTTCTGTGCAACGCATGGGCATCTTGCTAGTAAGAGTAGAGATAATAGTAGAGATACTGCTGGAAAGGTCGGGCTGTGCGATTTGACGGCGTGTTACTGCTGGAAAGACTTGTGATATGACCACTCACTATAGTCATGAATTACTGGCGCTCCCTTCTGTTTCGTGCTCTAATCTGGTGCATGACACGTCGACCCGGATGCTGGCTCTCCCACATGTCGGAGTAGTAAGAAGGAGCAAAGAATGATGCGGTATATACTAGTACTACTACTACTCAGGTCTTTCGAACTTTTTTTTATAATTTCGAAAAAAACTACTACTCAAGTCGGAGGAGTGCGAACCACGGCAGCCCAGTGAACCAACAGTAGAAAACAATATGGTGATATGGCCATAAAAACAATGTGCTACGGTCCACACTGTAGCATGTACAGTAACACTCATCTTTGTTTGGATCCCTGAGTTAGAGCTAGTTTGGTTTGAAATAGCCTGAAATTATCGAAACACGAGGGTTAGTTCGAGATAGTTTGCTCTAACCGAGCTAGAAAAACTAGACCGGTGGAGAGGTTCTAATTGGGTTAGTTATCATCGGGCCCACTAAAAGAGAAATAAAAAAAATCTCCCCTGCCCGCACCGGATCGCTCCCCCCCCTCTCGCACGACTCCTCTCTGTTCCCCATAGGGTTGTCCGCCCAAGCGCCGCTCACCCTCTCTCTCCTTTGGCCACCCTTGATCTCCTTCCAGCCTCCTCCACCCTACTCCGGCCGCCCTCTCCCTCCGGCCTTCGAAGGTCGCCCCGCTCCCCCTTCACCGGTCGTTTTTCTCCCTCTGTCGTGCGCGGAGGCGATGCATCTACCAGGGAGGTCGCGAGAGGGGTGAGTTTGTTTGTTCCTTCTCTGTCTCACAGCCATATCATTGATCTTGCTCGCTCTAGCGCTAATTCTGATTTGGAAAAGTAGATCCTGATCAAATTTGGTATAGATTTGTGGTGCACGCATGGAATTGTTTGATGCTTCTTGAGGAGGTAATAAATCTTTCTAGAGGCCCAAAGATTCAGTTCACCTTTCTAGGTATTTCATTCAGGCTTGCATTATTTCAAGAGGCCCAAAGATTTAGTTCACCTTTCTAGGTATTTCAGTTTCAGGCTTGCATTATTTCTAGAGGCCCAAAGATTTAGTTCACCTTTCTAGGTATTTTAGTTTCAAGCTTGCATTATTTCTGGAGGCCCAAAGATTAAGTTCCCAGTCGGTGGCAAGCGGCCCTGCTACCCATGCCGGTATCGACCTCAACTCGCAAGGGCTGACATCGGAGGGGCTCCCAGGGCTTGGGCTCTATAGAGCCTTCCTCCAGAGCGACAATGGCGAGCTCCTCTCCCTCGGTGCGTGAGGGGCTCCGGGCTCCCTCCCTATCGTGAATGACTTCCGTGATGAGTTAGCTCATGCTTTGTTTCATGGAGTGTTTTTTTGTGAAGCTTGACTAATGACTTGTATGTTTAAGTGGGATATCTCATTTGTATGGACAAAGTAAAAATTATCATGTGTTGCATCCTTGATTTGTAAAGATGGTTCGTTTATGTCAATTGTGAGCGGGAGGAGGCCACAGAAGAGCCGGCTACACCAAATCTGGCAGGTAATAGGGTCCAAAGTGGTCAAATGATTGAGAAAGAGCATTTATTGTCAATCTAACCCTACCATCCATACACCTCTTTGGTTTAGAGTTAGTTCAGGGTTAGAATCTAACTCTAACCTCTAACTGAGTTAGAGTTCTCCTTGTCTCGGTTCATCGCCATCATATTTTCCCCATTCCTGTGTTTTGAATATCCTACGAATCAAAGAGGCCCTTTTTTGCCGGAAAAATCAAAGAGGCCCTTAGACTGGTTTAGGTCCGGTCATTTTTTATAAATGTGTTATGTCCAAAATTTAATGAACGTGCTCCAGTTTCTACGAAAATAATCCGGTTCCATGTAGTAATTCATTCGTTTACTTATTCTTCTGCGAGGGGTTTGCATGTAATTCGTGAGGTCTGAAATGTAAAGTACCCCGGCATATGCTCCGAGTCGTGCATACACTACGACCCAGATGCTCTATGTCCCACATGTTGGCGAATGGGAGCACGTGGAAATAGCCTAGGAGTACATATAGGAGGATAAGGCTGGTTGTAATGGGTAGTATATCATATACTAGTATCATGCATATGTTACTAGTGTATGATACTACTTCCGTAATGCGTAATATCATAGGTTAGTATCTTAGGATGCCTTCTTAATTGTCATGCATGACACAAAGTAGTACATCAATTAATATGATACGGTATCATAATATGATACTACATCCTCTCTTTCCTCATTTAATTATGTGCCACATCATCCGAAAATCTAGTTGGCATGCATGATACCGCTTAAGATACTCCCATTACAACTAGCCTAAATGCGTGAAAAAATATGTACTGTGAAGCGTAGCTGCAGTTCGAAAAGGAGACCTAAAGTGATGATAGCTATAGGTCGCACGAACCCAACTAGTGGTACTACTAGATATACGACTAATTTTTCCCTCAATAAAAAGAGGCACGAGTGCTCAGTACTCCTATTCTATCAACACGAGTCCCATCTGACAACAACGTCCGTGCTACAGCTAGCTCTCCTCCCTCGTTTATCTCTTCTAATTCTAAACTCGGCCGACGCCCGGTGGGCGGGGTGGGTTTGCTCAACTGCGGCCCCACCTCGCAGTGAAAACGTTACGACTGGAATAAAAATGCCATATACTCCATGCGTTCCTAAATATAAGCCTTTTTAGATACTATTTCAATTGGAATACAACATACAGATGTATGTAGACATAGTTTAAAGTGTAGATATACTCATTTTTCTCCGTATGTAGTAGTGACTTGCTGGAATCTTTAGAAAGACTTATATTTGGGAACAGAGGGATTACTATACTAATAAAACATTAAGGCCACAAGGTGATGCAGTGCTGGACTACTGGTTACTGGAGGCAAGAAGAAGAGATGCATCCATCGACGATGTCCACCTCCTCGACTCAGGACGCCGGCCCACCGAACGGCGAGCATCCACAGTGTGGTCTTTTTCTGCCTCTAAGCTTGCCTCTAAGGTCTGGGAGGCTGACGCTATACATTGCAGTCCTCGCCTCTAACACAAAAATCGTTGGCGTCGCCTCTAAGGTAAGAGGCAGCCTCCGTTCACTTAAAAAATTCAAAAGAATCAACTCTTTGCATGGCTGGGTTCTTTCACATTTGTGAACAGCTCTAAAGTCATGGATGAATTACTTGTTTACTTGTTGACTGGGTCCCAGCTTAGAGGCACTAGAAGATGCTATACACTATGTCATTTTCATCTCAGCTTAGAGGCTTCGTGTGGGTCCTGGCTTAGAGGCAACGCCACCTCCAACACACTGCTGATGCCCTAAGTAGCAGCGGCTTTCATGGCCAGGTCAACGTGCTTCTGAACAATGGCGTCCAAAGTTTCCAGCTGCTGGAAGAAGGCCAATGTCTTTCTGACCTCTCTTGCCTTGTAGTGGCCTATGTAGACTATTTCCTCATAGATGCGGATGTGTAGGTCGACGGTTTCTTGCATGGCGAGGCACTGCGCAGCGAGCGCGGCCTCGAGGTGCACATTCTTTGTCGTGACCTCCGGCACCTGCAGGGCCACCAGGGCTTGAAAGAGTTCATCACCATGGAGGCTGATGAGGGTGGCAGGCAATGAGGAGCCTAGGCGCGCGGGCTGGAGCAGTACGGCAAGCTCGTCCGCGCACTTCTTGACGGCGGTGAACTTGTGGATGGAGTTGACCATCATGTCGTCCATGCCAGAGGCGAAGCCAGCTTCGGCTAGGGCTACGATGCCGGCGGTCGTCTGCACCATCTGGAGACGCTGCACGGTGCGGGGCCGCAGGCCGACGCTTTGGATGATTTGGCACAGCCGACTGTCGCTCGTGTCCATCGCCTCGATAGGTGCTTGTGGCTTCTGATCACTTGGTCTTGGATTGGAGTGAGCAGTGTTGCGTAGAGACTTGGGAGTAGATGGATTGGAGTGGTGGGGCGCCTTTATTATATGAGAGTCCAAACTCTGTTGCATTCACATCGTGTTGGCTCTATTCTGCTTCTCCAATTAATTCCCTTTTATGTAATTGAGGATGCATCATTGACCATTAAACGTCTCGGGAACTGCTACCCTCTCCCTCCACGGCATTCAAGCACCTATGGACCCGTCGACGACGAGGTGCCTATGGTGACTTCGTAAATTTCAAGATGATAGTGCCGTGCGTGTGTGCGTTCATAGGGGTGAGTGTATGCACGTGTATATGACCGCTTGTGTCTGTACTGTGTCAAAAAACGTAAATGCGTTTCAAAAAGAGACTAGTCAGTATACTCAATATTGTGCACCTCGGAGAGGAAAACGATAGAACTAGTATGTATTTATTTACGGTGCTGATTCACTCATTTTTCTCCATATGTACTCCCTCTCGATGTAGTCTAGTCACTTGTTGAAATCTCTAGAAGGGCAAATACTCCTTTCTGGTTTACAGGGCTATACTAACAAGTAGTTGTACGTACTAGTACAATAGTGGGCTCACATAGCAATTTTGTCTCATGCACCGTTCGGTTTGCGCTTGGCTCTTCGCCTCTTCGAGAAGACGAACAATGATGTTACTACTACTGCTTCTACAGTGTCGAATCCACTGCTGCATGTCCGTCCACCGCGAGCGGGACGAATAGCTTGTTGTAGAAGTACTACTAAGCAAAAGCCTGTCCTTGTTTGCGAGCAACCGCGCGCATGGGCGAGGGAGAAGGCGTGTAGTAAAATCAAGCTTCTCCTCGTTGTACGAGTTGACGCGACACATCATAGCACTGGCCCCACATGCTTGCCTCTAAACTTGGCTGAAAGACCCGTAGTGTACAATATATTTGCTGCAACCTCTAACATTTTCCCACCACAAATTAAAATATATTTGGTTGTATGCATCGTTCTGATGCAGAGGCCGGGGAGTCCCCCCTTTTCAAAAAAAACAAATTAAAATATATATTCCTATCTTGACCAGATGAGCGTGCAAACTACAATCACCAGGGTGACAGGTAGGGCTAGAAGACTATTTTAATTTTTTTTAAACTTCGAGATGGCCACATAGCTTGGAGCCGACCCGAACGATTTTAAGCTTACAGGCACGATACACGCTATCCTAGACTACTCTACACATGAAACTACCACACGAGCGTCCGGGCTGCGCTTGGCTCTTCGCCTCTTCGGGGAGTTGAACAATGATGGAGTACTACTGCACTGGAGGATTACTACAGTACGCTTCTGGCCATCTGACACCGATTGAACTGCTGCATGTCCACCGCGTGCGGGAGGGAGAGCGTGTAGCGAAAGCTTCTCCTAGTCTTGCCAGCCACCACGCTCATGGGCGAGGGAGGGACGCTCCTGCCTTTGCGTGTATGACATGTGGGCCCGACAGGTGGGTGGCCAACCTGTCATACAGCCAAAGGCAGGTGCAGTTAAGTCCGTGAGGGAGAGAATAATCAAACTTCTCGTTGATGTACGAGTTGACGCGACACATCAAAGAACTTCACTCGATATATTTCAATAATTTGCGGTTACCGGTGCATTAATTACAACGCATGCATGCATGCCGTGACTCTCCTTTTGATACTTGCATGTGTTGATTTAATGCACCTTGAAGTAGTACTCCCTCCGATTTCTAAAACTTTCTCTTGTTTTTCTCAGATTAGTCTGCACGGCCGCGTTGGTTTCCATCTGTGCCCCCGCTCGATTAGTTCTGCCCCCATTAATCGTGCCAGTTTCCAAAGCAGAAAATGGCTACAGGCAAACGAATGCAGCGCCGGATGCGGCTTGACCGCCTGGGAAGCCAACTCAAGCGAAAAGGAAGGAGGACCAGCCAACCATTGCATGCACATTTACTGTCGATATTTATGCAGCTTACTCATGCGCAGGGGCAAATTTGTCCAGAAAACTCAAACTACTGCCTTCCTTGGTATGCGGGAGGAGAGTTATGCGCAAAGTATAAAATATGTGATAGTAAAGCTTTGTAATGCCCCGGCCCAAGCGAGAGGTGGTTGTGCACGAGGAGGGCGAGATCATGCAGACGGAACATGAACCGACGAGGGAGCTCACTAAGGTCTCGATGGACCTCACCGTGCTCCACTGCCCCTTGTGCCTCCGCCCCTTGACGCCTCCAGTATATGAGGTTCGAATACACCTCGTCCGTTCGGCTAATTGAGCAAGGTGACGGTTTCTTGATTGATGTGTTGTTCGATTGATTTCTGCAGTGCAAGGGAGGGCACATGGCCTGCGCGTACTGCCACGTCGAGCGCCCCGGGAACCAACGGTAGTGACAGAAGTGTGAGCGCGGCGGTGGCTTCGACGTGCAGAGCACGCCGGTGGAGGCCGTTGCTGAGGGTGGAGTGCCCGCACGAAGGCTATGGGCTCTAAGTCACTTACCACAAGCTCGCCGATCACCAGAGCGTGTGTCCGCTCGTGCCTTGCAAATGCCCTATGCCCGTCTGCGGTTACGAAGGCCCGCCGCCGGTGCTCTACCACCACATCAGCAACGCACATCCCATGCCCGTGCACAGGATCCAGTATGGCAAGGTGCTCCAGCTGCAAGTGCCACTGTCGGAACTAACTACATATGCATCATTATCAACAAAGGGGATGGTGGGGTTTAACTGCAGCAAGCTAGCTTTGACTCGGTGGCTATCCTGAACTACGACTGCAAGTAACTCCTTGAGGTGGCGCACACGAGTCCACATATTCACCATATCAATACACCACTATGGATCCGCTCCCGTCTCCCTACGAGAACGCCATCCATAGCCCTCACACTTATCTTGCTTATTTTAGAGTATCCACTTTCACTTGTCTATGAACTGTTATAGGCAACCCAGAAGTCCTTTACCGCGGACGCGGCTATTCGAATAGATTATTTATAACCCTGGATGGGTGTACTTCTTCATACATGTTTCCACCACTTAGCGTCTGCACACGACATGTGCTCGGCAGACTTCAAGCGAAAGCCGACGTGGGTGTAGACCATGACCTACCTAAACACTCAAGTCTCTAGTCCAGGTTTATCGCCTATTCAGGTTCCATCCGCAGGGAGTCCGGCCGAAGTTTCCACATACGGCCCTGAATGATGTGTGCAGGGTTCCCGAGACACCAAACGGGCGCCCGGTACACCGTGCCACGTGCCTACCGCATCACAACCCACCCCTCGGATTAGCGCTGCGCACAACCTCCAGCATACTACAAACACCAGAAACTACTTGAAACTCCTGGACAGAGGACTAGGGTGATTAAGAAGTCAAGCGGGGTCATATTTCAGGGCCCAATGCATGGTAGTAGCTGTTTCATGGATCACAAACACAGAACTCAGTTCCTGAGGACGGCTTCAATGAGACAACCCACCATGTACTCCTACATGGCCTCTCACCGCTACCTTTACCAAATCGTATTCACACACTTAGCTCACACACAGTAGGACATGTTCAACACCATTCCAATTCATCACCGAGGAATCAGACCTGACTCAACTCTAAGCAGCAGCAGGCATGACAAACAAGCATGAAGGAGTAGGCACATCAGGTCTCAAACAACTCCTACTCATGCTAGTGGGTTTCATCTATTTACTGTGGCAATGACAGGTCATGCAGAGAATAAAGGGGTTCATCTACCATAGCAAGTAACAGATGAATCGTTGTTGTCCTAATGTAGTAAAAGAGAGCAGGAGCGAGAGAGTGGGATTGTATTGGAATGAACAAGGGGGTTTTGCTTGCCTAGCACTTCTGAAGATAGTATAGCTCTTCATCGGTGTCATCGATCTCATCGTCAGTATCACGTCTATCGAGAGAGGATGAATACCGGCAACACAGAAGGGAACACAATCAATTTGTATGATTTTTTTGAAGTTTTGGACATTTTCTGGAATTTCTGAATTGTTTTTAAATCCAGAAAATGATTTACTGCGTCAGCCTGACGTCAGTGTGACGTTAGCAAGTCAACTGATCTGGTCCAGGTCAAACCTGACGAGCGGGGTCCATCGTCAGTGACACAGTGCTGGTAGAGTCGCTGACAGGTGGGCCTAGTCAACGACCACGTCAGCTGGGTCAATTCTGACGTGTGGGTCCCGCGAGGTTAATCTAAACTAAAGAGGGAATAAATCCCCGGATTAATTAGGGCGTGGGGCCCATATATCATTGAGAGAGTGGGTAGTTAGCGGAGTCATTAGGCGCTAATGAGGCCCCCACGTCAGCACGTCGGGGTTTGGCCGACGGTGACCTCAAGCTGCGGCGGAGTCCGCTCGGGATTGAGCTACGGGCGACGGTTTCCAGCGGGGTTTGCGGCTATGGATTGCCGGCGCATGCACGCATCCAGTGGTGGCCACGGGAGGGAGCGAGGTGGACTGTAACGGCGGTGGCATTGAGCCAGGCGGCGGCCGGAGCTCGAGCATCGATGAAGACAGCACCATAGAGCATGGGAGGAGGAACTAGTGGTGGTGATCGTCTCCTAGGCATGTGCAGAGCTCGTTGATGGGTTCAGACGCGAGCGAAAGCAGCTGTGGCCGCGGCGGTGCCATGGCCGGCGGCAAGGGGTTCTCGGGCAAGGTGGTGGGGCTAGCTAGGGTGCACAAACAGCAGCAGAAAGAGAAGGAGGAGATGCGGTATCTCACAGGGAGGCCGGAGAGTAGTCAGCGGCCTCAGGGACGCGTCGGAGATGGCAAATCGGTCAGTGAAGACCGGCGAGCAGATGCGGCGGTGACAAGCTCGAAGACGATGGTGTGGCAATCCTAGGCTTGCGTGGCTCGGCGAAGAGGAAGAGGAAGTCACGCTGGACCTTCTAGACACGGGGGAGGGGCGAGGAGGTGGCTGTGGCCACGATGAGCTGTGTCGGTAGCGACGATCTCTTCTCGGTGGTGCTCGAGAAGAGAGCAGAGGAGGGGAGAGAGGGAAACGAGTGAGGGAGAGGAGCGAGGGAACAAGGGCATCTCCGTGGAATCGCTAGAATGCCCGGGGAGGAAGCAGGAGGTGGCCAGAGCAGCGTCGGCGCTCGCCAAGCACCTGGTTGTCCTCCTGGCAGAGGAGGAAGATGACAAGGGGCGCTGGTGGGCTGGGCCGGCCACTTGGGCCGCCAGGTGGGCTACACAGGTAAGTTAGGTAGGTTTCCTTTCTTTCTAATTTTCTTCTCTATTCTATTCTCCTATTTTGTTTCTGGATTTAGTAAAATACTAAATCACTTCATAAAATCCTGAAATAAATTTATAGGCACTGTTTGAATTATTTCCAACAGCCCCCAAGTACTTCCAGGATTATTTGGACATTTAGAAATATTTATAAGATTTAAATGTCCAAATTCAAATACTTATGAATTAACTCAAAAATCCAAAAATGACTTAAAAATATGTCCATCATTGTTGGCAGAGGTTTTCACCTTTGTCAGAAATCATGAACATTTTTAAAAGCATTTTTGGTTCTTTGAAAATGATTTTATTTGAACCTAGTTGAATTCATTTGGTGCTAGGGTTTAGGCAATCCCCATTTCAAGTTTATTTCAAAGATTAAACATGATGCGCACATGAAGCTAGCCTAGTGTATTGCGGGAAGCTAGGGATGTGACAACTCACCCCCGCTAAACAAGAATCTCGTCCCGAGATTCAAGCGTAGGGTAAGATGAAGGGGGAACGCAAACTAACACAATCTTCACGATCTAGGGTGCACTTCATAAGAACATTGATTCAATCGCCATCATTGTCTCGATGCCTTGCTCTGAGAACTTTAACCAACATGACAAAGAGAGGGAAAGGAAAACTCTAGAAACATTCAATCTTCTTGGAGATCGAACAACTCAGGATCAACTATCGGAATGAGACATAGCAACATCTCTCGAGCTGAGACACGAAGCACATATCTAGAGGGATGGAGTGGAACAGACGACGAGGGTCACTAGGTTGACAACAATTCCACACCTAAGAGGGTGGTGAACGGTTGTCATCATAGCGAGGATTTTAGTTGCCATGACATCGCAACGGAACACCTTAGAGGAGGGTGACTCATTGAATTATCCCTTAAGTGGCAAAAAGAATTACTTTTGATTCAGAGATCAATAAAATTCTCTATACCAGCCTGAGGCAATTCTTGAGCAATCGTTTGAAGGAGTTCGGTAGAATGGCACACTCAGACTGGAATCGATGATGTGGATTACCTTGTTGAAGACAACGCAATGGATGATTTTGCTTATCATCGGAGATGGATGGGACCCATGGTAGGACCACTTTTGAAAATGATCCTGATTAGTAATTACTGAGAAGGGTAATCCAGAGTAGGGTGGCACGATAGCGGTGCAAGCTGGAAACAAAATGCAAATCATGGAAATGATTCTAGTAACTGGAAGAAACTCAACAGTAGAGAGTGAGTCCACCGTTTGAAATGTTATAGCATAACCGAGGAAAACTGGGAGCAATCCCCGTTAGTGCCGATGATAACACCTAGTGCTTATGCGAGCTCTCAAGAACTTGAGCATTTCCATATCCATCAAGGTTTTACCAATATCCGTGTCAAGGATCCTGGCAACACAACTTACTACCATGATGAATGGTGATGGACGATGCGGATGCAAAGGAATATAACACCTTCTCGGATTTCACCTTAGCGAGGCCAAGGGAACGAAATCTGGATGATCGACCGAGAGACATTTAGCACTCCGCTTCTAATGTTCTCCTTGATGTGCTAGCATAACCCATTCATTGAAATGGTTTAGTATCTAGAACATCAAGTAATAGGTCGGACTTCGGGAGCTCAAGAATCCATAAGGAACAACTACTGGAGTAAATCCTACGAAATCCTTATCGGGAGGTGGCCAACTTCCTCAATCAAGATACTAAATAATAGGTCTTCTGACTGGGTGTGTTGGCCACGACATTCACTTTACCGGGTTACATAGACACCTATATTATAGTTCTTGGGAAACGTTCCAACCATCATATCTGCCTGAGATTTAGATCTGGTTGGTGTTAGAATATTCCAGACTCATCAAGTCTAGAGAGAAAAATGAAAATTTGCAACACAAATCGACGAGACGGTGTTGAGAGATTCTCGGGAAATGGACTGCGGTAGTAAACTCCAAAACATGAGCTGGTTTTGCTACAACATGTGGACACGTTGTTCGAGACAAGCATGACCAAAAGGTAGTCTTAGCATAAAACACTACCGAGTTCAGAAGGGGAACCATCATCGAGGATGTCGAAGTCTTGTGCATGACCTATGATTAGCACATCAACTCCTTTTCCTTGAGCAAATCAACCAGTGGCTTGGTGTGCTAGAGACACATATGGAATGAAGGTTGCAAGTCTCCAGACCACAGAATACTTCACACGTATGCATGACTGATTTGGAGTGATTCCAAGGGAAGCAACATTGACCTTCTCGAATTCACGACGGCAACTTGCATCAATGCACATGAACTAGAGGAGGTCACTTCTTTCATCCAAACATATGCTTCATGAACTAGCATGAAGAAATGCTTTCAAAAGTTTCCAACAGTAGTTTAATGTCCAACAAAATCATGGAGGGGATAAGGATGTTGTCGACGGGATCAACAACAATTCATCCAGGTTTCCATAAGAATGGAATTCCATAATTATGAGAACAAGTGATAGTATTGGTCAGACCAAAAGATGTAATGGTGTACGCCCGAGGGATCAACCACAAGTAAAACAACATTACGAACATCGTTGGTGCTGATTTTGATTTGATGATAGCCCACACTCAAATCAAAGTTTTGATAAGACAAAAGATCCAAAAATTGGTCACGGAGATCAATCGACGAAGATATCTTCTTTCTTCAACACACATATACAAAGAGATATCCCTTTGGAATGAACTAAGTCGGACATAGCTTTTATCTTCCAACTCTCCAAGTTGTCGTTCAGCTTAACCAACTAGCTCAGGGATATCCAACATAGACTCTTGGAGAAGGGGTGGTTTACGGGGATAAACCAACTTGATCACGAACTCAACATAACGGTCAGGTGACGACCTGGTGATACTTCCGATGAGATATTCAGAGAATCACGAACCACCAATATGTTACTAAGCTCGAGAACAATCTTGCTTTTCAAGGCAAGACGATATGATCAAATAAGCAAGGGATTGACACGATCCTAACTCATTGACCGAAGGGTGCACCCGGAAATAAGGACTAGGTAGCACAATCGGTCTTAGAATGATGATTTGAGATCCAACATGCTAAGAATGAAAGTGTTGTCCATTAAACTACCAAGCAACAGAGTTGCTAGGAGTATAGATTGCACACATCACGATTCACTTGTTGGCATTTCGGTTACAATAACACGGAACCGAGGGATGAATAATGGTGGCGAGAAGTATCACTACGTCAAGAATTCACAAGAGCTGGTGCAATTCTCATGAAAATCCTGACATAAAGAGGGTGATACTCCAAGGTAGAACAGAATCAAAAGCTGGGTTGGCATTTTGATTTGCAGATTACAACTACTTTGACCCAATCCTCGATATGGATGAGGTACTGGAATTTGTTTCTCCTAGTCATTCTGGAATAGGATGGCTTGACGGACCACAAGAGTAATAGGCATCGATGAACGAAGGCACACATACTCTTGACTATCAACTGATAGACGAAGGTCAGAAAACAACTAAAGAGGGACAACTCAAAGGAACATATGATTTTCTGAGTTGTGGATGCATGGATTAGCATGTCGAACGAGTTCAACATATTTCTTCCAGATAACCCATGCAGAAGGGTAGAACTGGCAGAGTCACAATATAGAATGGAGAACTCGTCAAGAGCACTCTTATTGTGATCTTTTGGTTTAGCGGGGAACTTCTGCCATAAGCAGTTCATGGTATTTGGAAGAAGGAAATACCACAGACCTCGAGGAATAATGCAAAGGTTGCTAATAACCTAAAGGAACTAGCAAATTCTAACAACATGAAGTAGGTAGAGTGAATCTCGGGTTCAAGAGCCCAGGAATAGAATACCTACTAATTAAATTGCATCACGGGATGCTTTCGAGAATGATGGCCAGAATGATCACACTGGGAACACAAAACATGGCTGGATTACTAGGTGATTACTCTAGACATCTAGGGTCATAATAATAGCTCCAACATATACGTCGAGGCAATAGAGTACCTCAACTCACCATTTAGTGTGGTTAACCTGGCTAGAAAGGTCATCGAAAACAGAGGGAAAGAATTTTGCAATTGCATCAGATTATTTAGAAACCTGGGATGACTCGGACAGCATAACGGCTGTAAATGCTCAAAAGATTGGAGACATGCTACAAAAATGGTGGCATAGCCACTCAAAAGCACAATATCAAGGTTTCGAGATCAACATTTAACATACAGAAGATAGTAGGAACTGAACTCAAGCTTAGAACCATCAATCCTATAGGTCTACGGATTAGTAACACGTGATCCTAATAGAAAGAAGAGAAATCCTAGTTCCTTAACCCCGTAGGAAAGATAAGATGACTCGGATCAGAAGGCATAAGGGATAAGGAGTAAAAAGAGCCTTACGTTCCATCCCACAATCAATCAGCCCCGAACGATGTGTGCAGGGTTCTCGAGACACCAAACGGGCGCCCGGTACACCGTGCCACATGCCTACCGCATCACAGCCCACCCCTCGGGTCAGCGCTGCGCACGGCCTCCAGCATACTACAAACACCAGAAACTACTTGCAACTCCTGGACAGAGGACTAGGGTGATTAAGAAGTCAAGCGGGGTCATATTTTAGGGCCCAATGCATGGTAGTAGCTGTTTCATGGATCACAAACACAGAACTCAGTTCCTGAGGACGGCTTCAATGAGACAACCCACCATGTACTCCTACATGGCCTCTCACCGCTACCTTTACCAAATCGTATTCAAACACTTAGCTCACACACAGTAGGACATGTTCAACACCATTCCAATTCATCCCCGATGAATCAGACCTGACTCAACTCTAAGCAGTAGCAGGCATGACAAACAATCATGAATGAGTAGGCACATCAGGGATCAAACAACTCCTACTCGTGCTAGTGGGTTTCATCTATTTACTATGGCAATGACAGGTCATGCAGAGGATAAAGGGGTTCATCTACCGCAGCAAGTAACAAATGAATTGTTGTTTTCCTAATGAAGTAAAAGGGAGCAGGAGCGAGAGAGTGGGATTGTATTGGAATGAACAAGGGGGTTTTGCTTGCCTGGCACTTCTGAACATAGTATAGCTCTTCATCGGTGTCATGATCTCATCGTCGGTATCACGTCTATCGAGAGAGGAAAAATACCGGCAACACAGAAGGGGACACAATCAATGCAATGCACAATATGATGCATGATCATGACATGGCAAAATGAGTGTGTTGGGCTAATGCAACTATAATCAGATGGGTTTGAGTTAGTTTGAACCCAAGGTTCAAGTTCAAATTGAAACTATGACTTAATAAAGTGCATTACCATGTTTTGATATAAACATCAGGTTTAAGTTGCTTAAACATGGATGAAACCAGTGCAGATGGATAGATTGGATTTTTGTGATCATTTTTCATATATAACTTATTTCATTTGGAGTTACGGTTGAATTTATATGATTTTTTTGAAGTTTTGGACATTTTCTGGAATTTCTGAATTGTTTTTAAATCCAGAAAATGATTTACTATGTCAGCCTACCGTCAGTGTGACATCAGCAGGTCAACTGATCTGGTCCAGGTCAAACCTGACGAGCGGGGTCCACCGTCAGTGACACAGTGCTGGTAGAGTCGCTGACAGGTGGGCCTAGTCAATGACCACGTCCGCTGGGTCAATTCTGATGCGTGGGTCCCGCGAGGTTAATCTCAACTAAACAGGGAATAAATCCTCGGGTTAATTAGGGCGTGGGGCCCATATATCGGTGAGAGAGGGGGGTAGTTAGCGGATTCATTAGGCGCTAATGAGGCCGCCACGTCAGCACGCCGGGGTTTGGCCGACGGCGACCTCAATCCGCGGCGGAGTCCGCTCGGGATTGAGCTACGGGTGACGGTTTCGAGCGGGGTTTGCGGCTATGGATTGATGGCGCACGCGCGCATCCAGTGGTGGCGACGGGAGGGAGCGAGGTGGACTGTAATGGTGGTGGCGTTGAGCCAGGCGGCGGCCGGAGCTCAGGCGTCGATGAAGACAGCGCCACAGAGCACGGGAGGAGGAACTAGTGGTGGTGATCGTCTCCTAGGCGCGTGCGGAGCTCGTTGATGGGTTTAGACGCGAGTGAAAGCTGCTGTGGCCGTGGCGGCACCATGTCCGGCGGCGAGGGGTTCTCGGGCAAGGTGGTGGGTCTAGCTAGGGTGCACAAACAGCAGCAGAAAGAGAAGGAGGAGATGTGGTAGCTCACAAGGAGGCCGGAGAGCAGTTCAGCGGCCTCAGGGACGCGTCGGAGACGGCAAATCGGTCAGTGAAGACCGGCGAGCAGATGCGGCGGTGACGAGCTCGAAGACAACAGTGTGGCGATCCTCGGCTTGCGTGGCTCGGCGAAGAGGAAGAGGAAGTCGCGCTAGACCTTCCAGACACGGGGGAGGGGCGAGGAGGTGGTTGTGGCCACGGTGAGCGGTGTCGGCAGCGATGACCTCCGCTCGTGGTGCTCGAGAAGAGAGCAGAGGAGGGGAGAGAGGGCAACGAGTGAGGGAGAGGAGCGAGGGAACACAGGGCATCTCCGTGCAATCGCTAGAAGGCCCGGGGAGGAAGCAGGAGGTGGCCAGAGCAGCGTCGGTGCTCACCACGCACCTAGTTGTCCTCCTGGCAGAGGAGGAAGATGACAAGGGGGTGCTGGTGGGCTGGGCCGGCCACTTGGGCCGCCAGGTGGGCTACACAGGTAAGTTAGGTAGGTTTCCTTTCTTTCTAATTTTCTTCTCTTTTCTATTCTCCTATTTTGTTTCTGGATTTAGTAAAATACTAAATCACTTCATAAAATCCTGAAATAAATTTATAGGCACTGTTTGAATTATTTCCAACAGCCCCCAAGTACTTCCAGGATTATTTGGACATTTAGAAATATTTATAAGATTTAAATGTCCAAATTTAAATACTTATGAATTAACTCAAAAATCCAAAAATGACTTAAAAATATGTCCATCATTGTTGGCAGAGGTTTTCACCTTTGTCAGAAATCATGAACATTTTTAAAAGCATTTTTGGTTCTTTGAAAATGATTTTATTTGAACCTAGTTGAATTCATTTGGTGCTAGGGTTTAGGCAATCCCCATTTCAAGTTTATTTCAAAGATTAAACATGATGCGCACATGAAGCTAGCCTGGTGCATTGCCAGAAGCTAGGGATGTGACATGGACTTGTTTTCCTGCGGCATTTATATGCTGCTTTGTTTCCTATATTTGCACTGGTGGCGAATTTGATGCCTAGTGGATGTAATATGTGTAATAGTCGTGATAGCCTAGCATAAGTTGCTTGCTTATTTATTTCCTTGTTGTCTTGTTTATTTGTTTGCTTGTAGTCAGTGCAGTTCTATTTTCGCGGTTTGCTAGTGGCCGCAATAACCTATTTTTTAAAACTAGGCCACAATAACCATGGGCTACATATTTACTGTAGTGGCACTGGGCCTCCTACCGGCCGTAGAAACAATGGGCCTTCTACGGGCCGTAGAAACAATGGGCCGTCTACGGGCCGTAGACACAATGGGCTTTCTACGGGCCCTATCATCAATGGGCCTTATATGGGCCAGCCTATCGATCGGCCAAACATGGGCCAATAACAGACCGCATTATGGCCGTAAACGGGCTAGAATTGGAATCGTCCGTTCATGGGCCGACCATAACGGGCGGTCTTTAATAGGCCGTATTTGATGACGCTATGAAAACGGCCCAACGTATTAACGGGCCACAAACGGGCCGACTGTAACAATGGGCTGAATTTGGCCCACAAGCAGAAAATGACAGTAACGGGACATAAGTAACCGAATGCTGGAAATGAGCCCAAGAATAAATGGGCCCTAAGAAGGCCAAAAGATAACATGGGCCGGAAATGGCCCAATGGAATAATGGGCCGTTAATGGGTATAAAGTGATACACTGTTCATTACGGGCCAGTTGTTGGTGAACGTTGCAGAAAATAATTTTTTTTACGCTTTCACCAAAATCATTCTATGGAGTTCATCTAGCAACGAGGGAGAAGAGTGCATCTACATACCCTTGTAGATCGCGAGCGGAAGCGTTCAAGAGAACGGGGTTGAGGGAGTCGTACTCGTCGTCATCCAGATCACTGATGATCCTAGTGCTGAACAGACAACACCTCCGCGTCCAACACACGTACGGTTGGGAAGACGTCTCCTCCTTCTTGATCCAGCAAGGGGGAAATAGAGGTTGATGAAGATCCAGGAGCACGACGGCGTGGTGGTGGATGCAGCAGCGATCTGGGCAGGGCTTCGCCAAGCTTCTGCGAGAGGGAGAGGTGTAGCAAGGGGAGAGGGAGGCGCCAAGAGCATGGGTGCGGCTGCCCTCCCTCCCCCCTCTTTATATAGGGCCCCTAGGGGGGGCGGCCCAGGAGATGGGATCTCCAAGGGGGGGCGGCGGCCAGGGGGGTGGCTTGCCCCCCAAGCCAGGTGGAGACGTCCCCACCCCTAGGGTTTCCCAACCCTAGGCGCAGGGGGGGCAAGGGGGGCGCACCAGCCCACCAGGAGCTAGTTCCCCTCCCACTTCAGACCATGGGGCCCTCCGGGATAGGTGGCCCCACCCGGTGGACCCCCGGGACCCTTCTGGTGGTCCCGGTACAATACCGGTGATCCCCGAAACTTTCCCGATGGCCGAAACCTGACTTCCTATATATAATTCTTTACCTCCAGACCATTTCGGAACTCCTCGTGACGTCAGGGATCTCATCCGGGACTCCGAACAACTTTCGGGTTACTGCATACTCATATCTCTACAACCCTAGCGTCACCGAACCTTAAGTTTGTAGACCCTACGGGTTCGGGAGACATGCAGACATGACCGAGACGCCTCTCCGATCAATAACCAACAACGGGATATGGATACCCATGTTGGCTCCCACATGCTCCTCGATGATCTCATCGGATGAACCACGATGTCGAGGATTCAAGCAACCCCGTATACAATTCCCTTTGTCAATCGGTACGTTACTTGCCCGAGGTTCTATCATCGGTATCCCAATACCTCGTTTAATCTCATTACCGGCAAGTCACTTTACTCGTACCGTAATGCATGATCCCGTGACCAGACACTTGGTCACTTTGAGCTCATTATGATGATGCATTACTGAGTGGGCCCAGAGATACCTCTCCGTCATACGGAGTGACAAATCCCAGTCTCGATCCGTGTCAACCCAACAGACACTTTCGGACATACCCGTAGTATACCTTTATAGTCACCTAATTACGTTGCGACGTTTGGTACACCCAAAGCACTCCTACGGTATCCGGGAGTTGCACGATGTCATGGTCTAAGGAAAAGATACTTGACATTGGAAAAGCTCTAGCAAACGAACTACATGATCTTGTGCTATGCTTAGGATTGGGTCTTGTCCATCACATCATTCTCCTAATGATGTGATCCTGTTATCAACGACATCCAATGTCCATAGTCAGGAAACCATGACTACCAGTTGATCAACGAGCTAGTCAACTAGAGGCTCACTAGGGACATGTTGTGGTCTGTGTATTCACACATGTATTATGATTTCCGGATAACACAATTATAGCATGAATAACAGACAATTATCATGAACAAGGATATATAATAATAATCATTTATTATTGCCTCTAGGGCATATTTCCAACAGTCTCCCACTTGCACTAGAGTCAATAATCTAGTTACATTGTGATGAATCGAACACCCATAGAGTTCTGATGTTGATCATGTTTTGCTCGTGGAAGAGGTTTAGTCAACGGATCTGCGACATTCAGATCCGTATGCACTTTGCAAATATCTATGTCTCCATCTTGAACATTTTCACGGATGGAGTTGAAACGACGTTTGATGTGCCTGGTCTTCTTATGAAACCTGGGCTCCTTGGCAAGGGTAATAGCTCCAGTGTTGTCACAGAAGAGAGCGATCGGCCCCGACGCATTGGGTATGACTCCTAGGTTGGTGATGAACTCCTTCATCCATATTGCTTCATGCGCTGCCTCCGAGGCTGCCATGTACTCTGCTTCACTAGTAGATCCCGCCACGACGCTCTGCTGCAGCTGCACCAGCTTACTGCCCCACCATTCAACATATACACGTATCCGGTTTGTGACTTATAGTCATCCAGATCTGTGTCGAAGTTAGCATCGACGTAACCCTTTACGACAAGCTCTTCGTCACCTCCATAAATGAGAAACATATCCTTCGTCCTCTTCAGGTACTTCAGCATATTCTTGACCGCTGTCCAGTGTTCCTTGTCGGGATTACTTTGGTACTTTCCTACTAAACTTACGGCAAGCCTTACATCAGGTCTGGTACACAGCATGGCATATATAATAAACCCTATGGCTGAGGCATAGGGGATGACACTCATCTCTTCTATATCTTCTGCCGTGGTCGGTCATTGAGCCGAGCTCAATCTCACACCTTGCAATACAGGCAAGAACCCTTTCTTGGACTGATCCATATTGAACTTCTTCAACATCTTATCAAGGTATGTGCTTTGTGAAAGACCTATGAGGCGTCTCGATCCATCCCTATAGATCTTGATGCCTAATATGTAAGCATCTTCTCCAAGGTCCTTCATTGAAAAACACTTATTCAAGTATGCCTTAATGCTGTCCAAAAGTTCTATATCATTTCCCATCAAAAATATGTCATCTACATATAATATAAGAAATGCTACAGAGCTCCCACTCACTTACTTGTAAACGCAGGCTTCTCCATAAGTCTGCATAAAACCAAACGCTTTGATCATCTCATCAAAGCGAATGTTCCAACTCCGAGATGCTTGCACCAGCCCATAAATGGATTGCTGGAGCTTGCATACCTTGTTAGCATTCTCAGTATCGACAAAACCTTCCGGCAGCATCATATACAGTTCTTCCTTAAGATAGCCGTTAAGGAATGCCGTTTTGACGTCCATCTGCCATATCTCATAATCATTGTATGCGGCAATTGCTAACATGATTCGGACGGACTTCAGCTTCGCTACGGGAGAGAAACTCTCATCGAGTCAACCCCTTGAACTTGCCGATAACCCTTAGCGACAAGCGAGCTTTATAGATGGTAACATTTCCATCCGCGTCCGTCTTCTTCTTAAAGATCCATTTGTTTTCTATTGCTCGCCGATCATCGGGCAAGTCTGTCAAAGTCCATACTTTGTTTTCATACATGGATCCTATCTCGGATTGCATGGCTTCAAGCCATTTGTTGGAATCTGGGACAACCATCGCTTCTTCATAGTTCGAAGGTTCACCATTGTCTAACAACATGATTTCCAGGAAAGGGTTACCATACCACTCTGGTGTGGAACGTGTCCTTGTGGACCTACGAAGTTCAGTAGCAACTTGATCCGAAGTACCTTGATCATCATCATTAATTTCCTCTCCAATCGGTGTAGGCACCACAGGAACATCTTCCTGAGCTGCGCTACTTACCGGTTCAAGAGGTAGTACTTCATCAAGTTCCACTTTCCTCCCACTTACTTCTCTCGAGAGAAACTCTTTCTCCAGAAAGGACCCGTTCTTGGCAACAAAGATCTTGCCTTCGGATCTAAGGTAGAAGGTATACCCAATGGTTTCCTTAGGGTATCCTATGAAGACGCATTTTTCCGACTTGGCTTGGAGCTTTTCAGGTTGAAGTTTCTTAACATAAGCATCGCATCCCCAAACTTTTAGAAACGACAGCTTAGGTTTCTTCCCAAACCATAATTCATATGGTGTCGTTTCAAAGGACTTAGACGGTGCCCTATTTAAAGTGAATGCAGCTGTCTCTAGAGCGTATCCCCAAAAGGATAGCGGTAAATCGGTAAGAGACATCATAGACCGCACCATATCCAATAAAGTGCGATTACGACGTTCGGACACACCGTTACGCTGAGGTGTTCCAGGCGGCGTGAGTTGTGAAACGATTCCACATTTCCTTAAGTGTGTACCAAATTCATGACTTAAATATTCTCCTCCATCATCTGATCATAAGAACTTTATCTTTCGGTCACGTTGATTCTGTACCTCATTCTAAAATTCCTTGAACTTTTCAAAGGTCTCAGACTTGTGTTTCATCAAGTAGACATACCCATATCTACTCAAGTCATCAGTGAGAGTGAGAACATAACGATATCCTCCGCGAGCCTCAACACTCATTGGACCGCACACATCAGTATGTATGATTTCCAATAAGTTGGTTGCTCGCTCCATTGTTCCAGAGAATGGAGTCTTGGTCATTTTGCCCATGAGGCATGGTTCGCATGTGTCAAATGATTCATAATCGAGAGACTCTAAAAGTCCATCAGCATGGAGCTTCTTCATGCGCTTGACACCAATGTGACCAAGGCGGCAGTGCCACAAGTCTGTGGGACTATCGTTATCAACTTTACATCTTTTGGTATTCACACTATGAATATGTGTAACATCACGTTCGAGATTCATTAAGAATAAACCATTGACCATCGGGGCATGACCATAAAACATATCTCTCATATAAATAGAACAACCATTATTCTCGGATTTAAATGAGTAGCCATCTCGCATTAAACGAGATCCAGATACAATGTTCATGCTCAAAGCTGGCACTAAATAACAATTATTGAGGTTTAAAACTAATCCCGTAGGTAAATGTAGAGGTAGCGTGCCGACGGCGATCACATCGACCTTGGAACCATTCCCGACGCGCATCATCACCTCGTCCTTCGCCAGTCTCCGCTTATTCCGCATCTCCTGCTTTGAGTTACAAATATGAGCAACCGCACCGGTATCAAATACCCAGGAGCTACTACAAGCACTGGTAAGGTACACATCAATTACATGTATATCACATATACCTTTAGTGTTGCCGGCCTTCTTGTCCGCTAAGTATTTGGGGCAGTTCTGCTTCCAGTGACCCTTCCCTTTGCAATAAAAGCACTCGGTCTCAGGCTTGGGTCCATTTGACTTCGTCCCGGCAGCTGGCTTACTGGCGCGGCAACTTCCTTGCCGTCCTTCTTGAAGTTCTTCTTACCCTTGCCTTTCTTGAACTTAGTGGTTTTATTCACCATCAACACTTGATGTTCCTTTTTGATATCTACCTCTGCTGATTTCAGCATTGAATATACTTTAGGAATGGTATTTTCCATCCCCTGCATATTGAAGTTCATCACAAAGCTCTTGTAGCTCGGTGGAAGCGACTGAAGGATTCTGTCAATAACCGCGTCATCCGGGAGATTAACTCCCAGCTGAGTCAAGCGGTTGTGCAACCCAGACATTTTGAGTATGTGCTCACTGACAGAACTATTTTCCTCCATCTTACAACTGAAGAACTTGTCAGAGACTTCATATCTCTCGACCCAGGCATGAGATTGGAAAACCATTTTGAGCTCTTCGAACATCTCATATGCTCCGTGTTGCTCAAAACGCTTTTGGAGCCCCGGTTCTAAGCTGTAAAGCATGCCGTACTGAACGAGGGAGTAATCATCAGCACGAGACTGCCAAGCGTTCATAACGTCTTGGTTCTCTGGGATGGGAGCTTCACCTAGCGGTGCTTCTAAGACATAATCTTTCTTTGCAGCTATGAGGATGATCCTCAGGTTCCGGACCCAGTCCGTATAGTTGCTGCCATCATCTTTCAGCTTGGTTTTCTCTAAGAACGCGTTGAAGTTGAGGTGGACATGAGCGTTGGCCATTTGATCTACAAGACATTTATGCAAAGGTTTTTAGACTAAGTTCGTGGTAATTAAGTTCATCTAATCAAATTATTTAATGAACTCTCACTCAGATTAGACATCCCTCTAGTCATCTAAGTGATACATGATCCGAGTCAACTAGGCCGCGTCCGATCATCACATGAGACGGACTAGTCATCATCGGTGAACATATCCATGTTGATCGTATCTTCCATATGACTCATGTTCGACCTTTCGGTCTCTATGTTCCGAGGTCGTGTCTGTACATGCTAGGCTCGTCAAGTTAACCTAAGTGTTTTGCATGTGTAAATCTGTCTTACACCCGTTGTATGTGGACGTTGGAATCTATCACACCCGATCATCGCATGGTGCTTCGAAACAACGAACTTTCGCAACGGTGCATAGTTAGGGGGAACACTTTCTTGAAATTATTATGAGGGATCATCTTATTTACTACCATCGTTCTAAGTAAACAAGATGCATAAACATGATAAACATCACATGCAATCAAATAATAGTGACATGATGTGGCCAATATCATATAGCTCCTTTGATCTCCATCTTCGGGATGCCATGATCATCTTCGTCACCGGCATGACACCATGATCTCCATCATCGTGTCTCCATGAAGTTGCTCGCCAACTATTACTTCTACTTACTATGGCTAATGGTTTAGCAATAAAGTAAAGTAATTACATGGCGTTGAATCATTGACACGCAGGTCATACAATAATTAAGACAACTCCTATGGCTCCTGCCGGTTGTCATACTCATCGACATGCAAGTCGTGATTCCTATTACAAGAACATGATCTCATACATCACATATATATCATTCATCACAACTTTTGGCCATATCACATCACAAAGCAATTGCTGCAAAAACAAGTTAGACGTCCTCTAATTGTTGTTGCATGTTTTACGTGGCTGCAATAGGGTTCTAGCAAGAACATTTTCTTACCTACGTGAAAGCCACAACGTGATTTGTTAAATTCTATTTACCCTTCATAAGGACCCTTTTCATCGAATCCGCTCCAACTAAAGTGGGAGAGACACACACCCGCTAGCCACCTTATGCAACTAGTGCATGTCAGTCGGTGGAACCTGTCTCACATAAGCGTACGTGTAAGGTCGGTTCGGGCCGCTTCATCCCACGATACCTCTGAAGCAAAATAGGACTAGTAGTGGCAAGAAATTTGACAACATCTACGCCCACAACAAATTTGCGTTCTACTCGTGCAAAGAGAACTACGCATAGACCTAGCTCATGATGCCACTGTTGGTGAACGTTGCGGAAAATAATTTTTTTTTACGCTTACACCAAAATCATTCTATGGAGTTCATCTAGCAACGAGAGAGAAGAGTGCATCTACATACCCTTGTAGATCGCGAGCAGAAGCGTTCAAGAGAACGGGGTTGAGGGAGTCGTACTCGTCGTGATCCAAATCACCGATGATCCTAGTGCTGAATAGACAGCACCTCCACGTTCAACACACGTACGGTTGGGAAGACGTCTCCTCCTTCTTGGTCCAGCAAGGGGGAAGGAGAGGTTGATGAAGATCCAGCAGCACGACGGTGTGGTGGTGGATGCAGCAGCGATCTCGGCAGGGCTTCGCCAAGCTTCTGCGAGAGGGAGAGGTGTAGCAAGGGGAGAGGGAGGCGCCAAGAGCATGGGTGCAGCTGCCCTCCCTCCCCCTCTTTATATAGGGCCCCTAGGGGGGGCGCCGGCCCTAGGATATGGGATCTCCAAGGGGGACGGCGGCCAGGGGGGTGGCTTGCCCCCCAAGCCAGGTGGAGGCGTCCCCACCCCTAGGGTTTCCCAACCCTAGGCGCAGGAGGGCCCAAGGGGGGTGCACTAGCCCAGCAGGGGCTGGTTCCCCTCCCACTTCAGCCCATGGGGCCCTTCGGGATAGGTGGCCCCACCCGGTGGACCCCCGGGACCCTTCCGGTGGTCCTAGTACAATAACGGTGACCCCCAAAACTTTCCCGATGGCTGAAACCTGACTTCCTATATATAATTCTTTACCTCCGGACCATTCCGGAACTCCTCGTGATGTCCGGGATCTCATCCGGGACTCTGAACAACTTTCGGGTTACTGCATACTCATATCTCTACAACCCTAGCATCACCGAACCTTAAGTTTGTAGACCATACGGGTTCGGGAGACATGCAGACATGAACGAGACGCCTCTCCAGTCAAGAACCAACAGCGGGATCTGGATACCCATGTTGGCTCCCACATGCTCCTCGATGATCTCATCGGATGAACCACGATGTCGAGGATTCAAGCAACCCCATATACAATTCCCTTTGTCAATCGGTACGCTACTTGCCCGAGATTCGATCGTCGGTATCCCAATACCTCGTTTAATCTCGTTACCGGCAAGTCACTTTACTCGTACCGTAATGCATGATCCCGTGACCAGACACTTGGTCACTTTGAGCTCATTATGATGATGCATTACCGAGTGGGCCCAGAGATACCTCTCCGTCATACGGAGTGACAAATCCCAGTCTCGATCCGTGTCAACCCAACAGACACTTTCGGAGATACCCGTAGTATACCTTTATAGTCACCTAGTTACGTTGCGACGTTTGGTACACCCAAAGCACTCCTACGGTATCCGGGAGTTACACGATCTCATGGTCTAAGGAAAAGATACTTGACATTGGAAAAGCTCTAGCAAACGAACTACACGATCTTGTGCTATGATTAGGATTGGGTCTTGTCCATCACATCATTCTCCTAATGATGTGATCCCCTTATCAACGACATCCAATGTCCATAGTCAGGAAACCATGACTATCAGTTGATCAACGAGCTAGTCAGCTAGAGGCTCACTAGGGACATGTTGTGGTCTGTGTATTCACACATGTATTACGATTTCCGGGTAACACAATTATAGCATGAATAACAGACAATTATCATGAACAAGGAAATATAATAATAATCATTTATTATTGCCTCTAGGGCATATTTCCAACACCAGTTTCACCACGGGCGGTTAATGGGTATAAAGTAATGCACTGTTCATTACGGGCCACTTTCACCACGGGCCGTTAATTGGCCAAGAGTTACAAAGGGCCTCATATGGGCCGAAAGACGTCATGGCCCATACATGGGCCAGAAGTGAAAATGGGCTGGAATCATAATGGATGGCCCAGATGACGCTACTGGGTCTAATTCAGATAGGGCGTAACGGGCCTTGGGTTAGCGGGCTGTAAATGGGCTATATTCGAACATGCTGTTAATAGGCTTTCCATGGGCCGGCCCGCCACCTTTTGACCAAGTCAAACAGGCCGGCCTTTTCACAGGAATGGGCCTCTGTTGGGTCATGCCACGTGTCGATGTATCATAGGCGCCTTCTGTCCAATGAATGGATGACATCTGTCCCAACGATGAGCCGACACGTGTTTCCTCCAGCCAACGATGATTTTACATGTGGAAAATCCCCATTGGTCGGGGCTGTTAGCGGGTTATCGGATCCAAAACCCGACCCGATAGCTTAACGGCGTTCCGTTACGGTGGATGCCACGTGTCGGTCACCCTTGACGAAAGCACTTCTGTGACGCGCGATTTATCGTCATGGAAGTGGACACTTCCGTGATGATAATTTTGGTAATGTCATGGAACACTTCTACGACAGCACAGGTATGACTATCTTGATTCTGTCATAAAATCGTCATGAATGTACATGCATGACAAAAAACGCGACCTACTGTGACAAACACGTATCATCACGGAAGTGTATTTTTTTGTAGTGCAATTCTTTGACATTCGTCACAAGATAAGACAAAGTTACGAGCATCTTTGAAGAGAGTAGGCCAATAAAAACCAGATTGCAATACCTTATGTGCAGTTCTATCTCCAACGTGGTGTCCTCCATATGATTCAGAGTGACACTTGCATAGGATCTGTTCCTATTCATGCTCAGGTACACAACGTCTAATAACACCATCTACTCCTTTATAAAGGTGTGGGTCATCCCAGAAGTAATGTCTTAAATCATAAAAGAACTTTTTCTTTTGTTGATATGTGAAACTAGGTGGTATAAATTTAGCAACAATGTAATTAGCATAATCAGCATACCAAGGAGCAGTACGAGAAGCATTAATGATTGCTAATTGTTCATCAGGAAAGCTATCATCAATAGGCAGTGGGTCATCAACGACATTCTCTAACCTAGACAAGTTGTCTGCAACGGGGTTCTTAGCTCCCTTTCTATCAATGATATGTAAATCAAATTCTTGGAGCAAGAGAACCCATCTAATGAGTCTAGGCTTAGCATCTTTATTTTCCATAAGATATTTAATAGCAGCATGATCAGTGTGAATAGTAACTTTGGAATCAACAATATAAGGTCTAAACTTATCACATGCAAACACAACTGCTAAGAATTCTTTTTCAGTAGTAGCATAATTTCTTTGGCAGTATCAAGAGTCTTACTAGCATACTGGATAACATTCAATTTCTTATTTTGCCCTAGAACAGCACCTACAGCATAATCACTAGCATCACACATAATTTCAAAAGGTAAATTCCAATCAGGTGGCTGAACAATAGGTGCAGTGATCAAAGCTTTCTTAAGTATTTAAAATGCTTCTACACAATCATCATCAAAGACAAAAGGAATATCTTTTTGCAATAAATTAGTCAAAGGCCTTGAGATTTTAGAAAAGTCCTTAATGAACCTCCTATAAAAACCGGCATGACCAAGGAAACTTCTTATACCTTTTATGTCCTTGGGACATGGCATCTTTTCAATAGCATAAACTTTAGCTTTATCAACTTCAATACCTCTCTCGGAGATTTTGTGCCCCAAGACAATACCTTCATTAACCATAAAGTGGCACTTTTCCCAATTCAAGACAAGACTAGTGTCTTCGCATCGCTGCAAAACTCGATCAAGGTTGCTCAAGCAATCATCAAAAGAGGATCCATAAACGGAGAAGTCATCCATGAATACCTCACAAATTTTTTCACAAAATCAGAGAATATAGCCATCATGCATGTTTGAAAAGTAGCAGGTGCATTACATAAACCAAAAGGCATACGTCTATAAGTAAAAGTACCGAAAGGGCAAGTAAAAGCAGTTTTTGATTGATCTTCCGCTGACACATGTATTTAAGAGAAACCAGAATAACCATCTAGAAAGCAGAAATGTGTATGTTTGGATAGTCTTTCTAGCATTTGATCAATAAAAGGTAAAGGGTAATGATCTTTCTTAGTAGCTTTATTTAATTTACGGAAATCAATTACCATCCTATAACCTATAATAATTCTTTGCGGAATCAATTCATCTTTATCATTAGGAACAACAGTAATACCTCCCTTTTTAGGGACACAATGGACAGGGCTTACCCATTCACTATCAGCAACGGGATAAATTATACCCGCCTCGAGGAGCTTTAGTATCTCATTTCTTACCACTTCTTTCATCTTAGGATTTAATCTTCGTTGAGGATCTCTGACCGGTTTGGCATCTTTTTCCACTTTAATTTTGTGTTGGCATAGAGTAGGACTAATGCCTTTAAGATCATCCAGAGTATATCCAATAGCAGCACGGTGCTTCTTCAGAGTTTTCAATAATATTTCCTCTTCCTACTCTGAAAGATTAGCACTAATAATAACAGGATATATCTTCTTTTCATCAAGATAAGCATATTTAAGATTATTAGGTAACGGTTTGAGTTCAAACATGGGATCACCCTTGGGTGGAGGGGGATCACCTAGAATTTCAACGGGAAGGTTATGTTTCAGAATAGGTTCATGTTTAAGGAATACTTCATCTATTTCCCTTCTTTCTTTCATAAACATATCATTTTCATGGTCTATCAACTATTGTTCTAACGGATCAGTAGGAGGCATAGTAATAGAAGCAAGACCAATTATTTCATCTTTACTAGATGGTTCTCTATCACGAGGTTGTCTACGAAATTTAGCAAAATTAAACTCATGAGACATACCCTCTAAGCCAATTGTGACAGTATCCTTTTCACAGTCAATCTTAGCATTAACAGTATTCAAGAAGGGTCTACCAAAAATAATGGGACAAAAGTTATCTTGTGGGGAACTAAGAACAAGAAAATCAGCAAGGTATTTAACTTTCCCACACAAGACTTCAACATCTCTAACAATCCCAATTGGTGAAATAGTATCTCTATTGGCAAGTTTGATAGTAACATCAATGCCTTCCAATTCAATGGGTGCAATATCATGCATAATCTCCTTATATAAATCATAGTGTATTGCACTAGCACCAGCACCCATATCACATAAGCCATGATGATCTCCTATTTTAACAGAAATAACAGGCATGCCTACCACAGGTCTATGTGTTTTGGCATCTGGTTTAACAATATTAGCGGTTTCACCACAGAAATAAATAACATGCCCATCTAAATTATCATCCAAGAGATCTTTGACCATAGCAATACTAGGTTCAACTTTCATTTTCTCAGGAGGTGTATAAGTTCTAGTATTACTCTTACGAACAACAGTTAAAGCTTTAGCATGATCCTTCATTCTAACAGGAAAAGGTGGTTTCTCAACATAAGTAGTAGGAACAATAGGATCATTATAAGTAATAGTCTTTTCTTCAACTGTAATAGGTGCAACTACTTTTACTTCAATGGGAGGATTGTATTTAAACCACTTCTCCTTAGGGAGATCAACGTGAGTAGCAAAAGATTCACAGAAAGAAGCTACTATCTCAGAGTCAAGTCCATATTTAGCGCTAAATCCATGAAAAGCATCGGTATCCATAAAAGATTTAACACAATCAAACTTAGGTGTCATACCTGACTCCTTACCATCGTCGGAACCCCAATCTTCAGAGTTGCGTTTAATTCTTTCCAATAAGTCCCATTTGAATTCAATAGTCTTCAACATATAAGAACCAACACAGGAAGTATCGAGCATGGTGCGATCATTGAGAGAAAGCCGAGCATAAATTTTTTGAATAATCATTTCCCTGGAGAGCTCATGATTGGGGCATGAATATAACATTGACTTAAGCCTCCCCCAAGCTTGAGCGATGCTTTCTCCTTCGAGAGGCCAGAAATTATATATGTAATTACGATCACGATGAACAAGATGCATAGGATAGAACTTCTGGTGAAATTCCAACTTCAATCGTTTATAATTCCAGGATCCCGTATCATCACATAGCCTATATCATGTCAATGCATCTCCCTTAAAAGATAAAGGGAAGACCATCCTTTTGACAATATCATCGGGAATACCTGCAAGCTTAAATAATCCACAAACTTCATCTACAAAGATAAGGTGTAAATCGGGATGCAATGTTCCATCTCCTACAATGGATTAGCTAGCAGTTTCTCTATCATACCCGAAGGAATTTCAAAGTGAACATTCTCAGTAGGTTCAGTAGGTTTAGGAGAAACTCTTTGCTCTACTGGTCGGGAAGAAGATGCCCCAAACAAGCCCCTCAAAGTATTAGTTTCCATAGTGATAAGTAACAGAAAATTTCAGCACACTATATAAATGTTTCCTTACCAAGTTCCGCTCACCAAAAGCGCTACACTCCCCGGCAACGGCGCCAGAAAGAGTCTTGATGACCCACAAGTGTAGGGGATCTATCGTAGTCCTTTTGATAAGTAAGAGTGTCGAACCCAACAAGGAGCGGAAGGAAATGATAAGTGATTTTCAGTAAGGTTTTCTCTGCAAGCACTGAAATTGTAGGTAATAGATAGTTTTGTGATAAGATAAATTGTAACGAGTAACAAGCAATAAAAGTAAATAAGGTGCAGCAAGGTTGCCCAATCCTTTTTGTAGCAAAGGATAAGCCTGGACAATTTCTTATAATGAGAAAAGCGCTCCCGAGGACACATGAGAATTATCGTCAAGCTAGTTTCATCACGCTCATATGATTCGCGTTTGGTACTTTTATAATTTGATATGTGGGTGGACCGGTGCTTGGGTACTGCCCTTACATGGACAAGCATCCCACTTATGATTAACCCATATTGCAAGCATCGCAACTACAACAAAAGTATTAAGGTAAACCTAACCACAACATTAAACATATGGATCCAAATCAGCCCCTTACGAAGCAACGAGGGTTTAAGCTTCTCTCACTCTAGCAACCCATCATCTACTTATTACTTCCCAATGCCTTCCTCTAGGCCCAAATAATGGTGAAGTATCACGTAGTCGACATTCACATAACACCATTAGAAGAAAGACACCATACATCTCATCAAAATATCGAACGAATACCAAATTCACATGACTACTAATAGCAAGACTTCACCTATGTCCTCAGGAACAAACGTAACTACTCATAAAGCATATTCATGTTCATAATCAGAGGTGTAATAATATGCATTAAGGATCTGAACATATAATCTTCCACCAAGTAAACCAATAAGCATCAACTACTAGGAGTAATCAACACTACTAGCAACCCACAGGTACCAATTTGTGGTTTTGGATACAAGATTGGATACAAGAGACGAACTAGGGTTTGAGAGGAGATGGTGCTGGTGAAGATGTTGATGGAGATTGACCCTCTCCCAATGAGAGGGTCGTTGGTGATGACGATGGTGATGATTTCCCCCTCCCGGAGGGAAGTGTCCCCGGCAGAACAGCTCTACCGGAGCTCTAGATTGGTTCCGCCAAGGTTCCGCCTCGTGGCGGCGGAGTTTCGTCCCGTAAGCTTGCCCACGATTTTTTCCAGGGTAAAAGCCTTCAAATATCAGAAGATGGACACCGGAGGGCCACCAGGGGGCCCAGGAGACAGGGGGCGCGCTCAGTAGGGGTGGGCGCGACCCCCCACCCTCCTGGCCAGGGTGTGGGCCCCCTGAGGTGTTTCCTCCGCTCAATAATTCTTATTAATTCCAAAAATAAGTTTCGTGGAGTTTCAGGTCTTTTGGAGCAGCGTAGAATAGGTTTCCAATGTTTGCTCCTTTTTCAGCCAGAATTCCAGCTGCCGGCATCCCCCCTGTTCATGGTAAACCTTATAAGGCTCCTAGGTGCATATGCACCCATTGTCGAAATCCAAATTCCGAGAAGTTAAAAAATTCGAAACAAAAATCCCGCGTGTATATCCGGATATTTTATGTGCGTTCACAAGGTTTCGGTGAAAAACGACGTTTTTTGTGGCTTGTGTAAAAAAGATAAAGAAATGCCTCGTGAATAGTTAGAATGAAGCATCAGAAATTGTCTTTTTTACACAAGCCACAAAAAACGTCGTTTTTCACCGAAACCTTGTGAACGCACATAAAATGTCCGGATATACACGCGGGATTTTTGTTTCGAATTTTTCAACTTCTAGAAATTTGGATTTCGACAATGGGTGCATATGCACCTAGGAGCCAAAACGCCACTCTCGTATTGATATATAATGTGTAATAACAGCCCATAATGCAATAAATATTGATATAAAAGTATGATGCAAAATGGACGTATCAAGCTGCATGGGTTCTCAAATGTTGAAAATTATACAACGACCTTTATGCACCTTTAATCTCACATTGATTTAATAATTTTTCTTCTCAAGCTGAAAACATCAAGTTCACCTCGGAGCACAAGATGGTGTTTTGGCTTGAGAAGAATTTGAGGTGGCACACCATATAACTCCAATCAAGACTGAACTTCGAATGATCTGCTTAAGAAAAGATGTAGCAGCAGTTCGACATTTATTAAAGCTTAACCTTTTACTGGTGGTGTGGCAGGTGGCTAGATCAAAGTTTTGTTGAGTTATGATTGTCTACTTTTTAAAGGTCTATTCTATTTGCGTGCTTGATTTGGTAGTATGGCCTGTAAAAAAGACGTGTGAAATGTTTGATAATGTGTTTTGAAGCCTCGCACTTAATAAGCAAGCTAATTGCAGATCCTTATTTTGCATAAAGGCTGGAGTGAGCTTTGTGTTTCCGAGATTGCATGATACGTATTTGACATGGAAAATTTGTAACATTAATTCATCTCAAGGAGTCCGTTACAACGATATATAGTAACTACTTTTCACTTGAGTATCTTGCACTCCGAATTTTGATATTTAGTTTTCAGTGAGTGTTACCTTAGTGTTTTGCCAAGCTTACCGTTCTGGTTAATAATACACCGAGCGATTTGGTAATGCATACTATCATTATATTATAACAAGAATGGGCGCGGCAACGCGCGCCTTCGGTGATCTAGTATAGAGTAGATCTGAGAGCCTCCCCTCCTCTCGTCCCCTACCCTAATAACCCCGGCGGCCGGGCATGCATGGCTGGCTGGTGCTCCCCAGCCTGCTTTGACCCGCTCCCTCTTCTATCGTCGCAGTCTCCAAAGGAGAATTAACCACGTCGCTCGCTCATCTTGTTCATTGTCCCGCGTAGTATGTTTCGATCTGGTTCAAGTTTTTGCTATCCTCGCCTGCCGAGCTGGCCTCTTCCTCCACCCCTCTTCCTCGGCCACTTGCCCTGTGCATGACATAACTAACTAGGCAGGAGGAAACATTACCTCAGTTGCAATTCGTGTAATGTTTGAGAGATGTAAATTTAATATTACGTGAGGTTTATATTTATCTAGAATCCATATGCTATTCATGCAGGAGGAAACATTACCTCAGTTGGCTTGAGAAAAAAGATATATATATTTTTGATTTTTTTCTTTTTTGAATTTTGAAAAAAGATATATGAAGTAGTATGTGTCTTCTTTTCAATTGTGTGGATTTGGCGATAGAATTCTAATGCTATACACTGATTTTTTTTAGAACACCCGATAAGATGGACTTGATCATGCTAAATTTTAACTGGTATTGCTCATTCCAATACTTTGGTCGGAGCTGCAGATTATACAGCAATAGCCAGGAACTACCATACAATCTTCATATCAGACATTCCCCCTGAGTATGAAGATCTGTGACAAGGTACACCCATTGCTTTCCATGACCGTCCGACTTTATCAAGTACTACTTATAATAATTTTCTGATGCCAAATGAAGCTTTATGTTTTTGCTAATATATGCCTCATTTAGGCAAGAGGATTCATCACCCTTATGATGAGATGTACAATCATGACTGTCGTCTTATACGCTTAACTGTCTCATCCATTGATGATCTTTTTCAAGGAACTGAGGAAGGACCTCTTTTTTATTTAGAGAGGTAACATTCACATTTATACTCTTGATCCTCTTGACTCATTGGTGAACTATAGCATACTTTCCTGACTGAGTAAAATTGTGATGATTTTAGAGGTAACATCTACATTTAAACTTGGATAGTTGGATGCATGATCCGCTAACCACATTTATACTTGGATCATTGGATGCATGCAGTGAAAATGTTTCCCGTCCTGTAAAATTGTAATTATGCATATTTCGATGCAACGTGTGCAGGTTGTAATTTATATTCCGTGGTAATATGCTTGCTACCACGTACGTCTTCTGAATAAACTACATCTTGAATAATTCTACTTGCCGGACCAATTTTGGAGATGGTTGGTGTCATTGCTGGAAACAGTAGCAACAACAGTACTCCTTCAGGTACGTGCTCCCCCAATCAATAGAGTTAATTACAATTGTGTATGGCACACTGTTTATGGACGAAATTCAGGATAAACACATTACAGGCAGGTCGTTTTGTGTGGGACCACTATTATTATAAGATTGTAGCATTGTCCATCTGATCTTCCTATTTCTGTTCAATGGCACTTGATGTGGCTCATTGCTATGCTAAAGGGGTTAAAGATATGAATTGATTGGGAGGTGGAACCTGTCTTATGTTTTAATACCTTTATCACATTCCAGACCAATATTTTTTAGTTGGCTACTTGCTCCCTTTGCATATACTCCCTCCATCCGGAAATACTTGTAGTAGAAATGGATACAAATGGATGTATCTAAAACTAAAATACATCTAGATACATCCATTCCTCGGACAAGTATTTTCGGATGGAGGGAGTATATATTAGTAACCGTGTACATGCAATGCACGCATAGGCTAATGAACAACCCAAAATTTAAAATATATATTCAGTGATAATCATTTCTAAACAGGAATCATCAATATCTTTACCAACTCATGAACTTGAATGAAACTTCAAAAAATCATCAAAGATCACAATTAGATCTTTAGCCACAACAATTTCACAAACCATAGTACATCATATAAAAAATTCAAGATATGTACATAAGTTGACTAAATAGTAAGCATGCTTTTATCTGTTCTCATAATTCTAATCTTTACAAACCCACATACTACGATTTTTTTTAAATTTTCAACGGGGGGGGGGGGGGGGGGGGGGGTTGGATTCCACACCTGAATTTTGTATTTCAAAAAAAGGCAAGGCCAACACCTGAAACCAAGCATCCGCATGTCCCTGAAGAGCTCCGGGAAGACGTACTACTTGCCATGAGGTGGCATCCTCCTGACAAGAGCGCCGGAGGGAGAGCAGCCCCGGGCAATCCCCGCGAAAGACCACACCATTCATGTGCTTCCAAAGGTTCCAGCAGCACAACAATGTGAACGTCGCCGCCGTCGCCCGTGGGACCGCCGGGGGAAGGGGGAGTGGGGCTCCGGGCCTTCCAGAACTAAATTAGATCACTAAGCTGGTGTATGGAAAAAGTTTTGTCCGTGTGATCTAGCTAGTGTTTAGGTTGTATGTTTGTCTACGCAGCAGCTAAATCACACACTTGTGCTCCGACCATCAATCTTCTGGTACATCATCTAAGCCGCGTCCGTTTCACAACTACGCAAAGTTCTTTCATAGCTCGAGCTTCACAACACCTTCTATCTGGACCCTCAGTTTTCCTTGTGATATGTGCAGTTCAGGCCATGCATCTGTTCGCTGTTTTATCAATTAGGAGGAGCTGTCCTGTCTACGTAAACAGTAATATGAAGCACGAGCACCTGCTGGAGCGGCTGGTCTGTTTGTCGTATGCTAGTTTCTGGCACAAGCCTGCCACAGCTGGTTGCTTTGCCTTGTTTGCCATCGATTAAAAAAAGATGGAACGGTGCATCATTCTGCAGCTGACCCGGCAGACAGAAATAAAGAGACAAATCCTAGAGAAAAAAATGTAGTAAGTTTTTGAGTGATCGAGAGAAGCCGTGTGGGCATTTCACAAGGAAAAAATGGATTGAAGAGAGACAACGTTGTGACGGTGAGAGAGAATTTTGAAAATAAAATACTATGAGAAAGAACACTTTTCTAAAAGAGAGATAGCGTTGTGTTAGTGAGTTTTTTTTTACATAAATGAGAGACACGATTTGTCAAGAGAAAAGTCTTTGCTCTGGAAGTGAGCAAGAGACCGCATGCATGCAGATTTCATTTGCATGTAGAGAATCTTTGCGCATGAGAGAGGCAGGGCAGGTCATAGGCATGGGAATCAAGCACTAATTGCACCGACACCGCTGCAGTTTTTTTATGCTATGCACATATCCCTATGCAGTGGATGCCATATTGAACGGTCAAGATATAGGGTACCGTGGAGCTCCAGCTTCACAACTATTACGTGTCTTGCAAATACACCAGCAGGACAGTTAACTCTTGATGTCACGACAACTGACTACTAAATACCAAAATAAAACATTTACTGGACATGACAAACAAGCAAATCAGATTAGTAGCACAACAAGCTAGACATACCAGTCTACTCCGATAAAAAAACATAGTAGGTATGAACAATCAGTTTTTTTGACAAAGCTGCCTTTAAAAAAAATAAGGAGCAGTTTATAAGGTAGCATCTCTGCTAAAGGGTAATACTATCCCTCTCACCTTATATCTGTAAACATAATTATATGTCATCCTTTTGGAAACCAATTTGGACGCAACATGTTGTTCTAGATAACTGAATTCAATCAAGTAGATTCACCCAGGGAAAAATACTACTCCCTCCGTCCTATAATGTAAGACGTTAGAGTCAAAAAACGTCTTACATTATGTGACGGAGGGAGTACTATCCAGTACTTGACCCACAACTTGGCAAAATTTGCATGCAAGGCACGTGCCGTCATACACTAATCGAACTTCACTTGTCATCATTGTATGAACTTTCTCCTCTAAATAGCATGGTATCCTGCCTGAACCATCACAAGAACACCTGAGGTTCATTATCCCGGGTAAAAGACTTAAACACCATGATCAATTGTGTACAGTCTTACAAATGTAGTCAAGCTTAAAAAGACGCATCAAATTGGTCATTTAAGCACATGGCCTTACAAACTTTCAGCGCTATTATCATAAACCTATGATAAATTTAAAAATGGTAAGAACTTGGTTCGTGAGGAAATGACATCAAAAGAAGCTAAATATCTGTCAGATTAGCACTAAATAGTTACATGCATAGTACGAAGACACAAAAACTATACCAAATAGAAGTCTGACATGAAAATATCCGTTGCTCGAAACATTTATGATCGAATTACATGTTCACATTGCTACACTATACTAGCCAATATGCACTAATAACATTATCAATGCTTCAACCATAAAACAGAGCTCCATGTCAGAGCAAGGAACTCAAACTTGCATGCTTTGTCCGTTGCTCTACAAATGTTGAAAGCATGGGTTCCTGGAGTGCAGAAAACAACACCATTGCTAACCAAATTGGGAACATTCTGACCAAGAATTTTAACTTGTACGCCGAATGTCATTACAAATCTAATCAGAATGCCATAAAGAACATCTCGTTATGTTCCAAAAAATAGCAAATTTACACACCTTCCGTGGGTTGATTGATAGGAGAATATTTAACATAAACGTCAAGTTTACCTTGGCGGGCCCGCAGGATCAGCATAGGTGGTTGAAGTGGTAGAGGGAGGGGCTGCAGCAAGGGCGCACGCCTGGGGAGTCCAATTGGAATATCTCGATCTTGATTTAGCGGAGAATTGCATGTGAATGAAGCTGCTCATGGTGTCGGCCATGAGGTATGGACGTATGGTGCCTATGGAACCATCATTGTTAGCGCCACCCTCTGTGCGCTCTTGATGCACGTCGTCACTGGTGACAGCTGCACCAAATCTTGGTGCCTTTCTTGCTCATGGACATGGTGTTGCACTAAGAAAAAAATTCCACAATCTGGACTGGAGGCCAAGAGTATGAAGGGCAAGTGGTGGCGTGATGGATGTTGGTTATAATGATGCTGGAGAGAGGATCTGGTATGGGGCGGCAAGGTGGTGATGTTTGGAGAGAAGCATGGAGGGCCTCGTTGGGGAGGGAGGCGATGGACTGCGGCCTTGCAGGGCATTCTGGTGGTGGGGACATGAGGAAGGGAAGGGGCATGCAGTGCGGGGCAATCGTGCTTTCGGTGGAAGCAAAAACATTTAATGGAAGGAGTAATCAACGTAACGTCGGGTGGGGCGGTGCTAAACTTGTTTGCTGTTGAACATTGGAGGTATGTGGATCGTTCGATCATTTGAACGGGTAAGATGATTTTAGTTCTCGACTCTTTGTGCTTTTACAGAGGCAGTAGATACATGATAAATTGTGTAGCAAGTTGTATTCCAACGAGAGGGATATAGAAACTACATATAGGAAGACAAATATGCATACATTATTAACAACTTCCGATTTTTTATTTAGGTTCATAGGCAGTTCATTTTTTTTTGTGATCTGCAATACATCTTTCTCACTGCAATATATGGTTATGTTGCATGGCTGCTATGTTAGTAAACCTGTGTGAAAATTTATATTCATTTTGTTCTTTAAGGATTATACTAGGACGCTCATTTGGACATATCTAATATGCACTAGAAGCTCTATGATGGGTATTAGATATTTCGGTTTTTGTCGATGAAGCAAAAGAGGGCCATCTATCACGTGGATGGAAAAAATCTCAGCCAAGAAACCCGCCGCATGATGGAGAAATACGACCTGCTACATGACGGAGAAATACAAGTAAAAACCCTTGGTGAGTTTTTCAACTACATACCCTGATGAATATGATTTCTGATGTAATATGATTGAATTTAGCTAGCGAGTTATTTTGATGAATTTAGCTAGCAAAAGTAAGCTTACAATAAAGTGTGATATTTGGTGAGCAGAATTGAATTTTCTGGCTATCGATGTTTTGCTACCATGCACATACGAAATGTATATAGTAAAATAAGATTTTTTTTCTCAAATATGACTGAATTTATGTGGCTATTGGAATTTTATTTTATTTTGTCATGAATATGAGACGACGTACAATAAATACCAGCTTCTTCGGCTCCGCCTCCTCCTTCTGTTCCGGCGGCGTGTCTAGCATCACCGGTGGACGTGTGGAGGTGTGTCTCCGGCAGATCTATCTTTGGTGGATTTGCTCGGATCTCGTCGTTGTTTGTCTACGTTCGTGTGTTTTTGGTTTGGATCCTTCCGATCTACGTTATTTTTCATTGGCGGCGGTTGCTGTTCTGGGATGCTGGTCCTATGGGGTCTTAGCACGACGACTTCCCGACTGTCTACTACAACAAGTTGTGCCTGGCTCTGGCGATGGAGGGACGATGACGGCGGCGCGCCTTCGGCTCGCTTTGGTGCTTGTAGTCGTCGCTAGATGATCTACGAATCTGGATGTAATTTTTATTTTTGATATTCGTTGTACTGTCATGATTGAAGATGAATAGATTGAAAGTTTTTCCGAAAAAAAATACCAGCTTCTTCACAAAATATAAGTTGTGTAGTCAGAGGCGGGTAGTGGGCCAGTTTAGTGGTGTTGGGCGGAGGGGTTTCTGGACGTCTGTCCACCGGCATTGGACTGAGCCGTGGATCAGGTTCGGAAAAGTCACTTTCCGTCGAAGGGCGGCAGCCATGAATTAAATGCAGGCCGAGTCTCTTCTTCCCCAACACATAACACATACGTACTCCCTCCGTCCCAATAATATAAGAGTGTTAGTGTCAAAAATGCTTTTATATTATGGAACTTAGGAAGTATTTCCCTACAGCACGCATTTACGAGCATCCCTTAACGCAACGTATAAAGAATCGCACACATATGTGCTCGCGAGCAGCTACTCCGCGTCCAACTTCATACTAGCATACTATTTAATTCAACTACTCCAAACGAAAAGCATCTTAGTTTTCTGCATGTTATGGCCATCAGCACTAAATAGATTTCTGAGGCAATACTTAACATGAGGCAGAAGCAATACTAAAGTAGAGCTCTGTTGTCATGCATAGAAAACGCAATCATCATACACTCACAACTCTATGGTCTTGTACCTTGACAATTGCTTTTCCTCCCCAATGAGCTCTTCATGATAATCTTTTAAGAACTGACCAAGGAAACAAATAGTAACTACTTTTTTCGGCACTAGTGTGGTGTCGAAAAATGTTACATTATGGGTCGGAGTAGTATTTTTCAGGCAAAATAAAAAAAATAACAACCAAGTCAACTTAGTTATACAGCTCTTCACAACTGTGTTGTAAAAAACAAATTGAGAACTAGCCACACTAAAGTTGTTTCCATCCTTTGCAATGGCCAAGGATCTTACTGAGGCTGGCATAGCAAACCCAGGGCAGCTACCCGTCCAAGTCAATCTAGGCCGGAGATTCAATGGAATGATAGGGAAAAGGTCAAAGCCGAGCAGGCTCTCAAAGATGTATTAAAATCATCAAGAGGAAGGTCAATTTTTGTGGCCAAGTTATAACACATTGGAATCCTCACGGCAAATGAAATAGAAGAAAAATAAACTGCATGAATTACACAAAAATGTTATCACCGTTAGTGGTCGAATCAAATGCCCGAACAAGACATGGCCAGACATCATGGTTGAAACAAAGTAAAACAGCAGGCACAGAGAACCTAGCAGACAACTCTCAAATAGCTTACTTAAGATGATGATGATAATAATATGATTAGATACATACATTGGCTCAAATGTGCCTAACTTGATGACAATAATATAGGTGGATCAGTAACATAAATGTCATCCGGATCAACTACTAGAACATATATAGATAAGACAGATAGCATCAGTGAACCTCCTTCATCCAAGTCAAATTACAAGAGGACTAATCTCAGCTTCTCACACCGGAACAAGCAAATCAACCACGCCACTATCAACACTGCCTTACGCCTCCTCCTCCTCCTCCTCCTCCTCCTCGAGGGAGTAGTCCTTGTACTCCAACCAAGGCCTGCGAGCCCTGTTCACCCGGATACACTCTTCGAACCGTGCGGCCAACTTGTCGATGTACGTCTGCGGATCATCATCCGAGTCGGAGTGGTACTCAATGTACACCACCTCCTCCGTCGTCTCATCGTCGCCCTTCAGTAGCTCCGCCGCCAGCGCCTCCTCCCGGTCCTCCTCCGCCTTGCTCAGGGAAAACTGCATCTTCTCGACGGCCATCACTGGATCTACTCCGCTCGCCCGAGGATTTTGGACTGGGCTTGATGGATCTGCCTTGCCTCTCCTGGTGGGGGTGGGGTGGGGAATTGGGGATTCCTCTCTCTCTCTCTGGATGGAAGAACAAAGGCAGGAGACGGCGGCTGGTGTATATATTGTGCGCAGCGGACGCGAGCCCTACCTACCTCGGGCCGGAGTCGTGTCTTGTCTTCGGACCGGACTCGTCGTCATACTCGTTGATTGGGCTGTTCGGCTAGCCCACTATCTTCTTTCGTATTCTTTCTACTAGCTTCTTGGGCCAGTCTTCTAGTAGGAAAACTAAATAGATGGGCTTTTGAAAAAAAGCAGGAAAAATATATATTAATTCGAATCGACGACTTTGTCTTAAAAAAATACTCTAATCGACTACTCCCTCTACACACTTTCTGATTATTATTTTTTGGTTCAAAAAAATCTTTTTTTTTTTGCAAATGTACCACACTTTCTGATTGTGATAAATAACACAACGGATGATTCCATTTCAGTGTTACATTGTTGCATTGTTGCGCATTGCAACGGAATCAACTGTTGAGCCGATGATGCTAAAATGGAATCAACAACTACAAGAAGTCTTGTTTATTTAAACTACAAAGGATAGCCCCCTTCATTGAGAGCTCCTCCTGTGCGTGCTGTTCGTGGCCGTCCGATCTTCTTTGGCTTTTGCTCCGGATCGTTAGTTCGTTTAACTGCTGGTATATTTTTATGCAAATGTTAACGTCCACACGTGTGGCACGAAACAACATGGCCCAAACGCCTCCAGTACTATTCATTTTGCCACATCAAAACAGATGACATCAGTGGAAATCTTTTTGGTTTTCGGCTTAAAATATTGTTATCTCCTAATTAAAAATTTGTTTTCACCATTAAATCCGTCTCGATGAGATCTTCAAAAGTAGATCACATGTTGATATGTTTCGACGAAATTTTTTTGTGGCCAAAAGTTACCATGATATTTACACTGTAGTTGCCATAGTGTTATAGTAAAGTTGCCATGTGGCAATTTTAGTTTATAGAACATGGCAATTTTAGTATTTTGACCATGAAAAAAATTTGTATGAACCATGGCAATTTTAGGTGCATGTATCATGAAAATTTTAGTTTATGGTTCATGGCAAGTCTAGTTTCTTAATTCCCTGTTTTATAATATGTCAAAATTTAATTTTAAATATAGAAGAAAATAACTGAAACATATCATGGCAACTTCAATGTAAACACCATGGCAATTCGTATGCAATAGACATGACAACTTTTAAAAGTCGTCGAAACATATTGATATAAGATCTAGTTTTGAAGATCTCGTTGCGAGGGATTTAATGGTGAAAACGGATCTTCAATCGAATTTTTCATTAAAGAGATAAAATAGTTTAAAAACTGAAAATCCAAAAAGATTCTCACATGTAGGTATGCGGTGACGTGGCATAGTTTGTGTGTTATAGAGCGTGTGGACGGGTGTCGCTCTCACCACACGTGTGAGCGTTATCAGCGTCCAATTTTTATCACCACGCAGTTATTTTTCTTACCCTATGACTAGTGGGCATGTCTATCGAGTGGATTGGTTAGGTCAACCGTTTTCGTGTCCGTGAAGGATTCACGAACCACTCCGCGCCCGCCACGCGCTGGACATGCAGAACATCCCGAGCCCCGCGCCCCTCTGCTCTCTCATCACCACTCCCTTGTCTCCAACCCTAAATTTCCCCCCACCCCCCGCATCCGCCTTGTTAGAATACAACTCGTAATAGGATTAGGACTCCTACTCGGTTTGTAATAGGGCTAGGTTAGGTGCGGCTTGGTTCTTATATATACCTCTTGTACCGGCACAATATTGCATCAACAATTATTCAATACAATTCTACATGGTATCAGCCTTACGATCCTAGGGTATGGCTAACCCGCCATCCCCTCCACCGCCGCCGCCGCCCAGCTACTTCGAGCGGCGCGTCGCCATAGTCGCCGCCAAGGTCACCGCGGCCGCGGCCTCCTCCGTCTCTACCTCTACTCTAACTCTACCCCCACCAATACCCCCTTCCATCTCCTTCACCGACACCATCTTTGATATTAGCCCCTACATCCCCGTAACCCTAGACCTTGCTGCCCACAACTACTGCCATTGGTGTCACATCTTCGACGTCCACCTTGGGTGATGCAATCTCCGCTCTCACGTTGTCGGCGACTCTCTTCCTCAACTTCGTGATCCGCAATGAGTCAAGGATGATCTCGCCATTATTCAATGGATCTACATGCGAGTATCCATAGAAATCTTCAATCTCGTCCACTGTGACGGTGCCTCCGCCGCCGATCTATGGGCGGCCCTTCATCAGCTCTTCCAGGACAACGTCAACGCTTGCGCCAACAACCTCTAGGCCGAGCTTTGGAATACAATGCAAGGTGATGCACCAGTCGGCGTCTACTGCCAACGCCTCAAGGCGATCGCGGATGAACTCCGCGAACTTGGTGATCTGATCGAAGATCGCTCGCTCATCAACATCCTCCTCGTCGGCCCCAGCGAGCGGTTCGAGAAGCATGCCTCCTTCGTCCCTATGATGCATCTGCGTCCCTCCTTCGCCGAGGTTCGCTTGATGCTCCAATGGGACGATCGTGCCTAACTACGACGGACTCCCGTCCTTAGGTCTTCACTGCTTCTCCTCGCCCGCCTGCATCGACGCTGCCCCCGCCACCTCCACCAACAACACCTCCTCAACCATCCGGCCGGCGTCCAAGTCCCAACTACCGGAGCAAAAAACCCAGGCCGTCGCAGTTCCACACGGCGCCCGCTCCTGCTCCACCCCGGCTCCACCAACCGCACCACTGCCGCCATCGGCTTCATCAACTGCACCACCACCGCCGCCCGGATGGCGCCCATCTGCTGATCCATGGACAGGTCTAGTCCAGGAGTGGCCTATGCCCTGGTCCGCCCCTACGCCATATGGTGACCCGCCTGCTTATACCGGTGGCTGGCAGCCCGACGCTCGCCCTCACACCGGCGCGCCCATTCTCGCACCCTGACAGCCAACAGCCGTGTACCATGCTGCTCCCTCCTACGCGCCACCGATCTACAACACCAGTCCTTATGCATCCTATGGCGCTCTGTTGCCTCCCCTACATGTAGCAGTACAATGATGGTGTCTCTTTCTTTACGCCGATGCTGGCCCTACTGCCGACGCCACCACACCCGCCAGCTCCCATGCCTACACCGGCCTCTACTTCGACTCCGAGCTAGGACCAAGCTGCTTTTATACAAGCCATGAACAACTTTGATGCACAAGGGAACTCAGGTACAGATTGGATTTTCGATTCTGGTGCTTCTCATCATATGTCTGCATCGAGAAATTTGCTTTCTTCTTGCACACCTTCGCCTTTTCCCTCTATTACTCTCGGTGATGGAGCTTCTATTCCTATTTACTGTGTCGGTCAAGCTCAAATTCAATCCCCAATTAAGCCTTTGTTACTTAGTGATGTTCTTGTAGATCCTGCTCTTACTAAAAAAATCTGATTTTTGTTCGCCAAATCACCACTGATAATCATGTTTCTGTTGAGTTTGACCCCTTTGGTTTGTCTGTGAAGGACTACCGGACCAAGGCCGAGATAGCTCGATTCAATAGCTCCGGTGATTTATATTCTCACCATGGTGTTCCGGTTGCTGCTCCTCCAACATCTATGGTGGCCTCTGTTGATCTGTGGCACCAACGTCTCAGCCATCCCAATAAAAATGTGGTATCCACACTTCTTAGTGAATTTTCAATACCTTGTAATCAAGACTCTCATAATTCTTCTATGTGTCAGTCATGTCAATTGGGCAAACATGTTCGCCTTCCTTTTAGTTCCTCTCAATCCTCTAGTACTTTTCCTTTTGAATTACTTCATTGTGATCTTTGGACATCAATAGAAAGTGTATCTGGTTTTAAGTATTATCTCGTGATTCTTGATGATTTTACTCATTATGTTTGGACTTTTCCTTTACGCAACAAATCTGACGTTCATAATATATTCCTTAACTTTCAGCGCTATGTCTCGGTCCACTTTTTCCTCCCTACAAGATTCATACAATGTGATAATGGTCATGAATTTGACAACTTTAAAAATTGAAATTTCTTTCTACAATATGGAATTCTCTTACGTATCTCATGTCCTTATACCTCCCCTCAAAATGGCAAAGCTGAGCGTTCTCTTCGTACTCTTAATGACATCATTTGCACTCTGCTTGTTCAATCTTCTATGCCTTCGATGTTCTGGGCAGAGGCACTCCACATGACCACATATTTACTCAATATTCGTCCATCTAAAGTTAACCCACAAACTACTCCTTACTTCTCTTTATTTCTCTCTCATCCAAATTACTCCGACGTTCGCGTTTTTGGTTGTATTTGTTTCCCAAACTCCTACTCCACTTATCCTAACAAATTTTCCCCGCACTCTATCCCGTGTGTCCATCCAGGTTTTTCTGACGAGCACAATGGTTATCATTGTCTAGATCTTGTTAGCGGTCATGTTCATGTGTCTCGTCATGTAACATCTGCTGAAAACATTTCCCCCTTTTTCGAGTGTCAACAATTAGATCCCAACTCACCCACGACGTCTAGTCCCTCTCGTCGCAATCATCTTTCCTTCTTTCACCCGCTGACCTATCCAGCGAAACCAGCCGTAGTAGCGGATCCTGCCGCCACCACTTATGTCATCACCTCTGTCCCGGCAGAGGAAAACACATTACACTCTGACGCGGCAGACCTCCTGCCGCCGTAGTCTTTACCGCCATCTCCCGCGTCCGCTTCCTCCATTGCACCGGACGCGTCCACCACATCTTCCCTCACCCCTCCTGCTCATGCTATTCCCGTTCCAGCTCCTACTAACAATCATACCATGTGCACACGTGCCAAGTCCGGGTTTCGTTTGCAAAAGATCGTCTCAATCTTCATGCATCTTTATCTCCTTCCTCTCTACCCAAATCTTACAAATCAGCTCTCCTAGATCCTAATTGGTCCGCAGCTATGAAAGATGAATATGATGCCCTTCTGCAGAATAACACATGGCAGTTAGTTCCTCATCCTTCCAATACAAATATCGTTTCGGGCAAATGGGTTTTTCACCATAAATTTAATTCTGATGGGAGTCTTGCACGTTATAAGGCTCGATGGGTATGTCGTGGTTACTCTCAGCAACACGGCATCGATTATGATGAGACTTTCTCTCCAGCTGTCAAGCCCAACACTATTCGCCCTATCCTTAGCAATGTTGTCTCTTCTTCCTGGCCAATTCATCAACTAGATGTCAAAAATGCTTTTCTTCATGGCTCTCTTCAAGAAACAGTCTATTGTCAACAACCTCTTGGCTTCGAACATTCCTCCTATCCTAATCATGTTTGTCTTCTTCAAAAATCTCTTTATGGTCTTAAACAAGCACCACGTGCCTGATTCCAACGCTTTTCTACTTATGCTCAAACCATCGGTTTTACCCCTTCCCATTCTGACACTTCTCTCTTCACCTTTCATCACAACACCAACACTGCTTACCTTCTTTTATATGTTGATGATATTATCCTCATAGCTTCCTCACAACAATTTTTAGATCATATTATCTCTCTTCTTCGCCACGAATTTTCTATGACAGATTTAGGTCTTCTTCACCACTTCTTAGGTATTGCTGTTATCCGTGACTCCTTTGGTCTTTTCTTGTCTCAACGGCAATACGCTCTGGATCTTCTTTCTCGTGCTGGTATACTTGATTGTCAAACTTTCCATACCCCTGTTGATACAGGTTCCAAACTCTCTACCGACGGTGATCCTTTCTCTGATCCTTCTCTTTATCGTAGTCTTACCGGTGCACTTCAGTATCTCACTCTCACTCATCCTGAAATTTCTTTTGATGTTCAACAAGCTTGTTTATACATGCATGATCCTCGTATTCCACACTACAATCATGTCAAACGTATTCTTCGATATCTCAAAGGCACACTAGACTTAGGTCTTCATATCAACAAATCCTCTCCCACCTCCTTGACAGCTTAATCTGATGCAGACTGGGCTGGTTGTCGAGATACTCGTAGGTCCACATCCGGATTTTGTGTTTTCTTGTTAACAATTTGGTTTCTTGGTCTTCAAAAAGCCAGGTTATGGTCTCCCACTCGTCTGCTGAAGCTGAGTACCGCGTTGTGGCTCATTAGGTTGCTGATACGGTTTGGTTGCGCCAGTTACTGTCGGAGATGTACCATCCTACTGAGCAAGCTACCATTGTTTACTGTGATAATATTTCAACCATCTACATGTCAGGGAATCCGTTTCAACACTGTCGCACCAAGCATATTGAGATCGACATTCATTTTGTTCGAGAGAAGGTGGCTCTCGGTCAAGTTCGCGTTCTCCACGTGCCTACTTTGTCATTTCGCTGATACCTTTACTAAAGGCCTGGCGACTACTCCATTTCAAGACATTTGTTTTAGTCTCAACGTTGTCGAGCCTACCGTTGACACTACGGGGGATGTTAAATACAACTTGCAATAGGATTAGAACTCCTACTCGGTTTGTAATAGGGCTAGGTCAGGTGCGGCTTGGCTCTTATATATACCTGTTGTACCGGCACAATATTGCATCAACAATTATTCAATAATATTCTACACGCCTCCTTGAGCTCCCTCCTCCCTCCCCGTCCACGTGCAACCGCCTCCCCGAGATTCCTTCTCTCTTCCCTCTGCTTCGGTCCTCCCTCCTCATCCCCGCGCCCAGCACCCAACGCCAGTGCGCTCGCCTCCTAGCTCAGCCGCCAAAAATTGCCATCGGGAAGGAGCAGCAGCAGAGGTAAGCTCAAGTGGCTCACACTTCACGAGGTGTAGGAGAGGGCATGGGTGAGCTCCATGGTCAGGCAAGGAAGGAGGGGGTGATAGGGTTGGATCTAGCGGTGGTTCGAGTTTGAACTCAAGGCTGAGACGGGGAAGGTCAGAAAATGGAGAGACCGGATGGAGGTGCTCGAGGCGGAGGACTGTCTGTCAGCGAGCTTCAGCTAGAGACGGTGAGATGGCTCTCCCCATCTTATATTCTATCAGTTTCTTTCTCTCCAAACTTTCATTGACGGTCTCTGTCTCTCTCCCTTGCCATAGCCAGCGTCTCCGACCATCGGATGGGTTGGAGCATGAGGCAATGCTCATGTCGCGATGGGGTTAAGCTGCACATGAGGGGGATGAGGTTGGGTAGGAGGCAAGGTATGCGCTGCCCCATGTTTTTCTCTTTGCATTTTTCTCCTACTGTGCAGTGGTGGAGCCACAGGGTGGACAGGGTGTGCCGCGCTCCACCCTGTGATTTCGGCCTGGCCTATATAGGATGGCATTTTCAGAGACGGTCCGAGACAAAAAATAAGCCCATTAACAAGTGCGTGCTGAAACCAAACGAACAGGGCACATCCTCTCCTCTCAATCCTCTCTCCTCTGCAACCACGCATAGCCGCCACAGCTGGTCAAGTTCAATCTACCGCCAGCTAAGTCGCCCCTCGTTGTCGCTGGCCCACCGCCGGATCCCGGACCTCCCTCACGCCTGCCCGCCCCGACTAGCTGCTGTCCGCGCACGGTGCACCACCTCGCCCAGATGCCCCTGACAGCTGCGATGCTGTGGGTCGCGGCATGCATGTTCCTCCCGTCGCCAGGCCGCCCTGTGCAGCAGCGCACTGAGCAGCAGCGCTCCCGAACCAGGAGCAACCACTGCGCAGCCGCCCTACCCCTGCTAGCCGAGTAACCGGAGCCATCCAGTCGCCGACGGCGCCCAGTCCCCTTCTCCTGCACTCCTTTCCGAGAGAGAGAGGTACTGTCCCCAAATTCTCAATCCCCATCGGCCCATTTCAGTTAAATTTGTTTGTTTGTTTGACAGGGAATGGAAAGGAGATGCAATGCTTATATATTACATAGATGCTCCCTGACATAATTTTTTCATGTTAACAAAGTAGTGTATCAGTATCATGTATATTATTGGAATGTCTGTTAACAAACTAGTAGATGAATGGTGAAATGATGAACACATACACATAAAATTTGCAGAATTTTTGAAAAATGAAGAGGGCAAGAAACATTGCTTCCCTTTTTGCGAGACATGCTCAGAATACAAGGAAGAAAGCTAGTATGTCGGATGTGCATGGGACCGCAGATGTGCCCAAAGAGCAAACCAGAGAATTTGTGGTTCAAGAGCAAACTCAAGAAACAGTGGTGTCAGGGATACACCCCGCGGTATGACCCGACCGTACTTCGTGACTCACTAGAGACTCAGCTGATACTTGGCAACTCACTGGAGACCAGCTCGAACCTCGGCGACCCATTAGTGACCCAACGGGTGAGTCAGACGGATGACAAGGCCCAAGGTCCAGAAGGCCAACTCATGTTATGGTGGGCCGGCTTAGAGGAAAGGCGTGAAGAATATTTCCCTTACAAGGAATCAAGACCAAGACTTGTATCTAACTGTTATGATTCCTAAAATTAATACACCAGAGAAGGTAACCCAATTTAGGCCAATCAACTTATGTAATGTGCTATATAAAATAATTGCAAAAATGGTGGCTTCTCGATTGAAGGTTTTTTTACCAGAAATTATTAGCCCAACACAGAGTGCATTTGTACCGGGCAGGTTGATAACGGATAATATTTTAGTGGCCTATGCATGTTTTCACACAATCAAGAACAAAATAGAGGGTAGAGAGGGCTTGTGTGCTATAAAACTAGATATGCACGAAGCCTATGATAGAGTTGAGTGGACTTTTTTGAAGGAGGTAATGTTGAAATTGGGTTTTCGTCGTGAGTGGGTTAACTTGATTATGCAATGCGTCTCAACTGTAGAATACAAAGTAAGGATCAATGAATAGGAAAGTGAGAGATTTAAACCTACGAGAGGGTTGAGACAGGGGGTCCTCTATCACCATACCTTTTTTTGCTGTGCGCAGAAGGATTGACTGCCTTGCTTGCGCATGCTGAAGAGAATGGAAACATTTCAGGAGTTAAAGTCTGTAGAGACGCCCCACCAGTCACAAATCTTCTCTTTGCGGACGACTCATTGATATTAATGAAAGCCAACCAACATAATGCGGAAAACCTGAAATCAACACTAGATTTATATTGTGCGGCGTTGGGACAGCTGGTAAGCGTTGAAAAATCTAGTATTTGCTTCAGCCCTAATACAAAGGTAGAGATCAGAGAATAATTGTGTACAACACTAAATATAATGATGGAGGCTCTCACTGATAAATATTTGGGCTTACCAGCAAATGTGGGTGTTGATAAAACAAACTGCTTTAGTTTTTTGATTGAACGTATTGTTAAGAGAATTACTGGTTGGAAGGAAAAATTACTTTCTGCCGGGGGAAGGAGATCCTATTAAAGGCGGTGATCCAAGCCATACCTACTTATGCAATGTCGGTCTTTAAAATTCCTAAAAAGATTTGTAAAGGAATCATTGACGCGATGGCGCATTTCTGGTGGGGAGACGAGGAGAACCAGAAGAGGATGCATTGGATGGCCTGGTGGAAAATGTGTGTACCAGAAAACCAAGGAGGAATGGGATTCCGTGACATCCACTGTTTCAACCTGGATTTGCTTGCAAAACAGGCATGGCGTCTACTTGATAATTCTGACTCCTTGTGTGCTACTATTTTAAGGGCCAAGTACTATCCTAATGGTGATTTGCTGAATTCCAAGCCAAAGCATGGTCCTTCCTTCACATGGCAAAGTATTATGGCAGGCATCACTACTCTCAAACGAGGTTATATTTGGCGAGTGGGGGATGGACATAACATCAACATTTGGGAAGATGCCTGGATCCCAAATTGTGCCACTAGGAAGATTGTTACCCCTAGGGGAGGACACTTGTTATCAAAAGTCGTAGATTTGATTGACCCGATCTCCAATAATTGGGATGAGGACCTGATTAGACAAACTATGTGGACCATTGATGCACAACGGATTCTTTCAATCCCAATTTCGCAACATAATATGACATATTTTATTGCCTGGAGTTATACAAAAAATGGTATGTTTTCAGTACGGTCTGCTTACTCTCTGGAGTGGAACTATCAGTATGGGAGCAAACTAAAATATTCCAACGGGATGGGACGGAGCACACCTAACCCTATATTGTGTTAGATATGGAAGTTAGATTGTCCGGCTAAAGTCAATTTTTTTATGGCGGACACTACATGGTACTCTCCCATGTCGGGCAACACTCACTAATAGACACATGAAGGTCTCGCCCTCTTGCCCTACCTGCTCTCAGGGTGTAGAAGATATGAAGCACTTGCTTTTCCTTTGCAGAAAAGCGAAGGAGGTTTGGAAAAGGCTAGGGTTGGATTTGATTATTGAGAGAGCTTGTGAGATTGATTGTGCTGGAGAGGCAACATTGGAATACCTATTACTCCTTGCAGATCAACATCTGCGCATTATGGGGTACGAAAATGTTCGAGAAATGATAGCTATCTCAGCTTGCTATCTATGGTGGGAAAGAAGGAAATTAGTGCACAAGGAACTAACTCAAAATGCGACTCAAATCTCAATGGGGATCATAGCTCTTACATATAATTTTGTAAACGCATCATCTTCGAAGGTGTCCATGAAAAAGGGGGGTTGGCAATGTCCTTCTAGGGGCTTTGTGAAACTCAATGTTGATGCCTCTTTTGACCATGACTTGTTGGAGGGTACGACGGGGGCAGTATTGAGAGACGACAAAGGTAGATTTATTGCAGGAGGGAATGGAAAGATAGACTACTGCGCGGATGTTCTCATGGCAGAGGCCTTAGCTCTCAAATTTGGCCTAAATTTAGCGCAAAGGGCAGGATGTAATCGCCTAATCATCAACTCTGACAATCTGGAGGTGATTGAGACCATGCAGGACGGAGGACAGTCAGCAGGAGCGGCGGCGGCAATCTTCGATGACTGCTATCACTATGCTTGTGATTTTATCATGACTAAATTCGAACATTGTAATAGAGAGGCAAATAAAGTAGCACATGAACTTGCTAGATTAGCTAGGTTTTTTTCGACTTCGGATTGGTTTGAGGAGCCTATTAGTGAAATTGTAATGTTTCTCACAAATGATGTATTGGTTATTGCTAATAAATAAAATTTCGTTTTAATTCAAAAAAAGAGACTTGTATCTGACTTGTATTAGAAGATAGACTAGTCCTAATCCTAGTAGGACTCTGCATGTAACCCATCCCTCTAACTTATATAAGGAGGGTCAGGGCACCCCAAGGGGGGAAGAATAAGCGTTAAGGCTAGACACAACTAAAGGGGAGCTGGCTTATACGGCGACTCCCTCACGAGCATAATGAGACCTAGCCACAAACAACATGTAGGGCTATTACCGGACGATGTTTCCCGGGGCTCGAAGCTGTCTAAATCCTTGTCTTGTGTGTTGATCCGCCTCGCGTCTCTCGTCCCGATAAACCCCTCTTAAGCTATCACTTATATGCGTTGGCCTCACGACTAAGTCCTCACACTAGGACATCTGCCGTGACAAATCCACGACAGTTGGCACCCACCGTGGGGCTAGCGCATGGTGATGTTGAGTTCTTGGAGGGCGCTTTCCCAGGGATCGAGAAGTTCCGGCCACCTCGTCGAAAAGTTCCGTCCGGCTTATCGAAAAAGTTCCGGCCGGCTCGTCGGAAAGTTTTGGCCGGCTCATCAAAAAAGTTCCATCCGGCTCAATGAAAGGCTCCGCCGGCTCGTCGAAAAGTTTCATCAGAATCGCCAAAGAGTTCTGACTGCCTCGATGAAAAGTTCCGTCCAAATCGGCAAAGTGTTCCGACTGCCTTGACGAAAAGTTCCGTCTATCGGTGTCAATACCGGAGGATCTCGGGTAGGGGGTCCCAAACTGTGCGTCTAAGGTCGATGGTAACAGGAGGCGGGGGACACGATGTTTACCCAGGTTCGGGCCCTCTCTATTGAGGTAATACCCTACTGTAAGAGCATCCTTTTCCCTAGGGTTTTGGTGATGATGACAACACATGTGGTCTAATCGTGCGCCATAGCTTTCTCAGGTACACTTTGTGTGGCGCAAGACGGTTAGGGTTCCCTCTGTGCGGAAAAGATCGAAGATGGAGTTTCCAATGATTTATTTCCTTTGGTCGTAGGATATCCATACTATTAAGAGGGAATCCTCATCGGAAGGTATTGGGTGAATCCTTCACGTACACATTCTCTGCACCCACCATATACCCTTCGTTCGAGGAGAGAGAGGTTCCCCATTCTTTGTTCTGTGTAGTCCTACTCTCGACGGTTGTACCGGTTCTGTGAGCGGTTGTACCGCTGGCCGGTACTTTCGGTCTTACCATCGCCCGTTGTACCGCTCTAGGGTGACTCCCTTCTGTACTGGGTGCGGTTGTAGACCGATGGTGGAATAGTAGTTCTGGTTTTTATTGATAAACCGGTACTATCGGTGTTCATGGCAGTAGTACCGCCTCGGACCCAACCACCCAGGAACTGCTGGCCCAGCGGTTGTTCCGGCCCAAGCTCTGATCCAACTACCGGCCTGAGGGGTTTACTTTCTATATATGGCCCGATAGTTGAGCGGTGGTTGTGCGGTAGTTCCGGTTTTTTCCGATAAACCGGTACTACCGGGTGCGCCACCGGAAGTTCCGCTCCTATGCATTTCTGCACATAACAGTTGGATCTTGGGGGGCCTATTTAAGGAGGTGCTTCTCCTTCCTCCCACCTACCTCTTGCCTCTCTCCTCCATTACTGCCATTAAAGCTCTCTTGCCCGATCTCTCTTTCTAGCCACTCAAACTCGTTGATTTGCTAGGAATTGAAGGAGGAGACCTAGATCTACACTTCCACCAAAGTATATTTGATTCCCCCATACTTTCTTGTGTGGATTTTGTTACTCTTGGCTTCTTGGGTGCCCTAGACGGAAGAGGTCACTTCGAAGCCACATTCCATTGTGGTGAAGCCCCGAGGTTTCATTGGGAGCCACTAATTAAGTTGTGGAGAGAGCCTCAACCTTGTTTGTAAAGGTCCAGTTGCCTCCTTCAAGGGTACCAATAGTGGAATCACGGCATATCGCATTGTGTGAGGGCGTGAGGAGAATACGGTGGCCCTAGTGGTTTCTTGGGGAGCATTGTGCCTCCACACCGCTCTAACGGAGACGTACTTCCCCTCAAAAGGAAGGAACTTCGATAACAACTCCTCATCTCCATCGGTTCCCCTTTTGGTTATATCTCACCTTTACTTGTGCAAGCTTATTTTGTGTGGCATCTCTTGCTTGCTTGTGTGCTTGTTATTATCGCATCATATAGGTTGCTCACCTAGTTGCATATCTAGACAACCTACTTTGATGCAAAGTAGAAATTGGTAAAGAAAAGCTAAAAATTGTTAGTTGCCTATTCACCCCCCTCTAGTCAACTGTATCGATCCTTTCAATTGGTATCAGAGCCTCGTCTCTTTATTAAGGACTTTGCCGCCCGAAGAGTATGGTTGACACCGTAGACGGTGGGGAGGAGCACTCTGGTGTGAATCTGAGCTCGTCTACGGCCGATGGCGGAACCACGGTCTCTCGTGAGGAATTCAATGTGGCTTTGGACATATTGAAAACCTCTATGACAACCGAGGTTGAAAGCATGTTTAATAAATTCTTAGAAGGACTTAAACTATCTACCTCGCCGTTGAAAGTGGGTGATCCCACTAACAAGGTGACGGATGCTAACTCCGACAAGGGGGAAGCTACTAGTGAAAAGGGTCCTTCTACTAGTGGTAGAAATGGCACCGGCATCTTTGCCCATGTGGAACCTCCAGTTTATGGAGGACCGATTCCCTCTACTCATTTAAATCATGCCGGTCCTACTCCTAAGATTGTGAAAAATGAGGACTTTGATTCTTGGGTTTACCGCTTCAAGCGTCATTTAAATCATGTGAATACTAATCTTTGGAGAATCATTGAAGAAGGTTTCTATCCACATGACCGAAGCAACTTCACCCATAGAGAAGCCGTGGATAATCAATTCAATGAGAATGCTCTCTTTATCATCCAAGATGCAATTCCCCCCGAAGATCTCCCTTATCTTCGACCCTTCGCCATGGCCAAAGACGCATGGCATTGTGTTGTTTCTATCTATAGGGGAAGCGCAAGCATTCAACACTCCAACTATGAAGTGGTGCAAGGTGAAGCCGATGAGTTTGCAATGAAAGAAGATGAAGAACCTCATGAGCTCTTTCGGAGAGTAACCAAACTCGTGTCTCACTCCAGATCATGGGAGCAAGGACACAGATGACAATTGGACCAAGCGCAAGTTTCTCAAGGCCATGATGCCCTACCACAAGGCCATGTCCTCCGTCATCCGTCAAAGACCGGACTTCCACTCCTTGACCTCAAATGAAGTGTTGGATGAGTTCGTTGCAATGAGGATCTTGGACAAGACCGCCGACAACATGGTGTTGCGTTCTCAAAGAACAAAGAAGCCCAATCTTGATTTGAAGGCCAAGGTTATTGTGGAAGAAGAGGAAGAAGAGGAAGATTAGGAGAGCAACCCCGAAGATACAAAATATGATTATCATGAGCACATGGCTCTTGCTTCAAGGCAATTTTGGAGCAAGAAGAACACAAGGCCCAACTTCAACAAGAACAACTCAAGTGGTTTCAAGGGCAAGCAACGAGTGAGAATTGTTACAATTGTGGAAATGTGAGCCATTTTGTTGTGGATTGCCCTTACGAGAAGCGGGAAGACAATGGTGGCAAGCTCATCCGAAAAGACAAAGCCAAGTCCTTCCTCAACAAGAACAACTTCACCAAAAAGACTCCTACTCACAGGTTGGTGGTTCAAAAATAATACCATGAGGATGACGATGATGATGAAGATGGTGAAGCAATGGCCACGGCCTCCGTTGCCATTCACCCAACGAGAACATCACCGCCAAGTGCCTCATGGCTAAAGCCACTAACAAGGTAACCCCCAACATCAAAACCACCACCATTACTAATCCCTCCTTGACAGATTGCATTGATGAAAGTGAGGGGTCTAATGAGGAAGTGAATGAATTTGAGTCTTTTATGAGTAAACTCAAGGGCAAATCCAAGAAGCACTTCGTTGCTCTCTTGGAACAACTTGGTGAAGCCAATGACATGATCGAGGCTCATGAAGAAACCATCTCTAAGATGGAAGGCCATAGTCGTGACTATGCCGATGAGATATCGGATCTCTCTAATGCTCTTGAGGAAGAGCGTGGGCATCGTTTGGCTCTTGAGGAGTCACACAACGATGACCATGCTAAATTAAAGAAAGATCTTGATCATGCTCTTGTTGTCTCTCATGTGCTAAACTCCGAGAAGGCTAAACTTGGGGTTGACCTTTCTAGACTCAAAGAGGAGTTTGATTTACTTGACAAGGCTCACAAGGCCTTGAAGGGTGCTCATGCTAGCCTCAAGGAGTCTCATGATCAACTCCAAGTGAAGCTAACCAAGGAGAAAGCCACATTTCCTCATATGGTCTTAATTGATAACGCAAATGCTACTAACCCGTGTTGTGAGCATGTGCATCTTGTGGAGGAAAATGCCAAGTTGAAGGAGAAACTTAACAAAGGCCTTGTGTCATGTGTACAAGGTGAGAAGAATCTCAATGACCTTTTGAGCAATCAAAAGTAAGTTGTTGCCAAGGAGGGAGTTGGGTTCGCACCCAAGTCCAATAACAAGAAGAAGAATGACAAGACCAAACGACCTCCCCCTCTCAAGCAAACCTTCATGAGGGAGGGATAGGGTACTTCTAAGGAGAAGAAGAAAAATGTAAAGGATGTCAACGTCAAAAAGGGCAATGACATCCCTTCCAACAAAGCCGACGACTTTAACCCGTCTTATGTGTTGTGCCGTGCTAGTGACGGGCATGTTTATGCTAAATTTGTTGGTTCTCCTTATGAGTACATTGAATGGTCTATTTGGGTTCCCAAGACCCTTGTTACTAACATCAAAGGACCCATTACTCAATGGGTACCTAAAACCAAGCATTGATCTCTTGTAGGTGTTTGCTTACGGTGGAGGATCATGGTTGCTCGATAGTGGAGCCACAAATCATATGACTGGAAGCAAGGACTTGGTGGTGGATGTGCAAAAGATTCCATCTATGCCCACCAATGTCGAGTGGGGTGATTGATGTCTACTACACAACCTTCTTCTTGTAGACGTTGTTGGGCCTCCAAGTGCAGAGGTTTGTAGGACAGTAGCAAATTTCCCTCAAGTGGATGACCTAAGGTTTATCAACCCATGGGAGGCGTAGGATGAAGATGGTCTCTCTCAAACAACCCTGCAACCAAATAACAAAGAGTCTCTTGTGTACCCAACACACCCAATACAATGGTAAATTGTATAGGTGCACTAGTTCGGCGAAGAGATATGGTGATACAAGTGCAATATGGATGGTAGATAAAGGTATTTGTAATCTGAAATTATAAAAACAGCAAGGTAACAAGCGATAAAAGTGAGTGTAAACGGTATTGCAATGGTAGGAAACAAGGCCTAAGGTTCATACTTTCACTAGTGCAAGTTCTCTCAACAATAATAACATAACTGGATCATATAACTATCCCTCAACATGCAACAAAGAGTCACTCCAAAGCCACTAATAGCGGAGAACAAAGATTATGGTAGGGTATGAAACCACCTCAAAGTTATCCTTTTTGATCTATCTATTCAAGAGTCCATAGTAAAATAACATGAAGCTATTCTTTCCGTTCAATCTATCATAGAGTTCATACTAGAATAACACCTTAAGACACAAATCAACCAAAACCCTAATGTCACCTAGATACTCCATTGTCACCTCAAGTATCTGTGGGCATGATTATACAATATGCATCACACAATCTCAGATTCATCTATTCAACCAACACAAAGTACTTCAAAGAGTGCCCCAAAGTTTCTACCGGAGAGTCAAGACGAAAACGTGTGCCAACCCCTATGCATAGATTCCCAAGGTCACGGAACCCGCAAGTTGATCACCAAAACATACATCAAGTTGATCACGTGAACATCCCATTGTCACCACAGATAAGCACGGCAAGACATACATCAAGTGTTCTCAAATCCTTAAAGACTCAATCCGACAAGATAACTTCAAAGGGAGAACTCAATTCATCACAAGAGAGTAGAGGGGGGAGAAACATCATAAGATCCAACTATAATAGCAAAGCTCGCGATACATCAAGATCATGCCATAGAGAGAACACGAGAGAGAGAGAGAGAGAGATCAAACACATGGCTATTGGTACATACCCTCAGCCCCGAGGGTGAACTACTCCCTCCTCGTCATGGAGAGCGCCGAGATGATGAAGATGGCCACCGGTGAGGTATCCCCCCTCCGGCAGGGTGCCGAAACAGGGTCCCGATTGGTTTTTGGTGGCTACAAAGGCTTGCGGCGGCGGAACTCCCGATCTATCTTCGGTTTTGATGTTTTCGTGGTATATGGAGATATATAGGTGAAAGAAGTCGGTCGGGGGATGCTCGAGGGGCCCACGGGACAGGGGGCATGCCTAGTAGGGGGGCCCACCCTCGTGGCCACCTCGGAGCTTCATTGACTTGAACTCCAAGTCTCCTGGATCATGTTCGTTCCAAAAATAACGCTCCCGAAGGTTTCATTCTGTTTGGACTCCGTTTGATATTCCTTTTCTTCGAAACACTGAAATAGGCAAGAAAACAACAATATGGTTTGGTCCTCCGGTTAATAGGTTAGTCCCAAAAATAATATAAAAGTGTATAATAAAGCCCATAATCATCCAAAACAGATAATATAATAGCATGAATGCTTCATAAATTATAGATACCTTGGAGACGTATCAGTGATGCCTCGTCTTCTAAGGGTCTTGGCAAGGTTGTCATTTCTCATGATCTCACAATCGAGAAAGTCATGCTTGTTGAGTCCCTTGCTAACAATCTACTTTCCGTTCGTCAACTTACACTCATGGGCTTTGCCACTTTCTTTGATATTGATACCGTGGCCCTCTTGTGGAGCAAGACTCTTAAAGTAGCCTTTGTTGGGCATGTCGAGAACGGTCTTTATGTGATTTAACTTTTCGGAGCGACCCACTAAGACCGTGACATGCCTAATGGCTAAAGTTGATGTGGGATGGCTTTGGCATCACCATTTAGCCCATGTCAATATGAGATCTTTGCAAAGTCTTCTCAAGGGGGACCATGTCCGTGGACTAACAAATGTTAGTTTTGCCAAAGATCGTGCTTGCAGTGCTTGTATAGAAGGAAAGCTACATGAGAAGGCTCACCCTCCCACGACTATCATCTACTCGAAGAGACCCTTGGAGATCCTTCACATGGACCTCTTTGGGCCTCCATCCTTTGATAGTCTTGGGGGTAGAAAGTATTTCTTGGTGAACGTGGATGACTATTCAAGATATACTTGGGTATATTTCTTCAAGAGGAAGAGCGAGACTCAACAAACCGTCATTAACTTTGCAAATGAAGCTCAACGTCATGATGCAAAGATCTTGATAATAAGGAGTGACAACGGCACCAAGTTCAAGAACTACACCTTGGATGAGTTTCTTAGTGATGAGGGGATCAAGCATCAATATGCTGCACCTTACACCCCTCAACAAAATGGTGTAGCGGAGAGGAAGAACCGCATGTTGATGGATGCGGCAAGGTCCATGATGGCGGAGTTTAAGTCTCCTTACAACTTTTGGGCCGAAGCCATCAACACAGCATGTCATGCATCAAATCGGCTCTATCTCCGCAAAGGCTTGAACAAGACTCCGTATGAAATACTCACCGGTAACAAGCCCAACCTCAAGTACTTCCGGGTGTTCGGGTGTAAGTGTTACATTCTCAAGAAATGTGTTAGTTTGTCTAAATTTGAGGCTAGAGCTCATGAGGGGTCATGCTACCAACTCTCATGCTTACCGTGTCCTCAACATGTCCACCAGACTCATTGAGGAGACGTGTAACATGGAGTTTGGCGAGAATAACGGCTCCCAAATGGAGCAAAGTGGTACTTGTGATGTAGGTGATGAAATTCCTCCCCAAGCCATAAGAAGAATGGGTGTTGGTCATATCCTACCCATTGAGGAACCCCTTGTGGCCGAAGGAGAAGGACAATGCTCCACTCAAGTGGAGCCATCACCGACCCAAGACCCACACACTTCCGAAGAACAAAGTGAAGGCACTCAACCCCATGAACAAGATCAAGGGCAAGATCAACCTCAAGATGGTGGTGAACCCCCAAATGATGCCCAAGGTCAAGTTCTTCCCTTCGAGCAAGCTCAAGATCAAGAACAAGCTCAAGACGACGCTCAAGATGATCAAGTTACCCCTCCTCTTTTCACATTCGAGGAGGAATTAGAGCGACATGCCGTGAAGATTGCTTCCAAGCTCACTACCAAAGGTCATATCATGGAGAATGTGGTTGGAAGCCTAAGAAAGGGGGTAAGCACTCGTAGACGATTAGCAAACTATTGTGAACATCACGCATTTGTTTTTTGTGTCGAACCCCAAAAGGTCTGTGAGGTGATCGAGGACCCGGATTGGCTCAATGACATGCATGAAGAACTCAACAACTTAGAGCATAACTAAGGGAGTCCCGGATTAGGGGGTGTCCGGATAGCCGGACTATGACCTTTAGCCAGACTCCTGGACTATGAAGATACAAGATTGAAGACTTTGTCCCGTGTCCGGATGGGGCTTTCCTTGGTGTGCAAGGCAAGCTTGGCGATACGATATGTAGATCTCCTCCCATTGTAACCGACTCTATGTAACCCTAGCCCTCTCCGGTGTCTATATAAACCGGAGGGTTTTAGTCCGTAGGATGAACAACAATCATACCATAGGCTAGCTTCTAGGTTTTAGCCTCTCTGATCTCGTAGTAGATCTACTCTTGTACTACCCATATCATCAATATTAATCAAGCAGGAGTAGGGTTTTACCTCCATCGAGAGGACCCGAACCTGTGTAAAAACATCGTGTCCCTTGTCTCCTGTTACCATCCACCTAGACGCACAGTTCGGGACCCCCTACCCGAGATCCGCCAGTTTTGACACCGACATTGGTGCTTTCATTGAGAGTTCCATTGTGTCGTCGCCATCAGGAAGGATGCATCATCCCGTCTTTAAAGACGGCGCTGTCGCTAAAGGAGCTTTGGCCATCGGCAAAACTCTCTGGCTAGGCGGTTTTCTTATGACCGCCTGTTCGGCCGCCGTGCCGACGATGACTTCTCGGGTCATCGAAAGCAATCTCCATGTCAACTCGGAACTCGCGAGCAGTTAGATCCGATGGAGCTCTCTTCCGTAAACGAGATCTTGGATCGCATCGCCGCCCTGGGAGTCGCTACAGACTACGATCAGATTGGGCTTAAACCCGATCCGAGAGAGATTAACTCTCCCCAGGTCTCCCACCACGTCGCAGTGGTGGAGGAACAATGCGGCAAGTCTTCATCTATCTTAAGGACTAGTTATGTCCGGATTCCTGACCCCTCCAAGCCGGATACCCGCGGTGGGGAGGACATCACTCAAGCACTGAACCTAAAGTCAGGCAGTGGGCTAGATTCATTGGACAACATCCAAGACCCAAGCTTCCGAGTTCGGAAACTCCTTGGCCCCCGAGTCTCAGATTGGGCGAGGTTCCGGATTTGATTCCACCCACCCACCCAAATATAAGGGATCTATCCCAAATTCGGCAAGAGCCCGCAGAAACAGTACACCATTACTGGGCCAGATTCCTCCTGGTTATGAACATGATAAAGGACTGCCACGAGGAGGATGCAATTTCATTCTTCTGCAATAATTGCACGGACAACGGAATCCTCAACGCCATAAGTCGCCGTGAAATTATACGCTTCGCCGACTTGGCATCCATAGTACGAAAGTACTGTGCGATGGAAAGCGCCTGGAAAACCGAAATAAAGTTTTGGGACAATCCGGCCCTGAATACAACCACACTCCAAAATAAAAGGGTGCATTATCACCAGGCACCTCGGTTAAACACCAAAAAGCAAAAACCCTCTATAGGGCATGGAACCGTACTGGAGGGATGGCTCAATGGACCCTGTAAATTCATAGTACAGAGGGCGCCACACCAACTCATAGCCTTAGAGCATGTTGGATACTCTGGCAGGTGGCCAGGAGTGGCGAGGAGCTTCTAACTCCAGAATTCACAGAGCAGCAGCCCAGGGATTCATGTACGATATTAATAGTCTTCGAGACTTTCGCATCAAATAATATGCGGAAACGAACACTCCGCAGCCTTGCTGAAGTCTACCAAGTAGCAACAATAAACCCATGGAGTGACACGGCTATTACCTGTAATGCCAGTGATGAACCTAAATTCCGAACAGCCCGAGCACCAGCCGGATTGGTCCTCAGTACAATAGTGGACGGCTTTCGCCTTACCAAGGTACTCATGGACGGTGGCAGCCGCGGATTGAACCTCATTTATGAGGAAACCCTTCAAAAATGGAAATAGACTGGAGCCGCATTGAGCGAAGCAACACAACCTTTAGAGGAATAATCCCCAGTCAGGAAGCGTGCTATACAGGAAAAATCACACTGGATGTGGTGTTCGGCACGCCGGATAATTACAGGCCCGAGGAGGTCACGTTTCAAGTGGCCCCGTTCAGTAGTGGGTACCACGCTCTATTAGGGCGAGAGGCATTCACAATTTTTCAAGCTATACCCCATTACGGGTACATGAAACTCAAAATGCCCAGACCCAATGGAATTATCACTCTTGCTAGTGACCCGGACATAGCACTCTGCGCCAAAAATAAGACAGCCGCACTGGCCCTTGAGGCACTATCCGAAGCCCTAGCAGTCGAGGAACTGACTGGGCTACGCTCCACGGTGAACAGGGACGACGTGATACTCGATAAAAGATCCAAGTCCACCTCCTTTAAACCGGCGGATGAAATAGTCAAATTCCAAGTCCATCCAACGGACCCTATAAAAACAGCCTCCATCGGGGCACACTTAAACCCTGATGTAGACACCGCACTACGAGAATTCCTACGCGAAAATTGGGACATTTTTGCCTGGCACCCTTCAGACATGCCAGGAATCCCACGCAGGCTGGCCGAACATAGCCTAAACATCCTGAAAGGATTCAAGCCTATCAAGCAGGCTCTTCGGTGTTTCTCCGAACCTAAGAGACAAGCGATGGGAGAGGAGCTACCTAAACTACTAGAGGCCAGATTCATCAGAGATATAAAACATCCGGACTGGCTAGCAAACCTGGTGATGGTACCAAAGAAGGACAAATCCTGGCGCCTCTGCGTCGATTTCAAGGACCTCAACAAGGCTTGCCCAAAGGATCCCTTCCCCCTCCCCCACATCGATCAAATTATCGACGCTACCGCAGGGCACGATTCATTGTGTTTCCTCGATGCATACTCCGGCTACCATCAAATTAAGATGGCAGAGTCAGACCAAGCCGCAACGGCACTCATCACCCCGTACGGCCCATTCTACTTAAACACAATGCCCTTCGGGCTCAAAAACGCCGGTGCAACATATCAACGCATGATTCAGACATGTCTGGCCAACCAGATCGGCAAAACAGTAGAAGCGTACGTAGACGACGTGGTCGTCAAAACCAAGCATGTCAAAACTCTAGTAGACGACTTGAGGCTCACATTCAATAACCTCCGAACATATGACATCAAGCTCAACCCGGAAAAATGCGTTTTCGGCGTACCAGCCGGAAAGCTCTTGGGCTACATTGTATCCGGTAGAGGAATTGAAGCAAACCCAGCCAAGATCCGAGCTCTGTCACAATTGGATACTCCAAAGGACCTCAAACAAATACAAAAATTGACTGGATGCATGGCGGCTCTAAGCCGCTTTATCTCCCGCTTGGGAGAAAAGGCATTACCCCTTTATCGCCTCCTCCGGCGCACCGAACACTTCGAGTGGATGGATGCTGCCACGGCCGGACTCGAAGAAATAAAAGCCACATTGGCAACAAACCCGGTCCTGGCCGCGCCTAACATCGGCGAACCAATGCTATTATACATTGCGGCAACTTATCAAGTTGTAAGCGCAGTACTCGTCGTCAAACGAGCAACGGACGGACACAAATTCCCCATTCAAAAACCAATTTACTACGTGTCCACTGTACTCACTCCATGCAAGTCACGATACCCGCATTATCAGAAGATAGCGTACGCGGTGTTTATGGCATCCCGGAAGCTGCGACACTACTTTCAAGAGTGTTCGATAACATTAGCCTCCGAAGTACCTCTTAACGATATTATAAACAACCGCGAAGCGACGGGCCGGATTGCCAAATGGGCCATTGAGCTCCTCCCGTTCGACATAACCTATAAGCCACGGCGAGCTATCAAGTCGCAAGTTTTGGCCGACTTCACCGCCGAATGGACTGAAGCCGAACTCCCTAAAGAGTACGGCACATATTCCAACTGGATCATGCACTTCGACGGCTCCAAAATGTTAGCTGGTCTGGGGGCTCGCGTCGTTCTGACGTCCCCAACAGGAGATACAGTTCAATACATACTCCAGATAATGTATACGGACTCCAACAACGCAGCCGAATACGAGGCCCTTCTACATGGTCTCCGGATGGCAGTCTCCATGGGCATCCAACGCCTAGAGGTGAGTGGGGATTCGAACCTCGTGATATCCCAAATAAATGGAGACTTTGATGCCAAGGATCCGAAAATGGCAGCTTATCGCAATGCCATCCTAAAAATGTCAGCTCGGTTCGAGGGGCTCGAATTTCATCATATAGCCCGGGAAAACAATCAGGCAGCAGACGTCTTGGCGCGCATCGGTGCAAAGCGCGATGCAGTCCCCCCCAACATTTTCTTGGAAAGGCTATTCATGGCACTCTCCACCTCGGAATTGGTGGCAGACAGCCCGTCCGCATCCTCTGTCGGAGGAGCGCCTGGTGCGCGCCTCGTGTTCGCCTCCGCTTCCGGACCCGACCGTGGAGCCTGGCCGGTGGAGGCGCGATTGGAAACCTCTCTGGATATAGTCCGGCGAGCGCTCTTTTTCTTGAAGAGAGCACGAGCGCTAGTATACCTTGAGGGAATAAAACCTGGGAATAAAATCACGCTCCATACCGCTGCACCGGTGTCTCAATCCGGACCGCACTTCTTTTCAGCTTGCCGGGCCTTGACGCCCCTTGTTGGCTAGCCACCGCAGGCTCGGCCCTCCGCCTCAAGGACTTCCCCTGCAAAAACGCCATTGGTATATGGTGATCAAAAATAAGCACGGGTGGATCATCTTAAAAGTACGGGGACTTCGGTCTTGGTTACTTGTGAGGCTGGAAGTAGTCCGGGATAATCGGCCGTAATGGCCACCAAGGTGTTGTCCTTGCTCAATTGATGAAACACCCCATCGATCAGCTCCACAGCTAAGTCCGTGTCCTCTTGGGAGTCCGGATCGAAGGACCGTTCCGGGTCCTCGGGTTGTGGAGGAGGGCTGTTTATCTCCTTTACAGCCTGGCGTAGCTCCTGCGTTGAAATTGCTGGGCTGAATACTTAACTATGGGAATAGGAAACGGATGGGCGAGTGAAAGTGCCCGCTTACCCAGCTCGGAGGATTGTACGTAGAAAATCCGCCCCGTGGGTTGGCGCGGAGGAATTCCTCCTCTTCTCCCTTGTACAAAGTGGACAAGATCTTTATTACAGCGACAGCCGATTCCGGCCCCTTACGGCCACACCGGGTGGTGTCGTCCTCCCCGTTGAAATCCCACATGGGGTGGCCTCTATACTGAAGCGGCTGCACCCCCCACATAATGCATGTGGTCATGACCTCGATCATGGTCAGTCCGGAATGAGCTAACAACCTTATCCGGCTCATCAGGTAAAGGACGTCCCTGTCATTTTCCTTTTGAGGGCTCCGTGGACGCCAGCTCAGGCGCTTCTTCAAAGGAGCATTATTAAACTCAGGGAGGCCGATCCGAGCAGGGTCCGGCAGGGGGACATCTTCTATATAAAACCATTCTGAGGGCCAGTCTTCGGACGCCTTCTTTGGGGTTTCGGATAGATATCCGGTCCCGGCAATGCGCCATAGTTCGGCTTTGCCCACTTGATATATCGACCCCTCCTGAGAACGGGGCACAAGGCAGAACAGTTTCTTCCATAGAGCGAAATGGGCCTCGACACCCAGAAACAACTTGCAAAGGGCTATGAAGCCCGCAATATGCAATATGGAGGCAGGCGTAAGGTTGTGCAACTGGAGGCCGTAGAACTCCAGGAGCCCCTGGAGAAACCGATGAATTGGAAATCCGAGCCCTCTTATCAAATAAGGGACAAGGCACACCCGCTCTCCTTTGGAGGGATTGGGGACGCTCTCCGCCTGCTCTCCACCATTATAGGTGGCAAGCCCGGCTCGAACCGGGACCATGTAGGCTGGGGGGAGAAACCCATTGGTTTGGAGCGCCACTAGCTCGCTGTGCGGGACGGAGCATCTCTCCCAATCTCTAGGCTGAGGGCTGGGGAGCCGAGAGGAGGAGCTGCGTCGACTCGCCATGATACAATGGATCTCTGTCGAATGCACTCCGATGAATGCTCGCGGAGGGAAGATGGTGTGATTCGGATCTAAATCCCCATCTCTTTTATAGGCGGCTCATTTGTGCAGCTAGGGGGGTAAATGAAAAAAAACACCCTAGCTTTTCGCATTTGCTTGAAACGTGGAAGATGGCCATTATTGGGCGCAGAAGCCAAGGAGCGCAACATTCATCAAAAGCCGGGCACTATTCAACAGGTATATGGAATTTGGAGAAGAACCCGCCTTGCAATGCCGAAGACAAATCTGCACGCCGGACTCATCGTCATTGAAGCCTGGTTCGGGGGCTACTGAGGGAGTCCCGGATGAGGGGGTTATCGGATAGCCGGACTATGACCTTTAGTCGGACTCCTGGACTATGAAGATACAAGATTGAAGACTCCGTCCCGTGTCCGGATGGGGCTTTCCTTGGCGTGGCAGGCAAGCTTGGCGATACTATATGTAGATCTCCTCCCATTGTAACCGACTCTGTGTAACCCTGGCCCTCTCCGGTGTCTATATAAACCGGAGGGTTTTAGTCCATAGGACGAACAACAATCATACCATAGGCTAGCTTCTAGGGTTTAGCCTCTCTGATCTTGTGGTAGATCTACTCTTGTACTACCCATATCATCAATATTAATCAAGCAGGAGTAGGGTTTTACCTCCATCGAGAGGGCCCGAACCTGGGTAAAAACATGGTGTCCCTTGTCTCCTGTTACCATCCGCCGAGACGCATAGTTCGGGACCCCCTACCCGAGATCCGCCGGTTTTGACACCGACATTAACCAAGTGTGGAATTTAGTGCCAAGGCCAACCGGGAATCATAATGTCATTGGAACCAAGTGGATATTCAAGACCAAGCAAGATGCTCATGCGATCATTGTTCGCAACAAGGCTCGTTTGGTGGCACAAGGCTACTCCCAAGTCGAGGGTATCGACTACGATGAAACCTTTGCTCCCATTGCTCGCCTTGAATCTATTCGTTTGTTGATTGCTTATGCTTCTCATCATAATTTCAAGTTGCAACAAATGGATGTGAAGAGTGCTTTTCTTAATGGTCCCATTCATGAGTTGGTGTATGTCAAACAACCCCCGGGGTTCGAGGATCCCTATTTCCCCGATCATGTGTACCAACTCAATAAGGTGCTCTATGGCCTTAAACAAGCCCCACATGTGTGGTATGAGCATCTTACGGAGTTCTTACAAGATCGTGGGTTCGAAATCGGGAAAATCGACCCCACTCTATTTTCTAAGAAGGTCAAAGGGGAGTTGTTTGTGTGCCAGCTATATGTTGATGATATTATTTTTGGTTCCCCTAACAAAGCTTTCAATGAAGAATTTGCCGCTCTCATGACCTCAAAGTTCAAGATGTCTATGATGGGAGAGTTGAAGTTCTTTCTCGAGTTCGAAATCAAGCAAAGAAGAGAAGGAACTGAGGGAGTCCTGGATTAGGGGGTGTCCGGATGGCCGGACTATGACCTTTGGCCGGACTCCCGGACTATGAAGATACATGATTGAAGACTTCGTCCCGTGTCCGGATAGGACTTTCCTTGGCATGGAAGGCAAGCTTGGCGATATGATATGAAGATCTCCTCCCATTGTAACCGACTCTGTGTAACCCTAGCCCTCTCCGGTGTCTATATAAACCGGAGAGTTTTTAGTCCGTAGGACGAACAACAATCATACCATAGGCTAGCTTCTAGGGTTTAGCCTCTTTGATCTCGTGGTAGATCAACTCTTGTACTACCCATATCATCAATATTAATCAAACAGGAGTAGGGTTTTACCTCCATCGAGAGGGCCCGAACCTGGGTAAAAACATTGTGTCCCTTGTCTCCTGTTACCATCCGCCTAGACGCACAGTTCGGGACCCCCTACCCGAGATCCGCCGGTTTTGACACCGACATTGGTGCTTTCATTGAGAGTTCCTCTGTGTCGTCACCTTTAGGCCCGATGGCTTCTTCGATCATCAGCCACGACGCGGTCCAGGGTGAGACTTTTCTCCCCGGACAGATCTTCGTATTCGGCGGCTTCGCACTACGGGCCAATTCGCTTGGCCATCTGGAGCAGATCGAAAGCTACGCCCCTGGCCATCCGGTCAGGTTTGGAAGTTTAAACTACACAGTCGACATCCGCGGGGACTTGATCTTCGACGGATTCGAGCCACGGCCGAGCGCGCCGCACTATCACGATGGGCACGATTTAGCTCTGCCGCCGGACAACGCCTAGAGCGTCGCTCAGGTGCCCGCTCCGACCATTAGCTCGGAGCCGACTACGCCAGTTGGGGACGGACGGTTGAACACCGCCCCAGGAGCTGCAATCTCTACGGCGATAGAGCCGAACACCAGCCTAGTCCTTTGCGAGGCCTTTGACTCCAGGGTGCCGGACTCCGTTCCGAACTCCGAATCTCCCGCACCCCTTCCGATCGAACCCGATTGGGCTCCGATCATGGAGTTCACCACTGCGGACCTCTTTCAGCACTCGCCCTTTGGCGATGTCCTGAATTCACTAAAGTCTCTCTCTTTGTCAGGAGAGCCCTGGCCGGACTATGGTCAGCATGGTTGGGATGCGGACGATGAAGAAATTCGAGACCCACCCACCACCCACTTTGTAGCCACTTTCGACGATTTAACCGACATGCTCGACTTCGACTCCGAAGACATCGACGGTATGGACGCCGATGAAGGAGACGACCAAGAACCAGCACCTATAGGGCATTGGAAAGCCACCTCGTCATATGACATATACATGGTGGATAACCCAAAGCAGGGGATGGCGATGAAAAAACGGAGGACGACCCCTCCAAGAAGCAACCCAAGCGCCGACATCAGCGGCGCCGCTCTAAATCCCGCCAAAGCAAAAACGGCGAGTCCGGCACCAGAGATAACAACACGTCGGACAGTGCCGAAGACAACCCCCTCCAGCAGGATTCAGCGCAGGAGAACGAAGGAGCCAGCCCTCATGAGAGAGCTGCGGACAGGGAGGTCGAGGACGACAATTATATGCCTCCCTCCGAAGACGAGGCAAGCCTCGACGACGACGAATTCGTCGTGCCAGAGGATCCCGTCTAACAAGAACATTTCAAACGCAGGCTTATGGCCACGGCAAGCAGCCTCAAGAAAAAACAGCAGCAGCTTAGAGCTGACCAAGACTTGCTAGCCAATAGATGGACCGAAGTCCTGGCGGCCGAAGAGTATAAACTCGAACGCCCCTCCAAGAGCTACCCAAAGCGCAGGCTGCTACCCCAACTTGAGGAGGAAGCAACTGAACCTGCATCACCAGCGTACGATGCACCCGACCGGCGACCCCGCGGCCGCGACAGAGAGGCCTTCCGGCCCTCGACCCAAGCCACACCCCGGTACCGCTCAAAAAATACCAGAGCGTGGGGAGACGCAACAGACCTGTGAGACATATTGGAGAATAAGGCAAGGCAAACAAGATCGATCTACAGATCGCGTGGGCGCCCCATGTCACGTGACGATAACCATCACGCCGGATATGATAAATACGGCCAGGCTGAACACAGAAGACAAAGCTCATCCGAGCTGCGTCACGATATAGCCCAGTACAGGGGCACCACACACCCACTATGCTTCACAGACGAAGTAATGGATCATCAAATCCCCGAGGGTTTTAAACCCGTAAACATCGAATCATACGATGGCACAACAGATCCCGCGGTATGGATCGAGGATTATCTCCTTCATATCCACATGGCCCGTGCTGATGATCTACATGCATCAAATGCCTCCTGCTCAAGCTTAAAGGACTAGCTCGGCATTGACTTAACAGCCTGCCAGCAGAGTCAATTAGTTGCTGGGAGGACCTAGAATCCGTGTTCCTTGACAACTTCTAGGGCACTTATGTGCGACCACCAGACGCCGATGACCTCAGCCACATAATCCAGCAGCCAGAGGAATCGGCCAGACAATTCTGGACACGGTTCCTAACCAAGAAAAATCAAATAGTCGACTGTCCGGACACCGAGGCCCTTGTAGCCTTCAGGCACAACATCCGAGACGAATGGCTTGCCCGACACCTAGGACAGGAAAAGCCGAAATCTATGGCAGCCCTCACGACACTCATGACCCGCTTTTGCGCGGGAGAAGACTGCTGGCTAGCTCGTAGCAATAACATAACCAAGAGCCCTGGCAATTCGGATACCAAGGACAACAATGGCAGGTCACGTCGCAACAAGCACAAGAGCCGCATTAACAGCGACAAAACTGAGGATACAACAGTTAATGCCGGATTCAGAGGCTCTAAACCCGGTCAGCATAAGAAGCCATTCAAAAGAAACCCTCCAGGCCCATTCAGTTTAGACCGGATACTCGATCGCTCGTGCCAGATACACGGCACCCCCAAACAACCAGCCAACCACACCAACAGGGATTGTTGGGTGTTCAAGCAGGCAGGCAAGTTAAGTGCCGAAACCATAGACAAGGGCTGCATAGCGAGGACGAGGAGGGGCCCCGGCCGCCGAACAACAGAGGACAGAAGGGCTTCCCCCCGCAAGTGCGGATGGTGAACATGATATACGCAACCCATATCCCCAAAAGGGAGCGGAAGCATGCTCTCAAGGACGTCTATGCATTGGAGCCGGTCGCCCCAAAGTTCAACCCATGGTCCTCCTGCCCGATCACTTTTGATCGAAGGGACCACCCCACTAGCATCCGTCACGGTGGATTCGCCGCATTGGTCCTAGACCCAATCATTGACGGATTTCACCTCACTAGAGTCCTCATGGACGGCGGCAGCAGCCTGAACCTGCTTTATCAGGATACAATGCGGAAAATGGGTATAGATCCCTCAAGGATTAAACCCACAAAGACACCTTTAAAGGAGTCATACCAGGTGTAGAAGCCAGCTGTACAGGCTCGGATACACTCGAAGTGGTCTTCGGATCCCCGGATAATTTCCGAAGCAAAGAGTTAATCTTCGACATAGTCCCATTCCGCAGTGGCTATGATGCCCTACTCGGACGAACCGCATTCGCGAAATTCAATGCGGTGCCGCACTACGCATATCTCAAGCTCAAGATTCCAGGCTCTCGCGGAGTCATTACAGTAAATACCGAACGCTCCTTCCGAATGGAGGAGCACACGGCGGCCCTGGCGGCGGAAGTTCAAAGTAGCCTATCAAGGCAATTCCCCAATCTGGGTGTTAAGCGTCCGGACAACGTCAAGCGCGCCCGAAGTAACCTATAACAAAACTGGCTGGCACGCTCCGAGCAAGCATAGCAGTGCAGCCCCAACCCCAGCCCTCGCCAGATGGCGATAGCGGTACCACGCGTACATAACTATGCTTTGGAAATACCATGGGCATAAGGGGAGGGGCACAACTACGGCACTCCTAGAATGCGGCTTAATCGCACTAGGGGCTCCCTATTTTGTCGTTTCCTTTTTTTATTTTACTTTTAGGACCCAACTATCCGGAAGGCCTGTCCGGCAATACACTCTCCGAACACATGATGCAACAGCCAGGGAGAGCACAAGCCACGTCAAATGTCCAGGTGGTCTCTATAACGAGCTAATAACCCGTTTTACTTAAAAGTCTGACAGCTTGCCCTTGGAGGGGGATATGTCAAATAATCCCACCCCTTGCTTACCGCACTATTTGTATCGTTCTGCTTTCGTAGCAGCCCCCTTTAATAAACAATATATAGCTCTTATCTATTATTGTTCATCTATTTTTATACAAATATATTCAGTCACGACATTTTGCAACCGTACACTCTGGTACGGCCAATACACCAGGGGCTTCAGCACCCCATAACACGGTGTGAGAAGACTGAACACTCTCATGAGTGCGGCACCCCGAACTTATAGCACTATATGCATCGGCTCCGAATCATGTCTTGGGTCAATAGTTGGGTTTGCCCGGCTCCCATGTTTTGATACCTTATGTTCCGCAATGTTGGCTAAGGTAGCATTGGGAGAACTACTGTGATTGTGCCCCAGTTGAGCTGGGTTAACACCTCAGTAGAGAAAGCTAAAACTGACCGTCATGATAATGCGAGAGACCGGTCGCTATTCGCGAGGTTTTTCGAGTCCCTAAAGACTTATGCCGCTTCGAGCGAGGAGCCGGATTTATCTGGCCCAGGCGTGGATAGCGCCCCGAACTCGGTCTTCCGAATACTAGGGGCTTTGCCGAAATTTAAAATTATAAAATTCTATGGCTAAGTGAGAGTGATAAATCACTATAAGCCCGATGGCCTTGTTTGTTGTGCTGAGCGCCTCCCTAGATGGACCCAAGAATGGGAACAAGAGCGCTCAGGTTTATCCCGAACACCCCAGCACTCGTGACATGGGGGCAGAAGCCGACGACTTGCATCTCTCAGATTTGATAAACGGCCGCACAGAAGGTAATATTTTAAATTAACAAGCGTTGCTTAGCGCATATGAACAAAGTTTTCAGCGCACAGGATAACATATGCGAGTCTACTCAAAAATTACATCTTTGGAGCATTCACCCGCTATAATGCGGGCACCCTTCAGGACGCCCTCATAATACATCTCGGGCTTGCGATACTCCTTGCCCAGTGGTGGTGGGTCCGTCACAAGCTTCTCGGCGTCCATCTTCCCCCAGTGCACTTTAGCACGGGCAAAGGCCCGACGGGCACCTTCAATACAGACGGAGCGCTTGATGACTTCAATCCAGGGACAAGCGTCCACCAGCCGCCGCACCAGACCGAAGTAGCTCCCAGGCATGGCTTCTCCTGGCCACAGCCGAACTATGAGGCCCTTCATGGCCTGTTCGGCCACCTTGTGGAGCTCGACCAGCTGCTTCAGCTGGTCGCTCAGGGGCACCGGATGTCCGGCCTCAGCATATTGAGACCAGAACACCTTTTCTGTCGAGCTCCCCTCCTCGGCGCGATAGAATGCGGCAGCATCAGACACACTATGGGGCAGATCGGCGAACGCTCCTGGAGAGCTCCGGATCCGGGTAAGTAACAGATAATTCACTTTTATATGCTTGCTTTGCATAAAGAATGCCTTACCTGCCGCTATCTTCTTTATCGCCTCGATCTCCTGGAGGGCCTTCTGGGCTTCGGCCTTAGCGGTTTTGGCACTCTCAAGAGCCAAGGCAAGCTCGGACTCTCGAGTCTTCGAGTCACGCTCCAAACTCTCGTGTTTCTCCACGAGAGCCTAGAGCTCTAGCCGCACCTCCGCCACCCGCGCCTCCTGTTTCTCTCGCTCGGCGCACTCCAAGGCCGCACTGTTTTCGGCCTTGGACACCGCTTCCTTCAGGGTTGCCACCTCGGTCGTGGTCCCTGCAACATTTACGTTGGTCCTGTCATTATTTGCAACCAGGTATTTCTATATACATTTACATAAGGTATTACGTACCCTCCTTGTCCTCGAGCTGCTTCTTGGCACGACCGAGCTCGTTCTCGGACCGCTCGAGGCTCTTCTTCAATGTATCTACCTCCACAGTCAATGCGGCAGAGGTCAGCAGCGCAGCCTGCATTCCCATATTAACACATTTATGTTAGACTCCTGCGTACATCTTTTTAGATCCTCATCTCGGTTTTTCTTTTCGAACGCCGAACTGAGCATCGGGGGCTACTGTCTATGCGGTAACATTCTTATGTGTTTTACATACCTCGAAGCCTGTTAGCAGGCTGGTACAAGCTTCTGTCAGTCCGCTCTTGGCGGACTGAACCTTCTGAATCACCGCACTCATAACAGTGTGGTGCTCCTCGTTGATGGAGGCGCCGTTAAGCACCTCCAGCAAATTGTCCGGCGTCTCCGGTCGGACGGAGGCCGCCGGCGTCGTAGGCGCGCCTTTCTTATGAAGGCGCCGCCTGCCGGACTCTGGAACCGTTGTTGATTCCGGAGCTGTGTCTGGCCCAGGGCCGAACATAGATCCCTCTGGGGTTTTACCCCCTTTGGGCCTGGAGTCCGGGAGGTCGCCTTGTGGTGCCTCCAGGACCACCTCCTCCCGGTTTAGCCCCTTTTGGGACTCCACCTCAGCATCGTTTGTAGGGAGAGGGGAGGAGGCCGTCGGAAGTGAAGCGCTATTCACATCCGACGAGTCCAGGGAGCCGCTCGACGAATCGCCGAGCTGAGCCCGGGGCGGACTTCATAATTGAATTCAGTGTCAGAAGGTACCATACATCAGAGGAGCTCCATAAGTTATTCTGGTATCCGGATACTTACGATTTTGCTAGGGGCTTGACCCTGGATGGCCATTCCTCCCCGCCGTCTTCGGCATCGGAGGCGTAGTCCGGCAGAAGGGTCCTCCCCTTCTTGGACCCTCCGACCCCCCCAGTTGGGGCGGCTTTCCTTTTCTTTCCTCCCCTCGCTGGAGGGGGAGAGGCTTCTTCTTCTTCTTCTTCTTCCTCCTCCTCGTCCTCAGAGGCGGAGGGTGCTTCGGGGTTGTCGGGCGATGAATCCGACACCACCAGGCACCGGGAACTCCTTCGGGTCCCCGTGGCCTTCTTCTTGGCCTTCTTCTCCGGCACCACGTGAGGTGCCGGAACCAGCAGCTTCGTCAAGCGCGCGTCTGCTGGGCCTTCGGGCAAAGGGGCCGGACAGTCAAACCGCCCGGATGTCCTCTTCCAGTCCTGTCAAAGGAGCAGGAGTTTAGATCCTGCATGGAATCAAACCATGAAAATCAAGTGTCCCGAGAAAGACTAAAGGCAAGCTTACTTCGGTGGCTTGGCGCTTGGCGCAGAATCCGCGATCCTCGGTGACAAGTGGGGAGACCTCGGAACTCTTGAATAGCACCTTCCAAGTGTCCTCGTGCTTTGTTTCGAAAAGCCGGGACAGAGTCTGGTGCCGGGCCGGGTCGAACTCCCACAAGGTGAAGGCCCGTCGTTGACACGGGAGAATCCGGCGAAGAGCATGACCTGGACTACGTTGACAAGCTTAACCTTCTTGTTCACCAGGTCTCGGACGCAGTTTTGGAGTCCGGTCACCTCTTCCGGACTACCCCACAACAGGCCCGTATCCTTCCAAGATGTGAGCCGAGTGGGGATGCCGGATCGAAATTCGGGGGCCGCTACCCATTCAGGGTCACGCGGCTCGGTGATATAGAACCACCCCTATTGCCATCCTTTGATGGTCTCTATGAAGGCGCCCTCGAGCCATGTGACGTTGGCTATCTTGCCCACCATGGCGCCTCCGCACTCCGCTTGACATCCGCCCACGACCTTCGGCTTGACGCTGAAGATCTTCATCCATAGGCCAAAGTGAGGCTGGATGCGGAGGAAGGCCTCGCATACGATGATGAACGCCGAAATGTTGAGGATGAAGTTCGGGGCCAGATCGTGGAAGTCCAGGCCGTAGTAGAACATGAGCCCCTGGACGAACGGGTGAAGAGGAAAGCCCAGTCCACGGAGGAAATGGGGGAGAAACACGACCCTCTCATGGGGCCTAGGGGTGGGGACGCGTTGCCCCTCCACGGGAAGCCGGTGCGCGATGTCGTCAGACAAGTATCCGGCCTTACTCAACTTTTTGATTTACCCCTCTGTGACGGAGGGGGCCATCCATCTACCTCCCGCTCCGGACATGATTGGAGAAGGGTCGAGGTGGGAAGTGCGGACTTGGGCGCTGGAGTTTGAGTGCGCGGATGGACAAGCAAGGGAGGAAGAAGGCGTGAATGGAAAGGGTGGATCCTTATCCCCTTATATGGGCGGCCGAGACTATGAGCCCCCACCAGCCTAATAAAACTCGCTTATCTCCCAAGCGTCGCGGTTAATGGCGCGGTTGGGTTACCCATGCCCGTATTGATGAGAATCCCGGAATAAGGGGACACGATCTCTGCTTTGACAAGACGTGCCAAGGAAACTGCCTCGCTAAACGCGCTGAGGTGGAACAGTAAAACGATTCGAATAAAGGCCTGGTCGTGGCGTGATGTCACACTGCGGAATATGTCAGCAGATTAGATTTGTGCAGATATTATTCTCTCTATGGTGGCATGTGGAACTTATTTTGCAGAGCCGGACACTATCCTTGTGTTCAACATCTTCTATGGAGTATTTGGAGGAGGAACCCGCCTTGCAATGCCGAAGGCAATTTGTGCGCCGGACTCATCGTCATTGAAGCTTGGTTCAGGGGCTACTGAGGGAGTCCTAGATTAGGGGGTGTCCGGATGGCTGGACTATGACCTTTGGCCGGACTCCTGGACTATGAAGATACAAGATTGAAGACTTCGTCCCATGTCCGGATAGGACTTTCCTTGGCGTGGAAGGCAAGCTTGGCGATATGATATGAAGATCTCCTCCCACTGTAACCGACTCTGTGTAACCCTAGCCCTTTCAGGTGTCTATATAAACCGGAGAGTTTTTAGTCTGTAGGACGAACAACAATCATACCATAGGCTAGCTTCTAGGGTCTAGCCTCTCTGATCTCGTGGTAGATCAACTCTTGTACTACCCATATCATCAATATTAATCAAGCAGGAGTAGGGTTTTTTCTCCATCGAGAGGGCCCGAACCTGGGTAAAAACATCATGTCCCTTGTTTCCTGTTACCATCCGCCTAGACGCACAGTTCGGGACCCCCTACCCGAGATCCGCCGGTTTTGACACCGACAGGAACCTTCATCAACCAAGCCAAATACACTCAAGACATGCTCAAGAGATTCAAGCTAAGTGATGTCAAGCCGGCCTCCACTCCAATGTCCGTCAAATGCCAACTTGATATTGATCCTAATGGTAAAGTGGTGGATCAAAAGGTATATCGCTCCATGATTGGATCCCTGCTTTATCTTTGTGCATCTAGACCGGATATCATGTTGAGTGTGGGAATTTTTGCACGGTTTCAAGGCGCACCTAAGGAAAGCCACCTTGTGGCGGTCAAGCAAATCTTTCGATATTTGGCTCATACCCCAAAATTTGGCTTATGGTACCCAAGAGGAGCCAACTTTGATCTTTTGGGCTATACAGACTCAGATTGGGCGGGAGACAAAGTGGATAGGAATGCCACTTCCGGAGGGTGCCAATTGCTTGGTTGCTCTCTAGTAAGTTGGTCTTCTAAGAAGCAAAGTTGTGTATCTCTCTCGTCCACCGAAAAGGAGTATGTGGCTGCCGGTAGTTGTTCTGCTCAACTTCTTTGGATGAGTCAAACTTTGAAGGATTACGGTGTCACTTGTGATGAAGTGCCTCTTTGGTGTGACAATGAAAGTGCCATCAAGATTTATCTCAACCCGGTGCAACACTTCAAGACGAAGCATATTGAGATTCGGTATCATTCTTCCGGGATCACATTAGCCGAGGGGAGATCAAGCTCCAGTATGTCAACATTCAGGATAACCTTGCAGATATTTTCGCGAAGCCCTTGGATGAAGCAAGATTTCGCGAATTAAGCATGAGCCAAATATCATTGATTCGAGCAATGTGGCTTGAACCCTTGCACACCCCACCACACTTTTCATGATGTCTCGTTTAGGTGTAGGCATGGACATAGGGGGAGTGTTATACTCTCAATGAACTCCCCCTCCCCCCATTATGCATAAATTGATTGAGTCTTTCTCATTCGCCATTTTTGATGGTACTTGTACTTCAAAGACGAGTTTTGGTCATGGGCCCAAGGATAATTCTTCACGGTGCCATACCCTTTTAACTCAAACATAGGTGACTCCGGCCACCGCCCTTGAGCTTAGGTGTTTTTCCTTGTTGTGTGTTTCTTTTGCCTAGCTCTTTTTGCTCTCCTAGATGTTTGAATTCTCTAAAGAGTGGTTTTTCTTGTCTTGCTTCTTGCACTCTTGAGAGTCTTCTTCATCTTATTATAGTGTCTTCTTTCCATCGTAAGCCTCCTCATCCCAAGCCATCTTTTCCAAATGTACACAAGTTTAATCTCCCCCGTGCTTGGGCTATACCTGGCGGTACAACCGATGGTCAGACCAATTCTATCGGTCTTCCCTTCTGCTGTACAGTCTCAGTGGTACTTCCGGCCATGCACGAGCGGTTCTACCGCTCCTACCTGTACTAGTACCTCTGACCGGTACTACCAGTGCTTAGACACGGTACTACCGCTGCTTCTGGAGCGGAAGTACCGCTCTCAACCACCAGGTAGCTACAGGACCGGTACTACCGCTCCTAGGAGCGGTGCTACCAGTTGACATCTGGGGCGTATATAAGAGGAGCTGGCAGAAGGGATCTTTCTTTTCCCTTTCGTGCTCATTCCTTCTCTTATCCCTCGCTGCCGGTTGCTTCGTCCCTCGCCCCGGATCGGCCGGCCCTTCATTCGATCCGCTCCGTGGAGGCCGCCTCCTCTTCAATCTCTTCCATGGATGCCGGTAATGCCATGTTCTTCTCTTTCTTAGGGTTCCTCGTTTTGAATCCAAATCTAGGGCATTGCTTGTATTCCCCCGTTTTTGGCCAAATGGTTGGTGGGAGAGATCCGTATAGCCTCCTTCTGCTTCCTGTGCATTTGTAGAAATAGGAATATGGCATATAGATTCGAGAACGGTGGTTCCCATTCTTCCACTTGGCAGCTTCGCTCCTAGCGGTACTACCGCTCCTTGCGAGCGGTACTACCGGTGGTCCAACCGGAACAACCAGTTTCTCTGAACCTATGTACCCTGTTTATCTTCTACCTACTTACATGAAACATATTCCTCTGCTCTTGTGTACATTCCTCTCATCTTTGCTGGTGTTTCTGTGCACTCCTTGTGTGTGTCTGCAGGTGGTTCTAGTTCCCGTGCTGCTCGGAAGCCTCAAAACACCAAGAAGAGGGCCCGTAGGGGCAAACCGTCTGATGACACCGAGGAATCTCATGAGGTGGTGATTCCTGCCAAGGCCACTCGTCGGGAGAAGTCCACTTCTGCCAAGCAACAAGTTGTGGTGCCTGTGCACAAATGGAAGATGCCGGACTGGCAACAACTTCATTTCTAGGATCCCTACACTATTGCACTGAATCCCCGTTGGAACAACCCTCAGTTCCGGAATGAGTTACAGATGAGGATTGTGTCAGAAGTGTTCAAGCATCACAAGAACAAGTTCACTCGGATGTGGTCCATTAACATCGATCATTGGAGGGACCACCCCGATTACTTTGGAGAAGCTCTGGCGATCTGTGAAGAGTTTGATTTGATCAAGCTCATGACCGTGAACTGTGATTTTGATGTGCAGATCGTCCATCAGTTCAATGCTACTGTCCACTTTGGCTCTGATGCGGAACGCCATCTCTCTTTCATGTGCCGTGATGAGTTCTTTCATGTCCCATGGAGCGCTTGCTGCAATGCTCTTGGTTATGAGGATACCGGAATTGAGGGTCAAGGTGGCATACGTCCTCACGACCGTGCTCACCTCATGGACAAGATAAAGCTTGCCCCTCTAAACATCCCTGGACATGGTATTGTGGGCAAGTCCAATGATATTTTGCCGGTCTATGACATTATGCATCTTGTGTTCCGTTGTGTGCTGCTTCCCAAGGTTGGAAATCAAGATGATATCTATGGTTATCTGGTGGATTTGCTTGTGGCTATGAAGACCAAGAGGGGATCCGGTGCCACGTTTGATGTCTCCAAGTGGCAATGGGAGGAGATGTACAATATGGTGTTGTACCGCAAGGTACCAATATATGCTCCTTTTGTGATGCAGTTTCTGAGCACAGTTTGGGCAATCCGTAGGCCAGGCGAGCCTCTCACCACCCCTGATAACCTCACAGAGCATGAGGTTAAGGTTCTGAGGCAGAAGAAGAATAAGACTCCGTGTTTTTCTATGGGAAATCAGGAGGATGTGTATGCTACCTCAGATGATGATGACTCCGAGTTAGAGGCTGGGGCCCAGCCCTCTTGGGTTGACAAGCTGACTTCCAAGATCAAGAAGACCTTCTGCTTACAGACTCACATTCAGAAGAAGCTCTACAAGGCCCATGTTGCTGAGAAGATGGCGCGTCACAGGCAGATTCAGCTGATGAAGCATCTTAATGTGCCAGGTGTGCAGAGTGGCTCTGAGAAGTCTATCACTCCTAAGGACTCATGGTGCATGGAAAATTGTCTATGGTCTGATGAAGCACCTGCCTCTTCCACTTTCTGTGTTCCTGAGGCAGCTACTGCAAGATCTGAGGAGTCTAATGAGGCTCAGTATCCTTACAATGATACTGATGATGATGCGTCTGACAGTTCTGCGGCTACTGGCGAGGAGGTCTACTGAGTCCCGGGACGCTAGCTTTGCTCTTTTCCTTTTTGGTGTTTCGATGCCAAAGGGGGAGAGAGCTACATTAGGTCATGGGAGTTGCATGGGTGGTTATTTGCAGTTGGTCCTTCTAGTTTATTTGCTTGCTCCTTCCAGTGCCCTTTTGTTTTTAGTACTCTATGGACTTCTTTGTTGTGATCTTGTGCATGGTGTAAGACATGCGTCGTTCTATATATCTATGCACCTTTCCTTCAGTAGAGTTTATTATATGTTGTTGGTAACCTTCCCTTATCTCTACTGCTTTATGTTTATTGCGGTTGTTGTGCTGTCTTTGATTGGTCTCTAAAATCCAGGGGGAGCATTCCCTAGTGTGTGCACTTTGCATTCCAAAAGCAAACTCTAAATAGTGCTCACACTCAGGGGGAGCCCCTCCTTTATTTTTTAGAACTCCCGTACTAATTGTGTGGTTGTTATCTTCTACCAAAAATGGGGAGCTTGTAAGAGCATCCTTTGCCCTATGGTTTTGGTGATGATGACAACACACGTGGTCTAATCGTGCGCCATAGCTTTCTCATGTACACTTTGTGTGGTGCAAGACGGTTAGAGTTCCCTCTGTGCGGAAAAGATCGAAGACGGAGTTTTTGACGCTTTATTTCCTTTGGTCGTAGGATATCCGTACTATTAAGAGGGAATCCTCATCGAAAGGTATTGTTTGAATCCTTCACGTACACATTCTCTGCACCCACCATATACCCTCCGTTCGAGGAGAGAGAGGTTCCCCATTCTTTGTTCTATGCAGTCCTGCTCTTGGTGGTTGTACCGGTTCTGTGAGCAGTTGTACCACTGGCCGGTAGTTCCAGTCTTACCCCCGCCCGTTGTATCGCTCGGGGGTGACTCCCTTCTGTACCAGGTGCGGTTGTAGACCGGTGGTGGAACGGTAGTTCTGGTTTTTATTGATAAACCGGTACTACCGGTGTTCACGGCGGTAGTACCACCTCGTACCCCACCACCCAGGAACTGCTGGCCCAGCGGTTGTTCCGGTCCAACCTCTGCTCCAACTACCGGCCCGAGGGGTTTACTTTCTGTATATGGCCCGGTAGTTGAACGGTGGTTGTGCGGTAGTTCCGGTTTGTTCCGATAAACCAGTACTACCGCGTGCGCCACCGGAAGTTCTGCTCCTATGCGTTTCTGCACATAATGGTTGGCTCTTGGGGGCCTATTTAAGGGGGTGTGATAACCCACAAGTGTAGGGGATCGTAACAGTTTTTGAGGGTAGAGTATTCAACCCAAATTTATTGATTCGACACAATGGGAGCCAAAGAATATTCTTAAGTATTAGCAGTTGAGTTGTCAATTCAACCACACCTAGATAACTTAGTATCTGCAACAAGGTATTTAGTAGCAAAGTAATATGATAATAATGGTAACAGTGGCAAAAGTAATATTTTTGGGTTTTGTAGTGATGGTAACAGTAGCAACGAAAAAGTAAATAAGCAAAGCACAATATATGAAAAGCTCGTAGGCAACGGATTAGTGATGGATAATTATGTCAGATGTGATTCCTCATGTAATAGCTATAACATAGGGTGACACAGAACTAGCTCCAATTCATCAATGTAATGTAGGCATGTATTCCAAATATAGTCATACGTGCTTATGGAAAAGAACTTGCATCACATCTTTTGTCCTACCCTCCCGTCGTAGCGGGGTCCTTATGGAAACTAAGGGATATTAAGGCCTCCTTTTAATAGAGAACCAGACCAAAGCATTAACACATAGTGAATACATCAACTCCTCAAACTACGGTCATCACCGAGAAGTATCCCGATTATTGTAACTTCGGGGTTGTCGGATCATAACACATAATAGGTGACTATAGACTCGCAAGATAGGATCAAGAACACACATATATTCATGAAAACATAATAGGTTCAGATCAGAAATCATGGCACTCGTGCCCTAGTGACAAGCATTAAGCATAGCAAAGTCATAGCAACATCAATATCAGAACATAGTGGATACTAGGGATCAAACCCTGTCGGTGTCAAAACCAGCGGATCTCGGGTAGGGGGTCCCGAACTGTGTGTCTAGGCGGATGGTAACAGGAGACAAGGGACACGATGTTTTTACCCAGGTTCGGGCCCTCTCGATGGAGGTAAAACCCTACTCCTGCTTGATTAATATTGATGATATGGGTAGTACAAGAGTAGATCTACCACGAGATCAGAGAGGCTAAACCCTAGAAGCTAGCCTATGGTATGATTGTTGTTCGTCCTACGGACTAAAACCCTCCGGTTTATATAGACACCGGAGAGGGCTAGGGTTACACAGAGTCGGTTACAATGGGAGGAGATCTACACATCCGTATCGCCAAGCTTGCCTTCCACGCCAAGGAAAGTCCCATCCGGACACGGGACGGAGTCTTCAATCTTGTATCTTCATAGTCCAGGAATCCGGACAAAGGTTATAGTTCAGCCATCCGGACACCCCCTAATCCGGGACTCCCTCAGTAGCCCCTGAACCAGGCTTCAATGACGACGAGTCTGGGCGCAGATTGTCTTCGGCATTGCAAGGCGGGTTCCTCCTCCGAATACTTCATAGAAGATTTTGAACACAAGGATAGTGTCCAGCTCTGCAAAATAAGTTCCACATACCATCGTAGAGAGAATAATATTTGTACAAATCTACTCTGCTGATGTATTCCGCAGCGTGACACTATGCCACGGCCAAGCCTTTATTCGAATCGTTTTACTGTCTCACCTCAGTGCGTTTAGTGAGGCGGTTTCCTTGGCACGTCTTGTCAAAGCAGAGATCGTGTCCCCTTATTCCAGGATTCTCATCAATACGGGCGTGGGTAACCCAACCGTGCCTGTTGGTATGTCTCCTCAATCGAAGGCGAGTCCCAAACGGTCACGGGGAGGGCTCTTGGTATTCAACCTCTTTATAAAGGGACCAAGGCTCGACTCCTTTCTTTCAATCTCAATCAAATCCGCCTCTTACCTTGAGTTCCAACACCCAAAGCTCCAGATTCAGGCGCTTCGGACTTCTGACGATGTCCGGCTCCGACCTTCAAGGCTGGTGGATGCCTTCCTCCGTTACGGAAGAAGACGTGCTAAAGTTAAGAGATGCTAGGTATCTAACCGGCGAAATCTCGCATAGGCTGCCTGCTCAAGGGCAGGTTATTCCCACTCCCAAGCCTGGTGAGAGCGTGGTGTTCGCGTCTCACTTCCTTCGAGGGCTAGGCTTCCCGATTGACCCGTTCGTGAGGGGGCTCATGTTTTATTACGGGCTGGAATTTCACGACTTAGCTCCGGAGTCCATCCTCCATATCTCATCGTTCATTGTCGTGTGCGAGGCCTTCCTCCATATTACTCCTCACTTCAGATTGTGGCTTAAAACCTTCAAAGTAGAGCCGAAGATGATCGAGGGGCAGCACGCGAAGTGCGGAGGTGCTGTTATAAGCATGATTGCCGATGCTCCATGGCCCGAGGGCTCTTTTCAAGAGGAGTTCGGCTCATGGCAACGAGAGTGGTTTTATATCACAGCTCCCAGGGGCACCAAATGGATGGCGCCACCTGCCTTTCGCTCGGGTCCCCCCCCCCACAGCTAGCATCATGGGTCAATAAAGGGCTTAACTGGGGGCCGTCCAAGGACGTGCCCTCGTTGCAGGGCCGTGTTCGAGATCTCCTAGAAAGAGATATCAATCTGGCCGTAGTGACGCAGGTTATGTTGATCCGCCGCACCTTACCCTGCAAACGTCACCCCCCCCCCGCCTATGGGAGTTTAATCCGGAAGGACCATGAGCCCTCCAACATTTTGTGGGCGCGCCGCCCATGGAGATGTACAAATTGTTCTTTGGATCACAAGCAATGTGTCCAGACTCGTCCGAGGACACAGGTCTGAGCTGCAACCGCCCGGATACTCAAGTAAGTAGCTCTGTACCCGGACACACTATCCGTATATTTACCATAAAATTGCCCTTAAAAGAGCAATCCTTTAAACAGGAGTGGACAGCGAAAGCAAAGCTTATCAAGTGTCCGGCCCCCCTCCCTGAGACTACGCCGGATCCCGTGTTAACCAGGATGCTGGAGGTTGTGCCTTTGGAAGAAGGCGAAGAGGGGAACAAGGAAGCTACCGCCTCCGCGAAGGAGGCTGTCAGGAAAGGAGGAATCGAAAATTCCTCTAACCAGGGGAAGAAGAGGACCGCCTCTGAAGACCCGGAGGCGATGGTTTCAAAGCGGGGGAAGAAATCTTCATTAGAGGGTCCAGCGTCGGGGGTGCCTCAGTCGCATTGCGCCCCCAAGGGGATCAGCTCTCCACCGAGCCGTAAGTAAAGAGAGGGGTTTTAAAATGAAAGACATCCCTGTCTATTTCTGAGGAAGATAACCGAAGTTTTACCTTGTAGTTCGGATCTCAGCCTTTCCCAGCAGAGCTCATCTTCAGGGGATCTTCGTCTGGAGATGATGGAGAGCGGAACGCCTCCCTCTGCCGTACCGCCTTGCGAGGCGGGCGACCCTGAGGTGTCGTCACAGAGGGTTTCTTCGAATCCGGCAGGGCCGGAAGGCAGTCATATGGCCCACAAGGCCCTCCGTGTCCGGCCTTCAAAAAAGGCCATCGGACGAGTCCGGCACCGTCCGGTGCACAGTCGGAGGAGCTGAAGGATCTGCTCGGGTGAGCGTCCATCTCAGAAGAACACCGCACATTGATGGATATGGTGATTGGAAGAATTTCATCCTTGGAGAGTGGGTTGTACGAGGCCGTCAGGAGTTTACTGACAGGCTTTGAGGTACGCGAAATGATGTACCTTTTGACAGATCCGCATATATAAGATGCGCCCTATATAGATAGTACCCCTGAGACTCGGTGCGTTGTCAAAAATGACGGCGCGCCGAGGATCATAATCCCAGGTATAATATGTCGCCTTTCCTATGTAGGTGGCAAAGTGTCCGGTGGCTAGCCGGACTAATGAATTTGCCGAGCTAAAGCGGCAACTTGACGTGGCAGATGCTGACGTCGCGCTTGTCAACAAGCGGCTGGACGAGACACAAGGTATGTAATTTCTCCGAAGACACCTGGTAAGAGGAGCTTGATGCCCGTACCTTACAACATGTGTGCTTGATGCAGATGGTGCCGCTGCCATGGAAAACCTTCGGGCGGAACTTGCCCGAGCCAAGGAACAGGCCAGGAGAAGCGATGCGGTTGCCCTAAAGGCGGCTGAAGAGCCGAAAGCCGAACACGCTGCTCACTGCCAAAGCAAGAAGGAAATGGCCGAGATGGCTGTAAAGTTGAAGAATGCTGCCGACCGCTGCAAGCTTCTTGAAAAAGAAGATCGGGTGGCACAGAAGGACCTAGAGAAGGTCACTACCGAGGCCAAGGATACTCGCTCTGCGATGAGAGCTATGAAGGAGGAGCTACGTCAGGCCGGAGATATCACGGCTGGAAAGCCCTTTATGCTGCGGATGAAGTTCGGGGATCCTAAATATGCTCCGTTGGACCGGCAGTGGAGTGCGGCGAACACTTATCTGGACTTGGCGGCGAGTGCCGCGGACGCGGCCGAACACTTCCGCGATCAAAAGGACCACGAAGTGGACAAGCTTTTTTGGTCGCAGTTCCACAATCCAAAGCGCCCACTTCCATTAACTGATCGTTTGGCCGCGTGGGCGGAGCTGAATAGGTTATCCGGACTCGCCATGAAGTATGTCGTGAGTCATCTGTGGCCGAAAAGGCCCGAGCCGAAGAGTTATTTTAGCTTGGTGCAACAGTTCCTCGGTGCGGTGCCGCATATTGATGCAATGAAGAGGTCAGCGTGCATAGAGGGTGCGCAGATGGCTCTTGCCCGTGTCAAGACATACTGGGCGGAGATGAAGGCCATTGTTGTTGCATCCCAAGATTCGGACGAGAGCCGAGTACCTGTCGAGCACTATTTTCAGGAAGTTCTACAGGGCGCTCGTTTAATAGAGACGCAGTGCTCGAAGGATGTTATGTTCGAATAACATGTATTATTGTAAAACAATGTTTCGATGGAATATAAAAGCTTTTTATACTTGTGCCTTCAAGAATTAGAATACCTCCTGTGCGGCCATTAATGTATATGTGTATATACCTGAAAGATGGCAGTCTTCGGCTTCAGCCCCCACACATATAATGCGGGGGTGTTTGCAGAAGGCGCATTTTCGCACTTGATCCAACGTCTTGGTCCTATTAAGGAGGTGATAGCGCAGCGAACTAGGCAACCTGACTATAATGCTTTATCACTTTCACTTAGCCATAGGAGTTTGATAGTGGGGCTACTATATAGCCCCTAGGGGCACCGCGCTCACCCGAATTCGGGGCGCGTGTGTGCCTGGCCGGGAAACGGCCCTTCGTTAATGCGGAGGAATCCTAAAGATTCCGGCGGGTCATCGAGTGGTTGACCAGTCTCACGCTATATCATGACAGTCAGTTTTCGGCTTTCTCTACTGAGGTGCTCGCCTGGCCGAACCGGGGCACAATCGCAGTAGTTCTCCTGGTGCCGCCTTAGCCGATAGAGCGGAACGTAAGGCAGCAAAACACAGGAGCCGGGCAAACCCAACATTTGACCAAAGACATGATTCGGAGCTGATGCATATAAGGCCAAACTCGCGACGCCGAACACTCCCTAAGGTATTCGGTCTTTATGAAAACGGGCTGAACAACGCCCTTGGTAAGAAGCCCCTGGTGTCCAGGTACGCGCAAAATTCTGACGTGGCCACATGCCAAGATGCCAGCCTCCTCCTCGATTATAACAAGAAACCGGGGGATGTGTATCAACAAGAGACAGTAAAAAAGGTTTACGCAGGGTCTTAATCTGAAAAGAATCCTTGGAACAGGTCCCTACTGCACGTCTGCGCCTGTGTCTCTGTTGTGCCGTATCCTGGACAGGTGTAGCACGGTTTTCATCTGTAAAAGAGAGGAACTTAGTTGAAAAAGATCGTGCGAAAATCTATGTTATATTAAATAAACAAAGTAAAATTCAGAAAATGGGTAGAATTAAGCTTTACTGTCTCTTGTTGTACACGCGCGGAGCCCCTTGTACGGGGGTATGCAGCTAGTAAGCCCTTGCATGTTTACGCCGGACTCGTCTAGCCATGTCTGGGGTCTGAACGGCCTGTTTAGGTGCTTTGATTAGTGAAGCTGGTTTAGTGTGTGGCTGTCGAGGCAGCCGCACAAATTTCCGCGCTCGAGGAACACTTGATATTTCCCTTTAATGAGATGATGCCTCGCGGACTGGGCATTTTAAGCGTAAGGGATGCATAATGTGGTATTGCGTTAAAGCGAGCGAAAGCTTCACGTCCCAATAGTGCTTGATAGCTACTTGTGAATGGGGCGATGTGGAAGGTTAGCTTTTCGCGTCAGAAGTTGTCGGGGGAGCCGAACATAACTTCTAATAGGAGAGAACCCGTACAACGGGTATCTGGGCCTGGCGTTACCCCTTGAAAGGAAGTGTTGCCATGGCGCCATATTGTTGGGTTTATCCCCATTCTACGGATTGTGTCCTGATATAGCAGGTTTGGACCACTGCCGCCGTCCATTAGGACTTGTGTAAAGTGGAGTCCGTCAATTATCGGATCTAATACCAAGGAAGTCCAGCCTGCGTTCCGGATACTTCTAGAGTAATCCTGATGGTCGAAGGTGATTGGTTGTAACAACCAGTGGCGGGACTCCTCTGGGACAGGCCGTATGGCGCGTATCTCTATAGGCGCCACTCTATTTTTCCCTTTTGTCACGTGAAGTGAGTTTACTGTTTTGACTTCTTGTGGGAACTTCTTTTGTTCTCCAGTGCTCTGCTTGTGGGGTTCGTCGTCGTCCTCGCTTGGTATGTCGAGCCCCTTGTGTTCGGCGTTGAGTTTGCTGGATTTCTTGAAGACCCAACAATCTCTGTGGGTATGGTTTGCAGGCTTCCCGGGAGTACTGTGGATTTGGCATATTTTGTCCAAGATTTTGTTTAGGTTAGATAGCTCGTCCCTGTTATCCTTGAGGGGCAGCTTTTTCTGATTCTGCCGAGAGCTTTTGAATCCGGCGTTGACTGTCGTGCTCTTCGGGCTGTTTCCCTTGGTCCGGCGCTGGTCCTTGCTACGTCGCGGTTTCCCGTTTCCATCCCTAACTTCGGATGTACTTGGGTCGCTGGTGCTGCTTCTTGCCAACCAGCTATCCTCTCCTGCGCAAAAGCGGGTCATGAGGCTTGTTAATGCGGCCATTGTTCTTGGCTTTTCTTGGCCGAGGTGTCTGGCGAGCCATTCGTCTCGAACGCTGTGTTTGAAAGCTGCTAAGGCTTCGGCGTCCGGACAGTCGACTATCTGGTTCTTTTTAGTAAGAAATCTGTTCCAGAGTTTCCGGGCTGACTCTCCGGGTTGTTGAGTTATATGACTTAGATCGTCTGCATCCGGAGGTCGGACATAGGTCCCTTGAAAATTTGCCCGAAAAGCATCCTCGAGCTCTTCCCAACTTCCGATGGTGTTTTCGGGAAGGCTTTTAAGCCAATGCCGGGCTGGCCCTTTGAGCTTGAGGGGTAAGTATTTTATGGCGTGGAGGTCATCTCCTCTAGCCATGTGTATGTGGAGGATATAATCCTCAATCCAGACTCCAGGGTCTGTTGTTCCGTCGTATGCCTCTATGTTTACGGGCTTGAATCCCGCTGGAAATTCATGGTCCAGCACCTCATCAGTGACACATAGGGGGTGTGCGACACCTCTATATTTGTGTGTGCCGTGATGTTCAGATACTTGTTGCGTTGCATTGCTTACTAGAGCTTGCTTTCTTGGCCCGTAGATAGATCTGGCTGGGCCGTCTTTTTGATGTGAATCCTTCTACGGATCGCGTGCCGGCTTGAGTGCGGCGCCCTTTGCCGCTCTATGTTGTCCATGGGGTTGTTTATCCGACCGAGTGTCTTCCCTATTTTTTGATTGCGGGGGCTCTAAGGCCTCCTCATCAAATTATGGCAGTAATTTTCGGTTCAGATAGCTCTTTGTGTGGCGACTTTCGCCATATTTATCTGCGGTGTTGAGTACTTTGCCCCATCTGATTCTGAGTGCATCTTCCGTTGTTTTGAGATTCCGCTTCTGCTTTTTCAGGCTACAAGCAGTGGCGACGAGCCTTTTGTGGAGGTTCTTCTGCTCCAGCAACTTGTCCGGCGTGAGGTCGTCCAGACTATTATCTTCGCCAGGTTGTTTTGTTTGTTTATCCAAGTTGCCCTGTTCGGACGGTTGCTCGATGGCATGTTCGCCGTCCGCCGGTTCACCCTACTCTGCGGCTGGGTCTCTTTCGAGGTGGGGTTTGGAGCGGCTCTTACGCCGCCGCTTTGACTGCTTTTCGAGGGAACGATCCCTCGTTGCGTCCCTTTGTTCCTCGTCATCATTTCTTTTAGGTGTGTCCACCATGCATACCTCGTGAGATGAGGTGGTTGCCTAGTGCCCTATAGGCGCTGGTTCCTGTTCATCTCCTACATCGTTGCCCATACCGTCGATGTCTTCGGAGTCGAAGTCGAGCATGTCGGTTGAATCATCAACAGTGGCTACGAAGTGGGTGGTGGGTGGGGTTTGCATTTCTTCGCCATCCGCATCCCATCCTTGCTGACCATAGTCCGGACAGCGCTCTCCTGATAAAGAGAGAGACTTTAGTGAATTCAGGATGTCGCCGAAGGGCGAGTGCTGAAAGATGTCCGCGGCGGCGAACTCCATGATTGGCGCCCAATCGGGTTCGATCGGCAGGGGCACGGAAGGTTCGGAGTCCGGAAAGGAGTCCGGCACCTTGGAGTCACGAGCTTCACAAAGGACAAGACTAGTATTCGGCTCGATCTCCATAGAGATTGCAGACCCTGAGGCAGTGTCCAACCACCCGTCCTCGATTGGCGCAGTTGGCTCCGAGCTAAGGGCCGGAGCGGACACTAGTGCGGCCTCATGGGAACTGTTCGGCGGCAGAGCTAGATCATGCCCATTGTGACAGTGCGGCGTGCTCGGCTGTGGCTCGAACCCGTCGAAGATCAAGTCTCCGCGGATGTCAGCCGTGTAGTTCAAACTTCCAAACCTCATCTGATGGCCAGGGGCGTAGCTTTCGATCTGCTCCAGATGACCAAGTGAATTGGCCCGCAGTGCAAAGCTGCCGAATACGAAGATCTGTCCGGGAAGAAAAGTCTCACCCTGGACCGCATCGTTGTTGATGATCGGAGGAGCCATCGGTCCTAAAGATGACGACACAGAGGAACTCTCAATGAAAGCACCAATGTCGGTGTCAAAACCGGCGGATCTCGGGTAGGGGGTCCCGAACTGTGCGTCTAGGCGGATGGTAACAGGAGACAAGGGACACGATGTTTTTACCAAGGTTCGGGCCCTCTCGATGGAGGTAAAACCCTACTCCTGCTTGATTAATATTGATGATATGGGTAGTACAAGAGTAGATCTACCACGAGATCAGAGAGGCTAAACCCTAGAAGCTAGCCTATGGTATGATTGTTGTTCATCCTACGGACTAAAACCCTCTGGTTTATATAGACACCAGAGAGGGGTAGGGTTACACAAAGTCGGTTACAATGGGAGGAGATCTACACATCCGTATCGCCAAGCTTGCCTTCCACGCCAAGGAAAGTCCCATCCGGACACGGGACGAAGTCTTCAATCTTGTATCTTCATAGTCCAGGAGTCCGGCCCAAGGTTATAGTCCGGCCATCCGGACACCCCCTAATCCGGGACTCCCTCAAACCCGAACAAAACTGACTTGATTACATGATAAATCTCATCCAACCCATCATCGTCCAGCAAGCCTATGATGGAATTACTCACGCACGGCGGTGAGCATCATGAAATTGGTGATGGAGGATGGTTGATGATGACGATGGCGATGAATCCCCCTCTCCAGAGCCCCGAACGGACTCCAGATCAGCCCTCCCAAGAGAGATTAGGGCTTGGTGGCGGCTCCGTATCGTAAAATGCAACTAAACTTTCTCTCTGACTTTTTTCTCCACGAGACGGAATATATGGAGTTGGAGTTGAGGTCGGCGGAGCCTCAGGGGGCCCACGAGATAGGGGGACGCACCCCCACCCTCGTGGACAGGGTGTGGGCCCCCTGGTCTTGATTCTTTCTCCTGTATTTTTTATATTTTCCAAAAAGTGCCTTCGAGGATTTTCAGGACATTTCGAGAACTTTTGTTTTCTACACATGAAACAACATCATGGTAATTCTGCTGAAAACAGCGTCAATCTGGGTTAGTTTCATTCAAATCATGCAAGTTAGAGTCCAAAACAAGGGCAAAAGTATTTGGAAAAGTAGATACGTTGGAGACGTATCAACTCCCCCAAGCTTAAACCTTTGCTTGTCCTCAAGCAATTCAGTTGATAAACTGAAAGTCATAAAGAAAAACTTTTACAAACTCTATTTGCTCTTGTTGTTGTAAATATGCAAAGCCATCATTCAGGTTTCAACAATATTATAAACTAACCATACTCACAATAACACTTAGGTCTCACAATTACTCATATCAATGGCATAATCAGCTAGCGAGCGATAATAGTAAAACTCGGATGACAACACTTTCTCAAAACAATCATAACATGATATAACAAAATGGTATCTTGCTAGCCCTTTCTGAGACCGCAAAACATAAATGCAGAGCACCTTTAAATATCAAGGACTGGCTTAACATTGTAATTCATGGTAAAAGAGATCCAGTCAAGTCATACCCAATATAGACCAATAATAATGAATGCAAATGACAGTGTGCTCTCTAGCGGGTGCTTTTTAATAAGAAGGTGATGACTCAACATAAAAATAAATAGATATGCCCTTCGCAGAGGGAAGCAGGGACTTGTAGAGGTGCCGGAGCTCGATTTTAAAATAGAGATTGAATAACATTTTGAGCGGCATACTTTTGCTGTCAATGCAACAACTATGAGATGGCTGTATCTTCCATACTACATGCATTATAGGCAGTTCCCACGCAGAATGGTAAAAGTTTATACTCCCCAACCACCAACAAGCATCAATCCATGGCTTGCTCGAAACAACGAGTGCCTCCAACTAACAACAATCCTGGTGGAGTTTTGTTTAAATATTTTGATTTCCTTTGATCTTTTTGGATCATGGGACTGGGCATCCCGGTTACCGGCCCTTTCTCGTGAATGAGGAGCGGAGTCCACTCCTCTTGAGAATAACCCACCTAGCATGGAAGATATAGGCAGCCCTAGTGGAAACATGAGTGGCTCGAGCATACAAAACAAAATTTCATTTGAAGGTTTAGAGTTTGGCACATACAAATTTACTTGGAACAACAGGTAAATACCGCATATAGGAAGGTATGGTGGACTCATATGAAACAACTTTGGGGTTTAAGGAGTTTGGATGCACAAGCAGTATTCCCGCTTAGTACAGGTCAAGGCTAGCAAAAGACTAGGAAGCGACCAACTGAGAGAGTGACAACAGTCATAAACATGCATTAGAACTAATTTACACAGAATACAAACATGAGTAGGATATAATCCACCATGAACATAAATATCGTGAAGGCTATATTGACTTTATTTCAACTACATGCGTGAACATGTGCCAAGTCGAGTCACTCAATTCATTCAAAGGAGGATACCACCCCATTATACCACATCATAATCATTCTAATATCATGTTGGCATGCAAGGTAAACGATTATAACTCATAGCTAATCAAGCATGGCACAAGCGACTATAATCTCTAAATGTCATGGCACATATGTTTACTACATAATAAGCTGAATCGGGAACGATGAACTCATCATATTTACAAAAACAAGAGAGGTTGAGTTCATACCAGCTTTTCTCATCTCAATCAGTCCATCATATATCGTCATTATTGCCTTTCACTTGCACGACCGAACGATGTGTATAATAATAATAGTGCACGTGCATTGGACTAAGCTGGAATCTGCACGCATTCAACTCAAGAGAGAAGACAAAGTAATATGGGCTCTAAGTGAAAATAAACAATCATGCATATGAGAGCCACTAAACATTTTCAATATGGTCTTCTACTCTCGACCCCAAAGGAAAGAAAAGAAATAAAACTATTTACACGGGAAAGCTCCCAACAAGTAAAAGAAGAACAAGAAATATTTTGGGGTTTTCATTTTAATTTCTACTACAAGCATGGAAATTAAATTACTATTTTTTTTGGTTTTTCTTAAGGTTTATCAAACACACAAGAAGAAAGCTAGAAAAAGAAAATTAAACTAGCATGGATAATACAAAGAAAGAGTATGAGCACCGACGACTAGAATAGTGTGTGAACATGTATGTAAAGTCGGTGAGAAATATGTACTCCCCCAAGCTTAGGATTTTAGCCTAAGTTAGTCTAATGCCAAGGACCGCTGCTACTCTCCCCGATGTACTGGGAAGTGTAATCAGGATACCACTGGCTGGCCATCTCTGGATCCCACTGGAAAGATGATGCACGATACGGGTCCAGTGCAGGTTCTGGCTCAGGTTCCGGTTTAGGAGTGGATGCTTGGCCTCGATGAGCGTATACCGCCTCTGGTGTAACAAGAAAATTATCTGCAGTCAAATCAAACAACAAAGGTGCAGGCAGAATAATAGTCTCACTGTGTTTCTTATTAAATCTCAAGTTATATAGGAGCGTCTTATCTTCATTCTGAACGATAAAGTTGTGTGCTACCATGCTCATGTAATCTAAAATGTAAGAAGGCAAGATTGTCTCCCCTTTTTCATAATTTCTAATAGGTATCCTAAAATGTCTAGCAAGACATGAAGCATAGATACCTCCAAATATGGGGCCTTTTGTACGATTCAGGCTTAGCCGTTTAGCAATGACGACACCCATACTAAAACTATTTTCTCCAAACAAGGCATGCTGAAGAATGATAATATCAGGAACATTAAAATTTCCACTATTTCCATGACCAATCAAGCATCTACTAGCAAATATAGCAAAGTAATGTAAACAGGAAAGTGTATGCTAGAGATTTTTGCCTCGGAACCTTTCTTTGGCTCCTCTACAGCTATAGTGTTAACAAAGCCGTGCAAAAGTCACGTAAAATCATTTCTCTGAATTCATCATATAAATTAAATGATACTGAAGGTGGTGACTTCTTAGGATAATAATAAAAGTTTTGCACAAAAGTATTGGTAAGTAAGAGATACTGATCGATCCGGTCGAGGAGGAAATCGTTGAGGTCCGCACTCTCGATCAAAGAATAAAAATCTTCATGAACTCCAGCTTCTTTCAAGAAATTATCACATGGCCACTCACACGACCGTACTTCCGCTAAGCGAGGAAGATTATACTTGGCTTTTCCTTCTCTTTAGCTTGTTTTTCCTGAGAGCCTTGGCTAGAAGAGCCCCTCAAAAGTCTCCTTAACATTTTCTGAAAATTTCTGAAATTTTAGTAACTTCAAAATAAAAGTGAATAAAACTTAACAAGAATGGTAGCAACTACTCCTACAAGTGCCTAGAGCCTATATCATGCATTAGAATCACTTGGAACCTCATAAATTTAACATGCAAGCTCAAGAACAGGGTCACCAAGACAGCAAGGATTTGCAATGAATAAAGCATTAGAACAAAAATTAATTGGACCAATGGAGGAGTCACATGCCAAGCAACAATCTCCCAAAGCAGTTTTCTGAATGGAGCTTTGAGCAAGGAGATCGAAAATTGCAGCAAAACGAGCTAGAACTCGTGCTTGAGCTGGATGGAGATTTTTTTGGGTAGAAGATGGAGTGTGTGGGTGCTGGCATAAGTGGAGAGGGGCTACCAGGGGTTTCTTGATTGTGGGTTATCAAGACCAACCGCAGGTTCAATTTCTATATCATTGTTATTACTAGGTTGAGCATCTACATGAACATCATCATTAGCATTATTATCAGGTTCATGTTCATCTCCGGATTGTGTTTCAGTATCAGAGATAGAAGTATTATTAGGATTCTCAGGTATTTCTACATTAGGTTCACTAGAAGTTTGCAAAGTCCTATCATTTTTCTTTTTCTTCTTTTTAGAAGAGCTAGGAGCATCTAGATTATTACTCTGAGAATCTTGTTCGATTCTCCTAGGGTGGCCTTCAGGATACAAAGGTTCCTGAGTCATTCTACCAGTTCTAGTAGCCAATCTAACAGCAAAGTCATTCTTATTATTTAATTCATCAAGCAAATCATTTTGAGTTTTAAGTACTTGCTCAGCTTGAGTAGCAACCATAGACGCATATTTGCTAATGAGTTTAAGTTCACCTTTAACTCTAGCCATATTATCACTCACGCGTCCTATCTCGAAAGCATTATTTTTAACTCTCTACCAACAAAAGCATTAAAACTTTCTTGCCTAGCCATAAAGTCATCAAATTCATCTAAGCAAGGGCTATGAAATTTAGTAAATGGGATTTCAACTTTATCATATCTATAGAGAGAATTTACCTTTACTACCTGTGTCGAGTTATCAAGACAATATGGTTCTTCAACAAGCGGTATATCAATACCATGTATTTCTTCAATAGGTGGTAAATTCTTAACGTCTTCACCTTTAATGCCTTTTTCTTTCATTTATTTCTTTGCCTCTTGCATATCCTCAGGACAGAGAAATAAAACACCTCTCTTCTTTGGAGTGGGTTTATGTAAGGGCATATTTATCCCTAAGTGTTTTGGTGATTGATGACAATGCTTTTGCGGACTAATCGTGTGCCTTGAGTTTCTCAGTTGCTTCATCGCTAGGCACAAGACGGTTCGGTGCCCCTCGAAGACTATTGAAGACGGCGTTTTTCTACGTTTCTTTTTGGTGGATTTGAGTCATAGGAGAGTTGTACTATTAAGAGGGGGTCCGCGTCGGAAAGGTTCGGGTGGAATCATCACGTACACGTTTCCTTCCTTGTCTCCTCCTTTCCCTTGCACTTTGGAGCATTCCCCGTTTATCCTCTATGTGAGTGTCTGGACTACTGTTGCTGAGCTTGCGGTAGTACTGCTCCCTGGAGCGGTAGTACCGCAGGCACTTGCAGTAGTACCGTGCACGTGCGTGGTAGTACCGCGGGAGCCCACGGTAGTACCGCTCCTTCGGAGTCGTAGTACCGTGGCTCCCTGGCCAAGTACCGCTGCTTCGCGGTAGTAGGCGCGGATGTAATTTTTTACATCCGCGCCCACACGGTAGTACCGCACGTCGAGGGCAGTAGTACCACGGGTGCCCACGGTAGTACCGCTCCCCTCGAGCAGTAGTACCGTGGTTCCCTGGCCTAGTGCCGTTGCTTCACGGTAGTAGGGGCGGATGTAATTTTTTACATCCACACCCACACGGTAGTACCGTGCCTTGTGCACGGTAGTACCGTGACGGATGTTTGCATCGTCTCCTTGACCGCGGAAGTAGGCACGGATGTATTTTTATTCATCCGTGCCATTTCCAGACTAGTACTTACCTACCTCGCGATAGTACCGCAGCTGGGAGCGGTAGTACCGCGCTCGTGGTAGTACTGCTTATGTTATAGTCTCTGCAGCTGCCGCGGTAGTACCGTGGTCACCCACGGTAGTACCGCGTGGCCTTGCGGTAGTACCGCGCTCCTGGAGCGGTAGTACCGCATGTCGCAGGCTGGTCTAAGTGGATAATGGTTGGATGTTGTCCTCCACTATAAAAGGTGTGTCTCCTACCTCTAGTTGACCACCTCTTCCATCCCTAAGCTCCATTGTTGCTCCAAGCTCCATTTTTGGCCGATCTCTCTCCCTAGCCAATCAAACTTGTTGATTTGCTCGGGATTGGGTGACAAGGCCCCGATCTACACTTCCACCAAGAGATATTCGATTCCCCCCACTAATCCTAGCGGATCTTGTTACTCTTGGGTGTTTGAGCACCCTAGACGGTTGAGGTCACCTCGGAGCCATAGTCCATTGTGGTGAAGCTTCGTGGTGTCATTGGGAGCCTCCAATTAAGTTGTGGAGATTGCCCCAACCTTGTTTGTAAAGGTTCGATCGCCGCCTTCAAGGGCACCAATAGTGGAATCACGGCATCTCGCATTGTGTGAGGGCGTGAGGAGATTACGGTGGCCCTAGTGGCTTCTTGGGGAGCATTGTGCCTCCACACCGCTCTAACGGAGACGTACTTCCCCTTAAAAGGAAGGAACTTTGGTAACACATCCTCGTCTCCACCGGCTCCACTCTTGGTTATTTCGTGCCTTTACTTTTGCATGATTAATTGTGTTGCATCCCTTGCTTGTTTATGTGCTAGTTGTTATTGCATCATATAGGTTGCTCACATAGTTGCATATCTAGACAACCTATTTTGTTGCAAAGTTTAAATTGGTAAAGAAAAGCTTAAAAATTGTTAGTTGCCTATTCACCCCCCCCCTCTAGTCAACTATATCGATCCTTTCAATTGGTATCAGAGCCTCGTCTCTTTATTAAGGACTTTGCCGTCCGAAGAGTATGGTTGACGCCACAGACGTTGTGGAAGAGCCCTCCGGTGTGAATCCTACCTCGTCTACGGTTGATGGGGGAACCTCGGTCTCTCATGAGGAATTCAATGTTGCTCTAGACACATTGAAAGACTCCATGACGACCAAGGTTGAAAGCATGTTTACTAAATTTCTAGAAGGACTTAAACTGTCCACCTCGCCGATGAAAGTGGGTGATCCCACTAACAAGGTGACGGATGCTACCTCCGACAAGGGGGAAGCTAAAAGTGAAAAGGGTCCTTCTACTAGTGGTAAAAATGGCTCCGGCATCTATGCCCATGTGGAACCTCCAACTTATGGTGGACCGATTCCCTCTACTCATTTAAATCATGCCGGTCCTCCTCCTAAGATTGTGAAAAATGAGGATTTTGATTCTTGGGTATATCGCTTCAAGCGTCATTTAAAGCATGTGAATACTAATCTTTGGAGAATCATTGAAGAAGGTTTCTATCCACATGACCCAAGCAACTTCACCCGTCGAGAAGCCATGGATAATCAGTTCAATGAGAATGCTCTCTTGGTCATCCAAGAGGCAATTCTCCCCGAAGATCTTCCTCATCTTCGACCCTACGCCACGGCCAAAGACGCGTGGCAGTGCGTTGTGTCTCTCTATCGGGGAAGCGCGAGCATTCAATGCTCCAACTATGAAGTGGTGAAAGATGAAGCCGATGAGTTTGCTATGAAGGAAGATGAAGAACCTCGTGAGCTCTTTCGGAGAGTAACCAAACTTGCAGTCTCGCTCCGAGATCATGGTAGCAAGGACATGGATGACAATTGGATCAAATGCAAGTTTCTCAAGGCCATGATGCCCTACAACAAGGCCATGTCCTCCGTCATTCGTCAATGACCGGACTTCCACTCCATGACCTCAAGTGAAGTGTTGGATGAGTTCGTTGCAATGAGCATCTTGGACAAGACCGCCGATAACGCGGTGCTCCGGTCTCAAAGAGAAAAGAAGCCCAACCTTGCCTTGAAGGCCAAGGTTATTGTGGAAGAAGAGGAAGAATAGGAAGAGGAGGAGAGCAATCCTTAAGATACAAAATATGATTATTACGAGCACATGGCTCTCGCTTCAAGGCAATTTTGGAGCAAGAAGAACTCAAGACCCAATTTCAACAAGAACAACTCAAGTGGCTTCAAGAGCAAGCAACAAGTTAGAACTTGTTTCAACTGTGGCAATGTGAGTCACTTCGTTGTGGATTGTCCGTACGAGAAGCGGTAAGACAATGGTGGCAAGCTCATCGGGAGAGACAAAGCCAAGTCTTTCCCCAGCAAGAACAACTTCACCAAGAAGACTCCTACTCAAGGGTTGGTGGTTCAAGAGGAGTACTGTGAGGATGACGATGATGATGAAGATGGTGAAGAAATGGCCATGGCATCCGTTGCCATTGCCACAACTCCCCGGGTGTCTCTCTTTGATTCACCCAACAAGAACATCACCGTCAAGTGCCTCATGGCTAAAGCCACCAACAAGGTAACCCCCAACATCAAAACCACCATTATTCCTAATCCTTCTTTGAAGGTTGGTATTGATGATGGTAAGGGGTCTAATGAGGAGGTAAATGATTTTGAGTCCTTTATGAGTAAGCTCAAGGGCAAATCCAATAAGCACTTTGTTGCTCTCTTGGAACAACTTGGTGAAACCAATGACATGATCGAGGCTCACAAAGAAACCATCTCTAAGATGGAAGGTCACAGTCGTGAATATGCCGATGAGATATCGGTTCTCTCTAATGCTCTTGAGGAAGAGCGTGGGCATCGTTTGGCTCTTGAGGAGTCACAAAATGATGACCATGCCAAGTTAAAGAAAGATCTCGATCATGCTCTTGTTGTGTCTCGTGTGCTAACTTCCAAGAAGGCTAAACTTGGGGTTGATCATGCTAGACTCAAGGACGAGTTTGATGTGCTTGACAAGGCCCACAAGGTCTTGAAGGGTGCTCATGCTAACCTCAAGGAGTCTCATTCTCAACTCCAAGTTAAGCTAACCAAGGAGAAGGCCACCTTTCCTCACTTGATCTTAATTGATAACGCAAATGCTACTAACCCGTGCTGTGAGCATGTGCATCTTGTGGAGGAGAATGCCAAGTTGAAGGAACAACTCGAGAAAGGCCTTGTGTCATGCATACAAGGTGAGAAGAACCTAAATGACCTTTTGAGAAATCAAAAGGAAGTTGTGGCCAAGGAGGGAGTTGGGTTCTCACCCAAGTCCAAGAACAAGAAGAAGAATGACAAGACCAAACGACCTCCCCCGCTTAAGCAAACTTTTGTGAAGGAGGGAGAGGGTGCTCCTAAGGAGAAGAAGAACAATGCGAAGAGTGGTGACACCAAAAAGGGCAAAGTCACCTATCCCAACAAAGCCGGCGACTTTAACCCTTCTTATGTGTTGTGCCGTGCTAGTGATGGGCATGTTTATGCTAAATTTGTTGGTTCTTCTTATGAGTACATTGAATGGTCTATTTGGGTTCCTAAGACCCTTATTACTAACATCAAAGGACCCATTACTAAATGGGTACCTAAAACCAAGCAGTGATCTCTTGTAGGTGTTTGCTTCCAGTGGGGGATCATGGTTGCTCGATAGTGGAGCAACAAATCATATGACCGGGAGCAAGGACTTGGTGGTGGACGTGCAAAAGATCCCATCTATGCCCACCAATGTCGAGTGGGGTGATGCCTCACATTCTAAGGTATTGGGTCTTGTCAAGGTTGTCATTTCTCATGATCTAACGATCAAGAAAGTCATGCTTGTTGAGTCCCTTGCATACAATTTACTTTCCGTTTGTCAACTTGCACTCATGGGCTTTGCCACCTTCTTTGATGTTGATACCATGGCCCTCTTGTGGAGCAAGACTCTTAAAGTAGCCTTTGTTGGGCATGTCGAGAACGGTCTCTATGTGATTAACTTTTCGGACCCACTAAGACCGCGACATGCCTAATGGCTAAAGTTGATGTGGGATGGCTTTGGCATGGCCGTTTAGCCCACGTCAATATGAGATCTTTGCAAAGTCTTCTCAAGGGGGACCATGTCCGTGGACTAACAAATGTTAGTTTTGCCAAAGATCGTGCTTGCAGTGCTTGTATCGAAGGAAAGCTTCATGAGACGGCTCACCCTCCCACGACTATCATCTACTCGAAGAGACCCTTGGAGGTCCTTCACATGGACCTCTTTGGGCCTCCATCCTTTGATAGTCTTGAGGGAAGAAAGTATTGCTTGGTGATTGTGGATGATGAAGGAAATATGCCATAGAGGCAATAATAAAGTTATTATTTATTTCCTTATATCATGACAAATTTTTATTATTCATGCTAGAATTGTATTAACCGGAAACATAATACATGTGTGAATACATAGACAAACATAGTGTCACTAGTATGCCTCTACTTGACTAGCTCGTTTATCAAAGATGGTTATGTTTCCTAACCATGGACAAAAGAGTTTTCATTTGATTAACGGGATCACATCATTAGGAGAATGATGTGATTGACTTGACCCATTCCGTTAGCTTAGCACTTGATCGTTTAGTATGTTGCTATTGCTTTCTTCATGACTTATACATGTTCCTATAACTATGAGATTATGCAACTCCCGTTTACCGGAGGAACACTTTGGGTGCTACCAAACGTCACAACATAACTAGGTGATTATAAAGGAGTACTACAGGTGTCTCCAAAGGTACATGTTGGGTTGGCGTATTTCGAGATTAGGTTTTGTCACTCCGATTGTCGGAGAGGTATCTCTGGGCCCACTCGGTAATGCACATCACTATAAGCCTTGCAAGCATTGCAACTAATGAGTTAGTTGCGGGATGATGTATTACAGAACGAGTAAAGAGACTTGCCGGTAACAAGATTGAACTAGGTATTGAGATACCGACGATCGAATCTCGGGCAAGTAACATACCGATGACAAAGGGAACAACGTATGTTGTTATGCGGTTTGACCGATAAAGATCTTCGTAGAATATATAGGAGCCAATATGAGCATCCAGGTTCCGCTATTGGTTATTGACCGAGAATAGTTCTAGGTCATGTCTACATAGTTCTCGAACCCGTAGGGTCCGCACGCTTAAGGTTTCGATGATAGTTATATTATGAGTTTATGAGTTTTGATGTACCGAAGGAGTTCGGAGTCCCGGATGAGATCAGGGACATGACGAGGAGTCTCGAAATGGTCGAGACGTAAAGATTGATATATTGGACGACTATATTCGGAGTTCGGAAAAGTTCCGAGTGATTCGGGTATTTTTCGGAGTACCGGAGAGTTACGGGAATTCGCCCGGGAGTATATGGGCCTTATTGGGCCATGCGGGAATAGAGGAGAGAGGCCAAAAGGAAGGAGGCATGCGCCCCCCCTCTGGTCCGAATTGGACAAGGGGGCCAGCCCCCTTTTCCTTCTCCCTCTCCTCCTCTTTTCTTCTCCAACAAGGAAAAGGAGGAGTCCTACTCCCGGTGGGAGTAGGACTCCCCCCTTGGCGCGCCTCCTCCATAGGCCGGCCGCCTCCCCCCTTGCTCATATATATACGGGGGCAGGGGGGCACCCCAAAGACACAACAACAATTGATCCTTGAGATCTATTAGCCGTGTGCGGTGCCCCCCCTCCACCATAGTCCTCCTTGATAATATTGTAGCGGTGCTTAGGCGAAGCCCTGCGACGGTAGAACATCAAGATCGTCACCACGCCGTCGTGCTGACAGAACTCTCCCTCGACACTCGGCTGGATCGGAGTTTCAGGGACGTCATCGAGCTGAGCGTGTGCTAGAACTCGGAGGTGTCGTAGTTTCGGTGCTTGATTGGTCAGGCCGTGAAGACGTACGACTACATCAACCGCGTTATCATAACGCTTCCGCTTTCGGTCTACAAGGGTATGCAGATTACACTCTCCCCTCTCGTTGATATGCATCACCATGATCTTGCGTGTGCGTAGGAAACTTTTTGAAATTACTACGTTCCCCAACAATGGCATCCGAGCCTAGGTTTTATGCGTTGATGTTATTTGCACGAGTAGAACACAAGTGTATTGTGGGCGATACAAGTCATACTACTTACCAGCATGTCATACTTTGGTTCAGCAGTATTGTTGGATGAAGCGGCCCGGACCGACATTACGCGTACACTTACGCGAGACTGGTTTTACTGCCGTGCTTCGCACACAGGTGACTAGCGGGTGTCTGTTTCTCCAACTTTAGTTGAACCGAGTGTGGCTACGCCCGGTCCTTGCGAAGGTTAAAACAACACTAACTTGACAAACTATCGTTGTGGTTTTGATGCGTAGGTAAGAACGGTTCTTGCTCAGCCCGTAGCAGCCACGTAAAACTTGCAACAACAAAGTAGAGGACGTCTAACTTGTTTTTGCAGGGCATGTTGTGATGTGATATGGTCAAGACGTGATGGTATATTTTATTGTATGAGATGATCATGTTTTGTAACCGAAGTTATCGGCAACTGGCAGGAGCCATATGGTTGTCGCTTTATTGTATGAAATGCAAACGCCCTGTAATTGCTTTACTTTATCTCGAAGCGGTAGCGATAGTCGTAGAAGCAATAGATGGCGTAAACGACAAAGATGCTACGATGGAGATCAAGGTGTCGCGCCAGTGACGATGGTGATCACGATGGTGCTTCGGAGATGGAGATCACAAGCACAAGATGATGATGGCCATATCATATCACTTATATTGATTGCATGTGATGTTTATCCTTTATGCATCTTATCTTGCTTTGATTGACGGTAGCATTTTAAGATGATCTCTCACTAATTATCAAGAAGTGTTGTCCCTGAGTATGCACCATTGCGAAAGTTCTTTGTGCTGAGACACCACGTGATGATCGGGTGTGATAGGCTCTACGTTCAAATACAACGGGTGCAAAACAGTTGCACACGCGGAATACTCAGGTTAAACTTGACGAGCCTAGCATATACAGATATGGCCTCGGAACACGGAGACCGAAAGGTCGAGCGTGAATCATATAGTAGATATGATCAACATAGTGATGTTCACCATTGAAAACTACTCCATCTCACGTGATGTTCGGACATGGTTTAGTTGATTTGGATCACGTAATCACTTAGATGACTAGAGAGATGTCTGTCTAAGTGGGAGTTCTTAAGTAATATGATTAATTGAACTTAAATTTATCATGAACTTAGTCCTGGTAGTATTTTGCAAATTATGTTGTAGATCAATAGCTCGCGTTGTTGCTTTCATATGTTTATTTTGATATGTTCCTAGAGAAAACTATGTTGAAAGATGTTAGTAGCAATGATGCGGATACGATTCGTGATCTGAGGATTATCCTCATTGCTGCACAAAAGAATTATGTCCTTGATGCACCGCTAGGTGACAGACCTATTGCAGGAGCAGATGCAGACGTTATGAATGTTTGGCTAGCTCAATATGATGACTACTTGATAGTTTTGTGCACCATGCTTTATGGCCTAGAACCGGGACTACAAAAACATTTTTGAAACGTCATGGAACATATAAGATGTTTCAAGAGATGAAATTGGTATTTCAGACTCATGCCCGTGTCAAGAGGTATGAGACCTTTGACAAATACTTCGCCTAAAAGATGGAGGAGAATTGCTCAACTAGTGAGCAAGTACTTAGATTGTCTGAGTACTACAATCGCTTGAATCAAGTGGGAGTTAATCTTCCAGATAAGATAGTGATTGGCAGAGTTCTCTAGTCACCATCACCAAGTTACTGGAACTTCGTGATGAACTATAATGCAAGGGATGACGAAAACAATTCCCAAGCTCTTCGTGATGCTGAAATCGACGAAGGTAGAAATCAAGAAAAGAGCATCAAGTGTTGATGATTGACAAGACCACTAGTTTCAAGAAAAGGGCAAAGGGAAAGAAAGGGAACTTCAAGCAGAATGGCAAGCAAGTTGTCACTCCCGCAAAGAAGCCCAAAGCTGGACCAAAGCCTGAAACCGAGTGATTATACTGCAAAGGAAATGGTCACTAGAAGCGGAAATGCCCTGAATATTTGGTGGATAAGAAGGATGGCAAAGTGAACAAGAGTATATTTGATATACAGGTTATTGATGTGTGCCTTACTAGTGTTTATAGTAGCCCCTGAGTATTTGATACTTGTTCGGTTGCTAAGATTAGTGACTCGAAACAGGAGTTACAGAATAAACAAAGACTAGTTGAAGGGGAAGTAACGATGAGTGTTGGAAGTAGTTCCAAGATTGATATGATCATCATCGCACACTCTCTATACTTTCAGGATTAGTGTTAAACCTAAATAAATGTTATTTGGCGTTTGCGTTGAACATGAATATGATTTGATCATGTTCATTGCGATACGGTTATTCATTTAAAGTCAAAGAATAATTGTTGTTCTGTTTACATGAATAAAACCTTGGTGGTCATACACCCAATAAAATTAGTTTGTTGGATCTCGATCATAGTGTTACACATATTCATAATATTGATGCCAAAAGATGCAAAGTTAATAATGATAGTGCAACTTATTTGTGGCACTGCCGTTTGGGTCATATCGGTGTAAAGCGCATGAAGAAACTCCATAAAGATGGATTTCTGGAATCACTTGGTTATGAATCATTTGATGCTTGCGAACCGTGCATTTTAGGCAAGATGACTAAAACTCTGTTCTCCGGAACAATGGAACGAGCTAGTGACTTATTGGAAATATTACATATCGATGTATGCGGTCCAATGAGTATTGATGCTCGTGGCGGGTATCGTTATTTTCTGACCTTCACAAGATGATTTGAGCAGATATGAGTATATCTACTTAATGAAGCACAAGTCTGAAACATTTGAAAAGTTCAAAGAAGTTCAGAGTGAAGTGGTGAATCATCGTAACAAGAAAATAAAGTTTCTACAATCTGATCATGGAGACGAATATTTGAGTTATGAGTTTGGTCTTCAATTAAAACAATGTGGAATAGTTTCACAAACTCATGCCACCTGGAACACTACGGCATTATGGTGTGTCCGAACGTCGTAACCGCACTTTATTGGATATGGTGCGATCTATGATGTCTCTTATCGGTTTACCACTATCGTTTTGGGGTTATGCATTAGAGACAGCTGCATTCACGTTAAATAGGGCACCATCTAAATCCATTGAGATGACACCGTATGAACTATGGTTTAGCAATGAACCTAAGCTGTCGTTTCTTAAAGTTTGGGGTTGCAATGCTTATGTGAAAAAGTTTCAGCATGATAAGCTCAAACCCAAATCAGAGAAGTGCGTCTTCATAGAATACCCAAAGGTAACTATTGGGTACACCTTCTATCACAGATCCGAAGGCAAGTTATTCGTTGCTAAGATGGATCCTTTCTAGAGACGAAGTTTCTCTCGAAAGAAGTGAGTGGGAGGAAAGTAGAACTTGATGAGGTAATTGTACCTTCTCCCTTATTGGAAAGTAGTTCATCACAGAAATCAGTTCCAGTGATTCCTACACCAATCAGCGAGGAAGTTAATGATGATGATCATCAAACTTCAGATCAAGCTGCTACCAAACCTCGTAGGTCTTCCAGAGTAAGATCCGCACCAGAGTGGTACGTTAATCATGTTCAGGAAGTCATGTTACTAGACCATGATGAACCTACGAACTATGAGGAAGCGATGATGGGCCCAGATTCCACGAAATGGCTTGATCCCATAAAAATCTGAGATATGATCCATGTATGAGAACAAAGTATGGACTTTGATTGACTTGCTCGATGATCAGCAAGCCATGTTAAATAAATAGATTTTCAAGAGGAAGACGGACACTGATAGTAGTGTTACTATCTACAAAGCTTGACTTGTCACAAAAAGGTTTTCGACAAGTTCAAGGTGTTGACTACAATGAGATTTTATCAACTGTAGCGATGCTTAAGTTTGTCCGAATCATGTTAGCAATTGTCACATATTATGAAATCTGGAAAATGGATGTCAAAACTACATTCTTTAATGGATTTATTAAAGAAGAGTTGTATATGATGCAACCAGAAGGTTTTGTTAATCGTAAAGGTACTAACAAAATGTGCAAGCTCCAACGATTCATCAATGGACTGGTGCAAGCATCTCGGAGTTGTAATATACGCCTTGATGAGTTGATCAAAGCATATGGTTTTATACAGACTTTTGGAAAGGCCTGTATTTACAAGAAAGTGAGTGGGAGCTCTATAGCATTTCTGATATTATATGTGCAAGACATATTGTTGATTGGAAATGATATAGAATTTCTGGATAGCATAAAAGGATACTTGAATAAAAAGTTTTTCAATGAAAGACCTCGGTGAAGCTGCTTACATATTGAGCATCAAGATCTATTGAGATAGATCAAGACGCTTGATAAGTTTTTCAATAAGTACATACCTTGTCAAGATTTTGAAATAGTTCAAAATGGAACAGTCAAAGAAAGAGTTCTTGCCTGTGTTGCAAAGGTGTGAAATTGAGTAAGACTCAAGACCCGGCCACGGCAGAAAATAGAAAGAGAATGAAAGTCATTCCCTATGCATCAGTCATAGGTTCTATAAAAGTATGCCATGCTATGGACCAGACCTATTGTATACTCTGCCCTGGTTTCTCAAGGGAGTACAATAGTGATCTAGGAGTAGATCACTGGACATTGGTCAAAATTATCCTTAGTAGAATAAGGATATGTTTCTCGATTATGGAGGTGATAAAAGAGTTTGTCGTAAAGAGTTACATCGATGCAAGCTTTTACACCGATCCAGATGACTCTAAGTCTCAATCTAGATACATATTGAAAGTGGGAGCAATTAGCTAGAGTAGCTCCGTGCAAAGCATTGTAGACATAGAATATTTGCAAAATACATACGACTCTGTAATATGACAGACCCGTTGACTAAACTTCTCTCACGAGCAAAACATGATCATACCTTAGTACTATTTGGGTGTTAATCACATAGCGATGTGAACTAGATTATTGACTCTAGTAAACCCTTTGGGTGTTGATCACATGACGATGTGAACTATGGGTATTAATCACATACGTATGTGAATATTGGTGTTAAATCACATGATGATGTGAACTAGATTATTGACTGTAGTGCAAGTGGGAGACTGAAGGAAATATGCCCTAGAGGCAATAATAAAGTTATTATTTATTTCCTTATATCATGATAAATGTTTATTATTCATGCTAGAATTGTATTAACGGAAACATAATACATGTGTGAATACATAGACAAACATAGTGTCACTAGTATGCCTCTACTTGACTAGCTCGTTTATCAAAGATGGTTATGTTTCCTAACCATGGACTAAAGAGTTGTCATTTGATTTGACTTGACCCATTCCGTTAGCTTAGCACTTGATCGTTTAGTATGTTGTTATTGCTTTCTTCGTGACTTATACATGTTCCTATAACTATGAGATTATGCAACTCCCATTTACCGGAGGAACACTTTGGGTGCTACCAAACGTCACAACGTAACTAGGTGATTATAAAGGAGTACTACATGTGTCTCCAAAGGTACATGTTGGGTTGGCGTATTTTGAGATTAGGTTTTGTCACTCCGATTGTCAGAGAGGTATCTCTGGGCCCACTCGGTAATGCACATCACTATAAGCCTTGCAAGCATTGCAACTAATGAGTTAGTTGCGGGATGATGTATTACAGAACGAGTAAAGAGACTTGCCGGTAACGAGATTGAACTAGGTATTGACATACCGACGATCGAATCTCGCGCAAGTAACATACCGATGACAAAGGGAACAACGTATGTTGTTATGCGGTTTGACCGATAAAGATCTTCGTAGAATATGTAGGAGCCAATATGAGCATCCAGGTTCCGCTATTGGATATTGACCGAGAATAATTCTATGTCATGTCTACATAGTTCTCGAACCCGTAGGGTCCGCACGCTTAAGGTTTCGATGACAGTTATATTATGAGTTTATGAGTTTTGATGTACCGAAGGAGTTCGGAGTCCCGGGTGAGATCAGGGACATGACGAGGAGTCTCGAAATGGTCGAGATGTAAAGATCGATATATTGGACGACTATATTCGGAGTTCGGAAAGGTTCCCAGTGATTCGGGTATTTTTCGGAGTACCGGAGAGTTACGGGAATTCGTCCGGGAGTATATGGGCCTTATTGGGCCATACGGGAATAGAGGAGAGAGGCCAAAAGGAAGGAGGCCTGCGCCCCCCTCTCGTCCGAATTGGACAAGGGGGCCAGCCCCCTTTTCCTTCTCCCTCTCCTCCTCTTTTCTTCTCCAACAAGGAAAAGGAGGACTCCCCCCTTGGCGCGCCTCCATAGGCCGGCCGCCTCCCCCCTTGCTCATATATATACGGGGGCAGGGGGCACCCCAAAGACACAACAACAATTGATCCTTGAGATCTATTAGCCGTGTGCGGTGCCCCCCCCCTCCACCATAGTCCTCCTCGATAATATTGTAGCGGTGCTTAGGCGAAGCCCTGCGACGGTAGAACATCAAGATCGTCACCACGCCGTCGTGCTGACAGAACTCTCCCTCAACACTCGGCTGGATCGGAGTTCGAGGGACGTCATCGAGCTGAACGTGTGCTAGAACTCAGAGGTGCCGTAGTTTCGGTGCTTGATCGGTCAGGCCGTGAAGACGTACGACTACATCAACCGCGTTGTCATAACGCTTCCGCTTTCGGTCTACAAGGGTATTGTAGATTACACTCTCCCCTCTCGTTGCTATGCATCACCATGATCTTGCGTGTGCGTAGGAAATTTTTTGAAATTACTGCGTTCCCCAACAGATGATTATTCAAGATACACATGGGTATATTTCTTCAAGAGGAAGAGTGAAACTCAACAAACCGTCATCGACTTTGCAAATGACGCTCAATGACAACATGATGCAAAGATCTTGATAATAAGAAGTGACAACGGCATCGAGTTCAAGAATTACACCTTGGATGAGTTCCTTAGTGATGAGGGGATCAAGCATCAATATTCCGCTCCATACACCCCTCAATAAAATGGTGCTACAGAGAGGAAGAACCGGACGTTGATGGATGCGGCAAGGACCATGATGGCGGAGTTCAAGTCTCCGTACAACTTTTGGGCCGAAGCCATCAACACCGCGTGTCATGCATCTAATCGGCTCTATCTCTGCAAAGGCTTGAACAAGACTCCTTATGAAATTCTCACCGGTAATAAGCCCAATCTCAAGTACTTCCGGGTGTTCAGGTGTAAGTGTTTCATTCTCAAAAAGGGTGTTCGTTTGTCTAAATTTGAGGCTAGAGCTTATGAGGGCTTATTTGTTGGTTATGCTACAAACTCTCATGCTTAGCGTGTTCTCAACAAGTCCACCGGACTCATTGAGGAGACGTGTAATGTGGAGTTTGACGAAAATAACGGCTCCCAAGTGGAGCAAAGTGGTACTTGTGATGTAGGTGATGAAATTCCTCCCCAAGCCATAAGAAGAATGGGTATTGGTCATATTCTACCCATTAAGGAACCCCTTGTGGCCGAAGGAGAAGGACAATGCTCCACTCAAGTAGAGCCATCACCTCCCCAAAACCCACACGCTTCCGAAGAACAAAGTGAAGGCCCTCAACCTCTTGAACAAGACCAAGGGCAAGATCAACCTCAAGATGATGGTGATCCACCAGATGATGCCCAAGGTCAAGTTCTCCCCCTCGAGCAAGTTCAAGATCAAGACCAAGCTCAAGATCTCAAACAAGCTCAAGACGGTGCTCAAGATAATCAAGTTGATCCTCCTCCCACATCCGAGGAGGAATTAGAGCATCGTGCCACGAAGATTGCTTCCAAGCTCACCACCAAAGGCCATCTTATGGAGAATGTGGTTGGAAGCCTAAGAAAGGGGGTAAGCACTCGTAGACAATTAGCAAACTATTGTGAACATCACGCGTTTGTCTCTTGTGTTGAACCCCAAAAGGTCTATGAGGCGCTCGAAGATTCAGATTGGCTCAATGCCATGCATGAAGAACTCAACAACTTCGAGTACAACAAGGTGTGGAGATTGGTGCCACGGCCGTCGGGGAACCATAACGTCATTGGAACCAAGTGGATTTTCAAGAACAAGCAAGACGCTCATGGGAACATCATTCGCAACAAGGCAAGATTGGTAGCACAAGGCTACTCCAAGTCGAGGGTATCGACTACGGTGAAACCTTTGCTCTCGTTGCTGGCCTTGAATCCATTCGTTTGTTGATTGCTTATGATTCCCATCACAACTTTAAGTTACAACAAATGGATGTGAAAAGTGATTTTCTTAATGGTCCTATTAATGAGTTGGTTTATGTCAAGCAACCCCCCGGGTTCGAGGATCCTTACTTCCCAGATCATGTGTATCAACTCGATAAGGCACTCTATGGCCTTAAACAAGCCCCACGTGCGTGGTATGACCACCTTACCGAGTTGTTACAAGATCGTGGATTTGAAGTTGGGCAAATCGATCCCACTCTTTTTACTAAGAAGGTCAAAGGGGAGTTGTTTGTGTGCCAACTATATGTTGATGACATTATCTTTGGTTCCCCTAACAAAGCTTTCAATGAAGAATTTGCCGCTCTCATGACCTCTAAGTTCAAGATGTCTTCGATGGGAGACTTGAAGTTCTTCCTTGGTTTTGATATCAAACAAAGAAGAGAAGGTACCTTCATCAACCAAGCCAAATACACTGAAGACATGCTTAAGAGATTCAAGCTAAGTGATGTCAAGCCGGCCTCTACTCCAATGCCCACCAAGTGCCAACTTGACATTGATCCCAATGGTAAAGCGGTGGATCAAAAGGTATATCGCTCTATGATTGGATCCTTGCTTTACCTTTGTGCATCTAGACCGGATATCATGTTGAGTGTGGGAATGTGTGCACGGTTTCAAGCTGCACCAAAGGAAAGCCACTATGTGGCGGTCAAGCGAATCTTTCGATATTTGGCTCATACCCCAATCTTTGGCATATGGTACCCAAGAGGAGCAAACTTCAAGCTTGAAGGATTTACAGATTCCGATTGGGCGGGAGACAAAGTGGATAGGAAGTCCACTTCCGGAGGGTGCCAATTTCTTGGTTGCTCTTTGGTGAGTTGGTATTCCAAGAAGCAAAGTTGTGTGTCTCTCTCATCCACCGAAGCGGAATATGTGGCGGACGGTAGTTGTTGTGCACAACTCTTATGGATGAGGCAAACCTTAAAGGAATACGGTGTCATGTGTGACAAAGTGCCTCTTTGGTGTGACAATGAAAGTGCCATCAAGATTTCTCTCAACCCGGTGCAACATTTCAAGACGAAGCATATTGAGATTCGGTATCACTTCATCCGGGATCATATTAGACGAGGGGAGATCGAGCTCAAGTATGTCAACACTCATGATAACCTTGTAGATATTTTCACGAAGCCCTTGGATGAAGCAAGATTTCGCGAGTTAAGGCATGAGCTAAATATCATTGATTCAAGCAATGTGACTTGAGCCCGTGCACACCCCACCTCACTCAACTTGTTGTCTAGTTTAGGTGTAGGCATGGACATAGGGGGAGTGCCGTTCTCTCAATGAACCCTGCCTCCCCCATTATGCATAAATCGATCAACTCTTTCACATTAGCCATTTTTTATGGTGCTTGTGCTTCAAAGACGAGTTTTGTTCATGGGCCCAAGGATAATTCTTCGCGATGCCATACCAATTGACTCAAACATAGGTGGCTCCGGCCACCGCCCTGTCCGTTTTGAGAGGTGGTGTCGCGTGGTTGTTTCTAGTTGTCGTTTGCCTTTCTGGCTGGGTGTTGTTTGTGCCCGAAGTTTCCTTGCAAAGACCTCCTTTTTCGCGTGTTTGAAACCTGCCTTTCTTGAGCTTACGATACTAGCGCAGCCTGCTACGGTACTACCGCGCATGGAGAGCACGGTACTACCGCCCCAGCATGGAAGTAATTTTTTTACTGCCGCCTGGGAGAGCGGTACTACCGCATTGGTGCGGTACATCCGCCCACGTGGTACTACCGCAATGATATGCGGTACTACCGCACCGTCGCAGACACGTGGGGATAAGGACGGGCAGGGAAGTTCTAACTCCCCCATACCCATTCTTCCGTTTTCCCCACTTCGTCTCTCTCCCTCTCGCTCAAGAACGGGGCCGGAGTCCCTCGCTGGATCTCCGCCTTCGGCTGCTCCCCCGCATTTCTGTCCGGTGGGATCGTTCCCCACCACGTGTTGTTGCCATGGAACAAGGTCCTTCCCCAAATCCCTCTCTTTTTGGTTGTCTTCTTTGCTTCTAGGTTTTTGGGGAGTTGCACTTGTTCTTGAGACTTTAGGCTAAGTCTATGCAAGAGTAGGATGTAGGAGAGTAGTATTGCATAGGGATTATACCTGATCTGTTGTCTTGTGTTAGAGTTGATCAACCGTAGTACCGCCATGGTTTCGCGGTTCGTCTCAGATTCAAAATTTGGTGTTGGATCTGACGCGGTGCGCTACTACCGCGCCGCATGTGCGGTACTACCACGCCGCATGTGCGGTACTACCGCTCACACGGTACTACCGTCCGTCCGGTGCGGTACTACCGCACGAGCTGCGGTATTAGAATGTTACTACCGCTCCCAGCCCCGGTACTACCGCGACCACGGTACTACCGCGACTAGGAGCGGTACTAAAATTTTAGTACCGCAGCACCAGGCAGTACTACCGTTAGGCCCATTCTATCACATGGAAATTATCACGTATGCTTTCTTCGTGTTTCTTTCGCCTTGCCATGGTCTTTTGCATTGATCCTTCCTGCTTGTTGTGGGTGTTTTGCGTTTTCTGTCTCAGGTGGTGGCTCTCGCCGTTCCAATCCCAGTCGTGACACTGGCTCCAAGCGTCTGCGCAATCAAGGCAAAGCAACAGAGGGCTCCAATGCCCCCAAGCGCCATGTCAAGTCCACCGCTAGCAAGCACAAGGAACCCGCTAAGGGCATGGCCGATATACCCCAATCTGAGTACATACGTCTCAGGCAGATCAACCTGTATGTGATTCCTGGTGTTACCGTCAGAGGCTGTGAGTTGTTTTGGAACAAGCAGCAGACTCTCACCTATCTGGATGTCATCAATAACAAGCAAAATACCTATGTGGATATCAAGTGGATAGACATGCATCACCTGAGGAAGGACAAGTATCGTGAGTACTTTGGAGAAGCTCTGGATTTGGTGGAGCAGTTTGATATTGAGCATGTGATCTCTTTCCATCTTGACTACGACCCTGAGCTTATCTGTCAGTTCTTTGCCTCAGTGTTCTTTCACTCTGGGGAGGAGCGGAGGATGACCTGGATGACCAATGGTCGTCAATTGACTGCTACCTGGAAGGAGTTCATGGATCTACTCCAGGTTCCTGATGACGGGCTCAACTCACCAGTGGGTGTTCGCCCCCATGTCAATTCTGAGTCTGCGAGCAAGGACAGGCTTCATCCGTTCTATGTTGAGAAGGTGCTTGCCAATAGCAAGTCGACATGGGTGCTCAACTCTTTTCTGGATATTATGTATCGCATCTTCCGCAACTCTCTGTTCCCTCGCATTGGTGACAAGGACAAGGTTCATGCCTATATGGTGGATATGATGCTCCTATGCGAGGAGGCTCGCGTGTCTCAGACTCAGCCACTTGATGTCTCACACATCATGTGGTGTGAGCTTCGGTTTGCGGTGTTCAACCGCAAGGTGCCTATCTATGGACCATACCTGTTTCTGTTGATCTCCAAGACTTGGGCGAAGCAGTACCCTGGTGATGACTTCCTTGCTCCTGATTGGATTCGGCATGATCCCAACAGTCTCCGTGTCAAGCCCAACTGGGCCAACACTACTACTCGTGCTGAGGCGACTGCTGCTAGGAGGGCTATTGATGAGGATGAGGCTGAAGCAGAGGATGTTGCTAATGACCGTGCTGCTGGGTCTTCCCATAGTTCCACTATGCCCTCGTGGGCCAAGAAGCTGAAGGACAAGATGAAGACTCTTTTCTGCATGCAAGCTAAGGGGCAGTACAGGACTCACGTGGCATCCAAGGAGAGTCGCCGCCGCGACAAGAAGATTCTAAAGCTGTATGGAGAGGACGTGTCTGGCGGGTCTGAGGATCACATTACCCCAGAGGCTGAGTGGATGGAGAAACAAGGCTACAAGTGGATTGATTCTGAGGAAGACGTCGAGGAGACCATTCCTGCCGCCGGGTCTGACGAGGATCGTTGGGATGATTTCTCTGCTTGAGCCACCACTTGTGTGTAGGTGTCCTCTCTGCCTTTTTGGCGTCTCGATGCCAAAGGGGGAGAGAGTGTAGGGATTTCTGAGTCATGTGTCGTGTTTCGTGTGTTTGCGTGTCTCGTTTGAACCTCGGTTAGGTTGTTTCGGTTGCTTTGGTTTAGTTTGTCCCTCATATGGTGTAAGACATATGCACTCTATCTTCTTAGTGAGCTAGTGTTATATTGTGCTACCTTTGTTTATGCACTTACTTAGATTGTTAGTCTTACATGCATTGTCTCTAAAATATAGGGGGAGTGTTGATCCTAGCTTGTGTGCTGTGCAGTCCAAAGCATCCATCTAGATTGCACACATCTAGGGGGAGCCCGTCTACATTTTAGAGAGGAGGGGTTTGCCTATGCTCATTATTATTTCCCCTTGTGCAAATCCCGTATTGTCATCAATCCACCAAAAAGGGGGAGATTGTAAGGGCATATTTATCCCAAAGTGTTTTGGTGATTGATGACAATGCTTTTGCGGACTAATCGTGTGCCTTGAGTTTCTCAGTTGCTTCATCGCTAGGCACAAGACGGTTCGGTGCCCCTTGAAGACTATTGAAGACGGCGTTTTTCCACATTTCTTTTTGGTGGATTTGAGTCGTAGGAGAGCCGTACTATTAAGAGGGGGTCCGTGTCGGAAAGGTTCGGGTGGAATCATCACGTACACGTTTCCTTCCTTGTCTCCTCCTTTCCCTTGCACTTTGGAGCATTCCCCGTTTATCCTCTGTGTGAGTGTCTGGACTACTGTTGCTGAGCTTGCAGTAGTACTGCTCCCTGGAGCGGTAGTACCGTGCCCGTGCGCGGTAGTACCGTGGGAGCCCACGGTAGTACCGCTCATTCGGAGTCGTAGTACCGTGGCTCCCTGGCCAAGTACCGCTGCTTCGCGGTAGTAGGCGCGGATGTAATTTTTTACATCCGCGCCCACACGGTAGTACCGCACATCGAGGGCGGTAGTATCGCGGGTGCCCACGGTAGTAACGCTCCCCTCGAGCAGTAGTACCGTGGTTCCCTGGCCTAGTGTCGTTGCTTCACGGTAGTAGGGGCGGATGTAATTTTTTACATCCGCACCCACACAATAGTACCGCGCCTTGTGCACGGTAGTACCGTGACGGATGTTTGCATCGTCTCCTTGACCGCGGAAGTAGGCACGGATGTATTTTTATTCATCTGTGCCGTTTCCAGACTAGGACTTACCTGCCTCGCGGTAGTACTGCTTATGTTATAGTCTCTGCAGCTGCCGCGGTAGTACCGTGGTCACCCACGGTAGTACCGCGTGGCCTTGCGGTAGTACCGCGCTCCTGGAGCAGTAGTACCGCATGTCGCAAGCTGGTCTAAGTGGATAACGGTTGGATCTTGTCCTCCACTATAAAAGGTGTGTCTCCTACCTCTAGTTGATCACCTCTTCCATCCCTAAGCTCCATTGTTGCTCCAAGCTCCATTTTCGGCCGATCTCTCTCCCTAGCCAATCAAACTTGTTGATTTGCTCGGGATTGGGTGACAAGGCCCCGATCTACACTTCCACCAAGATATATTCAATTCCCCCCACTAATCCCTAGCGGATCTTGTTACTCTTGGGTGTTTGAGCACCCTAGACGGTTGAGGTCACCTCGGAGCCATAGTCCATTGCGGTGAAGCTTTGTGGTGTCGTTGGGAGCCTCCAATTAATTTGTGGAGATTGCCCCAACCTTGTTTGTAAAGGTTCGGTTGCCGCCTTCAAGGGCACCAATAGTGGAATCACGGCATCTCACATTGTGTGAGGGTGTGAGGAGATTACGGTGGCCCTAGTGGCTTCTTGGGGAGCATTGTGCCTCCACACCGCTCTAACGGAGATGTACTTCCCCTTAAAAGGAAGGAACTTCGGTAACACATCCTCGTCTACACCGGCTCCACTCTTGGTTATTTCGTGCCTTTACTTTTGCATGATTAATTGTGTTGCATCCCTTGCTTGCTTATGTGCTAGTTGTTATTGCATCATATAGGTTGCTCACATAGTTGCATATCTAGACAACCTATTTTGTTGCAAAGTTTAAATTGGTAAAGAAAAGCTTCAAAATTGTTAGTTGCCTATTCACCCCCCCCCCTCTAGTCAACTATATCGATCCTTTTAGTTTAGGAATAGGCTCAGGAGTTGGCTCAATTGGTTCAGGAATTGCCTCAGGTATTGGCTCCGGAAGAGTCCAATTATTTTCATTAGTCAACATATTATTCAATAGTAACTCAGCTTCATCGACTGTTCTTTCCCTAAAAACACAACCAGCACAACTATCCAAGTAGTCCTTGGAAGCATCGGTTAGTCCATTATAAAAGATATCAAGTATTTCATTTTTCTTAAGTGGATGATCAGGCAAAGCATTAAGTAATCAGAGAAGCCTCCCCCAAGCTTGTGGGAGACTCTCTTCTTTGATTTGCACAAAATTATATATTTCCCGCAAGGCAGCTTGTTTCTTATGAGCAGGAAAATATTTAGTAGAGAAATAATAAATCATATCCTGGGGACTACGCACACAACCATGATCAAGAGAATTAAACCAAGTCTTAGCATCACCCCTTAATGAGAACGGAAATATCTTAAGGATATAAAAGTAGTGAGATTTATCATCATGAGTAAACAGGGTAGCTATATCATTCAACTTGGTAAGATGTGCCACAACAGTCTCAGATTCAAGGCCATAAAAAGGATCAGATTCTACCAAAGTAATATTTTCAGGATCAACAGAGAATTCATAATCCTTATCAGTAAGAAAGATAGGTGAAGTGGCAAAAGCGAGGTCATGTTTCATTCTAGCATTTAGAGTCTTTTGTTTCAGCTTAGCTAACAGTTTCTGAAGATCTGATCTATCATTGAAAGCAAGAAAATCTCTAGCAGTTTCTTCATCCATAACATAACCCTCAGGAACAACAGGCAATTCATAATCATTCGAAGATCTTTCATCATCACTATCATCAATAATAGCATCTTCAATAATTTCGTTCTCTCTAGCCCTAGCAAGTTGTTCATCAAGAAATTCACCTAATGGCACAATAGTATCACGCACAGAAGTAGTTTCATCATAAGTATCATGCAAAGCATAAGTGGCATCATCGATAACATGCGACATATCAGAATTCATGGCAGTAGCAGGTTTAGGTGTCGCAAACTTATTCATAATAGAAGGAGAATCTAGTGTAGAGCTAGATGGCAGTTCCTTACCTCCCCTCGTAGTTGAGGGATAGATCTTGGTTTTAGCGTCTTTCAAATTCTTCATAGTGATCAACAGATATAAATCCCAAGTGACTCAGAGAATAGAGCTATGCTCCGCGGCAACGGCGCCAAAAATTAGTTTTGATAACCCACAAGTGTAGGGGATCGCAACAGCTTTCGAGGGTAGAGTATTCAACCCAAATTTATTGATTCGACACAAGGGGAGCCAAAGAATATTCTTGAGTATTAGCAGTTGGGTTGTCAATTCAACCACACCTGGATAACTTAGTATCTGCAGCAAGGTATTTAGTAGCAAAGTAATATGATAATAATGGTAACAGTGGCAAAAGTAAAATTTTTGGGTTTTGTAGTGATGGTAACAGTAGCAACGGAAAAGTAAATAAGCGAAGCACAATATATGAAAAGCTCGTAGGCAATGGATCAGTGATGGATAATTATGTCGGATGCGATTCCTCATGTAATAGCTATAACATAGGGTGACACAGAACTAGTTCCAATTCATCAATGTAATGTAGGGATGTATTCCAAATATAGTCATACGTGCTTATGGAAAAGAATTTGCATGACATCTTTTGTCCTACCCTCCCGTGGCAGCGGGGTCCTAGTGGAAACTAAGGGATATTAAGGCCTCCTTTTAATAGAGAACCGGACCAAAGCATTAGTGAATACATGAACTCCTCAAACTACGGTCATCACCGAGAAGTATCCCGATTATTGTCACTTCGGGGTTGTCGGATCATAACACATAATAGGTGACTATAGACCTGCAAGATAGGATCAAGAACACACATATATTCATGAAAACATAATAGGTTCAGATCTGAAATCATGGCACTCGGGCCCTAGTGACAAGCATTAAGCATAGCAAATTCATAGCAACATCAATCTCAGAACATAGTGGATACTAGGGATCAAACCCTAACAAAACTAACTTGATTACATGATAAATCTCATCCAACCCATCACCGTCCAGCAAGCCTACGATGGAATTACTCACGCACGGCGGTGAGCATCATGAAATTGGTGATGGAGGATGGTTGATGATGACGATGGCGACGAACCCCCCTCTCCGGAGCCCCGAACGGACTCCAGATCAGCCCTCCCGAGAGAGATTAGGGCTTGGCGGCGACTCCGTATCGTAAAACACGATGAAACTTTCTCTCTGATTTTTTCTCCGCGAGACAGAATATATGGAGTTGGAGTTGAGGTCGGTGGAGCCTCAGGGGGCCCACGAGACAGGGGGGGCGCGCCCCCCACCCTCGTGGACAGGGTGTGGGCCCCCTGGTCTTGATTCTTTCTCTAGTATTTTTTATATTTTCCAAAAAGTGCCTCCTAGGATTTTCAGGATATTCCAAGAACTTTTGTTTTCTACACATGAAACAACATCATGGTAATTCTGCTGAAAACAACATCAGCCCGGGTTAGTTTCATTCAAATCATGCAATTTAGAGTCCAAAACAAGGGCAAAAGTGTTTGGAAAAGTAGATACATTGGAGACGTATCAAGGTGCTTCTCCTTCCTCCCACCTAGCTCTTGCCTCTCTCTCTCCTCCATTACTGCCATTAAAGCTCTCTCATCCGATCTCTCTTTCTAGCCACTCAAACTCGTTGATTTGCTAGGAATTGAAGGAGGAGACCTAGATCTACACTTCCACCAAAGGATATTTGATTCCCCCATACTTTCTGTGTGGATTTTGTTACTCTTGGGTGCTTGGGCGCCCTAGACAGAAGAGGTCACTTAGGAGCCACATTCCATTGTGGTGAAGCTCCGGGGTTTCGTTGGGAGCCTCCAATTAAGTTGTGGAGAGAGCCTCAACCTTGTTTGTAAAGGTCCGGTTGCCGCCTTCAAGGGTACCAATAGTGGAATCACGGCATCTCGCATTGTGTGAGGGAATGAGGAGAATACGGTGGCCCTAGTGGTTTCTTGGGGAGCATTGTGCCTCCACACCGCTCTAACGGAGACGTACTTCCCCTCAAAAGGAAGGAACTTCAGTAACAACTCCTCGTCTCCATCGGTTCCCCTTTTGGTTATCTCTCACCTTTAATTGTGCAAGCTTATTTTGTGTGGCATCTCTTGCTTGCTTGTGTGCTTGTTATTATCCCATCATATAGGTTGCTCACCTAGTTGCATATCTAGACAACCTACTTTGATGCAAAGTTGAAATTGGTAAAGAAAAGCTAAAAATTCTTAGTTGCCTATTCACCCCCCTCTAGTCAACTATATCGATCCTTTCACCTACTTCTTGCTATATTGATCTTGATGATATGAGTATTACAAGAGTTGATCTACCATGAGATCGTAATGATTAAACCCTAGAAGTCTAGCCTATGAGGACTGTGTATGTCTATATCTGCCTCTACGGACTAAACCCTTTGGTTTATATAGACACCGGAGAGGACTAGGGTTGTAGAGAGTCGGTTGCAAAGAAAGGAATCTACATATCCGATTGCCAAGCTTGCCTTCCACGCCAAGGAGAGTCCCATCTGGACACGGGAGAGAATCTTTAGTCTTGTATCTTAATAGCCCAACAGTCTAGCCCATATCAATAGTCCGGCCATCCGAGGACCCCTTAATCCAGGACTCCATTGGCATGTCTTGTCAAAGCAGAGATCATGTCCCCTTATTGCGGAATTCTTATCAATACAGGTAGGGGTAACCCCACCACATAGTTTGCACGGTCCTCGGGGGTAAGTGAGTTTTTAGGGCAAGTGGGGAGGCGCTTAATATTCACTCCCTTTATAAAGGGGTAACACTACAAAAAAAAGACACATCCGTGACATTTTGGGCGAAACGAATTTTTTTCTGTCATACTTATTACACTTCTATGATGATAATTGTGACAAAACTCGGTATCATCATAGATGTGGTGGGATCCTACTTATGTGACAAAAAACATGACCGAAAATGGGCTTTTCGTCCTGGACGGGCCAGAGACGCAGCTGCATGACATTCTTTGGGCCGTCCATGACGGAAAAAACCATGGTAGAAGCGAGGGCGAGGAAAATATCGGGGTGTTCCCGGTTACGGTGGGTGGTCGGGGCCGAGCGATGCATGGAGGTTTGTGTGTTTCTCTCGTACACGCACGCGCGTGGGTGCGAGGCGTTGGGCTCTAACTGAACCCGAGCGAGGCGTTCGCCTACTGAACCCGAGCGATTGCACTGCAGGCTAAGCGTTACTGAACCTAGGCAATCGATCGATGGCTGTTAACTGAACCCGAGCGAGCGATTCCTTCGCTACTGCTGCTAGCTGAAGCCGATCGATGCTGCCTCTGGATGAATAGTGAGCATTGCAGCGGGGGGGGGGGGGTTGGATGAACAGTTCCTGGTGGGGTGGATGAACAGGACCCTGTGGTGTTGCCTCTGGATGAACAGGACCCCGATCGATCGAGCGGGTTGGGGTTGGATGAACATGACCCCGTGGGGGGCTGGATGAACAGGACAACCCCGTGGAGGGCTGGATGAACAGTAGACGGTGGAGGGCTAGATGAACAGTAGCCCGTGGAGGGGTGGTTGAACAAGAGCCTATGGAGAGGGGTGGTTGAACAGTAGCCGGTGGAGTAGCGCACGATGGAGGCTGGATGAACAGGAGCCCGTGGATGAACAGTCGCAGTTGGAGGCTGGAGGAGGTCGACGGTGGATGAACAGTAGCCCATGGAGGCTGGAGGAGGTCGATGGTGGAGATGAACAGTATCTCGTCGAGTCCCGTTTTGCGGTACGCCACACCCCTCCCGATGAACAGGACCCCCGTTTCGACCGTAGTGCTCCAACACAAGTCCGTTTCCTCCGTTTTGCAGTACACCACACCCCTCCCAATCAACAGGACCCCGTTTCGACCGTAGGAGGTCCAACACAAGTCTGTTTCCTCCGTTTTGTGGTACGCCAGACCCCTCCCAATGGACAGGATCCCGTTTCGAACGTGGTCGGTCGAACACAAAGCCGTTTCCTCTGTTCTGTGGTACGCCAGGCCTCGTTTCCATCGGTTGTTCCGTCCAAGCCGGTTGGCTCCCACGCGTTTCGTTGCCTCCCGATGAACACGACGCATTCTGTTGCCTCCCCATGAACACGATGATGGCGCAGTTTCTCCGTTCTGACCCAGCCATGTACACGAGCCCTGGTCATACGTATGCGCGAGTAGGCGTTCGAGACCCCGCCCGTATGTACATACGTGGCCGTATTTTCATTCTTGCACACTGGCCGTTGTACGTACGTGTACATGCTACGTGCGCGCCTCTACTATGACACGTGCACGCCTCTACATCGACCAGTATGTACGTACACGTTCGCGACCAGAATGACAACGCTACATATGCTTCGACCAGGTGGGTCCCGACTATCAGGCACTTCCTTATGTGCGAAGATGTAGCCGGTGGGTCCCAGCAGCCAGGGGCGAATCGTTTTTTCTGCCCGGACACACTTCCTTGCGTGCGAAGATGTAGCTGGTGGGTCCCAGCAGTCAGGGGGAAATGTTTTTTCGTGAAATATAGTGGCCCATCCGGTGGGTCCCTTCTATCAGGTGGAGGAATAATTATTTTGCGCGTTATAAGGAGCCAATTCCTTGCAGCTGCCCTGGACCCAGCTGTCAGCCTATCAACATACACTACTCTTCCGATGGAAGTCGTTCCTTGACCATGTTGACCACGCCGCGCTAAGAGCACCAGGGTGGTGGACGATGGCGAGGCCTAGGAAGGGGACGACGCGGAGCCGGGAAGACGCGGCAGTGGATGCCCACGCAGAGAGGAGTATGAGGGTTCACTGGTTCGGCTGTGATGTGAGGCTGTCATCACTGCAGAATAACAGGGGGTGTGGGTGAGTGGAGGGGTGGCCTAGCCAGCGGTAGGAGTAGTAGGGGGGCGGTGAGGCCTCCGCGGGAGCACAGCCGGCCACGAGAGGCAGGAGCAGGCAGCATGACCGGCGCTGCTTTGGGTGACTGGAGCAAGAAGACCAGAGGTTGAAGAAGCACGACGGCCGTTGGATAGACATCATACGGTCACTGCAGCTAGAATCATTTATATTGACTAAGTTGACAAAGCCCTAGGTACGCGTCAACTTAGTAGGCCCACAGGTCAGCTTCCGAAACGGTGCGCCCCAGATGTCAGGGGGAGGAATCATTTTTGGGGCGGGTGAAGATAGAATATCCGAGATTGAAGAAGAAGCACGGCATCCGTTGGATGGACATCCAACGGCCACTGCTGCTAGAACCGTGTGTTGACTATAAGTTGACAAATCTTTGCATACGCGTTAACTCTCTTTTTTTAGGGGACGCGTCAACTTAGTAAGGCCAGAAGTGTGTGGCAGAGAACTTATAGCCCATTTGAGATTTGTAAGAATGTGCAGCCCATTTTTGAATTCTAATGGAATTTACTACAACCGATTTATAATTTGTTAAAAGTACATCCCATTTCAACCAACCGTTCAAAACGGAATTCAATAAAATTTCCCACATTTTGATGGGATCCGAAATATTTTTATCCCGAAATTTCTAGTCCGATTAAATACAATTTCAATATAAATTTATATTACGTAAAAATCCAACGAAACATTGCGCACGCAACAATTAATGAAATTAAAACTTTCAATGTCCAAAAATAATATTTTATAAAGTAATTACATGTTTGGTGCATTTTTTTATAGTTACTGCCCAGCTTTTATAATTACATTCCATTTATTATTTCTTAAAGCTCATATTCTTGTTAAGCCTAATGCATCCCTCCTAGGAAAGATTTGCAGTCCAGCGGGGCGGAGAATAATACTTGACTTTGCCTGGGTATTCCTAAAAAAAATTATAGTTGGGCTAGCTATTTTCAGCTTAAAAAAATTAATATCTGGGATGGATATCTGGCCTGGGCTAGACGGGCCACAACCCGCCCAGTTAATACCTGCAGCGATGTTTTGTTGTTGTTCGGAGGAGAAAAATTAATATCTGGGCTAAACATCGCTCAAGAAAAACTCTACAGTGCTCATACCTCAAAAACACAAATACTGCTCGAGCTGCTTGGTCCCAGCTGTCGGCCGCTCCTTGTGCAATTCTTTCGTTTATTGACTACATAGGTTGAGAATGGTGTGGGACCGTGATGTCAGGAAACCAGGAGGAAGGAAAAAAATATAGTTTTATATAATAAGGAGGCACTTGCGTACGTGTGGCTATGGCCCTGGTGGGTCCCCACTGTCATCTTCTCCAAGTAAAGTCATCTCCTCATCCTCATGTCCGTTGACCATGTTGACAACGTGAGACGGCGGCGCCACGACGAGCGCAACAACTCGAAGGATGACGGAGAGGGCCTCGCTGGCCCTATGGATTGTCTAATACAGCGCCTGCTGCTCATTCGGGAAGCCAGGATCATAGGGCCACATGTCCACGACGGCATTGTCGTTCTCTTGTTCGCCGGTGCTCGTTGAGGAGTCGGAGGTTGCAGCATAGGTCCTCCTGCGCTAGTAGCTCTTCTGCCATTAAGGCGTCGAGGTGCGGCCACACCTGCTCTATGGTGAAGATGGCATGAACCGGCTTGGACAATGACGTCGGCTCCTGGTCGGAAGCTATGTCCATCGTCTTATTGTCATTGCTCAGCTCGGTGAGCTCGCTGGCGAGCCAGCATGTCCGGTTGGTGGACCGACCCGCCTCCAAGCACTAGTCTGACTGCCCTCGCCCACCCAGACCGCCTCCCTCGCCCGCGCGTGCTTTGTGCCCGAAATGGTCAGCGCCGCCCGCCCCGCTTCCCAGTGCAGGCGATTGCTCCGCCTTCAAACGACACAAGTGCCGTCCATCCGTCCATCTTTCGCCCACATTAATGATACGCGATTGCCGAGGCAGCTACTCTGGCGCCACACATCCGTCCCTCCACCGCCCACCATTTCTATATAAACTGTTGCGCCGGCCATAGCCGCGGTCAGCCGCATCCGTTCCCTTTCTCCTGTCCACACCACTACTACCCACCATGGTTTCCTCGCGCTCCAGCGCTCTTCGGGACGGGCGGACAACAGACCACAAGGAGATGGCAACCATTGCTGCCAACTGGCTGGCTAGCAGGCAGCCGGAGGACGACGACATCCCAATGGAGGACATGGTAGTTGACGATCCGGTGCCAACCCCCTCCTCCGCGCCATCCTCGCCGGTGCATTGCACCATGACCATCGGCGAGGCCCGTGCCCAATATATGGACACGGTGAGGCAGAAGCGTGAGGAGTAGTTCCGGGAGGCGTAGGCCGACGTGCCTACAACCACCATCTCCTCCAGGAGCACCTATAGGCGGAGGAGCAGATCGCCGCGGAGCGGGCGGAGCATGAGGCGCTGCTCGACTCGTACCGCTCCGCCCACGAGGGCTGCCTCGAGCGCTGGCGATACCGCATGCGGGTGGCGGAGGCTGCGGCCGCCTACAAAGAGGGTGATGAAGCGGGAGAGCTGCTGTTTGGCAAGACCGAGGACGAGGCAGAGGACAATGTCGGCTCTGACGAGTCCCCGCTCCGCTGGCATCGACGAGGCCCTGCTCCGCCGAGGCCCTGTGGCGCCAACAACGAGGCAGAGGACACCATCCGCCCCGTCGAGGCCCCGCCCCGCCAACAATGAGGCAGAGGACATCGCTAGCTCAGCCGAGGCCCCACACTGCCAGCAACGAGGGGGAGGATTTCCCCCGCTCCGCCGAGGCGCCGCCCGCCGGCAACGAGACAGAGGACATCACCAGCTCCGCCAAGGCCCCGCCCCGCCGGCACCGAGGCAGAGGCCCTACTTCGTTGAGGCCCCACCCCGCTGCCAACAAGGCCGCGCCACACAAAAAACAAGGAAGAGTAGAACACGGTAGGTCACTGCCGCTCGGGTCCAAGTAAGGCCACCGCTGCTAGCCAGCTACCCTCCGGTTGAAGCCAAGCTAGGCGGGTTGACCATTGACGACCGATTAGCTTCTTGGCAGCGACATGAAGTTGGAGAGCTATGTTGGAGAAGGACGCTGCTTCTGCTTAACTGCTGGTGTGGTTGGCTGACTGACACGTGGGCCCAACAGGCATCTGGGCCACATGTCAGTTATGCAACTACACCTGTAGTTAAGTCACTGAAGCTTCTGCTCGGCTCAGCCGGACATGGATGGGTAGCTTCAGTTAATTAATTATACCTCCAGTGCACCCCATTTTAGTTGAGGAATGTATGAAATGTAATGAAATCCGGCATGTTTAGATGAAATCCGACCGTGTATGAATGAATTTATTTCGATTAGTTCGAATTATTCTATCACTGGCATTGGACGAACATGCAAAATAATATGTACTAGCATTATTCCCAGGGTGATCACCTCATTTATAGCAGTTTCACATGTAGTCCCTCTGGTCCTTTCTAGTCTGCATACAAGTTTTCTCTGCAGTCAAAGTATCTCTACTTTGACCAATCTTATAGAAAAAAGTATGCACATTCACAATGTGCGAAGTAAAAAGGAACAGAAGGAGTACAAAGAGATTGAGCAGCTTTTTAGCATTCCTGTACATTGCAATCAAACACACAGGCCTGACAATTCATAGAGAACATTCAAAACAATCGATGATTATGCATCTCAGCGATTCACATGTTAGAGCTAATATTTACTTCACAACTAAAGAATAAAGAAAATATTGATTGACGCTGCTGACAGCAAAGGGCGTCCCATTCGAAAATATCAAACGCATGTCTTCTTGCTAAAATAAATGAGCAAAATTTGACAAGGTTGTCCCATTCCAAAATATCAAATGCCTACGATTGTGGAATGGGCAGGGTTTGCCATCAGTTCGGACATTGACATGGCACCTCGTGCTAAATAAACCAGCTGTTCTTTTTGTGCAGTTCGACCAAAATCAACCAAATTTGCGTGTAGCTTGTATGATTTCACCCTTATATGTTGCAACGCCTTGAACTTATCGGCACCTCCTTTCTTGTGGTGGAAATTAATGATTTGATGTATTCATGAACATTTTGTGCAGTTCCCATTGAAATCAAGCTGAGTACCCCTGTTTGCACAAATACAAAAAAGTGATTAGTATAAAGCAAACTGTACTATGAATTGACAGTTTAAACACGCACCTACATGGTCCATGTAGAGCACACTTTTAGAAAGATGGAACTCACCGGAAAGAATCCTAGAACAACATTGTACTCGCACATCACAGCAAGAAAATGGAGATCTGCCAGTCCTTCTAAGCTGAAGTTAGTTTGGTCTTGTGGGGAGTAATGTAACCATCCTTCAACTGCTCCTTCTGATGAGAAGATAGACAGGGCTTCTTCATCCTGGCATAATCGGAACTAGTCACTTCACGTACTCCATATTCTTATTCAGAGGAGGATGATCCTACTGTGCAAAGATAAGAGGACAAATAAATGCTAGTATCCCTGTTTGCTCGAAAAAAAAGTAAAGGAAATGTTTAAAACAACATAGACGAAGCACTTCTCAATGATAATACCACTTTTTCATGACAGTATCTAAACAGTAGCACAACACCAATAGAGATGACAAAGCTTAATCATATGGATACCAACCTTTGAGGAGGTTTATTGTGTAGAGCATACAGATGAAGCACTTCTCTGGAACCATCTGTTGCTATCTACTGTGGTGGCCATGCTTACTATATACTCCTCGATTAGTTTAATGTTTCCAACACCTTCTTGTGCAGTTTCACTAAAATATATGGTATCTTCAAAGAAGATCCCTATTTGCACAACTAGAGATAATTACATATTACATTAAGAGTGGCATCAAATCAGTGGCAAAACAATTGCTCGTTCTAGCCATAGCAATAAATTAAGATGCAAAACTATATCATTACTTGTGTCATCACAGTTCCAGTGCTTCATTACAGCATCGGGAGTTGATTTTTGTTTTTCTTCTGCTTGTTCTTCCCCTTCATCACTTGGTTCAATAACAGATAAGCTTCGCATTCAATGTAAGATGTGGAATGTCAATTAGGGAGCACAAGTATAGCACTAAACAATGACATTAATTTTCTGATGAAAGTGGCAAAATACAGGCCAACAGTTGTGAAATATCCTTATCTTACCTCAATGGGATATTATGGTGCACATACAGATTGGTAGTCTTGTCTCCATTTGTGCAGTTCACTAAAATCAAGCAACATTACCGTACAAGTAGCACAACATATGAAAGCACGCTGCAGAATCATGTGAAAGAAGGCTAGTACTGACCTCTCATGATGCGGAATTCAAACAACTCACAAGAAGAAGATCTGAAACAAATTTGCCAACATGGATATGAAGTAAGATCTCCTCTTGTGCATTTCCACTAAGATCAAGCAATCAAGCAACATTGTCGGTGTGACATTTTGGTTGAACTGCACAAAAGACTCTTAAAACAAAAGTGTTTTGTGAAGTGCAACAAAAGGTCACAATGGCAACGAGGTGAAGTACATAACCCTATTTACACAGAGGTGGAAAGGAAACAACTAGTCGTCAATAACGGTGGATGACACAGAAGCCAACAAAAAGAAGCATCTACCTTATTTAAATGGGAAAGAAAGCAAGACAGTAGCATTTTTCAAATGGTGGCATTGATTAATATTAACAGAGAGATTATATTAACAATAAAATTCTTTACATGTAATTTGCTTTTAACTGTGGCATTGCATCAATTTTTCAGCGGCATTATTAGAGGCTCTTTGTTTACTGGGACATTTTGGTGTAGAGACTAAAAAAACTCCGTGTCAGTCCCATCTAAACCAAACAGGAGGGACTTTTAGGGACTAAAAGTGGGCACTTGGGACTAAAGAAAGAAGACCTAGAGGGAGAGTCTTTTTGGGACTTTTTCCAACAATTGCCCCTGCCACGCATTGCACCTTGTCTCTATTAGTTCATTACTAGGGGTAACATGGTATTTTAGCATGTCATTTAATAACCTCTAGTCCATGTTTAGTTCGTGGAACCAAGCAGGTAGGGACTAGGGAGTTTTTAACCAAACATGGCCTTAGATTAACAACAGCTAAAGAGTCGCACGGGACAGTGGATGCACCAGCACCATGTGCATCTACCGATGTACTGGGGTGATGCACAGTCTGCTGCAACAAAGAACAAACAACCAAGGAGCATATTTGTGTTGGTCCCAATTTTGTTATCTTTAGACACCTTTCCCTATGTGAGTGCAGCAAATCTAGTCCTGCTCAAACTCTACAGCCTTGTCCCCTAAAACAAAAGATCAGTTTGTTACAGATGTGCGTGCTACGTTTGTCATGTTTTCCCTTTTCAACCAATGTAGGTTCCCCCCTTCCTTTCCTCTTTGAACCACGTCCTAGATTTATGCTATACAACTTTCCCCACTACTTTCCCCCATTCCTTTCCTCTTTGAACCACGTCTTAGATTCATGCGATACAACTTTCCCCAGTACTTTCCCCCTTCCTTTCCTTTTTGAACCACATCCTAGATTCATGCTATACAACTTTTCCCACTACTTTCCCCCATTCCTTTCCTCTTTGAACCACGTCCTAGATTCATGGTATAAAACTTTCCCCACTACTTTCCTATTTGATCCAACACCTAGATTCGAGTGCAAATGCAGAAAAAGCCCACATGCAGCTAGAACAATGCATGTGGAATAAGTAAATTATACCTTAAGGTTCTTGGGGTGTGGTTGGGTGGGCGACCAGAGGCCGTTCGGCCCACACTATGTACGGTGGCGAAGTAGAATGGGTCGGAGGCCCTCCCATGCCGCCGCTGGGTGAAAGTGAATGGCTGCGGTGGTAGTGGATTTCCTCCCACGCCAACGGCGACAGTGTTAAGCCTCCTTCCCTTCCCGGCGGACGGATCCTGTCGGCTCTTTGACCAGCAGTGAGGGGAGAGAGAGAGGCCAACGAAGTCTTGTTTAGATCTGGAGAGGGTGAGAGAGTGTGAAGAGAGCAACTACAAGCGCTGAGGCTCCATCGTGTATATATATACTAGAGAGAGAGCGAGATCATATAGCTCCGTATCCATCCATTTTGACCAGTCAAAGAATCCTCCTGGCACGAATTATGCTAAAGTGTAGTTATTAAACCCGATACCTCAAGTTTGATGTGCGAACAGGCTAACCAGCTACACAACCCTCCCGTTATGTTCAACAAGAGGAAAATAACCTTTTATACATTCATGCATTCGTGTGACAAGCATGCCGTGTTTTTTTGTGGGGGGGTCATTGAGATTGTCGGGTGGTAGGTGCGACATATGCCAACGGGTGGCTTATCATTGTGGGAGCCAGTAAGGCATCGCCGGTGCCTGGAAACGGGATGAGGCAAAGACATGCACGCCGGCGGATCTTACCTAGGTTGGGGGCTCTCCGTGGAGATAATACCCCTACTCCTGCTCTGCGGGGTCTCCGCATGATCACTAGATCAACAAGAAGCTACAAGAGGCTCCTTGAGCTGTTCGGTGTGAGGAGGAAGAAGGGCAAAGCTAGCTCTCTTCTCTCCTTAGGGTGGTGTCTAAAACTATCTGAGATCAACCCTTTGCATGGGTGCCCTGGGGGGTTTATATAGGCCTACCCCCCTGCGGTACAACGGTAATCCGGCTGGGCGCGGGCCCTAGCCTTAGTGTCTATGGCCGCCGGCTTCTCCGCCGGCCGCTGGGGCCCGCCGACTGGTGGGTCCCGCCGGCTGCCGGCTCATTGGACGACAGGCCGGCCCCACCGCTTGGGGGTCTTGTCGGGGGCTGGTTACTGTTGCCTTGCCTCTGATGACGAGGGCTTTGTCGAGGTAAGCATGGCTACAGTGTCGCCGCCTTACGGGCTCTTACTGTAGCCTTACCTCGTCTTGTCTCCTTAATTGTGCACGTGCCCCGAGGAGGGGGGAAGCCAGCCATAGGAAGCCGGTCGTGCCCCAGGCCGGCTGGGGAAGGCAAGGCCGCCTTCGGGTGTCTCTCTGACCGAAGGGGCCCGCCGCCTGCGGGCCGTACTGGCAGCCCTTCATGGAGGGTGTCATGATCAGCATGGCAACAGTGCCACGCTGAATGGGTGATGGCTGCCCCGTACGGCATACTGTAGCCATGCGTGCTCCAGGATTTGGGGGTGGCAGGCTCCACTGTTGCCACGCCTTGTCCCGTCATCGTTACGGGGGTGCAGACTTTGAGGGCACGGCCCTGGCCGCTCGCCAGGGGCTGGCCTCTTGGAGTCGGTCTTCTTGGGCCGGTCTCTTGGAGTCGGTCTTTTCGTGGCCGACTTCTTGGAGTCGGCCCCATCGTGGCGTCCTCCAAGAGAGTTTAGGGCTGGGCCACCTTCCGATAGTCGGCTTGTGAGGCAGCCGGCCAAAGGAAGGCGGCCCTGCGTCTTGGGTGCTCCAAGGCTCGATCGGCCTGTTGTTTTTTCAAAGGGTCAGAGGGAGTTGGCTAGGCTACACGTGGTCATTTACTCCGACAGGGATTTAAATCATAATCGTGTCATGTGGCTTTGGTGGTAAGACTATCCACAGTGGTGCAGAAATGATGCAGCCTTAGTCACCTTACCTCTCTCCACGTAGTATGTTGGGTCCCACCAGTCAGAGGGTGAAACAAACAAATTAATAAGAAAAATTAAAAGTGCCAGCGGTGTATCTTACCTCACACATCTCGCTACTGCTCGGGAACACTGTCCAATTGATCCCTCTGTTCGCTCACGTACTATTTTAAGTAAATCCTTATTGTAACATGCACACAATTTTGGGCACTTGTATTCGACCTAAGTCAGTGTGCCACCGTATCTCGTACTACTCCCTCCGTCTAGGTGTAATAAGTCACGTTAGAAGGTGCAGCTGGACCAAGGTGCAAGCAGATTGGAGGAGCAGGAGAAACTAGCTTGACCGGTCATTCCTCCAATGAAAGCCCTGATTTTTGTCTCTAAACGCGACAATTAATCCAAACAACTGATGCCGTTTTAGCTACCATGCAGGGCCACGTATTGACTCACATGCAAGCCAACTTTGATTTCTTGACTGATCAACGCGTAGTTGCGCTCCATGCATTGGGTTTTCGGGGGAGATAACAAGGCAGAGTAAGGAGCATTTGGTTACATTGCTTAGGCTGGTCATAGTGGTGAGTAACTTGGACTAGTAACATGCATTTGTTACTAGTCTATGTTACTACTACGTGAAGTTTGCCGTCGGAAGCGAGCCGATCTGGCTCTCCTGAGCTAGCAAGGTTTTCTAGACCACCCAAGCTAGCTGTCCCACAAAAGCTAACATATTTTAACAGTTCCAAACGCCTAACCTTGCCCGGCTATGCTATAAGCTGTTCTTGCTAAGGATCCAAATGCTCCCTAAGTAACAACGCTCGCTAGCAACGAGGCCAGGAGGGGATTGAGATGCGAAGTTAATGGACGACGCCTAAACATTTGGGGAATATCTGATTTCCATAAGATGACTTAACACCTGGGCGGAGGGAGTACAACTCCTTAGTCCAGGTTTGATGGAATATTCGTCACCTCTTCTCTTCTTGTACGTACTCCATTTGTATCTCACATCCTGTGGCTTCACACTCGCATGATTTTCCTATTCTATGAACCTATGTGTGTGTGTGCGCGTGCGCGTGTGTGTATGTGTGTGTGTGTGTTTAACAGCATGTGTGTGTTGGAGTACGATTTTAGCCACGAGAGTTGGTGCATCCTCTCGTTTCCGGGCGTCTGGTAGGGACAGGCGGACAGCTGCCACACCCTCTCTTGGCCAGCCTGGCCCACCCAAAGCCCCTCCATCGCCAGCGCGCGCTTCCCGCCCGAAATGGTCAGCGCCGCTCCAAAGAATCGGTGCCGCATTCATGCACGGACAGAGTGGACGCGACCTCTCACTGGCGCCTGCGTTGAAGGGAGAAGCGGATTCAAGAGTGATGGTTGCTTCGTCCGTCCAACGTACTACTGGGTCTATGTGATTTGACAGCTCATTGGTCATTATTACTGAGGTGGTAGGACTGCTGGATGTCCCACGCTTTCGGCGAAAGGAGGTACTGAAAGTGCAATTATCCCTAGGTGGTTTTGGTAATTCATAACAACATATAGCTCATTGAGCTAATGCTATTCCAAGACTATTATTTCAGGAAAGCTCAATGAATGGCATGGCATGGATGATGAAAGTGGATCCCTCAAAATACTAAGGACAAAGGATTGGCTCAAGCTCAAAAGCTCAAGACTCTTCATTTTACATTTTAGTGATCCAAGATCACATTGAGTCTATAGGAAAAGCCAATACTATCAAGAAGGGATGAGGTGTTGCTTAATGAGCCTCTTGCTTCATGTGCTTAGTGATATGCTCCAAAACCCTCAACTACTTTCCCACATCCACAAATGACCTAAACCTAAAGCCAAAATCGGTCACACGGATTCTTTCTATCCGGCTCCACTGATTCCAAAAGTCATAGCCACTGCCACAAACCCTAAGCAAATCGGTCTTACCGATAGGGATCTCGGTCTCACCGAGATGGGGTTGCAATCGCTCTGTTTCCCTTCGTAACGTTTTGGTCTAACCGAAGTGAGCGATCGGTCCCACCAAGATTGCAATGTAAACTCTTTGTTTCCTTTTTGTAATATTTCGGTCTCACCGAAAAGAGCAAATCGGTCCCACCGAGTTTACCTGACCAACTCTCTGGAAAGCTTATTACCAAATCGGTCTCACCGAGTTTTGTAATTTGTCTCACCGAGATTACGTTATGCCCTAACCCTAACCGAATTGGCCTCACCGAGATGCATGTCAGTCCCACCGAAAATCACTAACGGTCACTAGGTTTACTAAATCGATCTAACCGAGTTTAATGATTGGGTCCCACCGAGTTTGGTAAATTGTGTGTAACGGTTAGATTTTGTGTGGAGGCTATATATACCCCTCCACCTCCTCTTCATTCGTGGAGAGAGCCATCAGAAGGAACCTACACTTCCAACTTACCATTTCTGAGAGAGAACCACCTACTCATGTGTTGAGGCCAAGATATTCCATTCCTACCATATGAATCTTGATCTCTAGCCTTCCCCAAGTTGCTTTCCACTCAAACCCTCTTTCCACCAGATCCAAATCCTATGAGAGAGAGTTGAGTGTTGGGGAGACTATCATTTGAAGCACAAGTGCAAGGAGTTCATCATCAACACACCATTTGTTACTTCTTGGAGAGTGGTGTCTCCTAGATTGGCTAGGTGTCACTTGGGAGCCTCCGACAAGATTGTGGAGTTGAACCAAGGAGTTTGTAAGGGCAAGGAGATCGCCTACTTCGTGAAGATCTACCGCTAGTGAGGCAAGTCCTTCGTGGGCGACGGCCATGGTGGGATAGACAAGGTTGCTACTTCGTGGACCCTTCTTGGGTGGAGCCCTCCATGGACTCGCGCAGCCGTTACCCTTCGTGGGTTGAAGTCTCCATCAACGTGGATGTACGATAGCACCACCTATCGGAACCACGCCAAAAACATCCGTGTCTCCAATTGCGTTTGAATCCTCCAAACCCTTCCCTTTACTTTCTTGCAAGTTGCATGCTTTAATTCCGCTGCCTATACACTCTTTGCATGCTTGCTTGAATTGTGTGATGATTGCTTGACTTGTCCTAAGATAGCTAAAATCTGCCAAACTCTAAAATTGGGAAAAGGTTAAGTTTTTAATTGGTCAAGTAGTCTAATCACCCCTCCCCTCTAGACTTACTTCAAGGTCCTACAAGTGGTATCAGAGCTTGGTCTCCATTTTCTTTGATTTCCATAGCTTTTGGTGGTCATAGCCTTGGTTTCACAACCTAGGAGAGTATGGCGTCTAGCGAGGGAAATTATCACCGTAGAGGTCCTTACTTTGATGGTACTAATTTTGCTAGTTGGAAGCATAAGATGAAAATGCATATTCTCAGACATAACCCCGCCGTTTGGGCAATTATTTGTATTGGCTTGCAAGGTGAATTCTTTGATGGGAAAGAACCGAACCGTGAAGCGAATGCGGAAGAATTGAAGATGCTGCAATACAACGCTCAAGCCTGTGATATCATCTTCAACGGATTGTGCCCCGAAGAATTCAATAAAATCAGCCGTCTTGAGAATGCAAAGGAAATTTGGGATACTTTGATTGATATGCATGAAGGTACCGAATCCGTCAAGGAATCCAAGTTGGATGTGCTCCAAAGTCAGCTTGACAAGTTCAAAATGAAGGATGGTGAAGGTGTCGCTGAAATGTACTCTAGGCTTGCACTTATCACAAATGAGATTGCCGGCTTAGGGAGTGAAGAGATGACCGACAAATTCATCATCAAGAAGGTCCTAAGAGCATTGGATGGAAAGTATGATACCGTGTGCACATTGATCCAAATGATGCCAAACTACAAAAATCTCAAGCCAACAGAAGTCATTGGAAGAATTGTTGCTCATGAGATGTCACTCAAGGATAAGGAGGAACTTCACAACAAGTCAAGTGGTGCTTACAAAGCCTCAAGTGAAGCCCCCACATCATCAAGTGAGAAACAAACCTTCAATGAAGAATTGAGCTTAATGGTGAAGAACTTCAACAAATTCTACAAGAGTAGAAGCAAAGAAAGAAGCTCCAAGTCAAGGTCTTATCATGACAAGAGATCTTCTAGTCGAGAGCGCAATTGCTACAATTGTGGGAAGCCTGGACACTACTCCAATGAGTGTACGACACCCTACAAAAGAAGAGAAGATTCTCCAAAAAGAAGAAGCAAAAGAGAAGAATCACCACCAAGAGAGAGGAGGAGTAGAGATGATCGTTATGAACGAATACCCTCATGGAGAAGCAAGGATTCGGAAAGGAAGGACAAGTCATCAAGGAGTTACACAAAACAAAGACATCAAGCTCATGTTGGTGAATGGGTATTCGGCTCCGACTCCGACAATCACTCCGAGAGAAGCTATCACTCTGACTCCGAACATACTCAAGATGAAGGTGTTGCCGGTCTAGCACTTGTGTCAACCAACTCCTATGACATATTTGATTCACCAAATGAAGGAATTGGAAGATGCTTCATGGCCAAAGGTCCAAAGGTAACACATCCTGAGTATGTTGATTTTAATAGTGATGAAGATGACTTGCTTGTGGATGATGATTTACTTGTTGACAACTCTAGTGATGAATACTATGATGAAACGTCAATTAATCATACTAATCAAACGAATGACAATGATAAGGAGAAAATTGAGCTTCTAACTAAAGAACTAAACACTCTTAAGTTGGCTCATGAAACTATCTTTGAAGATCATCGAGAACTTTTAGGGGCTCATGAGAAGTTACGCTTTGAAAAGCTCAATCTTGAGCAAGAGCATGAGTTCTTAAAGGCAATCAATGATGATCTCCGCAAGAAAAGTTCTTCTTACATTGCCAAGCATTTACTCTTATCTACTTACATGCCTCAAGTCAAGTCTAGTAACAAGTACAAGAAAGATACTTCCTCTAGTAGTAACAATAATAATGTCAAATCCAATGTTGTTGCTTCTAGTAGTTCTCTTGATTCCACTAATGATTCTCTTAGCCAAGTTACACTTGAGCAAGAAAATAATTTATTGAAGGGAATTGTAGAGAAAGGTGTTTACAAGAGCCTTGCCGGGAGTAAGCAATTCGAGGAAATTGTACGCAAGCAAGGAAGGCACCGGAAGAATCAAGGTGTTTGTTTTGAATGAAAGTTCAACGCCAATGGAGTTGAGTGGGAAGAAGATCAATACCCCAAGACAAAGTTTGTTCCTCGGCAAGAGAAGTATGATCCTACTTCTTTCAAGGGAACACAAGCTCAAGATGATCTTCCACCACAAGACCACAAGAACAAAGGCAAGGACAAGCTTCAAGAAGAGATTGATGCATTTGAAGAAGCACCTAAAGCCTCGTTAAGTTGGGTCCCCAAGACAACGTCAAGTTCTACTTCATCAAGTACAACTACAACTCCAAGGATTCCCATCAAGATGATGTGGATCCCAAAGAAGAAGAACTAGAGAGTTCTTGAGGGTGACTCCGCCAACATTCTTCACTCATATCATTTTGGCAAGAACAAGTGCAATCAACTTTCACATCTTGCACTAGTTCAAGGAGTCACAAACCCTCTTGTTGGTAAGGCAAGGGACAAGGTAACCTAATGTTTTCATGGACATCATCTTGTGTGTGCATCACTCTATGTCTATGGATATTCTTGTTTGTTCCTTGTGGGACTAACCCATGTAGGCAAGTTGAAAGTGCAACTCACTCCAAAGGATTGCTCCAAATGATCTACATCAACATTGAGCATCTACATCTTCAACACCTACATGAAGTCATCATCGACAAAACCCAAGGTTAGTTCATCCCTCTAAGGGGGGATCTCACATCTAGGGGGAGCTTAACTCAAAAAAATTGAGTCAAAGCAACTCTAATGGTGTGAACACATTAATGCATTATGTAAAAGTGGTAACCCCACTTGAGCTTAAACGATGAGTATGACATATGATCAAATGTTCTCATTTGACTCCTAAGTCAATATACTCATATATAGATGACCTAGTCATCACCAATTGCTTGATAGATGCTAAAATTGGTTGTGCATGCTTTGCCACATATTTCAATTGCCATCTTATTGTGTGAGCATGTTGGTGCATATTTTACTCATTCAAGGACATCCACTTGTTGTTTTGATTGTTTGGTTCTTTCTTCTTTTGGCCAAGTGGATGGACAAGAATGCCTAAGAACCTTCTTTAGCTATCTATGTTTTTCTCGTCTCAAACTCTATTCATGCTGCATCACAAAATTTGATCAAGTCAGATTCGAACCACTCTGTGTGAGGAGCACTTGGAGTCCCCGAGTCGTCATAGACTTAAACTTCCAAAACCTCTTAGTGATTCTCGGTCTGACCGATCCTTCCATTTCGGTCCTACCGAGATCATCAAGTTGATCTGAGTTTTCAATCTCGGTGCAACCGATTTGAACTTTTTGGTCTCATCGATTTGCTGTAACTGAACACAGTTATGCATCTCGGTGCCACCGAGTTGTTCCACTCGGTCACACCGACAGGGTCGAGCTATATAAATAGCCACGAGCAAATTTTTGGAAATTTCTCCGAAACCCTTCGCCCGCGCAACAGCTTGCTCTGCCATCGTGGTCTCTGGATCGTCTCCTCGTCGCCAGTAGCCTCCTGTCGCTGGTCTCCGCCGCCGTCAACGGATTTCGTCCCCACCGTTGCCGCCGTAGCAAGTCCACCGCCAAGTTAGGGTATGGACTTAATCTTTGTGCTATCCACGTCTGATTCCTGGCACATTGTTTTCAAATTGATTCTTGCCACGACTGAAACTCTTCTATCCAGCCAAAGTAGTTCATAGATTAGATGTGATTCAAATTTTTAGGGCTAGGTTTCCGCCGAAACCATCTCGGACCCACCGAGTTGAAAAACTCGGTCTCACTGATTTGGCTTATGCCATTGCACTAGTGACTCTCGGTCTGACCGAGAATTACTAATCGGTGCAACCGATTTGAGGATTCTGTGAAACCCTAGCAGTCTCGGTACCACCGAACTGAAACTCGGTCCAACCGAGATCATCAGTTTAGGTTCCAAAACTGCTTCGGTATCACCGAGTTTGAAAATCGGTGGATCCGAAATGCTTTCTGTGGAAAACTAAGACTGAACTTTTGAGTCATTCTTTTGCAAAAACCGCTGCATTTTGTGATGCTCATCTTTTCTATCTCATCTATAACTCTTCACAGGGTCAGCAGTCAGCTTTTGCAGTATGTCTGATCAAAGTGACAGCCAGAATAGGTCAGAAGAGCAGATGGACTTGAGTGAGGGCACTAGTCCCTCAACTTCAGATGAAGGGAGCAGAAGTACTCCTAGCAATTTGCCTAAGGCTGCAACTAGGCAAAGGAGGAAAAGAACTTCAGATTCAGAGGATGAAGATTACAAAGCTGAGGAAGATGAGGCTACTTCCAAGAAAGTGGTGCTCAAGAAGGAATATGGCTCAGCAAAGGATATAAAGCCAGGCATGAAGATTAAAAGGCCTGCAAGAAGGCAACCTATGCCCAAGGCCAAAGCATCAACACAACTGCCTGAAAATCCTGATCCCAAAGAGCCAGCTGATGAAAGCAAGAAGAGGAAGGAAAGGGTCAAGAAGACCATGGCCAGAGTTGTTGGGCAACCTTCCATGATGGAAGAGGAAGAGCTTGTTGCACCAGCTCCAAAGGCAGCTAAGCTTATGGGTGATGCTATTAAATCTGGGGCTGCAACATCTAAGCCCAAGGAAGCACCCAAAGCTGCCTCCAAGGCCAAGCAAGTTCCAAAGAGGAATACTAGGAGTATTCCAGCTGCTGAGAAGAACAAGGCCCCAGTGCCCAATGTTGCTGAAGATTCAGAAGAAGAAGGACAGGTTCTAAGAAAGCTCAAGCCCAAGATACCAGACCACAATGATGCCCATCCTGTGGCTGAGGACATGAGAATCAGGAAGGATTCAGGGCTGAGACTGTGGAGAATGGAAGATCCATATGCTTCGAGAAGAAGAACTGTTGTTGATTACAGGTTCCACACAAAGGGACAGCAGGACTTCTATGAAACAATTCTGTTGGACAAGAAGCCCATAGTCTGTGACATGAGGTGGCTTGACTGGAAATTCATCAAGGAAAATGAACAGCACTATCCTGGAGTGCAAGACAGCTTTGTTGCTTGTGGAGTTGCAGATTTTGTTGGACATAAGTTCACCAACTAGAATGATGAGCTTATCATGCAGTTCTACTCCACAGCACACTTTTACCCAGATGGAAGAATAGTTTGGATGTCTGAAGGTACAAGGTACCATTCCACTATTGAAGAATGGGCAAGTCTGATCAATACCCCCAAGGAGAATGAGGATGACCTAGACATTTATGCAAAGAAGAAGTTGGGTCACAATTCAATGGCTCACATGTACAACAAAATTCTAGACAAGGCATTAGAGACTCACAAGTTTGGATCAGTTCACTTTCTGCTGTCAGGGTTGCCAACCATAAATTGGATTCTGAGGCACACTTTGTTGCCCAAGTCTGGTGACCATAACATGATCAGAGGGCATGCCATCAACATGTTGCATGTGTTTGATGTGCCACAGAAGTTCAAAGTCATGAGCCTGATCATTGAAACAATCAAGAGGACTGCGGCAGATCAGAAGAGGAGCTGTGGATATGCACCTCAGATTCAAGAATTGATAAACTCAAAGATGGGCACAGGAAAATATCAGTTGGATAAGGAACACTTTCCACTTTATCCAGACTTTGAGGACAATGAGGTTGTCATGAATGAAGATGATCCACAATCAGTTCAAGCTCAGGAGAAGAAGGAGAAGGCAAAGAGGGAGAAGGCTGCCAAGATGCTAACTCAAGAGGAGGCATCTGAATATTTCTTGAAAACCAAACAGGAGAAGCTTGGTTACTTGATAGCATCATCTCTGAGGATTGAGAAGGGGTTGGCCACCCTAACTCAAAACCAGGAGAGCCTGGGAAGAATCATGGAACAAAAATTCTATGATCTAGATGTCAAGGTAACTGAGATTCAGTCAGTTGTGGAGCAGCTGCAGGATGACATGCACGAGAGGAAGGGCAAGACTGCCAGCAATGTGTTTGCCAGAGTGCCCAGAGCCCAGAGGTCAGTTGCAGTGCCAGTGACAGACACTAGAGCAACAACTTCAGCACCAGCCACTGCCCCTACAGTTCTAGTGCAACCATCTCCAGCACCAACTCCTCCAGCTCCATCCACTTCAACTGAAGCCTTCATCCAAGGAGCCATCTCTACACCACCACCAGAAGATCAAGCTTGAGAGTTGATCTAGCACTATGCATTTTCTATGAACTTTTTGGTAACTTGTTGCCAAAGGGGGAGAAAAATGTATAGATCATAGGCTTCGAGAGAGAGTGTGTTGCTTTTGTTCTCTCTTGCTTTATTTGGTGGTTTTTTCAATCTTTGTTTGCTTTTGGTTGAGATACTATGTTTGTGAGACATTGATGATCATGTGTTTGATCATAAGCTACACTTATGCATGCTTGATATTATCCTATCTATCTTATGTGATCACTCACTATGCTTGGTGATGAGTGCATGTATTCATTGTTTATTATTTTGAGCGCTCCACCAAGATGTATGTGACATGGAAGAGTAACCCATGAGCCTAATTCATTGTGCATTTGCAGTCCAAAGCAAATCTAAAACTATGCACAAATTTAGGGGGAGCTCTTGCTTATCACATACTTCTCAAAGCGACAATGTTATTTAAATTTTATTATCATTTGTCGAAGCTTTGATCTATATGTTGTCATCAATTACCAAAAAGGGGGAGATTAAAAGTGCAACTATCCCTAGGTGGTTTTGGTAATTCATAACACCATATAGCTCATTGAGCTAATGCTATTCCAAGACAATTATTTCAGGAAAGCTCAATGAATGGCATGGCATGGATGATGAAAGTGGACCCCTCAAAATACTAAGGACAAAGGATTGGCTCAAGCTCAAAAGCTCAAGACTCTTCATTTTACATTTTAGTGATCCAAGATCACATTGAGTCTATAGGAAAAGACAATACTATCAAGAAGGGATGAGGTGTTGCTTAATGAGCCTCTTGCTTCATGTGCTTAGTGATATGCTCCAAAACCCTCAACTACTTTCCCACATCCACAAATGACCTAAACCTAAAGCCAAAATCGGTCACACCGATTCTTTCTATCCGGCTCCACCGATTCCAAAAGTCATAGCCACTGCCACAAACCCTAAGCAAATCGGTCTTACCGATAGGGATCTCGGTCTCACCGAGATGGGGTTGCAATCTCTCTGTTTCCCTTCGTAACATTTCGGTCTAACCGAAGTGAGCGATCGGTCCCACCGAGATTGCAATGTAAACTCTCTATTTCCTTTTTATAACATTTCGGTCTCACCGAAAAGAGCAAATCGGTCCCACCGAGTTTACTGACCAACTCTCTGGAAAGCTTATTACCAAATCGGTCTCACCGAGTTTGTGTAATCGGTCTCACCGAGATTACGTTATGCCCTAACCCTAACCGAATCGGCCTCACCGAGATGCATGTCAGTGCCACTGAAAATCACTAACGGTCACTAGGTTTACTAAATCGGTCCGACCGAGTTTAACAATTCGGTCCCACCGAGTTTGGTAAATTGTGTGTAACGGTTAGATTTTGTGTGGAGGCTATATATACCCCTCCAGCTCCTCTTCATTCGTGGAGAGAGCCATCAGAACGAACCTACACTTCCAACTTACCATTTCTGAGAGAGAACCACCTACTCATGTGTTGAGGCCAAGATATTCCATTCCTACCATATGAATCTTGATCTCTAGCCTTCCCCAAGTTGCTTTCCACTCAAACCCTCTTTCCACCAGATCCAAATCCTATGAGAGAGAGTTGAGTGTTGGGGAGACTATCATTTGAAGCACAAGAGCAAGGAGTTCATCATCAACGCACCATTTGTTACTTCTTGGAGAGTGGTGTCTCCTAGATTGGCTAGGTGTCACTTGGGAGCCTCCGACAAGATTGTGGAGTTGAACCAAGGAGTTTGTAAGGGCAAGGAGATCGCCTACTTTGTGAAGATCTACTGCTAGTGAGGCAAGTCCTTCGTGGGCGACGGCCATGGTGGGATAGACAAGGTTGCTACTTCGTGGACCCTTCGTGGGTGGAGCCCTCCGTGGACTCACGCAGCCGTTACCCTTCGTGGGTTGAAGTCTCCATCAACGTGGATGTACCATAGCACCACCTATCGGAACCACGCCAAAAACATCCGTGTCTCCAATTACGTTTGAATCCTCCAAACCCTTCCCTTTACTTTCTTGCAAGTTGCATGCTTTAATTTCCGCTGCCTATATACTCTTTGCATGCTTGCTTGAATTGTGTGATGATTGCTTGACTTGTTCTAAGATAGCTAAAATCTGCCAAACTCTAAAATTGGGAAAAGGTTAAGTTTTTAATTGGTCAAGTAGTCTAATCACCCCCCCCCCTCTAGACTTACTTCAAGGTCCTACATGTACTACTAGATTACAATTTTCTCCATTCCTATAGCGGAGGAGTGCAAGAGCAGTGAAAACATGCAGGCTCAGTGATTACATGGCCCACATCACACTATCACCATATATTTTGGACACCGTGCGACACCTAACTCTTTACATAGTACTCCCTCCATTCCTAAATATAAGTCTTTGTAGAGATTCCACTAGGTGGACTATATATGGAACAAAATGAATGAATCTACACTTAAAATGCATCTATATACATCTGTATATGGTTCATGGTGAAATCTCTACAAAGACTTATATTTAGGAACAAAGGAAGTACTAGTATAGTACGTACGGTAATTTATCAGCGAGATAGTACAATGCTATGAAGCTTCCAGCTTCTGTTACATGTATCTTGCGTCCAAGGTTGCCTGTTGCAAAATTACATCAAATACAAAGGAGACTAACATGCATGCTATTGCATCTCAATGATTGGCAGATCATAGCAAAATATGTACTCCCTCCGTTCCAAAATAAGTGTCTCAACTTTATGCAAACTTTAGTACAAAGTTGTACTACTACTAAAGTTGACACTTATTTTGGAACAGAGGCGGCTAAAGAAAAAAAATGATCCATGCAGTCCCTATCCCTTGAACCATAAACCTAACCAGGCTTTAATTTGCTGGCAACATTCGAGCTTCCCAAGAAATGAAGTTTGCAACCTTTTGACCATCGGATCATTTTGTGCAGTTTCACCAAAATCGAGATGAGCATCCTTGTGGCAAAGAAATTTAAGAAGCATGATTAGAATAAGATTACTAGTACTAGTTGATGAGACATAAACTCATCACAAATACAGTACGTAGAAGCCAGTAGAGGTATGTGCGGGGCAAAGAAGTAGAGAAATATCCACATGGAGTGATGTGGGCAGCTGGAGTAGTGGTGCAAGCCGACTGTAAAGGGAGTCGTACCTGAGGGATGTCGGGACGTAGCTCAACCTTGAGGAGGGCGGCAGGAGGCGGCAACTGGCCACGTCGCGGCAGTGATCAAGGGATGAAGGCAACCTCACCGGCTTTGTGAGAGAGAATGGCGGGGACCCCTGATCGGGACGTGCCGATAGTGGGTTTTCGGTGTCGGCGATGGTGACCACATCTACACTAAGTATCCACCCCTTCCCCCGGCGGATCAATGTTAGAGATCTGGCCATAGTCGTTTTGTGAGAGAGAGTGTGAAGAGAGCAACCCCAGCAAGCAACCGTGTAGGCTGGCTCGTCCTGACTATGTATATAGTGGAGCGGTTTCCTTTTCTCTCCATATGAACCTATTATATTGCGTACGTGCCACTGAAGAAAAAAATTTATTTATAAATGACGCGGCACCTACTACTCGTTCTCCTATAAACCTTGCACTTGACATGTGCAAAATATTAACCTTGCGATTGGCTCTAGGCCTCTTCGGGAAGTCGAGCAATAATCATACTGAAGTATATATCGTTCTGGCTATATGAGAATGAATGAATTCATGCATGTCCACCACGTGGGTGAGGGTTGAGGGGCGAGGGAGAGTGCGTACTATTACGTCTGTTTCAGGGGGTGTTTGTTTCCAGGGACTTTTTAGTGTATGGACTAGAAAAAGTCCCTCTTAGAGACTTTTTAACCAAACAGGAGGGACTACTAGGGACTAAAACTTGATTTTTGGGACTAAATGAAAGAAGACTCTCAAGGAGAGTCTTTTTTGGGACTTTTCCAACAATGCCCCTCCCTGCACCCATTGCCCCACCGCCCCATGGTGTTGTTTGGTTGTTATTTTTCTGTATACTATGGGGTAACATGGTCATTCAATAACCTCTAGGGAGGGACTAGGGACTTTTTAGTCCCTGAAAACAAACAGGGAGGGACTTTTTAAGGACTAGGGACTTTTTAGTTGGGACTAGAAAAAGTACTAGGACTTATGGACCAAACAGGGCCTCAATATGGACTACATAGGGAGCAAAATGAGTGAATCTACACTCTAAAATACATCTATATACATCAGTGTTTGGAGTATGTACTAGTAGTTCATATTGAAATCTACTGAAGGACATATATATTCCAAACAATATGATAATCTCTCTAACCAAGGTAGTAGGGATGAGGAGTAAATGGCGGGAGTAGTAAAATTTTCTCCTCGTCCTGTGAGCCACCGCACGCGTGGGAGAGGGAGCGGGCATAAGGCATACAGTAGTACTACTACTAGTAAGCAAGCTTCACCTCATCCTGCGAGCCATTGCGCCCGTGGGTGGGGGAGATGGCGTGCTAAGCAAGCTTCTACTCGTTCTGCGAGTTGATGGGACACATCAAAAGTACTCCAGTGTATAGAGCCTTGCCTCTAAGGTAGGCCCCACATGGTTTGCCTCTTTTTTAACATAACGCGTCAAGTCGCAATTTGTTTGTTCACCCGTGGTAGATGATCTTCCCTCCACCAAGTGGACAACTAGTACACGTGTCAAATTACCACGTGGTGTGCCTTTTCATACAGAAATGAGCTCCACCGTGTACCCGCGCGGGTGTGGTTGGGAAAGAGACGGGAGTACGTGCACCGTGCGTGCACCTCTTCTCTTCGTGCACGTCCCCCACCTATGTGGGTGTGTGTGAGAGAGATACAAACCTAGACAGATGGCGTGTGCATTCGTGAGTGCTTTTTTGTTTGGGGGGGTGATTTCGTGAATGTATTTGTGGGAATATGTATCAATGACATCTCAAACAAAATTTTGCATGCAATGTGTGTGAAATGGAGGCCTATCCATATCATATATAGAGGGTCGGGCGATCCACGAGAAGAGAGGGAGGGGTCATAGATATTGATAGAGTCGAAGAGAGGATCAAGTGGGTGGGTGCGAGATCGATGAACAGAGCCATCGAAATTGTGTATGTGTGTGCAAGTCAAAGATATAGGGCGACTAACCTACCGGAACGTCAGAGGGCACAGGTCAATTTTGTGTGTGGCAGGGAGACATGACTAGAGCGCTCGATGTATCGGTGTGTGTGTGTGTGTGGGAGGGGGTGGGGGGAGGGGTAGGCAGAGGCCTAACTATAGAGGTAGAACGAGTCATATATGTGTTGAGAAGGAGAGACACAGCTATGTCTTGAGGGAGATCGGCCGACATCCATACATAACTGAAGGACAGGAAATAGGATGGGACAGAGAGAGAGAGAGAGAGAGAGAGGAGAGAGAGGGAGGGAGGGAGAGGGATAGAGTGCTGGATGGGTGATGGAGTTGCTTCTCGAAGATGGTGGGAGCGGCCTACTAGACAAACTGAGGGTGGAACTGCAATATTATCAATAAGAGTGGGGATGTGTTTCTGTGTGTGCCTGTGTGTGATAGATTTGTCGGGACGAATCCATGGATGATGAAGGGGAACCATGTGTTTGGTAAGCAAACCTAACTAGATCGGTAGATCAATTGTTGTTTGTCGGAGGAAGGGAGAGACATAACTAATGAGGTAGATCGATCGACGCGTGGGGAAAAACGAGTTATAAGGACCTAGCTAGCTATATGTGTAGCGGGAGATCGGTCGGTATACGTCCATTTGTTAGAGGCAAATAAGGCCCAGCGAGACGGATTGACAGAGAGAATGGAGCTAGGAGGTGGTGCGAGAGGCCTAGCTACTAGCTAGATAGGGGGAGGAGTGTGCGGTTGTGATATCAATGAAAAGAGGGGCGAGAATTTACACGTGTGTGGGACCGTATGAGAGCCACGAGACAAGGACACATAAAGGAGGAGATTGAAGGTGCGTGTGTATGTTGTAGGCAGACATCGCTGGAGAGGTTTATCGATCAGTGTGTGTCGGAAAAGGAGTTGCGGAGACTATGGGAGAACGACCTAAATAAAAAAAATGAATGTGCGCGATGGATAGAATGCTGAGGGAGGGGGAGGGCGAGGAGGGCGTGTGCATGCACGAGAGAAAGTTAGTGGCAGCTACAAAGGTTAGATGATTGTGTGGGTGTAAGAGACTAACAAAGAACATACTTTGATATGAAAGTGGATTCATATATTTGAGTAGGAGATCATAGTGTTTTAAACACATGCATGGATGCATGAATATAGCGGTGATACGTGTGTTGTGGTTTTGCACATGTCATACCATAATGTGATAATGCATGGCGTTTGCAACTCACAACTAAATGCCGAACAATCTAAACCATACTATACATCGAACAATCTCACATTTTGTTTGAATTTATGATAATGTGTGGCTTTGTAGCTTAGAACTAAATATCGAACAATCTAAACAATACTATATATCAAACATTCTCACATTTTATTTGAATTTGTGGTAATGTGTGGTGTTTGCAACTCACATCTAAATACTTATAGGCGTAGGGGGTGGGGCACCATACATAATGTGATAAACACATTATACATATGAGACATGGTTTAGATTATGAAGATCTAGCTAGAGCTTGAAATGTACTGTGATTTGAAATCAACATAAAATTGATTCAAAAAATCGAGTTTGAGTTCATATAGTACACATGGTTCATATGTAACTCGAGACTAATCATGTGGTGTGCTGTGAAGATAATACACAAAAGATGGTTTAACTTGACAATAATGATGATTGTAGATCTTATTAAAATAGAGGAACGAATTCAAATGCTTTGACTTCACAACAATCATTATTGTAGATCTTATTCAAATAGAGAAACAAATTCAAATTTAGTTCATATTGAAGTGGTAGTATATACGTTTGGAATGCACTAACGTTCATTTGAGTAGTAGGTTGCATGCATTATACATGTAGAGAAATATTTTAATTGAACATAACATGAATTCAAAGTTTTGAATGACATTGGTAGTGCGAATTGATTTGGTACAGTACACGTTAGGCTTGTCCGGAAATTTCAACCCGCGCCTTGTTAGCCTAAAATATTTAAGATATATCTTTGTCTTGTTGTGCTCCGACAACACCCTCCATCTCAACCCGCGCCTTGCTATTCAAAAATTACAAAGCGCGCGAAAACTCCCACCTCCTGTGAAATCCCGACACACAAAATGCCCGTGATACCCCTAAACCGAAAGAACCGCCTCAAATCGGTGGGGGTTCTTTCGTAACTTACCGAACATTTCATACAAGCGCGTCCCTAAGCCATTGTTCCCCACTCCCATCCCATCCACCCACCCATTCATACACCAAGGCCGCGAAAACCCGCGAAGCCCCACACCCTCCTCCTCCATCCGCCACCCAGCCGGAGCCTCTTCCTCGACGACGTCGTCCACAGCAACACCTCGACGTCCCTCATCCACCTTACCAGATGAGGATCTGTCGTCGATCTCGTCATCCCGCCGGTTCACCCACCCCGTCCTCCACCTCCAAGGAGCTGCCCCGATGTTCCCCTCGTCTTTCACGCCACCTCCATTCCCACACTGCCGTCTTCACCTACACCACCGGTAGAGCAGCGTCATCACCATTTCCTCGGATGAAGCTGCGGCCTAATCAGCGCCACCAAAGAGGTTGTACATTAATCACTGCATTTTCTTCTTGATTCGATCTCACGGTGCTGCCGGCGCTCGGTCCCGAGCCGACACGGCGCGGCTCCATCCACGGCAGCGTCGCTGGCCACTTCCTCCACAGCGTCGCTCCCTCGGCAGCGACGTCCACATCAATAGGAGCTGTTGCTGCTTTAGCTCTCGCTCGCGCTGTTGCTCTAATCTTGCTCTCGGTCCCCTGCCTGGTCTGCTTTTGCTATTGCTGTTGCTCGTGCTGCTGCTCTCGCTCTTGCACTTGCTTGTGATGCTACTCCAATTTAGCTAAACTTCAGTCGACTGAATCGACTCTTGGGTCAGTCGATTTTCAGGGGGTGTGGGGGATACCCGGAGTTAAAGAAGAACCAGCTGCAGCGGGGAGGGGGGCTCGTCGGAGAGGTACCCCACTATCTATCTTAGGGTTCAGGGTGGGGGCGGTGGTCGTCAGCAGTGGTGGGGCGGTGGCGTGGGGATCGCCGGATAAAAAGCTCGGCATGGGGGGGGGCTGGAGGGATGGCCAGGGCGGCAGTGGGGAGTGTTTTCGGGGTGGGCGGGGCGGCGCACCATCGGCCGCGGGCGGTGGGGGTGGCTGTTTGGCCGGTTGTGGCTGGCGGCTCAGGGGAGTGGAGGTTGAAGATGAACTGCATGCCCTTGATTTCGTATCCAACGGCTGCAAAATCGACTGACCAGAGATGAAAAAGTTAGTCGACTAACGTGTAGCCTCACCTCTAGTGCATTCAGTTTCAATAGTAAAATTCAGCTTCGACAGCAAAATTCAGTTTCGACAGTTAAGTTCAGTTTCGATAGTTAAATTCAGTTTCGACAGTTAAATTCAGAGGCGAGCGGCTGATGTATTTTACATCTAGCACTTTGTGGTTATGTATTTTACGTCATCTATTGGAGATGCTATTAGAATTCCACTCAGGTTAACATTGTCTCTCTTGACCTGCTTCAGCCTCAGCGTCGTACAACTCACCGGACGTGTTCCAACAACAAAACCCTCCATCACAGCGGAGCAATACCTCGGGCTCCATCTCCAGACGCCTAAGATCTTCTTCCCCTCCTCCGACAGCCAAGTCAGCCGGAGCATCCTCACCGGCCAACCCAACCACGCTGAGATAGACATGGCTTCACCAAAGAGGTTGACACGTGTTGCATCTCTTTTTTACTCTACATGTTATATATATTGTCCACTGAGCACACGTAGTAACGTGAATTACGATTATTTTATCCTACTATATGACAAGTAGTGAGGTGCCAGGCAACTTAGCTATCCATGATGGACTCTCTTGAACGCCATCATTATTTATCTCTGCGCGTTTGAGTTGTGCATTTGTCGATGGGCCTGGGGGTTGAGTTAGTAGGGCAGTGGCCTGGGTCCAAAGTAATAGAAGTAGCACAAAAACATTTTTTAGTGTAGGCTTTTCCTTCCTCAAGCCTGCCTACTAGAATCGCTAGTGCTTGAAAGGAAAAGTGAATGAAAAACATAGGAATTGGAAAGTTTCCTATGGTACTACTTTTCATGAATTTGGTGCAAAGGAATGGAGCAAAGGAAAATTGTAGGATTTGTTCCTTTAGTGTCTCCTTGAAAGAAAACCCGTAGGAATTCTAATTTCCACTTGTCCTCCTTTTCATATTCCTATTCATGAAGCACAATACTAAGAGATAGTAGCATAATAGCATTATAACCATACATTTTCTTGTGGTTTGACTTAATCTCACCATGCTTCTTTGCATCCTGTGATCTTCCAATTCTTGTGAATCAAACACCCAGATTGGTAGAAATCCTGTGTTTCTAAATTCTTTGTTTTGCACGTGCATTCCTATCCTATTCCTGTCTATTTCCTATCCCTGCATTGTTAGAATCCTCAAATTCAAACAAGCCCTTACAGAATTACTTCTGTTACAGATATGTGTCAAAGAAAACCTTGTGTGGTTTGTCCTGCTCCTGCGGCACTATGTTCCACCCCAGCTCAGCTGCTCCAATGATGGAATGGTTCACCATAGCAGGGATCTGCTCTCCAGACTGTCTTTCGCCACCTCAGATCTTCTTCCCTGCCACCGGCAGTCATGACAACTGCATTACCATCATCAACTGAGCAGATGACCTTGAGGACTACACGGGTCCGCAAGAGAGGTCGCATGTCACGCCCAATATGCGACCCTATCCAAAAGGAACTCGAAGGTCCCACCAAGGATAGACCCGCATATTGAAACGCTTTTGCAAGGTGGATACCATTACATCAACATTACATAATAGATGGGGATACATACATAAGGCATACAATGCCACACGAATACAACATCATCTTACATAAGAGCACCATCCGACTACGGAGGAAACACAAACAGAAACTCAAACAACATCCACCCTGCTAGCCCAGGTTGCCGACCTGGAACCTATCCCCTGATCAAAGAAGAAGCAGAAGAAGAACTCCAAGACAAGAAAACATCGCTCTCGCGTCATGATCATGGCAAAACCTGTACCTGCAACTGTTGTTGTAGTATTCTGTGAGCCACGAGGACTCAGCAATCCCATTACCATGGGTATCAAGACTAGCAAAGCTTAAAGGGAATGGAAGGGGTAAAGTGGTGATGCTGCAGCAGTGACTAAGCATATATGGTGGCTAACTTACGCAAATAAGAGCGAGAAGAGAGCAAAAGGAATGGTCGTGAAACTAGCAATGATCAAGAAGTGATCCTGAACTCCTACTTACGTCAAACATAACACAGAAACCGTGTTCACTTCCCGGACTCCGCCGAAAAGAGACCATCATGGCCACACACACGGTTGATGCATTTTAATTCGGATCTGGTGTCAAGTTATCTACAACCGGACATTAACAAATTCCCATCTGCCTATAACCGCAGGCACGGCTTTCGAAAGATTATACCCTGGAGGGGTGTCCCAACTTAGCCCATGATAAGCTCTCGCGATCAACGAATGATATACCTTCTCCCAGGAAGACCCGATCAGACTCGGAATCCCGGTTTACAAGACATTTCGACAATGGTAAAACAAGACCAGCAAAGCCGCCCGATGCGCCGACAATCCCGATAGGAGCTGCACATATCTCGTTCTCAGGGCAACACCGGATGAGCAATCCGTACAACTAAAACCAGACCTCAAGTTTCCCTGAGGGGGCGCTGCAAAGGGCTCTAGTTCGGACCAACACTTAGACAAGCACTGGCCCGGGGGGCTAAAATAAAGATGACCCTCGAGAGAGCGACTCCCAAGGGAAAAGTAGGTGGTGGTGAGGCAAATGGTAAAACCAATGTTACGCCTTGCTGGAGGAGTTTTATTCAAAGCGAACTGTCAAGGGGGTCCCATAAATCACCCAACCATGTAAGGAACGCAAAATCCGGGAACATAACACCAGTATGACGGAAACTAGGGCGGTAAGAGTGGAACAAAACACCAGGCATAAGGCCGAGTCTTCCACCCTTTACCAAGTATATAGATGAATTAATTAAATAAGAGATATTGTGATATCCCAACCAAAATCCTGTCCACCATGGAGAAATCTTCAACTTCACCTGCAACTAGCAATGCTATAAGAGGGTTGAGCAAAAGCGGTAACATAGCCAAGCAATGGTTTGCTAGGAAGGGTGTCAAAGGTTAGAGGTTCCTGGCAATATGGGAGGCTTGAAGAGCAACAGATAGGTAATGCAGCATAGCGATAGAACGAAGCAACTAGCATAGCAATGATAGTAGTGAGATCCAGGGTAGCGGTCATCTTGCCTGAAATCCCGCAAGGAAGAAGAACGAGTCCATGAAGAAGACAAACGAACGTAGTCGAACGAATCCTCACAACTCCGGAACGAAACCGAACCTAACGAGAGAAGCAAACCGGAAAGAAGCAAACAACATGGTAAACACACAAGCATAAACATGGCATGATGCACAATCAAGTATGATGCATGACAAGGCTACATGAAGCTACTCATGGCAAGAGATGATGCAAACAAGAGCAACACATCAAGGCAAGTTTAAATGAGGCCGGGAACGACATATAACAATTCCGGTAAGTCCTCATATGCAAATTTCGAAATTGGTCAAGATCTGAATAAACCTTATGTTCAAGTTGTTAAATAGCAAGTTAAGATGCACCAAGATGATCTACACAAGATTCTAGTCAAGTTACATATAAAGTTCATTTAGTTCGGAGCTACGGCCTAGAAGATATGAGCAAAACAAGTTAAACATGGCATTGATGCAAAATGCACCCAAACATCAAGAAAACACCTCAAAACAAGGATGCAACATGATAATATGAAACTACATGCAAAATCAAGCAAGTTTCATATAGAGCACACTCAAAACGGAGCAACGGTGCAACACATACACTCCAAACAAGACATAACAATCTGCCCAAAACAGCAACTAGGCATATTGCAAGCATCAAAACAATAAGCTACAGGACCTCAACAAGAAAACAAAAGGCATGGGCATGATGTACAGGTAAAGCATAACAAAACATGAAAACTGAGCTATCTCCAGAAATCACTAGAACATGCTCAAACACACATGGCAAGATTGCAAATAATAACAGTTCAGACTTTGCAGAAAATAGCATCAGGTTGCAATGTTTAGAGCTATCAAACAACATGTTACAGGAACTCATCATGGCAAACAAAGGCATGGCATGATACTACTAAATGCATAGAACAGAAGTCCTTTACTGACCATGAGCCAAAAAGGATCAGAAGATATGATGGCACCCATGTAAACATAGCAAGTTATAATACAAATTCATACATGGCAGGAACAGAATTATGAAGGCATGTAGATGAGCTTCTGAAACTCACTACAGAGCAAAACATGGCATGGCAAGGCAACCAACAGTAAGAAGGCATGTTTATGAAGCTAAGCATGGCAAGAGCAAGGTCATAGGGTACATGTATCACTAACAACAATCATGATAACAACTGAACTTAATGTTAACAGGCTGACAGCAACATTATTTAGCAACTTTGGAGCAAGATATGAACAAGCTACAGCAGGCTATAAATGCAACCAGGGGCATGGATGGATAGAGCATGACATGTAGAACAAAACATATTCAGTGAACATCTCCAGATTATGCATAGAATGACTTGTAGCAGCAGGTTTACATAGCATCACGAAATAACAGATTCAGCCTAGCAAAACAGCAACAGCAAGTACACTACTTAACAAGCTCGATTCACTCACCACAAGTCATTGCATGACAAGATAAGCATAGCATCAGCAAGAAGACATGTTTATTAAACAAACCAAGGCAAGAACAAGTTCATAGCATGCAAGGATCAACTACAACAACCTTGGCAAAATTGAATAACATGTAAACAATCTGCCAGGAAACATTTTGAAGCAAAAGTAGAGCACGAAAATGACATGCTAGACTACTCCATAATTGCAAACTGGGGCATGAACGGATATACAATAACCATATGTTCAAAACATCCTTACTGAAGTATCTCAAAATATGCACGGATCTCTCTGTAGCATCAAGTTTACATGGCATCAAAATAACAGGAGAACAGGGACTAAAATCAGTAACATCACGATGCCTAGTTTGCATGCTTGTGCTAGTCACCACATTGATCACAAAAATACATGGTAAGCACCTCTGTAAATAAGACATAGCATAGATCAAAACACATGTAGACATCAACCTCATAGGATGCACACATCAATCATGGCAAAAATGACAAATGAGCATGTTCTGTTAACAGACAGCAGCCAACATTATGAAGCACTCTTGCAACGAAGATTCAGGCATAAATATGATTTCAAATGAACATGATACAATGGAATGAACTGAAGTACTCATTGAGACGAACAATTTGACATATTACACGCATGAAACGGGGCAGTATGCATGGAGATATGATGTGATGAATAGTGCATGATAATGTCAAAATTTTAGGGACTTAGAGGAATTTCGGGGGTCAACCTAGTCAGTTTCAGATCTGGGCGCGGTTGACGAGGACGGTCAGGGTCCTCGCCGGAGCAGGAGAGGAGGTGGCCGGAGACGGGGCGCGGGGGCGGAGGAGGCCGGGGCGACGCCGGAGCCCGGCGAGGCTGCGGGAGGAGGCCGGCGCCGGAGGAGTTGCGGGCTCC